>NC_138037.1:35701759-36301759 GCF_964106645.2 Podarcis pityusensis
TCCTCCTCCTCTTCCTCCTCCTTCTCAAGCATTTTATGAGCTGAAATGCAAGTGAATAGGAGAAACGTGCTTCTTCCAATGAATGAAAGCTTCTTCAGTTCAAGGAAGTACCTTTCTCTGATGGAGGATGCTTCAGCCTTCAATCAACCTGGTTTCTTCCGGATGTTGCGGATCACAACTCCCATCAGCTCCAGCTAGCATGCAGTCCAAAACAAACCAGGTCAGGGAAGGTTGATGCAATGAGTAAAGAAATCCAAGATTAGGGTTGATTCATGACAACACTCTTTCGTTATTCTTCCATTGAAGTGCACTCCCTTGTCCCCAAGGAAGGGGACACCCTCTCATTGGTCGTCATAGTTTTTTGGCAGTCCAAACAACTCTGCCTTGTTTTTTCCATTTTCCCTCTTGACAAATATGCAGATAAATGCTGCTATCCGAATGCACTTCCCCTAGACATACTACAAAGGTGATAGCAACCGGTGATGAGGGATGATGTCACGCACCAGACCTCCCAGCAGCAGAGTTGTTGCAGCTTACTAGGAGGACTAGAGGATGGGGAGAGACAGCAGGGATACTGATGCTGTGTGGGTAGACCGGGGGAGACCATCCCTGCCTCTTCCTGTCAGCCACTACTCCACAGAAGGATAGCTTTGTGCATATGACACAATCTCTTCTATTGAATAGAAGCACTTTCAGGTAGGGGAGTCCAAGACACATTTCAGATCCCAAGGAACCATTGAACTTTTGAATCTGTTTAGTCTAGTGCCCTCAGGTCTCACACCAATTTTGTATCAATATTTCAGTTCTATGGTTATTGCTATTTTATTGGAATCTTCAAATATGATTTATTTATTTATTTACTTACTTACTTACAAGTCACAGCAACAGTTTCATTGCATTTCCCTTTTCAACCAATTTCGCCGATAAGGCCCTCCAGATTCAAGAGATTTCAAAAAAATGTGTGTGGGCACTAATTCGTTATTTTAATTATATCGTGTGCAGACCAGCTAGTAATCTGACATGACAGAAAATGTGCGGTTCCTTCAATAAGCACTAATAAACAGATTCTACATTTATTGCAACTAGGAAGCATTAAATTAGCATGCCTTCTGTCTCCTAGAGATTTGTTTTTCATTAACATCTATAATCAAAATTCTATAGCTTGCTAGAGATAGGAACCAGCTCTGAGCGTTTTAGCAAGATTAATTAATTAATTGCTGCGTTTATATCCCACCGTTTTCTCCAAGGAGCTCAAAGTGACACGCATGGTTCTCCCCCCTCATTTAATCGCCACAACAACAGCCCTTTGATGTGGGTTAGGCTGAGAGGCAGTGACTGGCCCAAGGTTACCCAGTGAGCTTCACTGCTGAGTGGGGATTTGAACTCTATTCTCCGAGGTCATAGTCCAACACTCTAACCACTACACCACACTGACTCTCTCTTCTCATAGGGATAGAATTGTTGGATCAGGCCAAAGGCCCATCTAGTTCAACATCCTGGTCTCCCAGTGCCCATCCAGATGCCTGTGCAAAGTCCACAAGCAGGACATGAGCAGAACAGCGCTGTCCCCACTTGAGATTCCCAGCAACTGGTATTTCGACAGAGGTTTACTGCTGCCAACAATGGAGGTAATAGAGAACCATCATAGCTCATGGCCACTGACAGCCTCCTTTTAATCCATATTGGTAGTAGTAGTAGTAGTAGTAGTAGTAGTAGTAGTAGTAATTTATTAATTATACCCCACCCATCTGACTGGGTGTCCCCAGCCACTCTGGGCAGCTCCCAATCGAATATTAAAAACACAATACAGCATTCAACATTAAAAACTTCCCTAAACAGGGCTGCCTTCAGATGTCTTTTAAAAGTAGGATAATTGCTTATTTTCTTGACATCTGAAGGGAGGGCGTTCCACAGGGCAGGCGCCACTCCCGAGAAGGCCCTTTGCCTGGTTCCCTGTAACCTCACTTCTCGCAGTGAGGGAACCGCCAGAAGGCCCTTTGAGCTGGACCTCAGTGTCTGGGCTGAACGATGTGGATAGAGACACTCCTTCGGGTATCCTGGGCCAAGGCCATTTAGGGCTTTAAATGTCAGCACCAACACTTTGAATTGTACTTGGAAATGTACTAGGAGCCAATGTAGGTCTTTCAGGACCGGTGTTATATGGTCTCGGCCGCCGCTCCCAGTCATCAGTCTAGCTGCCGCATTCTGGATTAGTTGCAGTTTCCGGGTCACCTTCAAAGGGAGCCCCACGCAGAGCGCATCGCAGTAGTCCAAGTGGGAGATAACTAGAGCATTCACCATTCTGGTGAGACAGTCTGCGGGCAGGTAGGGTTTCAGCCTGCATACCAGATGGAGCTGGTAGACAGCTGCCCTGGACACAGAATTAACCTGCGCTTCCATAGACAGCTGTGAGTCCAAAATGACTCCCAGGCTGCGCACCTGGTCCTTCAGGGGCACAGTTACCCCATTCATATTGATACCCATCATTACATATTGTGCGAGTGAATTAACAGTTTAACTATGTCTACTTCTTGTATCCTGTTCTTTAACTTATTACTGATCCATGAGGGCCTCTTCTCTTATTCTGTGACTGCTAAGCCTACTCAAGTGTCTTTGGTGATGGAATTTATCAAAAGTTCCTTTGAAATAGCACCATGTTGACTGCAAGACTCTTATTTATATGCTTCTTGACATACTCATTCTAAATGGTTCGTGAGAATCCATGCTGGTTCTGCATCAGCTAGGCTTGTTCTTCTATATATTTGGCAATTCTGTTTTTAATAATCTTTCCACCAGTTCTACAGAAAACAGGTGTTAAGCTAACTTTCTGCTGAATGGCTGAATACTCCATGTTCTTACTGAAGTTAACCAAAGTATAATGACATCATGAAAAGCCATGGTTTATCTTGCAGCTAAGACAGCTTGCACAAGCAAGCAGAAGCAACACGAGGCTCCAACGCATAAAGACTGGATGTCTAAAGCATGGGACATTATTATGATAAAGTATGAGCTGACTTTATAGGCTTGTGGGGCTAAAATTTGGGATAACAACCCTTCTGTGCTATATAGCTCTTATTCTTGGTATATATCAGTTCCCCATCTTGGAATGTGGAAGTTTCTTAACACTATAAATCTATTTCCTTAAACTGATGGAGAAAGCAGAAGTTCTCCTAAGACCCTTTGAGAAGGCATACAGTATTTCCTCCATCTCACACGGCTTCTGGCAAATCTTCATTCTCTGGCTGATTGAAGATTTTATTAATCATTTCTATCCAGTGATGTAGATTAATCAATGAGCTGTTTTACAATTGTATTTCTTGTGGTTCCTTTTTGTTTTAGTTTTTTTAAATTGAAATCTTCAATAAATAGGAGAAAGGGAGAGAAGGGGAGATGTGTGAGACCTAGGTTCGGTGCAGTTTATTCCAGTCACGATAAATCCTGGTACATCATAGAATTCAGCCCTTAATTTGACTGCATTTATAAATTAAGGGAGGAACTGCCCTCAACATTCTATTGGAAATTTGACTCAAAGCCATTAATAAGATTATACAGTGCAGCTCTGTAGCCCAATGTCTCTATTAATGTATTTAATTATATTTATGGTGCTTGCATATATAAACCATAAATTAAATTATTTATATCTTCACGCATCATCTAACATGAAATTATCTTTTCAAATTCCCTTGATTATGCACACCAGAGAATTAAACCGGTTGTGCTTGCAATACAAATGCAACATTACTCTTGCTAAATTCAGGGGAATCAATGCCAAAAAAATTGAGCAACAAATCCTTTTTATCAACTTGCATTATTTTTTCCGGTGAGCTGTGTTTTTCTCAGTATATTCAGACACGTAATTAAAAAAAGGTAGCCAAATGCTGTCAAATTCATTCCTCTGATTGCACTGTGGCTGAGATCGCAACTCAAAATGCTAATCTCTCTAAGTCCTTCATAATTGTACATTTTAATGTTGAAATATGGAGTCTCCTGAATTCACCAATTAGTTTCCATTCAATTACCAAGTGTTAAACTGGGGGAAAACTGGAAACAGAGGCGCTGGACACTACAGGACTAAATCTTACTTGGTCAGAAGCTGTAAGGTTTTTATTGAGTATGAAATTAATTCATGGTGCATTTGATACCCAATCCAGAAATTAAGATTTCTCCTCAATGGCTTTTATTACCTTAAAACTTAAAGGTAATAAGGCTTAATTAAGGCATAAAAAGACTATTTCACGCAGTGCCAGGGCAATCATACTACCGTACTTTACGACAATGTGTTTTACTATTATTTAATGGACTGTTGAACAAAGAGACTTGTATATATGGCTCATGCAGCGCCAAACACAACACAGAATGCTAAGAAATAAATAAATAAATTTCTCAGCGAAGCGCAACCACCAGGCTGGATAAAGTATAGAAATGGTTGTGCTATGCTTTTAATTTAATAGCCAAAGGTGCAAGTAAGGTGAAAGAGGAAGGGTGCAGTGGATTTCCTGCTCAAGAGAAGTGAGAAGAAGATTAGCGATGCAGAAAAAAAGGGGGGGGGGGTTAGGGAATCCTGTGACATTGTGGAACAGTTTTGTCACAGTTCCAGCCAGCAGAGGCGGCTCTAAGGGAAAGCAACTGGTATGGTCACACTGTGTGCAGTTTCTGGGGCGCTTAAGCAGGTACCACCACTATTATGTCCAATGGAAAGTGAGAGGCGGGAGGCACCGTATTTTGGCACAGATCAAAAAACAGTGTAGACTCGCACATGTTGGCCAGCTTCTGAATAATAATAATAATAATAATAATAATAATAATAATTGGGCCTCCCCAGCTACTCTGAGTGGCTCCCAACAAAATATTAAAAACATGATAAAAATCAAACATGAAAAGTGTCCCTAAATAGGGCTGCCTTCAGATGTCTTCTAAAAGTCAGATAGTTGTCTATTTCCTTGACATCTGATGGGAGGGCGTTCTACAGGGCGGGTGCCACTATCAAGAAGGCCCTCTGCAACCTCACATTTCGCAGTGAGGGAACCGCCAAAAGGCCCTCGGAACTGGACCTCAGTGTCCGGGCTGAACGATGGGGGTGGAGACGCTCCTTCAGGTATACTGGGCTGAGGCCAATTAGGGCTTTAAAGGTCAGCACCAAAACTTTGAATTGTGCTCGGAAATGTACTGGGAGCCAATGGAGATCTTTCAGGACTGGTGTTATATGGTCTCTTTTGACTTGAAATGTCCATTTTGGGCTTCTCAGAAGTACATAAAGGCAAGACGTTGGGTGGGGGGAGCAGCGGCCGACCATCTGGTTTGCTGATGGAGAAACCACATCATTCCTATGCAGCCAATTTTGAGGGAGGCACATGAGTTAGTGAATGACATAGCTGCACTTCTGAATTTGCCACTACACTACAGTTGCCAACACTGGGGTTACCCACATCTTGTTTCACACTTCTTGTTTCTCAGTCCCATTTTGGCTAGTTAGCTGTCATCATAACTCAGCACCTGAGGGTTGCTATTTGTGTGAATGATGATTAATTATAATTATTCTGCTTGCCCGTACGTGGTCTTCCGCCACAAGCCGCCATTGCGTGAGCAGTGTGGTTGAGCAAAATAGAGGGGTAGAGAAATGCTTAATTTCTGCTGGACTTAAACATATGTTTTCCTTTGGGAGATATCTGCTTCTAGAATTTTACAACAAGTCTTGAGGCACAATACCTTGAAGACTAGCACATTTATGAACGGCTCTGTTTTTAAGGTGCTGTAAAACATAAATGTGTTGTTTTTGCTGCAAGATACTTACATGGCTACCTCTTCGTAATTTTACAGGTTGTTTTTTTTTAAGTACTGATTTTCTGTTACAAATGAATTATATATTTTTAAAGGAGAAAAGGAAGAGAATAATGTCAACAATAACAAGTCAGAGTATGGAGCCATCACACACACAAAAAGGGAAAAGTGTTTTTTTTAGTTCATCAGCCATGTTGTATATCTAGTCATAAGACAAGCGGAAGAAAGCAATGAAATGTACCCAATGGAAGTGTGTATGCATCACGGAGTTATTATTGCTGCTTTGGGTTTGTTTTGTCTTGTTCCAAAGGAAAAACTACTTATCTAGATTGCTTTACAGCAGCTAAAAACTTCTCCAGCGTCCCATATACAGCTCACTTGGAAAAAAGGAAAAGGAAAAAGGAAAGCAGGCAACATCGAAAACAAATTTCACTGCATAATTTAATAGCGGGGAGGGGTATTCCTCCCCCCCCACCAACCCTCTGCAGTTCAGATAGAATAAAAATACTGTTTAAGCATCCTAGTTAGATATGCAAAATGTTCTTCTCCTAAGGCTTTCTCGTTAAGAGTTTGCTGGCTGATGATGCTTGCCCTGATTCCTGAACACAGCCTACCCTTCATGGGTGGGAACTGGAGGAAAGAGTTTGATGTTGGAGTTTGGAATGTAGCCCACAACGGAGATAGAAATTTGAGTTTTGGAGCTGGCTGGCGAGAAGCAGCCTTGGGGAAAACTACAAAGCTGTGCATTGTTTGTTTGTGGTGCGGTGGTGGGAGGAACTGATGGTGCTAATCCTATCACTGTCTGCCTTGGTATCTGGCTGCTTCCTTTGTTCAATGTACAACTATAGGAAACTGTAAAGCAGGGATGGGGAACTGCTGGTGTCAGGCCAGGCTTGGACCACTGAGCCTTTTGATCCAGCCCATGTTCTCACCTCTATTGACTTTCTTCCCCTCTCCCTCTCCTCCTTGAGATGTACCTGGATTCTGGACCCCAACAAACACCTTGAAGCTTCTGCCTTCTTTTTTCCTGAAGGAATGATCAGGCATGCATAGGGATGAATGATTCTGTCATTTGATCTTCATTTCGCATTTCTCCACATTGCCACATCAGTTTTCAAATATTTATTTTTTTAAGTCCTCATCAGAATTCATCAGGATAAGAAAAGGTTATTCTTATATGCCTCAGCCTCAGCCAGACTATTACTTGCTAGGAACTGGAAGGGAGATACTATCCCCACAAAAGAAGATTGGATAAGTAAATTATGCGAATTTGTATGATTGGCCAAACTAACGACAGCCATGAGACACCAGTCCAACCAGAATTTACGGAAGGAATGGCAATGCTTTGAGGATTATATGAAAAAACACTGTTCTAAAGAGACCATGTTGATATGCATAGATATCATAGTATGTAAAGTTGATCTAAACTAGGGTAAAATTAACAATGGGTATATAACGATTAAGAGACACAGGTGGTGCTGTGGTCTAAACCACTGAGCCTAGGACTTGCCAATCAGAAGGTCGGTGGTTCAAATCCCTGTGATGGGGTGAGCTCCCATTGTTCAGTCCCAGCTCCTGCCAACCTAGCAGTTTGAAAGCATGTCAACGTGCAAGTAGATAAACAGATACCGCTCCAGTGGGAAGGTAAACAGCGTTTCAATGCTGTTCTGGTTCACCAGAAGCGGCTTAGTCATGCTGGCCACATGACCCGGAAGCTGTCTGTGGACAAACGCTGGCTCCCTCGGCCAGTAAAGTGAGATGAGCGCCGCAACCCCAAAGTCGTCCGCAACTGGACTGAACGGTCAGGGGTCCCTTTACCTTTATGATATAACAATTAATATAAATACACAATGTAAACAAGATCTTATAGTATAAAGGATGTCGGGGGTGGCCGAGGGAAGCCACACAGGTGTAAATTATAGTTTTTTTTATTCTGGTGTATACGGGCTTGTGTTTGTAAAGTACGGTACATAAAGTGTAATTATGTTTTTTCTTTTATGTACAATAAAAAACAATATTGTCGCAAACATTAAAAAATTAAAGTAATTCAACAGCATTTTAGGCCACATTTCTGTGAATATACACATTGGTGCCTAATATACACATAATATACACATATATACACGTGAGCGATTTCCCCCTAATATAATGCATGTTTGTATTTTCACAACTATATGTGTGTCCATGCTTGCTTTCCTTTAGCACAGGCATGTCCAACCAGTCAATTGGGATCTACTGGTTGATTGTGGGGTGTTCCTGGTCAATCCTGGTGAATCTTTGGACTCTGAGTGTTCTCAACCAACCGCCCCCCAAAAGCTCAGCAACAACTCTGGTCAATCATCCAGTGACAATGGGTAGATCACTGGCAGTTATTTTATACTGGGAATAGATCGCAGTCTGAATGTGCCTGCCTAGCATATGCATTTTTGTAACATTACATGGCTGGAGAACTAAACTACAAAATTCAGAGAAATGTGATTTTTGAAAGACGGCTGTGTTTTCATTGACGTATTGTTTCAGGAATGTTCCCGCTATCTTTTGTTCTTAATTTCATGAGTACTAGAAGCATGCCTCAAAATCATACCTGAGATTCTCAAGGGAGGTAGGGAGCATGAAACAGCACCTACCTCGGTTGGTTAGAGCGTGGTGCTGATAATGCCAAGGTTGTGGGTTTGATCCCTGTATGGGGCAGCTGCATATTCCTGTTTTGCAGGGGGTTGGACTAGATGATCCTCAGGGTCCCTTCCAACTCTACAATTCTACGATTCTATATTCGCAACTAACAGTTAGCCCTTGCTGGGTTTAACTGCAAGATGTAAACAGATGGTGTACCTATTTGGTCAAAACAGAGCAGAATATGACAATGATTACACTCCTAATGGGCAGCTACAGAGGAAAAAACGATTGTAGTGCAAAGAGAAAATGAGATGCGCACACAGACAAAAACAGGAAACCTTTCAAAAGCATCGTGATCTGTTTGCTACACGTTCAAAGTAAAAGTCAGCAACAAATAAGCAGACTAGACTTTATGTGGATTTGATGGGCTTAGAAGATTGCTAGTGCTTTTGTCTTTCTGTTTTCCTGTTTTGGATCTATTCCCGAAAAAATTAATGGCCATAGGTTTTCACCAAGCGCTGGCTGGTTAGAGGGGTCTGAAAATGACTAGGGGGGCCCATCTAGAGTATTGCTGTCACTGAGTCACATTTTGCCATTTTGTGACATCTCGTTCCTAAATGGGAAACAGGAGAAGAAATTGAAAGCAGAGCATTTCCTTTTCTCCTGCGATCATTTCTACAGCATGAGATGCATGAGATGCCCACAAGGAGACGACTAACCTGGTTGTACACTCCACACACATTGAGCTGCAAACCATCCCATGTATCAGGGTTTCTTGGCAGCGAAGGAAAAGGGCTCTCTGCAATAAAGCTGTGCACCTGTGTTTGGTGAGACCTAGAATACCTTCTAGGTATTTCCAAAACATTTGAAAACCAGAGCGTGGCTTCTTTGGTTTGAAAACCAAAGCAGGCCAATTGGAAGCCACGGAAGGACGTTCAGCTTCCAAAAACCATTCAAAAACCGGAACACTCACTTCCGGGTTTTGATCGTTTGGGAGCTGATTTGTTCAGGAGCCAAGGCTTTCGAGATCCAAGGTATGACTGTACATTAAATTGGCAACACTTTGTAGGCATGGGGAAAATGTAGCCCTTCAGAGGTTATTGGATCCCATCATTAGCCTCAGCTAGTATGGCTAACAGACTGGGATGATCTAAGTTGGGGGAAGTTGCACACAGCACCCATCAATGTGAGGAGAAGATGGCAAAGGCTCCAAGAAGGAGAAAAAGACCACACGGGAAAGGGCAGAGGGGTGGGGAGGAAAAAAGAGAAGAAAGGTGTTTGAGGAAAATGGAAAACAGTGGCGGGGGGGGGAGGGAAGAAGACGAGACCCCCATTGGCTGAAGCCATCATGCAGTTGGCAAGCTCCACACAGCCCCAGCCTGCCTCACATAGTTCATACATCATAGAACTGTAGAGTTATGAGGGCCCCTGAGGGTCATCTAGTCCAACCCCAAAAGTCACGTGTCCCAATTTTCATCAGTGGAATGTTGGAGGGTATGAGGGTACAAGACAGCAGATAAGTAGAGGCATCAGGCTGTGCTCGAGATAATAACCAGCATGAAGGCCAAGAAGGGACTGACCAGCAAACCTTCCCTACCCACGAGCAGGATCTGAATCCTACACCTCATTGCACAGCCTCATGAGTTAGGATGTACTCAGAGGCATTTTGTTCTGTACCAACATTTCTTCTATCCAAAGTCTGAGCCCTGGTTTTGAGAAAAGAATCAAGAAATGAGCTCTGGTGAATATTAAGTTCTGCATGTCTGGAAATAACTGGAGAGCTTTGACTCAGACAGGCATTAATTCTCCACATCCTGATTTGAAAAAGTGCTACATTAACAGGATCCATTAATCAGTAGTATCAAGGAGATTTCTCCATGTTTACTGGATGTGTTCTACTGCCTGGGAACCTGGAATAAGAAGAAGTTTCTGGAAGGCAATCATTTGTTTATTGTTTCGGGCAACGCCACACAGGGAGAAGCATTTCCTGCTACCTGTAACAACAATATATATATATCTATTGTTTTGGCAACAGAAGAGGTATTATGGTTTGGAGTATAGAGATAAAAACAGTTTTTATCTCTTTAATGCCATTAATTGCTCTGCTGTATGACTGATGATGAATACAGAGTATTGTTTCTATAAATAGGATCTTTGTGACCATGCTGTTCCTCCTCCCAGAACATGTCCCCACAATATCAAAGAAAGTAAGCAACAGAGAACAAGGAGCAATAATCCTTCGTGCACAGAATGCTGGACTAGAGAGTGCGGACATAGTCAAAGAGATATGGTATTGTGCTCTTTTAACAGAGGCCAGGCCTTGTGGGAGCTTGTCATTTTGTCAAAGGTGCCTGTAAGCCAAGAACAGAGTCAAAGTAAGAAGCTTTCATTAGCATGTAGTATCTATTGTGTGCAAAAATTCTGCTCCCCGCAAAATGACAGAATTAATGTTTGCCTAAGAAGCAGGCTACTAAGGATAGTGAAGTGCTGTTAATCAATGCTGGGCAACATTTTTTAGCATTTGAGAGTTTGGCTTGGACTGTATAACCATCTAGGGTTGCCCCCCCATCCTTAGAAAAATGGGATCTCCCCATTTTTGGACAAAAGTGTCCCCTGTCTCGTTTGGACTTCTTCCCGTATTTGAGCTCGGCCTGCCCAAAATGGTGGCTGCATCGCTGTTGCTGCGGCTGATGAGGAACCTGGCCCAAAGCAAGCGACCATAGAGAGAAGAAGGAAGGAGCGACCTCCTCTGCCTCCCTCACCCCTTCCCTCCTTCCCTCTCGCTGGTGCTCCTCCTCAGCCGCTGCCCACAAATCTAGCATAGGGCCGATCTGCCACCACTTGGCCCCTTCCTCCACCCCAACCTGACCTCTCCCCCTCCTCCATGCTCGTCTCTTCTGACTTGATGTAGCCTGATGTTTTTGGACTACAACTCCCATAAACCCCAGCCAGCGTGATCAATGGCCAGGGATGATGAGAGTTGTGGTCCAAAAGATCTGAAGGGCAGTGTTTTGGAGAAAGCTGGCTTACACACTCAGTGAAGGTGGCAAGTACAAGGGGAATCACCAGGCTGTGACATGGAAACTCTCTTGAAAAGTATTCTGGTTTTGCTCCTCTTTTTTTGCAATGAAACCAGAGCACCCAGCCTATGTGAAAGTGTCTCATCGGCTCCTACAACAACAGATAATTTTAATGGAGTTTTCTGGAGAGGAGTCGTAGCTCAGTGGCGGAGCACATCTTTTTTTGTATGAAGGTCCCATGTTTAGTCTTCAGTGGGGAAGACCTCCGCCTGATATCTTAGGAAGCTTTTGTAAGTCAAAGTAGACAACGCTAGACCAGAAAAACCAATCATCTGACTCAGGATAATGCACCTTCATATGCTGTGTCTCATAAATCAAGCCTGAGTAATTATATTAGACCCTCAATAACATTTGCATAATTGATGTCATTTTTCTCATTTACTCCGCATGCGGCGAAACTGCACAATTTGTCTTTCTCGGTTGCGGATCTTTGGTTTGTGACGTGCAGTAAACCAGCAGTGTGGAGCGTTGCCGGTTAAAAAATGAGATCACGGTGAATGAAAAGCAGGGCAAAAGCAGGACGATAAGTATTCCAATCAGGCATAAGTGTTTCATGGGTTGCTGTTGTTTTTGGGTGGAGGGGTAGGATAGCGTAAAGAGAGGTCAATAAAAGCGACAGCAACAAAATGTAGGCGCCACATCCTACCTGGAAGAAAAATGTCAAATAAAATGGAGAAAGCAGGTGTCTTCGTGATGAGGGTCCATGTTTTTGAGGAGATGCCTCTGTGGAGATTAAGCATGTGAGAGAAACATAACTGGAGCTGAATATACAGGCCGGCCAGGGAACGAGTCAGCCTCCCACAGCAATCTTGAGGAAAATTGCCACCGTAGATCTTGAGCTGCTTGCCTCAAGCTCCCCAGAGCTTAAAGGACACATGGCAGCAAACACTGCAGTGCGGAAATGGTTTGTACACAATGCGTAACCAAACCATGATGGGGGGGGGGCTCACTGTAGGTTAGGTAACCACAAGGACCTAAGTGCAGCGACATTACCCCTCAGATTATATCTCTCTCGTATCACTTCTCCCACTTGCAAATACAGTGTCCAAATGCCAGGGGATCAGGGAAATGTGATTTTCCCAGGGGGCCTAGTCCTGGTGCCAGGGAAAGAAATGGGAGTGGAGGGAAAGAGAGCAAGGGAGGGGAAAGGGAGACCTACTTCTTGGCTGTGTTTGCTGTTTCTGTAGTAAACAGCCACAGTCAGTGGGTAACGGCTGGAGGGAAGAACAACTCATTCTTCCCCTTAATTCTTCTCTGGTTTATATTATAATCCGAGCCAGAGAAGAACTATGGAAGACGTATTCTCTATTCAGAACATAAATGTGCATTACAGGAGCACCCAATTCATATTCTGAATCTGAAAGATAGATCAACATCTGTAGTCAACAGATATAGAGACCTCTTAATCTACTGTATCACCCCAGAATCCAGGTGGGGGGGCATTTATTTCCTTTTTTGGGTAGAAATCTCACACATCAGGAAGACGTCTTCTGGACCAATTAAAATGTTTATGAAGAACACGTGGTGCAGTCCTCACAGACCAGTATCACCTTGCAGTATATTGCATAAAGGGGATAACAGATTTTAAAGTGTCTTGATGTCACCGTCCATGTGGAAAGTACCATCCCATGTTCTCCTTCTAAGAGGTTGAACTCGCTTTCCAGCCTTTGCATTCCAAGCAATATTTTACACTTGGAGCTTCCTGGAGACAAGTCGTCCTCACAGGTCTTCCAGGGTGACTGAGAGGACTGTGCCACTTAAGTTAAGTGCTGGCAGGTTTGATTTGACTCTAAGCCTAGCTGGAATTAGAAGCTGTTGTTGATGCCAGTGAGCTGAGGCAAGGGTGTTTTGTCAGCCTGTGCAATCGACTCCAAATTGCTTCCCAGCAGATCTCCAGAGGCCGAAGAAGAGCTCAGGCCAACTGCGATGGCTGCCACAACTGTCGACGAATGTGCTCGGATAGAGCCTCTCTCATGACAGTCCTGTCAAAAGATAACAACCAGCCCTGTTTGGCTATATATCCTTTAGGCACCGACAACCCTAATAGGTTGGTATGAAAAAGAAATGAAAAGCTCAGCTGTTCATAAAACGTCTGGTCAGCTTATAAACAAAATCAATCCAAACCAAGCAAGGAGAAAGTGATTGTGGGGAAGGGGGGAGTTTGACATCTGGAACAGGGCTGAGTTGCCCTGCCTGCACAACAGGCACAAATTTAACTCAGGCAGTTTGTTTTCTCATTCAGTTCATTTCCATGCTGGGGAAAGCCGCGTGCTGAATTTCTATGCATTATGCAGTTATTAAAGGCACATGAGTCCTGGAAGACACGAGAGAGAGAAAGGAAGCCGATTAGATAGCTATGCTTGGCATTAACTCGTTTTTTTAAATGCCAATTCAAGGTGAATTGATGGATAGAATAACAGGTTGAATGATTTAATGAGCCCAGGCTATTGGCACACTGCCTTAAATATCTACCTTCAGGGTACAAATCAATCAATCAATCATATGGGTAGGGAGATGCTCAGTCAAAACCACATTATTTGTCTGTGATGATCTTGGTTTCTTTATTGGCATGTGGTTTCATAAAGCCAGAACTATGCTGGGAAGCTGGGAAGATATGCCTCTTGTTTGGAATCATTTAAAAAGACAGTTTTCTGCCACAGAGATAGACTTTGGGTAATAAATGTGCCCAGGTAGCTTATATTTGCATTACATGAAATACAGGCTGCCCTTGACTTGAGAAAGTCTGCTGGATGTGAGGTGAATATCATTCAGCGTCATGTACTGTGCAGCTCTGGGTCTTCCTTTCCCATACGCTGTTAAAGCGTTAAAAACTCCCCTAACTAGAGCGAGGAAGGCGTCCTGTTCTGGATTCAACTCAGGTGTGCAGTCTGATGGAACTACTGCAGTTGCCAGCAGAAAATTAAAACAACTTTGGCTTGGCTAATAAAAGCTGTGGGCATTAACGTGTTTCTTTCACGCTGTCAGAAGCATCGAATGTTCAACGTACTGTAGGCAGAGCATGTAGAGATGGGGTACAGAAAGACGGATGGTGCCGTGAGTTTGGTTTTATTATGCAAGAGGCATGTTTTAGAGTTCCCTCCCCCTCCCCTGGGGTTGCTTTGAGATTTGGTAAACAGTAATTAGAAAGGGATGCAGGTATGTCTGTTACCTTTGCAAACAGGTTAACAGCACGATCAAAATCCAAGAGCATCTGGGAGGATGAGCGAGTGGGCTGTCCTGGCTAAGACAGCTTAACTCCTTCAACCTGGCTTAGTCAGGGCTATGCCAGTGGGGCTTACTTTGTTGTTGTTGTTTAGTTGTTTAGTTGTGTCCGACTCTTCATGACTCCATGGACCAGAGCACGCCAGGCACTCCTGTCTTCCACTGCCTCCCACAGTTTGGTCAAACTCATGCTGGTAGCTTCAAGAACACTGTCCAACCATCTCGTCCTCTGTCGTCCCCTCCTCCTTGTGCCCTCCATCTTTCCCAACATCAGGGTCTTTTCCAGAGAGTCTTCTCTTCTCTTGAGGTGGCCAAAGTATTGGAGCCTCAGCTTCAGGATCTGTCCTTCCAGTGAGCACTCAGGACTGATTTCCTTCAGAATGGAGAGGTTTGATCTTCTTGCAGTCCATGGGACTCTCAAGAGTCTCCTCCAGCACCATAATTCAAAAGCATCAATTCTTTGGCGATCAGCCTTCTTTAGATGTATGGCAGGAGCAAAATGGGTCAAGGAGGGGCTTATGACCCAGCAGCCCTGCAGAACCTACACTAACAAAACAGATAGCGTAAGCCTAGCTCTGTTTCAAAGGTTTGTTTTCCCTCTGCCACACCGGCTTGCTCAGCCGGCAGCAGCCCAGCTCCTGAATGGAGTTCAGAATAGGGGTGACTTAAACGGGCTTAACATAAGCTAGTGTTAAGTTCCACTAACTTCCTATACTTTGCATTGCTTTGTCAGACTGGTATCTGAGGGTACCAGAAATAAAAATGAATGGCAGTCTGAACAGGAACACACACAAAAAGGAAGGGGGGGGGGACTTAATGTAGGTCTATGCTGAGAACCTCAAGGGCAGGTTCAGATGCAAAACTGGGTGTTTTCAAATGACCACACTGCAAATTAATTAATTAATCATACTTTTCTTTTTGCATTAAAACGCAAGTGAGCACATTAAAATCAGAAGAAACTTTGGGATATCTCCGGGTTGACGACAGTAAAAACAACAACGCTCAAACTGCATTGAACTCACTTTAAAATGTAGAGTGTACACAGCTTCGCCTCATCTGAAAATTATTGGTTCAGGTGGCAGAAGAGACTCCTTGAGTGAAATACCTACAAGTCAAAGGAATAAAAATAACGGTGCCTTCCTGGCCTGTTTTTTTCAAGAACTGCTGAACGCTCGTGGAAGGCAATCATCATGACAGATTTTCATCCTATTGCTCCTCTGCTTTCATAGCTATGATATGGATGACTATAATAATACATTTTCTTTATCTTGCCTATCTGCCTGGCATACTAAATCCTTTGGAGGAATGATGGATGGCAGCCACTCGACAGGCTCTGGCAATCGTTCAGGAACAGAGCTGGCCCGGCCACAATGTGTTGCCCCCAGATGAGGCTCTACACTCCACAGAAGGGGCGTTGGAGAGAACCGGCCGATCTGCTTCCCCCTCTCTGAAATCCAGAGCCACAAGGGGCTGCTCTCCATCCCTGAGTGCCAGCCTTCCAGCCCATCTGCTCTTCCTTCCTCCTCCTCTTCCAGCCAAATCAGGCTGATGGAGCTGAACTACCCATGACAGCATATCTTTTTAATCTGTGATCTGTAGCAAGGATAATTGCGTGGCCAGGCGGAGTCCCCCCAACTCCAGGCAACTCCCGAGTGGAATAATGACTCAAGACGATGGGCTATGGGATTAAAATTGGCCAAAACTTTATTAAAGTTTCAGATGTAGGGAGACCTTGGCTTAGACATTGGGCGTTTATCCCTCCCAGTCCCCAGCTGGGGAGCTGGGGAACATCAGGGTTGTCCAGAGTGTGTGGAGATTGGGCTGGCTCTGGAGAACATATGTTCAAGCAGAGAGCCTGCCCCCCATTTCGCTGCCATCACAGGGGAGAGCAATGACAACCTATCGGCGTATGGCCAGTGCCTCCCCTCAAAACAGCCCCTTTAACGGGGAACCCTGGGATCTCCACCGCAATGGGGACATGGGTCACAGCTTCATGCCCCCCCCCCCCATTAAGGGAAGATAGACTAAAGAAGAAGAAGTTTGGATTTGATATCCCGCTTTATCACTACCCGAAGGAGTCTCAAAGGGGCTAACATTCTCCTTTCCCTTCCTCTCGCACAACAAACACTCTGTGAGGTGACTGAGGCTGAGAGACTTCAGAGAAGTGTGACTGGCCCAAGGTCACCCAGCAACTGCATGTGGAGGAGCGGAGACACGAACCCAGTTCCCCAGATTATGAGTCTACCGCTCTTAACCACTACACCACACTGGCTCTCAAAGGATTCCGCCCAATGCCTGAAACCGCCAAATTTGTGACGTTTTGCTATAGGGAAGGCAAAACCTGCCAATGCAGGGGAATTCCGTTCCAGCCCTTCAACAGCAACCATGACATAGCAGCGCCTGCGTACCTGTGGAGAAGATGTTAACCTGCAAAGGAAGGCTTAACTGAGGGAGGGCAGGTGGGAGAAGCTCTGGAGCCAACTGACGATTCCCAGGTAAGATCCACCCTCCATTGTGTGGGTGTGGCGGTCCCTCCCCATACCTGTCCAGGTCCCCTGGCAACGCCTCCCCAGGTGGGATTGGGTAACTGCTTGAGGTAGGCGGAGACCTCCAGATATCCAGCCTGGGGAGGGCAAAGCCAGGCTATATGGCCGGGAGATGCATAGGATCTAGGGGGCTACGCACACCCACACATAAGGCGCCCCCATTTGATGTGGGGAGTGGCCATTGTTTTAAAATTATCAATTTTATTCTATATATTGACGATTTGCGTAACTTAAAAAAAATGCTTGCTTTTATTGGTATTTTTAAAAGAATGTTTTAGATGGTCTTTTTTCAAAATGCTTAGAGGTCTCCAGATTGACAAAGCAGTATGTAAGTTTTCAAATAACTAAATAAGTTAGTTCAAGGACAAATAACACAGGATGTTAAACCCATTGTAGCAAGTGCTGCAGGTGTGTGCGTGTGTGTGTGCGCACACACATATGTATATAATTTATTTGATTAATAATAATAATAATTTTATTACTTATACCCCGTCCATCTGGTTAGGCCTCCCCAGCCACTCTGGGCGACTCCCAACAGAATATAAAAAATAGAATCAAACATTAAAAACTTCCCTAAACAGGACTGTCTTCTAAAAGTCAGATAGTTGTTTATTTCCTTGACATCTGATGGGAGGGCATTCCACAGGGCGGGCGCCACTACCGAGAAGGGCCTCTGCCTTGTTCCCTGTAACCTCACTTCTTGCAGTGAGGGAACCGCCAGAAGGCGCTCAGAGCTGGACTTCAGTGTCTGGGCTGAACGATGGGGGTGAAGACACTCCTTCAGGTATCTGGGCCAAGGCTGTTAAAGGTCAGCACCAACACTTTGAATTGTGCTTGGAAAGCTTCATCATAAGATCCCAGGGTTGTTCACAGAATAAAATACAGGATGAAAACAAAGTAAAACAAAACAGCAAAACAATAACCTCCCTCTTCCCACAGACACATTTAATAGGCTGTAGGATATTAATCATCCAAAGACCTGGTTGAAAAGGAATGTTTTCGCCTGGCACCTAAAAATATATAATGAAGGTGCCAAGTGAACCTCTCTGGGGAGAACATTCCACAAATGATGTAGATGTATCTGCACACGCATGACATTAAACAGTTTCACATGCAAGCCCTGATCAGCATCATGTGTGTGACTCCTGCCGCTGTCCTGATGACAATCCTCCCCCCACCTTCTCATTGAAAGTCTACTCAAAATTGATCCGGAGTAGATTCCAATGTATAGTTAGCAGAGTAAAAACTTAAATACGTTGCAGTATTCCCCAAAAATAGACCAGAGGCAATTGTATTTCATCCAGCAGAGCTTTACTGCTACTGAAGGTAAATGAGCATAATAGTCACAAATCCAATACAATCAGGATTGGCACTGCCCATAAAAAATCCAGTTGCAGCAGACTTAACTTAAACTTACAATACCGTATAATAAGTCTAAATCTTAACACTATATACAGAACACCGCAACAGAAGGAAAAGAGATAGAAAAAGAAAAAGTGAAAGCCAGGCTCCTTCTGGCCTTACTTTTATAGTCAGCTTGACCTTGACAGAAAGAGATGACAGAACCGGTTTAAACCAGCTGTACTCAGCTTCTCTGAAGCTATAACCCAATCATGAACCTTCTGCTTGCTTCTTTCACACAGAGAAGCTTCCAGAAGCTTCCAGAACCCCTTGAGTTTAGTAGAATAGGAAAGATCTTTACACATCAGATCAATACTTTCTGCACTAAGAAATGCAAACTGACACACACTTGCTGTTAACCCTTGACTGGAAGTGCTTGTTGGCATCTCGGTGTTGTGATTAGCAATAACAGGATGGACTTGTGTTAGCTCAAGCTGCCCTAACCATGCCTTTCCATCACCCCTGTGGTCCCAAAGACATCTTGCTGAGTGCAAGATTGCACAGGCCATGCAATCCTATATGTGCTAACTCAGAAGGAAACCCCACCATGTTCAAAGAGGAATCGCTCCCAGGTAGAGATGAGGGGAAATTGGAGGGAGGTGAGGATTCAGTTCCGTTCAGATTTGAAGACACATTAGTAGCACTTTCGTCTCAGGCTTGCAACGCAGTTGGGGGGAAGAAGATGGGGGGCAGAGGAACTACTTCAAATGACTTGCAGGACCTGATCCAGACAGTGGGCCACCCCTGATCTAAAGGATTAGAGAATAGAAAGCCTAGAAGCTGACCGTCGAGGAGCCCTGATGGACAGAAGAAAGGAAAAGGAGAATGAATTATTGATGGTGGGAAAGCATGGTAACTATGGTAGAAATATGATGTGAGAATAAGAATTTCGCAGGAGTACTAAAACTAGAGTATACAAAAAAAGAGAAAAGAATGATCGACTGTGTCAAAGACACTGAATAAGAAGAACCATCTGCTTCTTAGACAGTTGAATACAATTAAACCAAAAGAGTAACCAGTTTAGAAAAGATCGAAAAAGAGTTCAAGGCAGACCACAAGACAGTATTAGAAGAACATCGGGAGTGTGGGAGCTTCTGAGCATGGGCAGAGGGATAAATGAAGTTGCCGTATGAGGAATAGCAAAGGGAAATAGGAGTACACACAAGAAAGAAAAACAATAGCAGGAGGTTTGGGCAAAGGAAAGCAGGGCAACATGTTTGACACCAGCTTGGCTACAGGAGTTGCTGGGAGGAGGCATACAAGACGCTCTCTTAGGGACTCCACTCTAGATTTGTGTAGGATTTACTCCTTAGCCTTTCCTTCTCCTGAAGAGATCACACGGCAGCAGAGGTTTAGGATCAGAGTTTTATTTCCCCCTAGATGGGCTACCTTCCCAGGTTGACGAGCCCCAACTGTGATGTACCGTTGGTATCTAACACCAAGTAAAATTGCTAAAATGTAGAAAAACAAGTTCAAAATTGTGCTGGAAATGTAAAGAGACAGAGGGTACTTTTTATCATATGTGGTGGACATGTACATTGGTAAAGGCTTTCTGGGAAATGATATATAATGAATTAAAGAAAATGTTTAAAAATACTTTTGTTAAAAAACCAGAAGCCTTTTTACTAGGTACTGTATAACAGGAGAATTTCCAAGAAAAGACAAAAGACTTTTTATGTATGCAGCAATGGCAGCAGGAATGCTACTAGCCCAGAGATGGAAAGAAGGAGAAGTACCGACAAAAGAAGAATGGCAGATGAAACTGATGGAGTACGCGGAGATGGCAAAACTGACAGGGAAGACCCAAAACCAGGAAGATCAAGTATTTTCTAAAGACTGAATATGTAACTTATTTAAAAGACCACTATAAACAGTTAAAATCTTTGGCAGGGATGTAATGACACTTGTAATGTGCAATTATTTATGATAATTATGGTTATATAACAGATAAATAATGGTAAAAGATGCAGCAAATTTAAACTTAAATATGGAAGCCATGGAGGGAGGCAAGGAGGTCCAAAAGAACCTTGTATTTTAATGTTTGAAATGGTTATGTTTTATATGTATAAAATTATCAAAACCCCTACACACACACACACACACACACACACACACACACACGATGAGCCCCAACCCTAACCCTAACCCACACTTCTCTCTACAGCATGTGCAGAAACTGCCTTCTTGACCATTGGACCCACTATTGGTCTTGTCCGCTCAATCCTCCTGAGCTTGTCTTCACATGCAGGGGGAGTCCCTAACTCACTGAGGGTTTGAGATCCGTCAGCTGCCCTCACCTGGTTTGGCCGACCAATGGAAGTCGTTTCCGGGGTGCACTGTCTCATGCTGACAGCTTCTAGGAGCCACAGGTGGGTGCAGAGTGCAGGTTGGGGACCAAAGTTGTACAAACTACTCCAGAAGGAATACAATGTGTTCCTTCTCCCCCAGAAGTACTACCCCTCTCTTAACACCTCACACACCCTGGAGGAAATAATATAGCACAATGATATAAGACAGATAACACTCCATAGGGAATGAAAAAATTACACGCAGAGAAAGAGAAAGCTAGCAAAATTAGAGAAAGAAATAGATATGGAAACACAAGGGCCTGGCAGTTAGAAAACCATAGATAAGATATCCGTGTTAGGAAAGAAGCAATTATAAAAAGTTAGGAAATAAATTATAGGAGCTTAAACAAGGAGGAGAAATGTAAATGTGGCTGCTAAAATTGAAATCCTGTGTGTGAGGGGGTAGAAACTACTTTGTGGAAGAAAAGGAGCACCCAGCTGTTTAGAAGGTTAACTCAGTGCGGGGGAAATTGTATTTTTTTATTAAAAAAATACTAACCAGGGTGTTCATATACTTCATTCCTTCCAAAGGCAGGAAGATATAGAGGCAATAAAAATAAGTGGGGGAATCATAGGATTCAATTTAAGCTACATTCATGGTTTTTAGAAATTAATAATAGCATAAAATAGACTGGCATAAATGTGAGCAGAAAAAAGACATGTGCAGAGAAAAAATAAGAAAGTTTCTGGAATAGACTAAAGAAGTGTTTATAATTATATTGTCAAACCAAGAATAACTCCCCACAACAATGAATAATAAGAATGAGCGACTCTTTTTATGCTGACTGCTTACAGATCTGCATTCCCTCTTTTTAATATCACATTTTTACAATGTTTCTTTGTTGAAATGAAGCAGAAAAAAAACTGTGGGGAAGCTGAATGCAGCGTTTTATTATTAAAGCATTTTGTTAAAAAGAGGTGCTAAAATAGTAGAGAGGGGGGAGAAATTAGATTCAGTTTACATTTAAAGGTGAATCTGCCAAATTCACACTTTTTGAAACAATACACAAAGCAAAGCAAAACCATTCTTCAAAATTCACACTTCTGAGAATTTTGCATTGCATGGACAGGCGGAGTCCCCCGATCCTGAGCGCCCCCCCGTCATGTGCAATAACAACTCAAGACAACGTGCTATGGGATTAAATTGGCCACAACTTTATTAAATTTCAAATGTGGGTAGACCTTGGCTCAGGCATTGGGCGTTCTCCCTCCCCAGTCCCCAGCCGGGGACCTAGGGAGCATCAGGGTTATCCAGTGTGTGTGTGGGGGATGGGCAGGCTCTGGAGAACATATGTTCAAGCAGAGATAGCCGCCCCCGTTACGCCGCCGCCGCAGGGGAGAGCAATGACGACCTTTCGGCGTACAGTCAAAGCCTCCCTTCAGAAACCCCTTTAACGGGGAACCCTGGTATCGTCGCCGCAAAGAGGAAGATGGACTAAAGGATTCCGCCCAAGGCCTGATACCGCCAAAGTTGTGACGTTTTGCTACAGGAAAGGCGAAACCTGCCAATGCAGGGAAATTCCTTTCCGGCCCTTTAACAGCGACCTTAACGTAGCAGCGCCCGCATACCTGTGAAGAAAAGTTAACCTGCAAAACCTGTGAAGAAAAGTTAACCTGCAAAATAAGACATTAACTGAGGGTGGGTAGGGTGGGAGAAGCTCTGGAGCCAAGTGAGGATTCCCAGGTAAGATCCTCCCTCTATTGTGTGGGCAGGTAATCCCTCCCCTACCTGGCCTGGTCTCCTTGGCAACGCTTCCCCCAGGTGGGATTGGACAACTGACTGAGGTAGGCGGAGACCTCCAGGTATCCCACCTGAGGGAAGGCAAAGCCAAGCCTATGCTGATGGGGCCGCTCCAGATCCAGGGGCTGCGTGCGTCCACGCAAAGGGCGCCCCCCGTTTTAAGCGGG
Source organism: Podarcis pityusensis (assembly GCF_964106645.2). Taxonomy (NCBI): domain Eukaryota; kingdom Metazoa; phylum Chordata; class Lepidosauria; order Squamata; family Lacertidae; genus Podarcis; species Podarcis pityusensis. The sequence continues at coordinate 35,724,659 of NC_138037.1, forward strand.
GAGCGGTCATTGCAAAACCACTCTTCAAAATTCGCACTTCTGAGAATTTTGCATTGCAGTTCTCCAGTCAAGTCATGTGTACAAAAATACATGTGATAAGTGCATTAAAATGCATGTACTGGTGAAAATAACGTATGAAATACAAAAATACGTTTTATAAGGGGGAATTACTTGCAAAAAATATGTATATTAGTCAAAATTGCATACAGAAAAGAAATTTGCACTAAAATGCTGGTGAATTTTCACCAGCATTTTATAAAATAACAACAACAACTTGCATATTGTTGCAGAAATACTGTAAAGAGAAATAAATTCAAGATTGGAAATAAGGAGAAACTTGGAGAACCAAAACTGACAGATTTGTTTAGTCACAGTGAGAAGCCATAAAAGCATTAAAAGAGTTATTTTCATTTCTCCTCATCAAACATGGGATAACAGAGCAATTCAAACCACCAGATCCACAGGCTGAGAGAGGTGATGATGTGGTGGATCACTCACACATCTGATGGAGAGATCATGCTGACAGAAAACCCACACACCAATGGAATCATATCTGCCCACCAAGGGAGAGCATGGCGTGTGGAAGTTTTGCCTAGTGGGAGCCACATCAACGGAAAGGTCAAAAATAGTGTTGAATCTTGGATGCCAAGATCCAAGTACTCTTTGGTGAGAGAACCCCAGCAGAGATTTAACATTGCAAAACACGCAGCAAAGAAAAATGTAGAAATATAGGCTGTAAAACCTTTTAAATATGTCCTTCCCTTGAGTCTCAAAATATCCCCCTTTAAAGTCTCTTTCCAAGCTACCCCACTTCTCTGGCATAGAAAGAGATCACATGTTTGGCGATAAAATACCTACAAAACTCTTCAAAGGTCAGATTCATGGGCTTTTCCATACAGCAGTCAGAAAAGTTGCACAGGCAGTCAAAATTTGCTTAGTTACAAAATGTAAAAATGCCCGACTATTGGTATAGGAAAAAAAAACCCACTCGTTCTGGACTCTGTTCTGGTCTGAAACCAAAGAGGCTGGTTAAAACCATGCTCAGAGCTCCTTACATATTGAAATCCACATGGAGAGAGAGAGGGAGAGAGAGAGAGAGAGAGAGAGAGAGAGAGAGAGAGAGAGAGAGAGAGATATCAAAGGCTTGATGACTCATTTCTTCTCAAGGTGGGAAATGGTGACATAGGCAAAGCCGGGCAGGACAGCCTACTCTATGGCTTAACCCCTTCGTGCACTAATTAGATTCAAACATGAGGCTGGAATCCTACAAATGGGGTTACTGAGGGTTGGGAGTGGGCATGGTCAAAGCTAGTAGGCACTGATCTGCCACAGCCAAATCTTGTCAAGTAGTTACTGCTTCCTCAGAACCTGGCAGGACTTCCAAAAGGCCATTCAAAAGGGCAGGTGTAAATAAATCCAACCCACAGAAGAAAATGGAAGGGAGGAAATTAATTTCACAGAGTGCCTCCCCACACTTCCCCAGCTCATCCATATAATGTTAAACTATGGTTGCCATTATGTGGATAATGCATAACCACAGATTTCAGTGTCTGTTTTCAGAAACCCAATGGAAGCTCCACTAGTTCAATGAACATGCAGAGCATGGGAGTAGTTAAAATTGCTGCACCAAAAGATTCTACCTTGCCTTATATTCTTTCCAAAATACATCTGCCTGCGGCGCATGGTCGTAATGCGGCATTTAAAACATGGCTTAGCATCGCTATATAGTTTAAGTAAAAAGTCAAACTTTTCTGCAAATGAAGCACACATTTCTGCATGCAAAATCCATTATGTTATTGCTGAAACTCTTGTAAATAAAAATTGGAAGCAACACCTCCGCTCTGTCCTGGAGAGGTTCATTCTAAGGAGTTTCAGCACTCAGCGACTGCCAGGAATGCCTTTGGCAAACAACAGCCTCTTTCGCAGATGAACCAAGGGAGATTATGTGTTTAATGAGGATAATGATACATTTTTGTTGCGTTGTGCCCATCTGAATAGTTCTGAGAAGGCTTCCCGGTGTGCCTAGATTACATTTTTTTAAAGTAAATTAAATCATGTAAAATATGAGAGAACGATCTATATGAATTACAGAGCCTGGGGTAGTCAAGTAATTATTTTCAAACGCCATGACAACAAAAGAAATGACTTGTGCACCCTGTAACTATCCTTGCTCTGCAGAAATTTGATCTTTGCTGACATCAGTCCAACACAGAGTCCAAACCACAACCACCCCCGCAACGCATGTATTGCAACGAAAGCATTCATGACTGATGGCCATCCAACCTCTGCTTAAAAACCTCCAATGAAGGAGAGTCCTGATTCTGTCTTCTGCAACATTAACCACCCTTCCCAGTTTGGCATCATCTGCAGATTTGACAAGCATCCCCTCAATTCCTTCAAGTCATTTAGAAACACACTGAACAACAGTGGGCCCAAGGTAGAACCCTGTAGCACTTCAATGGTCAATTATCCCAGGATAATAAAGAACCATTAATGAGCACTCTTTGGGTTCAGTCAGTCAACCAGTTACGAATCCACCTAACAGTTACCTTGTCCAGTCCATATTTTACCACAGGTGAGAGCTGAGTGCAGGGTGGGGACCAAAGGTGGGTAAACGACCCCAGAAGGAGCATTATGTGTCCCTTGCCAGTATAAGATTATTGTATAATTTTAGAAGTGGCATGGCTTTTAGAAGTGGCATGGCTATGAGGGGGCATGGTTGTGACTATCATGAAGAGACCCTAGCCTTCTGAATTTGCTACTACACCACTGTATACAATGCAGTTAGATGAACCAATAGCGTGAATAAGCACAAGCCACTTCCTATGTTCCTATTTCTCCACCTGCTTACAGAAACCAAATGGGGCATAGTTTGTCCCTCTTCATAAATGCCTTGTGCTTTGTCTGTTCCTCTTGCCACACCCCTTTTCTCCCTCCTGGTGCTACCACAGGAAGAGCCGTGTAAGTAAGCACCAGTGCCGGATTTATGTATAGGCTAAGTAGGTTGAAGCCTAGGGCCTCTAAATCTAGGGGAATCGTGCGGCGGCAGCGGGAGGCCCCATTAGCTAAAGTAGTACCTCAGGTTAAGAAGAGTTTCAGGTTAAGAACAGACCCCCGGAACAAGTTAAGTTCGTAACCAGAGGTACCTCTGTACTCACCAGCACCTCTTTTTTTAATTCATGGCTTCCCACAGTGTGGAATGAAAACATACACCGTCATGTAATATAAACAATCCCATGACTGCAACACGGGAAAAGAATCCTAACATCGGGATGGGGAGGGGCCTCACAAGTGGAGTAGCCTGGGGCCTCTCTTCCTCTGAATCCCCGGTAAGCACTAGAAATCCATTTAATTTTGTTAAAGGCAAGTTCCTGGCACTATAAAATATGATCAGAGTGCAAACTGAGGAATTAACAACCTCTGCAAATTTTGTGGGAGAAGAGACAGTTAAAGGCTCTGGCAGAGACCAATTTTTAAGCTCAAGGGTGGAAGTCTAAGAATAATGATGATGATTAATAACATTGAATTAAATCTTTATAGCCTATTAAAGGGGCTCTGGTTTTTTAAGTTAAGTTCATTATCTAGGGCATCTTTGTCCATTAGATTGCTTAGATGGAGTCAACTGTAGCCTATGGACTATGATAAAATCCCTAATTCCTGCATTTTCTCCCTGCCTTTGGAATATCCTTGCCTCTTGGATTTTGAGAACCAAGAGGCAAGGATGTTCCAAAGACAGGACGAAGATGCAGGGATTAGGGATTTCATCATAGTTTACCATACATTGCATAGGAGACAGTTCCTAAATTAATTTTTTTCCAACTTTTATTGTCTAAAACGAAAATACCCCTGGGCTCTACTGAAGCACAGTAGATTAGATGACCAGCATCTTACACAAGTCACATCCATACCATACAAAGAATCTTAGCAACTGTAGTTAACCCTCCCCATGGCTACAATTCGCAGCAATCTTAACAAATGACAGTTCCCAGAATTCTTTGGAACAACCCATGTGCTTAAAATGTATGGTGTGATTATGACCCAGGACTGTATTGTACCACTTCAGGTTCTAGTTTTGTTTTTCGTTTTTCAATGCTTCATAATATATAAATTTGATGCATCCATGTCACAAACTGATATATTAAAGAGAGAAGTTTAGCATAGCCCCCTCCTTGATAGGGACGCAGGTGGCGCTGTGGGTTAAACCACAGAACCTAGGACTTGCCAATCAGAAGGTCGGCAGTTTGAATCCCCGTGACGGGGTGAGCTCCCATTGCTTGGTCCCTGCTCCTGCCGACCTAGCAGTTCGAAAGGACATCAAAGTGCAAGTAGATAAATAGGTACCGCTCCAGTGGGAAGGTAAATGGCGTTTCCGTGCGCTGCTCTGGTTCACCAGAAGTGGCTTAGTCATGCTGGCCATGTGACCCGGAAGCTGTACGCCGGCTCCCTCGGCCAATAAAGCGAAATGAGCGCCGCAACCCCAGAGTTGTCCATGACTGGACCTAATGGTCAGGGGTCCCTTTACCTTTTACTCCTTGATATAATAGGGAGAAAGTGTTCTATTGCAAGGCCACATTCAAAAATATGTCCCCTCCTACCTGCAACCTGAAGTAGCACAGGGTTGACTGTACAGCATGCCAACAAGTACTATTTAGCTTATGAATTGGGGTTTAATAGAATTGGTTATGCTTCTCACACCTTCCATGAAAAATGTTTCTTTATGAATGATTGCATTTTGAGAGATGTTTTCTCATTTCTTCAGAGGGCCCGAAATACTGTGTGCAGCAGGAAGGATACTGCTAAAATCAGAATACTTGGTTCAGAGAAATGTAGGTTGTATTGCCTTTGAAAAACATTAGAAGTCCCATAGAGCCACATTGCTCACTCCAGGCTACTCCAACTGTTATACATACAAATGTGAAAGCACAGCAACAGAAATTATATTCCAATTTGATGGGCTGCTGAGTATGTCCTCTGATCTTGCAGGTCAGCGACCATGCTGTCACTTTGCCTTGTGGGCAAGTTTTAAAACATTAATCACTTAAAAGTATTAAGATGTGGATGGGGGTGGGGATTACAGGGCAAGATCCACCCAACGTTGAGCACTTTTCAGTCATAATGATTCAGATCTAGGCTTCCGATCTAGATTTACCTGGGAGTAGGTCCCATCGAACTCAGTAAGATTTACTTCTGAGTAGAAGTAGAAAAACATAGGATTGCACTGTTAAGCACCGGGTTACTGTCTTTCTGCAATTAGCTGAAAGTGGAATTAGAGCTTCTACAAAGCACTGAATTATCTCAACAGTCAAGATCTTTCAAGAATGTCTATTCACGTGTAAATTCCATTTAGCAAAGATCCTTTCTAAAGCTGACTGAAAGCTCCCAATTTTCAGATTCTGTTTGTTTTATTGATTCTTGTTGAACCAGCCTAGGGGATTAGCGAGGAAGATCTGCTGTTTTGCCCCTTGTATAGTCCAAGTCTGTCGTGCTATATCCTTCGAGTAAGTCACACTGAAATCAAATATTTCTGATTTATTTTTATTTTTACTTTTCTTTGTTTATTGCACAAGAAAAGCCTCAATAGAAACCAATTCAAAAATAATAATAATTCAGAGTAACAGCAGCAAGCTCAAACACTTCTTTACTCATTCATTCATTCATTCATTCATTCTAGTGTCCTGTTTCCTTTAGCGCATAATAACTCAATTTGTTTGCAAATCACTCTCCTCACTAACATCAGAAGGGCCTTTTAGTTCTGCATTTATAGCAACAAGGGCAGTGCCTACTTGCACATCTTCCTCATCTGACTGGACCACAGGTGATTCTCCATCACTGGCATCTTGGCTGGCAGAATTAGTCCAGGCTGATGTTGTGGAAGACAACTCTCTCAATGCGATTGAGTAGGAACTTGAAGGCTGATTTCATTTTGACCAGGGCTACAGTCTGATCCAGTGGGTGGCACTGTGGGTTAAACCACAGAGCCTAGGACTTGCCGATCAGAAGGTCGGCGGTTCGAATCGCCGCAACAGGGTGACCTCCCGTTGCTCAGTCCCAGCTCCTGCCCACCTAGCAGTTTGAAAGCCCGTCAAAGTGCAAGTAGATAAATAGGTACCGCTCTGGCGGGAAGATAAACGGCGTTTCCGTGCGCTGCTCTGGTTCGCCAGAAGTGGTTTAGTCATGCTGGTCACATGACCCAGAAGCTGTATGCTGGCTCCCTTGGCAAATAAAGTGAGATGAGCGCTGCAACCCCAGAATCATCCGCAACTGGACCTAATGGTCAGGGGTCCCTTTACCTTTACCTTACAGTCTGATCCTATCATAGGAGATGGCATAATACTGTCCTCTCCTCCTGAATTAAGGAAGACATCTAAGGCTTCTTGGTCAGACGTATCCACATTTACTTCCATAGAAGCAATACTATTTTTCTAGAAACAGAGGTGCCAGAACTCACCATAAACGCCTCCCTCGTTCTCTTAGCATGGCAGTGGTGCCCACCTGAGAGGTGTGCCAGAACCAGGAAGCCCTGCATAGAAGACATGCTGGTCTGACAGGCGTCATAGTGTGCTTCAATTCCCTCAATGTCAGTTTCTGCTGGGGTGTAGGGAGGAAATCGTAATAATGTAATAACTGATATCCTGACATGTGTTTTTATGGTGACTAGAGAAGTTGGAATGAGTAATTAAAGCTTTCCCCCCCTGTGGGAAGAGAAACTGACAATGAAGCCACTTAGAGAGGCAAACAAAATGTGTGTAAGTGTGTGTGTGTGTGTGTGAACATTTTGTTTGCCTTTCTATTTCTTTAAAATTTCTTTAATAATTTTCTTTAAAAATTCATTCATATATATATATATATATATATACACACACACATACATACATATATATATATATATGTAAATAATTTTTAAAGAAAATATGAATACATCTAACAAATCACACATTGACTGTATTTTAATTCAATACCTCTGAAATATGTTTTAAGTATGTTTTCTTGTGTGACAATGCAAGAGAATATATGGCTAGTACCATATCCATAAGGGAACTGCAATAGTTCCCTCTGTATGCAATAGAAATAAATAGAGGAAGAAGAGAGGCAGGTTATCAGTGTTTTGAAATATTGACTGTGAAGTACAAAAGATGCTGAAATTAACCTCCATAAAGGGTGACGGGAGTTGGAGTTCATCAACAATTGATGGACCACAGCCCTCCACCCCACCTCCGCTTCCTAAATTTTAGGCAGCCCAGATGCTGTTCCTCAGCCACAATGTTTCCTTTCTAGAAAAGAAATGTGCCAGTACAGTGGTACCTTGGGTTAAGAACTTAATTCGTTCCAGAAGTCCATTCTTAACCTGAAACTGTTCTTAACCTGAAGCACCAGTTTAGCTAATGGGGCCTCCTGCTGCCGCCGCGCCCCCGGAGCACAATTTCTGTTCTTATCCTGAAGCAAAGTTCTTAACCTGAAGGACTATTTCTGGGTTACCGGAGTCTGTAACCTGAAGTGTATGTAACCTGAAGCGTATGTAACCTGAGGTACCAATGTACTCACCATAAAGTTGTTACAGTAAGTGCCCCAGTTTTAAATCAGTACTTTACTTCTAGAAAAAAGAGGTGCCGGTACTGCACCTTAGGAAAAAAACTTAGGAAAGTTTTTAATGTTTTATATTTTATCGCTTTATCATTATTATTATCATTATCATCATCATTATTGTTATTGATATTCTGTGGGGAGCTGCCCAGAGTGGCTGGGGAAACTCAGCCAGATGGGCAGGTTATAAGTAATAAATTATTATTATTATTATTATTATTATTATTATTATTATTGAGTACCCCCAGAAAAGAAGCACTGGTTATACCTGCCCTCTGTTTCTGACCCTACAAATCTTAAGCTCCCCAACCTTATGTTGCAAAAGAAAGTCTCTACAATGAGCTCATTGTGCCAGCTTTTAAAAACAGCCACACTATAACTTAAATGCAATAGAAAAAACAGAATGGAAGTAACAATAAAAATGGAAGATGATTGGCATACTAGGTTGAGTTCTAAGATGTCAAAGGGCATTCAGTTTCTTATAGCAATGTCCTCAGCTTTCCCCCCAGCATTGAAAAACAGTTCCAGGGCAATACTAAGCTGTGGCTGAATGATGCTATGGACTCCTTTTTGTATCTTGCTGTCACACCTGACCCTTCAACGAAAGAGGGTGGAACATCACTCCCAACTAAACAAGATAATCAAAGCATTGCCCAAGGAGCCGTGTAAGCTCAGGGCGATGTCATGGAGCAGAAATAGCAATTCTAAGAATCAAAATGGCCTCAGGTTCATTCCTAAGCATGAATCACCTTATCTCTGGCCTCCGTCTTACTTTCTGAGGAAAGCCAAAATTACAATTGGAAAGCATAGCTATTCCGAGGACTGTAAACGGACTGAAATGTCTGCCAGGAGCAACACAATGGAGTCTACAGACTAGGACTGGGACTGGGACGTAGCGCCAAGTCGGCAATACTGCAAAGAAGCGGGAGGTTTGTTAGAAGGAAAAGAGTGCTCTGACTCCTCCTGTACTCTTGATCCCTGTGAATCAGTAGTCACGGACTTGACTAAGCAATGTTAATCTTTCTTAATGCCTGTGGATGACTTCCTCTGGGCATTCCAGCTGCAAGGGCGGGGTCTGAAATGAATGTCTCATGGGTGTGTCTACATACCTTCCAACATTTCCCCGATGAAAATGGGGACGTCCTATTTTAATAATAGTAATACCCCACCCACCTGACTGAGTTGCCCCAGCTACTCTGGGGAGCTTCCAAAATATATAAAAACATAATATTACATTTAACATTAAAACCTTCCCTATACAGGGCTGCCTTCAGATGCCTTCTAAAGTTTGTATATCTACTGAACTCCTTGGCTCAGGGGGTCGCAGAACTCCATACCCTCCAACATTTCTCCGATGAAAATAGGGACATCCTAAGGAAAAGCGGGACATTCGGGATCAAATCAGAAACTGGGACGGCTTCTGTAAATCTGGGATTGTCCCTGGGAAATAGGGACACTCGGAGGGTCTATGGCAGCCTTTCTCAACCTGTGGGTCCCCAGGTGTTGTTGAACTACAACTCCCATCACCCCTAGCTAGCAAGGCCAGAGCTCAGGGATGATGGGAGTTGTAGTCCCACAACATCTGGGGACCCACAGGGTGAGAACTGCTGGTCTATGGGATTTCTTACACAGCAGAGAGAGTGTGTGGGAGGGCTGGCTTGGAAAACTCTGTCAATGTCCCATGTGGTTGATGGAGGTGCCTGTCTTCCATACTGCAAAGTAAGCAGAACCAGTTGTTGTCTACCTGCTGCTGTCCTTGAAACCCTACTGAGGAGAGGCAGGTTGTCACTCCACTAAGGTGGAACTGGTATAAATTAATGCTGACAATGTTGGAAAAGTGCACCTGTAACATTACAGTGGCTGAGCTCTCGTGCTAGCATCCCTTCCTCGTGCTCCCCTCCCTCAGCCTGCCAGCATCTATTCCCTTGCCTGGATCAGCAGTTTCTTCTCTTCCATTTGGAGCGGCTAAGAAGAGCGTGTGGCTTGACACACATCCATCTATACTCCCGCTGTCCTTTCCTGTTGACAGTGAAACAATCAACTGTAGCCTGTGTGTGTTAAAAACCCTTGCCATCTTCCGTTTTGCTTTGCATGGCTCTATGAGCGTGTATATCAACTGGGGAGTGGGGGGTGGAATTTGTTTGAATACTGAGCTAGCAAGAAGGCATGACTCAGAACGATATGCAAAGCTGTCTAATTTAAATCACTGTCCCAACAGGTAAATAAAATCCCACTTCTTAACATGGATTGCTCATATTGAAAGGGCAACCAAAGGATACGTACGCTTTGCTAAAGTCAGCATTGACATTTTTCGGGGATGTAAAAGGGCCTGAATTTTCATAGCACGGCTGAGCTTATGCAAATAGGCAATTAGTGCACCACTCAGAGGACTGAAGCTATGTACTCTGCACACAGAAATCGCATGTTAATAGGCCATTAATGTATGTCCTGTTGAGCTTCATGGCAGAAGTAATGTACTGCAAAATGTGCCGAGACCATTTAGGGAGCAAACCAAGTGATACCTCAAGCTCAATCCTATGTTCATAGGCAGAGGTGCAATAGGTTCCAGGTGTATGAATTCTACAAAGGTGACCTGGAAACTACAATTAATCCACAATGTGGCAACCAGACTGGTGACTGGGAGTGGCTGCCAAGACCATATTACACTGGTTCTGAAAGATCTTCATTGGCTCCCAGTACATTTTTGAGCACAATTTAGTGTTGGTGCTGACCTTTAAAGCTCTAAATGGAGGTTCCCTCACTGCAAGAAGTGAGGTTACAGGGAACCAGGAAGAGTGACTTCTCGGTCATCATCAGGACAGTGGCAGGAGTCACACACATGATGCTGATCAGGGCTTGCATGTGAAACTGTTTAATGTCATGTGTGTGCAGATACATCTACATCATTTGTGGAATGTTCTCCCCAGAGAGGTTCACCTGGCACCTTCATTATATATATATTAGGTGCCCGGCGAAAACGTTCCTTTTCAGCCAGGTCTTTGGCTGATTAATATTCTACAGCCTATTAAATGTGTCTGTGGGAAGGGGGAGGTTATTGTTTTGGTGTTTGGTTTTACTTTGTTTTCATCCTGTATTTTATTCTGTGAACAACCCTGGGATCTTATGATGAATGGTGGTATATAAGGTACGTTTCCCAGTACATTTCCAAGCACAATTCAAAGTGTTGGTGTTGACCTTTAAAGCCCTAAACAGCCTCGGCCCAGTATACCTGAAGGAGCATCTCCACCCCCATCGTTCAGCCCAGACAATGAGATCCAGCTCTGAGGGCCTTCTGGAGGTTCCCTCCCTGTGAGAAGTGAGGTTACAGGGAACCAGGCAGAGGGCCTTCTCAGAAGTGGCACCCGCCGTGTGGAATGCCCTCGTATCAGATGTCAAGGAAATAAACAACTACTTGACTTTTAGAAAACATCTGAAGGCAGCCCTGTTTTAATGTTTGATATTTTATCGCTTTTTAAATATTCTGTTGGGAGCCACCCAGAGAGGCTGGGGAGGCCCAGCGAGATGGATGGGGTATAAGTACAGTGGTACCTCGGGTTACAGATGCTTCAGGTTACAGACTCTGCTAACCCAGAAATAGTACCTCGGGTTAAGAACTTTGCTTCAGGGTGATAACAGAAATCGCAGTGCGGCGGCAGCGGGAGGCCCCATTAGCTAAAGTGGTACCTCAGGTTAAGAACAGTTTCAGGTTAAGAACGGACCTCCAGAACAAATTAAGTTCTTAACCCGAGGTACCACTGTAATATATTATTATTATTATTATTATTATTATTATTATTATTATTATTATTACATGTAGGAGCAGTTATAAGTTATTGAGGGGCACTGTCACATATGAGTAGTCTAGTATTTAAATAACTGTTGCTGGCATACAGCCCCATACAGAGTGACAAGACCAACGATTACATTGCTCTGCTTCTGCTTGACTTGGTGCTATGGTTTAGTGTGAATTTCATGGAGGGGTCCATCTAGATTGGTATTTTTTGTGGGGTAATATCCAGCTACAGTAATGGGTAACTGCAGTAATGGGTGCAATAATAGAGCATCAGTGGTGGATTTATACTGGACACGATACCACTCTGCAATGTTTCCTTGTTATTATTGCATTATTGCCCTCTGGAAGCACATTCTTGCACTGTAGCGCAGCAAAAGTGGGACGAAAATAAACCAGAACATTTGTAGGATTTCAGCAGGAAGTTACCAAACATGCATTGATTGCGAGAAAAGCAGTACATCCACCCCATAACTTTTGTAAGGTACCATCATCGCCGGCACAAATAATCATGAATGCACAATAATAATAAAAAGACGCCTGAAGGGACCCTATTTGTGAATCGTTCCAGGATCAAATCAGAAACTGGGGCGGCTTCTGTAAATCCTGCGAAATAGGGTCTGTGAGAAGTGGGCACATCAAAGTTTAAAAATGGGCAGAGACAGAAAAAAGTAATGTGTTTTCTTTATTTACTAATTTACATACCCCTTCTGAAACTGGTGTTTGCCCTAATAGGAAAAACATATATGATAACAGCATCTGCTTTGCAGAGATCCTTGGCCTAGAGCAGGGGTTGGCAACGTGCATCCCATAGGCCGGATGCGGCCCACGAAGACTATTTTACCAGCCCACGAACCGCCCCCAAACTGAGCCGCCCGCTCACTGAGCGGTGCCAAAACTCGTGTCTACGCAGGCACGATTTTCGGCACCGGGGCATGCACAGAAGCGATTTCCGGCACCGCAGACATATGCAGACACGATTTCCGGCATCACGCTGCGCCAGTCCAGCCCACGGACGATCTCCATGGGAATGGTCTGGCCCATGGCCGGTAAACCTTCCTGACCCCTGGCCTAGAGACAGCAGGAGTGGAGAGTTTCTACCTAGAGGTAGCTGAAACTCAGGGCGCAACTTTGGGGAAGTTGCACAAATTGCTCCTGGGAGATCTGCTGCTTGTTTTTATCAGTCTGTTTGCTTTGAGTGGGCTCTGTATGCATCTTTGCAAATAAAACAAAAAATAGCAAAAAGCAGTATAAGTTTTCAATACACTGTTTCCCTCCCCCCCCCCTTTAATCCAAAGGAAACTAAGTGTTGCAACAGTCATCCTGGAACTTCTCGCTGTTCACAGAAGTGGGGCAATGCGTATAATCCATCCTTTTTTTCTTGCTATCATTATTTTGCTGAGAGTGTTCACTGCTAAAACCTCTTAGCAACACTCTGCTGGTAATTTCTTCTCTATCCCATTTTACACAGAGGCTGAGAGACCCATACAAATGAAAACTTTTTCCTTTCTTTCTGAAGAGCACTCAAGACTTTGCAAACTCTAAAGGGAAAATCCATTTGGGGGATATTTCCATTTCCATTTACAGCTGAAACCTCTGGAGCCACAGTAGGTGCAACATCTGAGTCCTATCATGAAACGTATTGAAATATACTCAGAGTCGCAAAGTGATTTCATGCTCTTTATTCAGCTCATAGTGGTGAGGAGGAATGAATAAAAGTCCCCTCACAGTATCTGCTTTATATACATTATTTACACAATGGGCTGCACATGATTGGCTAATTCTGGAATTCTACTGTAAGCCAATCAGGTTGTGGATTCACTTCTATCTGGAGCAGGATTGGGTGGTTCCTGCCAACCAATCATACTGCTGCATTGTTCTAGGACCAATCAGACTGCTGCATTCTGAATCCTATTGTTCTAGGACCAATCAGACTGCTGCCTTTTGGATCCTATTGTTCTAGGACCAATCAGACTGCTACAGTTTGGATCCTATTCAACTCAGTACATAACACCCCTCCCCTCTAAGTTCCAGTCCTGCCCGGGAGGTCGCATTCATAGTCCTCAAGGTATGCCGGCGGCCTACGTGTGCGTTGTGGCCTGGGGTGTTCCCTGGTCCGGGCTCCGGGTTCTGGCTCGTGTTCCAAGGATGCTGGCTGTGATGCGGCTGTTTGGTCTGGTGCAACCGGCTCGCTCAGTCGTGGTTCTGGTTCCGGTGTCCTTTCGGCCTCACGGGTCCTCTCTGTATTTACTGATTCTGCCTCTCCTGCTGGCCCCTCCTGCTCTATGGGCCTCACTGCCCCGCTGTTCCCTTGGGACTCCTCTGACCTGTCCTCCTCCTGGTTTTCTCCCGGGAATCGTCGCCGTATCTGGTCGCAGTGGCGGCGCCAGCATTGCCCCCCATCCGTTAGCACCTCGTACGACACGGGGCCAGTGACCCTGGTGATTGTGGCGGGTACCCATGCTGGGCCTGCCCCAAAATTCTTTGCGTACACTGGGTCCTGGGCCTCGAAGGTCCGGGGGTTCCTGCCTTCCCCCACCACTACCTCATCCTGAGCTCTATCGGGGTGAAGGCGGTCCAATCTTATTGCAAGGCGCCGACCCATTAGTAGTTCAGCGGGGCTCCGGCCAGTCGTTGAGCTGGGGGTGCTGTGCTGTGCTAGAAGGAATGTGGCAAGGCGGTACTCCCAGTCCCCTTGCGTCATGCGGCGAAGGGTGTCCTTGGTGGTCCGCACCATGCGTTCTGCTTGGCCATTGGTGGCAGGGTGGAACGGCGCCGAACGGATGTGGCGGATGGCGTTCTGCGCTGTGAAGGTTTGGAATTCTCCTGACGTAAATGCAGTCCCGTTGTCTGAGACGAGAGTGTCAGGGAGCCCGTGGGTTGCAAACAGCCTGCGTAGTACCCGGATGGCTGCGGACGTGGAAGTGGACTGTACCAGTGCGACTTCCAGCCATTTGGTGTAGGAGTCCACCACTATGAAGAATGTTTTCCCCTGAAAGGGGCCAGCGAAATCCACATGCAGGCGTGACCATGGTGCTCGGGCGGACTCCCAGGACTGGACTGGGGCCCTTGGGGGATCTGGGCGGGATTCTTGGCAGGCCTGGCAGTGTTTGACCCAGGCCTCTATCTCTCCATCGATCCCCGGCCACCACACATAACTCCTGGCAAGGGCCTTCATTCTTACTACCCCTGGATGTGTCTCGTGTAGGGCTGTGAGGACCCTTTTGCAGAGGGGCTGGGGAACAACGACTCTGCTTCCCCATAACAGGCACCCCTTGTGGGCCGACAGTTCATGTTTGCGGGTTGTGTAGCCGGCAAATTCTGGCCCGGGGCTGCTGCTGGGCCATCCCCTCCACACCCAGTCCAGGACCCGGGAGATGACCCTATCTTTCTTGGAATGGTGTGCAACTTCTTGTGCCTGAATGGGGCGGTCGGGAAGCAGTTCCAGGCTCATAACCTCTTGTGCAGGTGCTGGGTCAGGGCCTGTTTCCGGTAGTGGTAGCCTGCTGAGGGCGTCCGCATGGCCCATCGCCTTCCCAGGTCGGTGAATCAGTGCATACTGGTAGCTGGCAAGGAAAATTGACCACCTGAGGACGCGAGGAGACAGCACTTGGGGGGTCTGCTTTTCGGGGGCAAACAAGCCAAGCAACGGCTTGTGGTCAGTCACCACGGTGAAGGGCCGCCCGTACAAGAAATCATGGAATTTTTTTACTCCCTTTACGATTGCCAGACCCTCCTTGTCGATTTGCGAGTAGTTCCGCTCGGTTGTGTTGAGTGTCTGGGAAAAGTACGCCACCGGTACCTCTCTTCCATCCGGGAGTTGGTGCCCCAGGACAGCTCCAATGCCATAGGGTGAGGCGTCGCATGCTAGCACCACCGGCAGCCTCTCGTCGAAGTGTGCCAAGACCGAGTTTGAGACAAGCAAGTCCTTGACTGCCTGGAATGCGGCCTCCTGGCGCTGGCCCCACACCCAAGGGGCCCGCTTGTCCAGGAGTCTGTGTAGGGGCTCCGCTACCGCCGCCTTGTGGGGAAGGAAGGAATGGTAAAAGTTCAATAGTCCCAAGAAGGCCTGAAGTTCAGTCTTGCTCTTGGGCGCTGGGGCATCACAAATGGCCCGTACCTTGTCCCCAGTCGGGTGGACCCCTTCTGCGTCCACCATAAATCCCAGAAAGTCCACCTGAGGCACTCCTAGTAGACATTTTTCCCGCTTCACCTTGAGACCCGCCGTCTGGAAACGGTGCAGAACGGTGCGGACGCGGTCCTCAAACTCCTCTGGTGTGGGGCCGGCAATCAACACATCATCGAAGAAGGGGGTGACGCCAGGAATCCCTTTAAGGAGAGAGTCCATTATATTCTGGAATATGCCTGGTGCCACGCTGACACCGAATTGCAGCCGCTTTACCCTGAACGCTCCTCTGTGCGTCACAATCGTCTGTGCCTCTGCTGTGGCCTCATCTACTGGCAGCTGTTGATATGCTTGGGCCAAGTCCAGCTTGCCAAAAATTTTCGACCCAGCCAGGGTGGCAAGGACATGGCTGACCACTGGCACTGGGTATGCGTGGGCCGTGAGGGCCTTGTTTATGGTACATTTGTAGTCTGCGCAGATGCGGACCGAACCATTAGGCTTGACGGGTGTGACGATTGGGGTTTCCCAGGGAGCATTAGGCACCGGCTCCAGCACTCCTTGCTCTACGAGTCGGTCCAATTCCTCGTCTATACGGGGTTTCAAGGCGAACGGGACCCGGCGGGCCTTGAGCCTGACCGGTCGTACTGCGGGGTCAAGCTGTAGCGCAATGGGGGGGCCCGTATACTGTCCCAATTTCCCATCGAAAACCCCTGGAAATTCCTTGCATATGGCGTCCACGTCCACTTGTAAGCTAGTGTGGTTCACCCCGGTGACAGCTAGCCCCAGTGGTCCAAACCATGCCAATCCCAGTAAGCTGATGTAGGGGCCCTTGACCACAAGCAAGTCCAGTTGCCGCGTCCGCCCTCGGTATTGCACCCTGAAGGTCCCCACCCCCATTGTGGGGACCTTACGTTTCTGGAAGTCCCGGAGGGTGAATGGGGCCGGCCTGAGTTTGGGACCCCCAGTGGGACACAGTTTCCTTAAGGTCCTTGCCGAGATTATGGATAGAGTTGAACCCGTGTCAAGCTCCATGCGGCATGGGGCCCCCTCTATCTGTACCTCTACATAAATTTTCTCTACGTTGGGGTGGGGCAACTGGTATACCTGGAAGTCCGTGAGCTCCGTCGAGTTGCCTTGGTGCGTTGGGCCCCGGGACCTGGGGCTCTTGGATTGGTCATCTGATGCCTGGTGTCGGGTGGGCCGAGCCCGACACACCCGGGCGATGTGTCCCGATTTTCTGCACTGCCTGCACTCTGCGTTGCGGAAACGGCAGGTCCTCCTCTCGTGACTCTCCCCGCAGCTTGCGCAGTTCCCTCCTTCTCGTCGAGGCAGCTGTGGTCTGTGCGCTGCTTGAGTGCGCTGCTGTACTCGGTGCACCTCCTCCCTGTCGGATCCTGAGTCGTCGGTGAGGTCTTCATGGTGGACCCTCGGTTGGGATGGCAGGCTCGGCCGTGCCTCTTGGGTCGACCTCTCGGCAGCTTCTGTTGCCAGGGCCTCCTCCAGAGCGACCTGGAACGTTAGGTCCTTCTTAGCGTAGAGGCGTCGTTGCAGCTTCTCATCCTTCAGGCCACCGACGAGGCGGTCACGAAGCATGTTCTCCAGCTCTGAGAAGTTGCAGAACCGGGCGGCTTGGCGGAGAGAGGTCACAAACCCAGTTATGGTTTCCCCAGGGGCTTGCCGCTTTGCGTAGAAGGCATTTCGACGAGCCACCACTGAGGGCTGTGGCGAAAAGTGCCCCTTCAGCTGTTCCATTATTGTTTTGTATGGAACAGTAGCGACGTCTTCAGGCGCAAGGAGAGCCCGGGCGATTTCAAACGTCTCCTCTCCGCAGACGCTGAAGAATATCGCCCTCTTCTTGGCGTCTTCTTCGTCGGTGACCCCTTTGGCTTCTAGGAGGAAGGTGAAACGGGAGGCGTACGCTTCCCAGTCTCCAGATGCTGGGTTGAATGGCGAGAAGCTGCTGTTGGCTGCCATTCTGAGTTCCTTGTGCCCCGGAGCTGAAGCCTGGATACACGGTGCGAGGCAGCGGTGCGGCAGTTGGCGGTGCTGCGGTGCTGTGTGTGGCAGTCAGCTCAGCGGGATCCCACCTTCGTCGCCAGTGAAATATACTCAGAGTCGCAAAGTGATTTCATGCTCTTTATTCAGCTCATAGTGGTGAGGAGGAATGAATAAAAGTCCCCTCACAGTATCTGCTTTATATACATTATTTACACAATGGGCTGCACATGATTGGCTAATTCTGGAATTCTACTGTAAGCCAATCAGGTTGTGGATTCACTTCTATCTGGAGCAGGATTGGGTGGTTCCTGCCAACCAATCATACTGCTGCATTGTTCTAGGACCAATCAGACTGCTGCATTCTGAATCCTATTGTTCTAGGACCAATCAGACTGCTGCCTTTTGGATCCTATTGTTCTAGGACCAATCAGACTGCTACAGTTTGGATCCTATTCAACTCAGTACATAACACGTATGTTCAGCTGAGGCTAGGACTGAATTATTTATTTGTTTGTTGAACAAAATGTATATGCCACTAAATTTTAAAAAATTTAAGCAATTGACATAAAATCATATAAAATATTCATTAAAAATAGCAATAAAAGCAGACTTTCAACACAGTAGGCATAATGCAAATGATTTTAAAAATCAATAAAATTAACAGTTCTTTTTAAAAAAATGTGCAAAATAAAATTACATGTCTGTAATTTATCTTTATTAATTGTCAAGGAGTTCCAGAGAGTATGGCCACATTCATGCCATACATTTATTATTTTTTTCCAAAAAAAATATAGATTTTCCACATCTATAACACATATAACATATAAAACATACAAAACAAAACACATTACAATACTACAAGAAAAAAAATAAAACACATATTCTTTCTTATATTCATTTTAAATTCCATTGTTGCGTGACTTCCTCAAATCCCCCCTAACTGAATTTCATTATATTCCCTTGTAACAGTTTCCCCAGTCATCTTTCTATTACAATCAGTTCCTTCAATTTACTATCTTCATCTCTTTTCTTATTGTCTTAAATCCATCTTACTATACAACATTCTTATTATAATCCTAGGCCTGTTTAATACTTTCAAGTACCTTCTTAATTACATTCATACCATACATTTAAAGCGATATGATGCCACTTTAAACAGTCATGGTTTTCCCCAAAGAATTCTGGGAGCTGTAGTTTGTTAAGGGTGCTGAGAGTGGTCAGAAGACCCCTCTTCTCTTCCCAGAGCTACAGTTCTCAGAGTTCCCTATGAGTAGGGTTGATTGAAACACTTTGGGAACTGTAGGTCTCATACCCCCCGACATTTCTCCAATGGAAATAGGGAGTCCCATTTTATAATGATAATTTTACTGTTTATACCCCACGCATCTTACTGGGTTGCCCACACCACTCTGGGAGGCTTCCAAAATATATAAAAACACAGTAAAATATGTTGCTGAATTACAACTCATTACCAAACTAAAAACTACGGAGAGACCTGGTCTGAATAGAGATATTGGATTCATGTCCCATTATACATACTAAAGCTAACCCCTTTAAAAATCCCCTGCCCTTCCCTGTGGAACCAACTGCCATCATTAACAGTCATCAACAGTTGTAAGGTTGTAGCGACCTCTGCTTCAGAGTATCTGAAAAAGTGTGTATGCACACGAAAGCTCATACCTTGAAAGCTTATATTTAGTTGATCTTAAAGGTGCCACTGGAATTATTAAAAAAGATTTTTTCATCTTTCATCTTGTTATTTATTATAGTAAAACATTAAATGTTAAAAACTTCCCTACACAGGATTGCCTTCAGACGGCTTGGGAGTCACCTTCCAACATTTCTCCAATGAAAATAGGGACATCCTAAGCAAAAGTGGGACATTCTGGGATCAAATCAGAAACTGAGGTGGCTTCTCTAAATCAGGGACGTCTCTGGAAAATAGGGATGAGGGCCAGAATGCTGGGCTGGAAGGGATGCGCCTCCTGACGTCGCAATTTTGGGGACGAAAATGTCAGAAGGTATGCTTCCATCTTCCCTATCCACAGGGCGGGTGCCACTACTGAGAAGGCCCTCTGCCAGGTTCCCTGTAACTTCACTTCTCGCAGGGAGGGAACTGCCAGAAGGCCCTCAGAGCTCTACCTCAGTGTCCGGGCTGAACGATGGGGATGGAGATGTTCTTTCAGGTATACTGAGTCGAGGCTGTTTAGGGCTTTAAAGGTCAGCACCAACACTTAGAATTGTGCTTGGAAACATACTGGGAGCCAATGAAGGTCTTTCAGGACCAGTGTTAATGTGGGAACATGTCTTTGGTATCCAAACGGTGGAAGCATCCTGGACATATTTCAGTTGGTTAGAGTGCTGTGCTGATAATGCCAAGGTTGCAGGTTTGATCCCCGTATGGGACAGCTGCATATCCCTTCATTGCAAGGGGTTGGACTAGATGATCGTCAGGGTCCCTTCCAACTCTGCAATTCTATGATTTCAGTCTGGTCCAAGCCTCTTTTTTAGGTTATGTCCGCCAACACCACAGAATTGTATTTACAGATCACTCATAAGTGGTACCTCATATCCTGTAAAATGCCTCTGGTAGTTCCTGATTCCCCACTAGATTGGAGAGGATGTCATCTTATTGGAACTCCTTTTTTTTGGAACAATATGCTGATTTCGAAACCACTTCTTACTTGCAGCAATGGCTGTTGTTGCCAGACTTATGAAGAACATCTGCATTACTACATTTAAATCTTGTTTCCAAAGGTCTAGCAGGTAGCGATTCTGGAAAAACTTATCAGCAAAATGAAAATATTAAAATGACCAAAGTAAACAATATATTTTTCTTAGAACCTGCTTGAATTTTACTAAATGTACCAGTAGAAGTGGTCCTTTTCCAGAGTATGCCCATTTATGGACCTGGTAGTGAAGTAGGATTGTTTTCTTCTTTTTGTAATTAAATATGAATATAACAAAAACATGATTGAGGAATGTGTTTATATGCATTCCCTCCTCCTTTCCATGTAGCTCATTTAAACTTAATTTAAACTGCTTGTTGTATATTCTGATGAAACTTTATCAAAATAAACCTAATAATAACCTGCTACTTCTGTTTCCTGCCACACCAGAATGGTGGATACAGAAGGTGCAGTCACAGTTAACTTGTTACCACCAGTAAGAAAAAGTATTGATTTCTCTCTCGCACACACCAGTTGCCATCAGAAATAATTGTAATATGAATGCTGCTGCGTTTGTTATTTTTAAACTTTCCATGGCTCGTGTGTCTGCAGGCGCATTCCTTAGACCAAAAATCGAGCCCACATAGAAAAATAAGCAGATAGTTCCCACACTGACTTCCTAATGTAGAAGCACTCTGGGGATAACTTGTGTTAGATGACACTATTTCAGAGTAAGTTACTCATACTTTTAGAACTCTCTAGAGGACTAAGAGAAGATCTGTGAATGCACAGTTTCCTGCAGTTATTCAACTGCACTCAAAATACTGTGTACCTCAAAAAGGATATTTCAGAGATGGAAGAGTTGAGGGAAAGAACAATCAAAATGATCAAGGGAGTGAAGAAAGGCTGAGTTTGGGACATTTTAGTTTTGTTTTTTTTAAGTGAGTAAGAGGGGTATAAAATGGATGTGAAGAAAGTGGGTAGTAGTAGTAGTAGTAATAATTTATTTATTTATAATTATTATTATTTATACCTTGCCCTTCTGGCTGGGTTTCCCCAGCCACTCTGGGCGGTTCCCAACAGAATATTAAAAACACGATAAAACATCAAACATTAAAACAGGGCTGCCTTCAGATGTCTTCTAAAAGTCAGATAGTTGTTTATTTCCTTGACATCTAATGGGAGGGAGCTCGCCCTCTCTCTGGTTCCCTGTAACCTCACTTCTTGCAGTGAGGGAACCGCCAGAAGGCCCTCAGAGCTGGACCTCAGTGTCTGGGCAGAACGATGGGGGTGGAGACACTAATTCAGGTATACTGGGCCGAGGCCGTAGTTCTTCTCCCTCTTTTACAAATCTAGAATTTAGGGCCATCCAATGAAACTGAATGTTGCAAGATTAAGGACCAAATTAAATCCTCACCCGGTGCTCAGCTAACTGTGGAACCTCATACCCTCCAACATTTCTCCGATGAAAATAGGAATGTCCCATTCCATACCAACAACAACAATTTTATTACGGTATTTATACCCTGCCCATCTGACTGGGCTGCCCCAGTCACTCTGGGCAGCTTCCAACATATGTAAAAAGATAATAAAACATTAAACATTAAAAAAAACTTCCCCCTAAGGGCAGCCTTCAGATGTCTTCTAAAGGTTCTATGGTTACTTATCTCCTTGGCTCGTGGGTCACGTAACTCCATACCCTCCAACATTTCTCTGATGAAAATAGGAACATCCTAAGGAAAAGTGGGACATTCCAGGATCAAATCCTGGGAGCAGTCTCCCTCAGGAGGTTGTGGACTCTCCTTCCTTGGAGGTTTTTAAGCAGAGGTTGGATGGCCACCTGCCATGTTTGTTTTAGCTGAGATTCTTGCATTGCAGGGGGTTGGACTAGACAGGTGATCATTGGGGTCCCTTCCAACTCGACAGTTCTTTGAAATCAGAAACCAGGGTGGCTCCTGTATATCCAAGACTGTCCCTGGAAAATAGGAACACTGAGAGGATCTGGTCAACCTGCTTCTTTGGGATGTAGTGATGGCATACAACTCAAAGGCTCTGAAGAGAGATTCGGCAAATTCATGTAGGATGAGGTTACCACCCCTGATGGTTGTACACTGCCAGTGTTGAAGGCAATTTGCCTCTGCATACCAGTTGCTGGGAATTGTGAGTGCTGTTGTGCTTAGGTCCTGCCTGTGGGCTCCCCATAAGTCCGCTATGA
The DNA here is from genome assembly GCF_964106645.2 of Podarcis pityusensis. Classification (NCBI taxonomy): domain Eukaryota; kingdom Metazoa; phylum Chordata; class Lepidosauria; order Squamata; family Lacertidae; genus Podarcis; species Podarcis pityusensis. Next base: position 35,747,038 of record NC_138037.1, read on the forward strand.
GAAACAGGATGCTGGCCCAATTAGGAATTCTGTCTGATCCATTTGAGCTTCTCACGCATATATATTTCTCCTGATTCAGAGACTCTTGTCTGCTATGATACACACAATGAACTCCTTCCATGTTGTGAGTCATTATTCGCATGATCTGGCTTAGCTTTTGGGTCGCTTATAACAAGGCACTGCTGTTCACTTTCGATTCCTTGCGAAAAACCATTCAATTAAAGAAGTGTTTAATTTGTTAGATTTACAGTAGCTCGTCTCCAGCAAGAATAAAAATCCTGCTTGACACAGCCACAGATGAATGGCACACAGCTAAAAAGCCACCGGCAGTCTCTCTTTCTTTCTCTTTATATATAAAAAAAGACTTTCATCCTACCTTTTGAAGGTAGGAGGTCAACTGTGGCTTTCAGACAGTATTCCCCTACCTTGACTCTAGTTGGCAACTTTCCTGCTTTTTTGTTTTCCAAAAAGAAACCAGCCCCTTAAGCTTTAAACACCTCTCACAAGTTGCCTTTTATGTTTCACCCAAAGGTTTCAAAGTGCCTCGGTTGTTGGTAAAATGCATTTTAACATTTTTGTTTTTTAAAAAATTACAGTGTGTGTGTGTGTGTGTGTGTGTCCATGAGTAGGGAAATGGAAAAAAGGTAAGGAAAGAAATTATATGACAGGCCAAAAAGGAAAAAAAGAGGGGGGACGAGAATGAACATTAAAAAAGGAATCCTGTCGTTTTGCTCTAATCATTTGAAAGAATCCTCAGTGTTTCTAACAGAGACTGTGGCAAGCAGAACTGAGCACGTTTTGGACCAGGCAAGGAGATCAAGGGCCTGTTGGCAGGTTGCATGCGGCTTCCCAGGAAGAACATTTGGCAGCAACGAAGCTGTTGCTGGAGGGTGTTTGCTTCCCCGTCTCTGCCAGTTGCCCTGGGACTGATAAGGCTGTTCACACACCATCCATTTATAGTGCATTTTAAGCATGAAACTTCTTCCCAAAGAATCCTGGGGTCTGCTGTTTATTCCTCGCAGGGCTACAATTCCAAGTGCTCTGAACAAATGGCAGCTCCCAGGATTCTGGGTGGGAAGACACGTCCTTCAAATGTGCTTTGCGGTATACAGTATTCATCCTACAACACACATGATGACCTGCATGGAAAATCCAAATGGAAATGCTCTCTCTGTGGGAATAAAAAAATTCCTTCCTGTAGCACCTTAAAGACCAACTAAGTTAGTTCTTGGTATAAGCTTTCGTGTGCATGCACACTTCTTCAGATACACGCTGAAGTGTATCTGAAGAAGTGTGCATGCACACGAAAGCTTATACCAAGAACTAACTTAGTTGGTCTTTAAGGTGCTACAGGAAGGAATTTTTTTATTCCCACAGAATTTATTTCGACTATGGCAGACCAACACGGCTACCCATCTGTCTCTGCGGGAAGTTAGTCATATGGGCCCTGGCAGTGCTTTTTTTCTGGGGTACTCAAGAGTATGCAGTACCGGGAAGCTTTTCTGTTAGGTATAATAGGTGAAGAGATACCAAAAGAGGATAAAAGACTTTTTATGTGTACAACGACAGCAGCAAGAATGCTTCTAGCCCAGAGATGGAGGGAAGGAGAAGTACCAACAAGAGAAAAGTGGCAGACAAAACTGATGGACTATGCAGAGATGGCGAAACTGATGGGGAAGATCAGAAACCCAGAAGATCAAGTATACTTAAAAGACTCAAATAAGTATTTAATTTATTTAAAAGATCACTGTAAACAGTTAAAATCACTGGCAGGGATGTACTGTCATTTGTAATGTGGAACTAACTATAGTAACTATGGCTATATAACAGATGGATAATGGTAAAAGATGCAGAAAACTTTATTTTAAATATGGAACCCATGGTGGGAGGGAGGTCCAAAGGTTCAAAGGAACCTTTCATTTTAATGTTTGAAATGGTTAAACTGCATAAAATTAGGTAAAACCTGTGCGCTGGCCTTGAGAGTCATTCATGTGAAGGCAGGTTGAAGGAGCTGGGTATGTTTAGCCTGGAGAAGAGGTGATTAAGAGTGGATATGATTGCCAAATGTTTTAAGGACCAACACACAGAAGATAGAGCAAATTTGTTTTCTACCACAACAGAGGGTGGGACATGAACCAACAGCTAAACACTGGAACGAACTTCCTGATATGGGGCAAGCTATTTGGCAGTGGAACTAGAGATGTGGAAATATACCAATTTTGTTTTCTCATTTTTCCAGTCATAAGTTTGATTTTCCACATCTGCATCGGTTTTCATTTTTTAAAAGTCCCCGTGATATTTCAACAGCATTTTAATATGAATTTTGCATGCATTTTTGCCTAATATACATATTTCTGCAATTGGCCCTTGAATAATGCATCTCTGAACATTACTTCCACTAATATTTGTGTTTTTTATGCCACGCTATTCTAGCTTCTGCATTTTTGCACACATTACTTGGCTGGAGAACATCACTGCAAAATTCATATAATTGCAAATTTTGAAAGATGGCCATGTTTCGATTTGTGTAAATTCAAAGTCAAATTAGTGATCCAAACTGGATTTATCTCCTATCCTGAAGTGTAGCAGACTGCCCTGGCAGGTGGTGGAATCTCATTCTTTAGGAGATTTCAGGCAACAGCTAGATTGTCACTTCTACCAAGGGGAGAATTACTAATGGACTTCCTGCATGATCAGAGAGTTGGATGAAATAGCCTTTGAAATCCCTCCAAACACTATGATCTTATTATCTTTGGCATGGCCTAAGTCCAAAGTGTGCAGGATTGGGATTGCAGGGAGGTGAAAGCATGCTGTGCAGGTCTTGAAGAAGCACCAGTCTTAGCAGCATGCCGACCACAATCAAACTCCTCAACTACCTATTTAACTCCTGAAACAAATAGCACCAACAGTTCATCTTCCTTTGTAAAACTGGCGACGCTTGTGCTGTGTTAACAGTAGGGTTCCCTCCCCCCACTTTATTCATGAGAAAATTCACAGTTCAACGAAGAGTGTGCATGTGAACAATTGTAATCAGATCCATGCACAGAAATTTATCGTCTTATATGGTGATGTATGGAAGTGAGAGCTGGACCATAAAGAAGGCTGATCGCCGAAGAATTGATGCTTTTGAATTATGGTGCTGGAGGAGACTCTTGAGAGTCCCATGGACTGCAAGAAGATCACACCTATCCATTCTGAAGGAAATCAGCCCTGAGTGCTCACTGGAAGGACAGATCCTGAAGCTGAGGCGCCAAGACTTTGGCCACCTCAGGAGAAGAGAAGACTCCCTGGAAAAGACCCTGATGTTGGAAAGATGGAGGGTGCAAGGAGAAGGGGACAACAGAGGACGAGATGATTGGACAGTGTTCTCAAACTGCCAACATGAGTTTGACCAAACTGCGGGAGGCAGTAGAAGACAGGAGTGCCTGCTGTACGCTGGTCCATTGGGTCACGAAGAGTCGGACACGACTAAACAACAACAACAATGGTGACAGGAATAAATTGTGCATCAAATTCAGTAAATGGGAAATAAAAAAAAGAGAGCAGAAGGCTTGTTCATCATGTGCTGTACCATTTGGCTAAGGGCCAGTCCTGCAAGTACACTCCCTCCAATCAACCTTGCATCTAAAAACAAAGAGCAGATTTATTTGTATGCCCTCCAAGTGTCCTTATTTTCCAGGGACTGTCCTTGAATCAAGAAAGTATCCTGGCTTCTGATTTGATCCCGGAAAGCTCGGGGGGGGGGGGAGGACCTGGTGCTTGTCCTAAGCTGCACCAGCAGTGGTGGCTGTGAGGGAGCTCCCCATGGGCTCTCCATGGGCTCTCTATGGCCACTGCTGGATGCCACCCTTGGGCTGCTGGAGAGCTGGCAAGGAGGAGGAGAGGCTGCCACTGATGAGGTCCAACCTTGCGTGATGCTTCATGTGCAGCCTTTCAGCCATGTATGGCGAGCGCTCAACAGCCCCCTCCCTCTTTCAACTACCCCATGCAGGCACCAAAAGCTGGACTTTTCTCAAGCTGCTGCTGCTGCACATTGCTGACATGCTACGTTTGGGTCAGCGGTAAGGATGGGGGAGAAAGTCAGTTTTGTTTGCACTTTAATGAGAAACAACAGCCTCATTCTCACTCCAATGTGAGAACTGAAACACAGCTGGCCGTCAAAATTTGTACTTCTCCAAATTTTGTAATGCAATTGGAGAAAGCATGCATAAAAATGAATGCATTCAGGAAAATATTGCTTTTTAAAAAAATATTGCATGGGGAAATTGCTTGCAAAAAATGCGTATATTAGTCAAACTGTATGGGGAAAGTCTCGATTGGGGGAAATTCCCACTACATTGCTGTGAAATTTTCCTGTGTAAGTGGTGCTCTCTGGATGAATTAGGCTACAATTCCCCATCAGCCTCAGTATGACTCTTCCTGACACAGAAATGAAAGTTTTCTATAGATGGCAAAGCTTAATTCCCTGGGCTTTGTATGGGAGGGGGAATGCAAAATAACCAAATCAAACCAAACTACCAGGATCTTAATGCCCGAGTGTGAAAGAAAAATCTGGTTTCTGTGCTGTTAGTTTGAGACATGTGAAGCATGAATACTTGTCAGGATGCCTACAAAAATGTCTATCATAGGATATTTTTTTTGTATTTTTTATTTTGTAAAGGCCCCTCATGTCTGCAGCTGGCCTTGGTGCAGGGTGTTCAATAGATAAAATACCATTTTAGGTTGTGTGTGGCAATATCTGACTCACACCCAATGAGTGAAAGGCGTTTAGCTCACCACACAGTTATAAAACCATGAATAGCAGGGTTTGTGAAAGCTTTCTTTGGTATATACACAGGATTACTGCTCAGAGACACTCCTGTCGGCTCATAACACTTACACAATTTCATTCAGATTTAGATCCTAGCAAGGGACCCTTGTGTGTATTTTCTGAACTGGCCTTTATGAAATTATTGGCTTCCATGTAAACTGTTCTTGAAGGGGAAAACATGGAGGTGTTATTAAAGAGATCAAGACTGCAATCCTATACAGACTTACCTGACTGTAAGTTCTGTCAAACTCAATAGTTTTACTTCTGATTCAACTGGGCAGGCTTGTACTGTGAAGTATTGCATCTTTATCCCAGTCCCCAATTTCTTTATCAGACTTGTCTGAATTTCTTTTTTCTTTTTTGCACTGGCATATTCCCATGGTCCCAGAACATGCTCTGAAGGCCCGTGATACAGCAGCCTTGATGAAACCAAGCAGGTCTTGTTCCAGTCAGTACCTAGATGGGTGACTGCCTTGGGACTTTATGTATAATGTCTTGAGATGCAAAGGAAGATGAGAAATACAGTGGTACCTCGGGTTACACACGCTTCAGGATACAGACACTTCAGGTTACAGACTCCGCTAACCCAGAAATAGTACCTTGGGTTAAGAACTTTGCTTCAGGATGAGATCAGAAATTGTGCGGCGGCAGTGCGGCAGCAGCAGGAGGCCCCATTAGCTAAAGTGGTACCTCAGGTTAAGAACAGTTTCAGGTTAAGAACGGACCTCCAGAACGAATTAAGTTCTTAACCCGAGGTACCACTGTACATGTGTTTTATGATGTTTGTTATGGTTAACTTAATCCTGTTGATATGCCTGGTGCGTAAGAACATAGGAAGAATCCTGTTAGATCATAACATCTGGCCCAGCATCCTGTTCTCACAGTGGCCAACCAAATGTTTATGGGAAATTCACTGCAAGAAGAAAAAGTTACAGGGAACTAGGCAGAGAGCCTTCTCAGTAGTGGCGCCTGTGCCCTCCCATCCAATGTTAAACAGATAAATAACTATCTGACTTTGAGAAGGCATCTGAAGGCAGCCCTGTATAGGGACGTTTATAATGTCTGATGTTTTATTGTGTTTTTATATTTTTCTGGAAACTGCCCAGGGTGGCTGGGGCAACCCAGTCAGATGGGCAGTATATACATAATAAAATTATTATTAAGCCTGTAAGCAGGATGCGAGCACAATAGCACTATCACCACTCATGGGGATAGTATTTGGGTATGTACAGCCATTATGACTAGTGGTCCTTGATAGCTTAATCCTCCATAAATATGCTTAATTACCCTTTTAAGGTCATCCAAGTTGGCAAGCATCACAACATCTAGTGAGAGCAAATTCTGTGACTTAACCATGCACTGTGTGAAAATAACATTATTTTTTCTGTCCCAAATCTTCCCTGTGTTCCACACTATGAGGGAGGGGGGAAAGCTTCTCTCTATCCACCTTCTCCCTACCACGCATAGCCTTATAGACAGTTTTTGGGTTCTCCGTTGACTTTTTTTCAAGGCTAAAAAGCTCCAGTGTTGTAACCTTTCCTCAGAGAGGAGCTTGAACATTTTCGTTGCTCTATTCAGCACCTTTTCCAGCTCTACAATATATGTTTTGAGGAGAAGCCACCAGAAAGGTAAATGGTTTTCCGAGTGTGGCTGCGGCCTGCTTGCCAAGGACTCCCTTAAGACTCCCAATGGTTTCTTTGCCTCAGTGTCTTTACCTGCCCCACACATATAACATCATGTGTAGGGATAGATGAGCATGGTTGGTGGGGGAATGTCTGATGAGCTCGATTTGGTTTGTGGTCTGGAGGTTGCCCACCACTGCTTTAATGGGAATGTTTGCTATGTACTTACAGGCAGTGAAAATTTTGCGTGGGGGTTTCATTCCTGGCCTTCACATGTATTGGCAAAGTGCACATAAGTGCCCTCCGCCCTATTACGCCCCACTCCACCCTTGTGCTGCCTTCTTCCAGGTCCAAAAGGGCCCACACATTGGCAATTGTACATGAATTGGGCGCACCTAAAATGGTCACCGCCTGTATTTAGAAAATTTATATACAGTGGTACCTCGGGATGTGAATGGGATCCGTTCCGGATCCCTGTTTGCATCCTGAAGTGAACGTAACAAATGACGGTGCATCTGCGCGTGCGCGGGTTGCATTTTGCCCCTTCCGCGCATGCGCGTGATGTCATTTTGAGCATCTGTGCATGCGCAAGCGGCGAAGCCTGGAAGTAATGTGCTCCATTACTTCTGGGTTGCCGCTGAGCGCAACTCGAATGCGCTCAACCCGAAGCACATTCAACCCAAGGCATGACTGTACTGTGTAACGTTTTTGGCAGGGACGTGGGTGGTGCTGTGGTCTAAACCACAGAGCCTAGGGCTTGCCAATCAGAAGGTCAGCGGTTCGAATCCCCGTGACGGGGTGAGCTCCCATTGCTCGGTCTCTGCTCTTGCCAACCTAGCAGTTCGAAAGCATGTCAAAGTGCAAGTAGATAAATAGAAACTGCTCCAGCGGGAAGGTAAACGGTGTTTCCATGTGCTGCTCTGGTTAGCCAGAAGCAGCTTAGTCATGCTGGCCACATGATCCGGAAGCTGTACGCCGGCTCCCTCGGCCAGTAAAGCGAGATGAGCGCCGCAAACCCGGAGTCGTCCATGACTGGACTTAATGGTCAGGCGTCCCTTTACTTTTAACATTTTTGGCAAAAATCCCTAGGCGATTCAAGCCCCTAAATAATTGATGTTTGAAAAGTTGTTTGATATTTCTTTTAAAAAGCAACTCATGCTTGATTTATTTTTACAAAAATATGGTTAAAAGAAAAGAATGTTGCTTGTTTTACTAGAAAATCATTATTTTTCCTTGTCTGCATCCCATGCTCCTCATTTCCCCTGATGTCCTGGGCTGGCAGAGCCTTCCAGTGGATTTGGTACAGTCACAATATCAGAGCACAGATCACGGAGCCACAGTTGCTACTGTAATTCAAGCAATTGCCACATAGGCATCTAATATTTCAGTCCCTTGATACAGGCCTCACTCACGTGCAGCAAGGCTTTATATTCCTGGTTTTCGAATCTACAAAAGGGTTGTTAAGGGCTGGTTACCATTTCAATTTCTTCTGGTAGGTCAAATGTAAATCTGTACCTTTTGAGACTCCAGGTATGTGAAATTCAGCTTGTTTGTTGTCAGGTGGAAAGGGCTACTGCTGCCTAGCAAATTAAAATCAATATGTAATAAATTTTGTTTGCAAGTGAACTTTAATCCCGAATGGCTGTGTTCCTACACCTCATTATTCTCCCCCTGCCACACTTTCTGAGTTCCAGTCTGTCAATATGTATCATCCTCTTTGACTGCAATATGAAGGCTAAGTAAGGATGCATTCAAGTTCAGCTCATTTAACAGCACAACCCTCACCTCTTTGGCTCCGAAATAAGTCCTAAGGGGGCTTACTTCCCGGTAAACAAGGTTAGGACTACAGCCATAGTCTCATAGATTTTGGTGGGAGAACACGCAGGTGTGTTTTTTTATTAACCCAGCTATCAAAATTAATGAGAGTTGTTCAAACTGCTTACATTTGGGTGCATTTAGCCCCATATGTTCACTGTGATCTCGTTCTCTCAATAAAGTTCATTACCATGTCTATGTGCATTCCTAAATGCCATCACAAGAGCCAACAACAGCGGCGTTTTGGCATGGAAATAGAAACATGAAACATCATCTGATTTTATTTTTGCTCACTTGACAGTTTAGATTTTCTTTTGATGGATCAAACTCGTTCCCGAGCCATGAATGCTACGCTGTGGCCATTTGTTTGGATGATTAACTCCTTTCTTCTGCTTGGATACTTTCCTTGGTACCATTACTGTTGGTCACTGGTTCTGCCTTTTCTCTAGTACAGTGTGTTGATACTGCTGTTAGTGTCAGCATAAACGATGCGGTAGGGCACACACTTGTGCTTGGTTATTCTCAAATGCCGCCAAATTTTGCAGAGAAATGCGAGAGAGTAAAAGGCAAATGAGTGCACTTGGCTGCAGTCCATAATCTAATTGTTGCAGAGTAGTCCTATTAAGGCAAATATAATGAATAACACAGTGAGTGCATAACAACAACAACAAAACAACAAAAGTCCTTGAGTCTCGGTTCTTTCTAAAAACTTCATTGGGCATTTTGGTATCTCAAAACATTTTGCTAAAATATTACAGTGGTACCTCAGGTTACATACGCTTCAGGTTACAGACTCTGCTAACCCAGAAATAATACCTCGGGTTAAGAACTTTGCTTCAGGATGAGAACAGAAATCGTGCTCCGGTGGCGTGGCAGCAGCAGGAGGCCCCATTAGCTAAAGTGGTGCTTCAGGTTAAGAACAGTTTCAGGTTAAGAACGGACCTCCGGAATGAATTAAGTACTTAACCCGAGGTACCACTGTATATAATAGAAATGACTCTCAGTATGGCCATTCCCAAAGGCAAAAATAGGGAAGATCGGTTTTGTTAATTTCAGCAAAGATCAGTGTCATCCTAACTAACTTGTGCCCACTGGGAAGGATTAAGACTCCAAATCTCTGTGTCAGGAAGGCACAGCACTAAACCAGGTAAAAAAAGGTAAAAGGTAAAGGACCCCTGGACAGTTGAGTCCAGTCAAAGGTGACTATGGGGTTGTGGTGCTCATCTCGCTTTCAGGCCGAGGGAGCTGGCGTTTGTCCACAGACAGCTTTCCGGGTCATGTGGCCAGCATGACTAAACCGCTTCTGGAGCAATGGGACACCGTGATGGAAACCAGAGTGCACAGAAACACTGTTTACTTTCCCGCCGCAGCAGTACCTATTTATCTACTTATACCGTTGATTGAGGTGTGGCTAGGCGGGTCTCAAGTTGCTACACCTTCTCTTCCAGCAAGACAACCATCTTGCACTTGCTACAAGTGTACTGTTGCTTGTTCTCTGACAGAATGGCAAACATGGCAACAGTGTTACAGGTCACTGCAGCAGGTCACTGTTACAAGGAACATTTTGTTTTTGTCTTTTATTGTTGTTTGGGAATTACCGTGTATTGTATTTTTAACATTGCCTTGCTCATAAGTTGCTATGGGGATATTTATTGATGAGATGGTTACATGCATTTTGTAAATAAATAAATTCTGTTTCTTGAATGAGCCTTATGCCATGCACACACTCAGGAAAAAGCCACATTGAAATCAGTTGTACTAGGCTGCCAAATCCTTTCTTCAGTACATAGAAATGCACAGAGGCTCACAGCACAAGAGCTTTTCATCAAATTTCCCTCTAAGCCCTTAACTTTGTTTCCCTCAAGGTTTCTGTTGAGGTTATCAGGTTAAGATATGCACTAAAACACACATATTGGGCCCCCAAAAGACTGCAGATCAATAACTAAGCACACCTGTCTGCCATTTTAGTAGAAGTGTCAGTCTGAGATTGGCACACAGGCCTGGGGCGTGGACCTCACTGAACAAGAAAAAAGGGGGAGAACAATGCATTTGTGACTGTTCAGTCAGAAAACATGTTGAAGCCAGCCTGTAGTATACAATGATATAGGAACAGGAAGTATAGCTATACTGTACTAAAACAGAAAAAGGACTCTGCTACCTCATGGTTGTTTCCTGATTTTAAGAACGGCCTCTTTCCCTGCTTTTAATACCATTTCCATAGATTATGAAAATCCTCCTGGATCTTTAAACGTGGGAAACAAAGCCTCATATTTGTTATTCATAATTCATGTAGCCTAGGGTTTTCCATTTGGATTTTGTTTGTTATACAGTAACATTATAACACATTGTTATTATCATGGCTATTAATGCTAATATTGCTATTATTATTATTATTATTATTATTATTATTATTATTAAACAAACAGGCTGTATTGCAAGATCATCCACACAAACTATGAACAAGTGATAATCCATTTGAAGGTCAACTGTATGGAAATCAATAGCGCTTATTGTCAAGAGTATATGTTTGGTCTTGGGAGTAAAAAAAAGTACTGCATGAACAACAGGAGCACATTCTCACTTAGCTCAGATAAAAAGAAGAAACAATCATTTTAATTTTTCATTTTATTTTTAGTATTACACCATTTATGTCCTAACAACAGGTTCAAGGTGGTTCCCTCGTCCTCCTTTTATTCTCACAGCAACTCTGTGAGGTAGTTAGGCTGCATATGCACCACGCATTTAAAGCACAGTCTCTCCCTTTAGAATCCTGGGAACTGTAGTTTAAAGGTGTTGGGAATTGTAGTTCTGTGAAGGGGGGGCACAAACTACGATCCCCAGCATTCCTTGGGAGAAGCCATGCGCTTTAAATGCACGGTGTGCCCGCAGCCTACATAAACCCGAGCTACCTTTCCCCCACATCGCGCCCTGCAGTGGGGGGGGGGAGCCTCTGATAAGAAGGCATATTTACAGTGAAATTCTTGCGACGTTTACTTAGATATTAAAACCTGCAGCGCTTTACTTCTTCAATCAGGCAACCCTTTGCTCCCAAGCGAAGCGAGGCTGGATCCAACCAACACCAAGACGAGTTGTTAAAATTCTTTTAAGGGGTTAAAAGGGGGAGGAGCCTTCGAAGAAAAGGGGTGGGGTTTCCCCGTCCTTCCCGCGCGCTAGCTCGCTCGCTTCCAGCAAAATCAATTGGCGAGGCAAACGGGAGGGAAAACTTTCGCGCGCGCGTCTCCATCGGGACGCGCGCGAGGGGGGGGGGAGAGCGCGGCGGCTTCCCGCTTTCTCCTCTGTGCGTGTATTGTGGGAGTGCGCGCGCGCTCGCGCTCTCACAGAGCCACACACGCTACAGATACGGTGCCTCGCTCAAGAGGCAGGGAGCGCTCTACGCGCGCGCGTGCGCCCTGCTGCTGCTGCTGCTGCTGCCGGCGGTAGTGGCGGTGGCGGTTTCGCGGGCTCCTGGCTGGAGACTTCCAGAGCGTTAGATGGGGCTGAGGCAGAGCGGCGCCCACTGAGGAGGAGGAGGAGGCGGAGGGTGTGCGCGCGCGGGCGCGAGCGAGACGAGGCCAAGGCAGCCGACCGACCAACGTTCCAACCAACGAACCAACCAACGGCCGCCTCGCCGGTAACTGCCCCAGCAGCAACTGCCTCCTCAACAGTCCGGCGCGAGCTGTGCCGGGGGCCGGGCGGGGGCGCCTGCGCCTCTCCACGCGGAGGGGCGGCGCGGCGGTCCTGTTGCTCTCTCCCCCCCCCCCCCGGTGGGTGTGGGTGTTTGTGTGTGGAGCCGGGAGTTTCTCTACTATTCGCGTTGAGGAAAGAGAGGCTCGTGTGGGACGACGAGGAGGCGGCAGCTGCCCCGTGACTCTCCTCTCAGCGCGAAGGGAGCCATGGGGCGGCCTCCTCGCCTCGCCTGCCTTGGCCTGAGAGGGGCTCCCTCAGGTAGAGAGACGACCCTTCCCCCCTCCTCCCCGTTGTGCCATAGGGGCTCCTGGCGCCTCTCTTCTGCCCCCCCCCCGCCCTTTTTGTCGGGCCTCGTATGGCCCCTTCCTCTCTTAGCGCTCCCCTGGATTATCCCCGGTGGTGGTGGTGGAGGAGGAGGAGGAGGAGAAAATACTTGCCGGGGGAGGGAGGGGAGATAATCTTTTCCCTCCCGCCCGGGATTATCTCCCCGCCCTCTGCGGGATTATCCTGTCCGCCCTCCCTCGCTCACCCCGCCTCCTCCAGCAAATCCTCAGGGCGGCGTGGGGACAAATCCCACCCACCCAGAGTCGCTCCCGCGCGCTCTTTTCCCTTCCCCAAAAACCTTGGGCTTCCTCCACCAGGTGAAAGGCACGTATTTTGTTGGGCTGTTTATTATTAATTTATTTTTTGGTTGGTGCTGGTGGTGGTGGGGAAACCGGTGGCTGCGATCCGCATTGAAATTGAAGGCGGAAAGGGAGAAAAAAAGGGTGGTGGGTGGGCTGCGATTGCCACGGCGGTGCTGTCACCTCGCTGGATTTGGAGCTCAGGAGGGCGGGAGGCAGGGCGAGCGCGTGGATTGGCCGCGGGGGAAGGGAGGCTGGGGGGGGGGGGAAGAAGGTAGGTAAGTGTTGCAATCCGCCACAAATGCAGCGAGGTGGGGGGTTGCGGGTGGCAACGTGCCGGCGGCCCCCCCCCCCCCCACGGTAGCAATTCTTGAGTGCCCAGGGTGTTGCTATACGGGGGGGAAAGGGGAAGGGAGCCAGTCGGTTCTTTGGCTTGATCATGCTTTCTTGGTGTGATCGGCTTCGTCCTTACGAAATTGTAGAGCGTAGCTTTCTCCCACCTACTAAAACACACCCCCCCCCCCAATTTTTTGGATTTTAACTCTTCGAAATGCCTTAGGTGCCTCTCACGCCACAGCAGTTGAAATAGTTTTACTTAAGGCACAAAATGTGAATGGGAGGAAAAACCCTGCATGGATGTCATTTGTTGTAAGTTGGGCTGGGCTCTGAATGGAGTGGACTTGCTTCTGGCTTTCCGCCAATTGGTTGTGGCTATTGCTGACAGAAGGAAGGGCGGGCGTCATTTAAATTAATGCTCTGACGACACAGCAGTACTGTATAAGATAATCACGTTTGGCTCGTGGTAGAACCAGTGGTGGTGATCTGGTTATGTGGTTCCTTTTCACCTGTTTGAGCTAGGTGCAGCGATCTGGATGACTGGTGCTGCAGAGCTTCTTTCCAATTCTGCTGCACAGAGCTCAGGATTACATCCATCCATTAAACTTCATTTTATTGGCTTTGGGAAGAGGAGGGGCCTTTGGAAACTGAACAGAGGCAGGGTAACTATAAATAGACCTTTGGACTAGAGGAAGCTTTGAGCAAATTCTGGTATATTGTATTTGAACCACTAGTATCTGTTTATTGGATGACTGTCATAATGTTCTTATTATGGCTGATGGCTTCTATCATGTCAGTGGGGGGTTGTTTCGAAAAGGCTAGCTACTGTTCTCTGTCATTCTAATAATCTTGTACTTGAGATATAAGCTGATAAAATGGTAGATGGTTCAATCATCTCCTTTTTGCTGTTTGTGGACTACTTGGAAATTATTAATTAGAGCTAGATGTTTATTGCAGCAGGACATTGTGCCCTGAATGATAATGGAGTTTGTTTTTGGATATATAGGCCACTTTATTTTGTTAAACGTTCTTTTTAGTAGCTGTCTTTTGTATATTAATATTACAGTGACATCTCAATATTTCACTGTATGTACACCGTCTCATCTGAGCCTTGATCATATCTAGAGTTTTACTCCTGGATCGTTATTCTGACCGTATTTATGTTGTCAATAATTTAATATGGAGACTGACAGAACCTTGAAGAAGTGACTGTCTGCTGTACTGGGACAAATTTTGCAAGCCAAAAATCTTTATGAAAAGCCTGAATAGCTCTTGTAAAATTGGTTCAATAGTGTTTCTTCTAAATGAAGCAGCTGTATTTACAAATGGCAATAAATTAGTATCATGTATTAATTAACTTCCTATTCCCTTTCATTAAAGGGAATGGCTGTGTGGAAGAAAAAATGATGTCTCACGTATTAGCCTAAAATCCTGATGAAGACGTGTCTAAGCAGGTGTGTTGCAAGCTTTATTAATGAATTGCAGTGTTAGATATGTATTCATACATAATTTTTTGATATTATTTAACAGCTCATTGAAAATAATTCCTTGTCAGAAAACATTGATAAGAGGAAATCATTTTATGCAATGATTAGAGGGTTTTAAAAAAATTATGCTTTATATAAATACTGTTGGAATAAATAAATGACATATGTGGAAAGCTGTGCATCTAGGGATGAATTTTATTTTCACAGTGATTTCCAGGTTTCAGCGCATGCTCAGGTACATTTGGATAAGATTTAAATTATCGAAGCAACTTGTAGATCATAGCACATTATTAGTATGCAGCTGTTGATGGCTGCAAAAAGGACAAGTGAAAATTATGTTTGGAGAGAAAGTATTTTCAGACAGCATGAATATGGAATTTGAAGTATCTAGGGGGCTGTTGGATAAGCCGATTATAGACCTTAGACTTCTTGTGTCTTGTTCACTTTCTCAATCATTTTTAGCCTACTTGGGGAGGGTGCACTGTGTATGTATGATAAGTAAAAACATGTAAATATGGAATATGATATCCGTTCGGTGTCATAGTTTAGAGTTTTGAGAAAAAGGCATAGTGGGATCTAGTGGGGGTCTCAAGGGTATGAACACTTTTAAATGTTGTAAACTGACAAATGATATATTGACTTGTGTGGTAATAGTGTGTTGGGGGGATTGAAATGCTACCAGAACATGTTGCAGTCCCCAGAATCATTGCCTTATGATGGTGGTCCTTTCTTAAACTTGAAAGCTGGAGCCATAGTGCAATATGCTGCTTATGAAAGTGGATGTTAGTAAAGACTAGTAGTTCTGCAAATTGACACTGCATTGATACAATGCCCTGTGGTGTGTTTGCCAATCTTATATCTTTGTCAAATGTGTGATGTGTTTGTCTGATTGTCTTTTGTCACACAAAATCCAGTTGAATAAGTCATTCTCTTATGTCACTGGCCTGTGAGTTTTGTACACACATGGTAATACAGTGGCCTGAATCTATACATAGTAGACAATCAATAGGGCTCTTGAAAAACATTTCATTGGAATGCTGATGTTAATAAATGAAATGGGATAGATAAAATAATAAAGTCACAAAATCTCATCAAATGTTTTGTATCAATTTAAAAAATATTAACTTTAAATAGTGTTCTTGAAATAAGTGTGTTTCACTGGAACTTCTTATGTGTACTTTGGTGCATATCCTGAAATTAAATCTTAAGTTGACATTCTCTCTGTGTTAATCATCAGTTTAAAGCAAGGATTGGGAACTGGGTGACTTCCAGATGTTGCTGAACTATAACTCACATCATTTCCACCCAGCACCAACAATGATGGGAGTTACAGTCCAACTATCTGGCAGTTAACAGGGTCCCCTTCCCTTCTTTAAGGCAGTGAAATACTTTTGGAGGGTTAGAAAAGGCAGTTGTAACTTGACATTGCCCACCTGGATTGGGTTAGACCAGAAGTTTTCACGGCCATGCTAAGTGACTATACATCTAAAGCAGGGTTTCCCAAATTTGGGTCTCCAGTTGTTGTTGGACTACAATTCCCATCAGCCCTAGTTAGCAGGAACAGTGGTCAGGGATGATGGAAATTGTAGTCCCATAGCAGCTGGAGACCCAAGTTTGGGAAGTCCTGATGTAAAGATATTCTGAATGGCAATAATTAGCTTGACAGTCTTTCCTATTACAGTAGCAAGTAGTGTAGCATTGAAGCAGTTTCAGATTGCAAATAATAAAGGAAACTAAAAACTGACTTTAGCTAATTCAGTAGGACTCTTATAAACCCACCTTACTTGCCAGGCACTGTGAACCTGTGTTCCTCCAGATGTTGCTGGACTACATAGAGAAGGCTGGGCTACATGTTACTCTGGGGTTATCCAAACACTAGTTACTGACAACCCTTACAAATGTTCAGTCAGCCAAGATTCTGCTAATTTAAGGCACTCCATACACCCAGTCAGTCCAAATAATGAAAGTAACAGCAGTTAACAAACCTACTTAGGACGTGCCTTTAATTGTTAGACAGATCTTAGATAGATATGGCTGACTCAGATAATTTTATATATATATATATATATATATATAATCAGATGGCTGCTGGTTCTTTGGTGAGAGGCTTTTCATGAATGAATACATCAGATGATATCAAGGCGCAGTGTATATAAGAGAGCCTTTGATGTAAGAGCTGGCAATAAAGCTTGCATAGAATACCAACCTTATTCAGTGGTTGGTACCACAGATCAGTCTTGTACTGCAAAGGGAAGTTTGGTCAAAATGTATCTCAGAGAAACAAATGTACTGAGTTGTCTTACAGAAGATCTTGATTACTAGGAGCTGACTTATTGCCTAGCACAATGACCTAGAAACTACTATTAGAAGCAGGAGTGATGACCTTTGCTCTGCATTGTTTTGGTTGAAAGAACTTTATTACACTTGGCATGGGGGATATCAGTTTTTCCTATCACCATGTTAAATCTTGCTGTGGAGGATGCAAAACCTTCAGGAACAGCTTTCAGGGGTGAACTATATGTCATTGGAAGATAAGGTGCTGGAAAACTACACCCATAAAAGAGTCTGGCTCTTGGCCTCTGTTTTAGTTTTCTCTTCCTCTTAATTATTTTGCATACCAAGCAGAGTCAGCAGTATCAAATGGGGCTCACATATTCCCCAAATGCAAATAATAATTCAGTCAAACTTAGAGGAGTTATGCATGTATTGTGAACAAAGGAACAAAGGAACTCCAAAACATGTAGAAAAAACAATGTTAGAGTAAAATGTTGAGGGTTGTGATTAAAATGCTTTTGGCTACACCCAAATTGCACTGGAAATCGTTTGTTGGAAGGACTTTTCATAAAAAAATATTCTGAAAAACCCAGTATATGGAGTTCATTTTGCTGAAACCCTTGGAGGATTCAGATAGTTTGGTGGCATGTTACTTACTTTGCTGAAGCTGTGCTGACACTTCTATGCATGGCATGTACATCTATTTTTAACAATTCTAGCCTTGGTGGTTTCCACCCATAATGCTTGTCAAATGTTTGGTTGATGTCCTGTGTACTGATAGCTCCCTGGGTCCTTTTTGAAAGTTTTATGCTGGCTACCTTCTATTGTCTGATAGGGGCTAACATTTTGTTAAAAGTTAAATTGCCTTGCCATTTCAGATTTTAAGTGACACCTGATTCTTATGCTTTCTTACTATTTAATTGATTTTCCTTTCTTTTCCCTTTATTCCCTCTACATGAATGTATGATTCTGTTGTATTGACGAAGTTGTAGCTTAGGTGGTTAATTTTCTTCAGTAGTGTCTGTGATGAAACAAATAGAATTTTTAAATTAAGGTTTCTCAGGGTTGCTTTTATGACCTTCATCTAATCTTTTCTGTGTCCTGAGTTAGTGCTGCTACTGAGTGTTCTTAAACAGACATCTTGGTGCCCTTTAAACTATAGTTACCTTGCTAGAGTTGTGTTCTTCCGTTTCATCAATTTGGAGAAGGTTTTTCCTTCTTTAAAGTCTTCCTTTGCTTTGTAGCTCTTCCTTGGCTCTGTTTAATTACCGGTATATTGGTATTTTCTGGCATTTGTCCTTCGTCAACTGGGGTCTTGATTTTCCAAAATGCATGATATTTGCACCAGTGATACAGATGCAGGTTTGCCTAGGTTACCTGGTCTAGCAAGTGAATATGGATCTTCATAATTTGATTGGATACGTGTATTTCTTTTCCTTTGCATCAATATTCACATTTTTTATTATTTATTTATTAAATATGTATACCACCCTTCATCTGTAGATCTCGAGGCGGTTCACAGCATAAAAATACAAGATAAAATATATAATACATAATAACAAGAACAAAACAAACCAGTAATCCCCCTCCCGCAAACTCATTTAAAAGGGCATAAGATGCTAATCATCTTCTGGTTGAAGAGCTGTATAATGACGGTGCCAGCTGAACCTCCCTGGGGAGAGCATTCCACAAATGGAAAGCCACTGCAGAAAAGGCCTTTTTTTCGCATTGCCACCTCCACACCTCTCATGGAGAAGACACATGAAGAAGGGCCTCCTATTTAATCCTTTAGTAATTCCCATGCTCTCTGTAGTAATCTGATTCTCAACTGTGTGTATTTAGGTTGTTTTTTTATCCAGTTCTCTTTCTTTCAGGTGCTGTTCTCCTTGAAATTGAATGACTGATACCCTGCCCACATACATGTTGAACTAAATAGTATTATTGTTGTTGCTAGGAGACTTAAGCTGCAATCCTAAACTTACTTGCTTCTTTTGAAGTAAGTACCATTGAAATATTTCTGAGCAAACATTATTAGGATTGGACTGTTAGCAGATTCTCGTTACTATTTGAGTTATTTCTGGTTTGGTTGACTTTCTATTTGTGCCTATCATGAGTTGCCATATGAATGTGTTAAGTTATTCTATTGTCTCCTTCTCCTGTTCCAAATGACCCAGCCTCTGAAGTTCCCTTAACTTTCTTCTTCTACACTAGCATACTTCCCTTTTGAAATACGACCATAATATCATATTCTCTGAACCCTTGGCATGATCCCCTTAACCCCCTTTTCTCAGTTCATTCACATAATTTTCTTGGTTAATGGGGTCTGGGTAGCCATGTATTTTACTTCTGCCTGGTTCTGGAAATGAGAGCCCAAACCATTTGAAGGTACAATAAATGTTTGCATTTGTGTGGTGTGTGCTCATTGTTCAGACCTCAACTGCATCAGGTACTCTTGTCAAAAAATTGGTCTAGGTTACAAGCTGCCCCACAAGTATGAGTGAGCAAGACACCAGTTTCTAGAAGATGCTTGAAAAGCAAGTGATTTAAGCAAGCAGACTTAACTGCTAGAGTGAAGGCAGAAAGCCTGGAACAGAACTAGGAAATCAACCAAGTGCTCCTACTTATTTAATGGCTTTGTATGAATGACATTGTTTACATGGAGGTCCTATTGAGTTAATGAGGCTACCAGGTAATTGGGGTTAGGAATGCAGCTTTAGATTGTTTGGAATGTAATTAGACAAGAAATATGAAAATATTTAAGACTGAACTAACACAAAACAGGATGCTGCTAATCAGTCTTACATAGTAGCTCAGTCAACAGTTGCCACATGACACACTTTCATCAACCTGTGTAGGCAGGGTTTGGCAGAAAAGCCATCCTATGTTGGATGACACAAGCTTCAGCTATAGCTCTTGCTGGATTCTTTCCTCTGAGGAGCTTACGACAGTGTTTAAGCCAGACTTGTCCAGAGTATTAATTGAGCTTCTTAGCTGAACAGTGGTTCATTTTTGGGATTCCTACAGTTAAACTGATGACTATGTCAGCTATACAAGGCTGACTGTTTCCCACCACCTGAGAAATCTGAGTTTGATACAAATTAAATGTACAAATTGTCTGACACACTCTAATCTGCCTTTCAGATAATTGTTTTAACAAACTAAATGTGGATATCTGTTTTCCAGCACAGGGAAGCTTTACAGTGGATGCTCGGGTTGCAAACATGATCCATGCGGGATGCACGTTCAACCCACAGCATTCGTAACCCACAGCAGCGTATCTGCGCACACACAGGTTGTGATTCGGCGCTTCTGTGCATGCGCAAAGTGTGATTTAGCGCTTCTGTGCATGCATGACTGCCGAAACCAGGAAGTAACCCATTCCGGTACTTCCAGGTTTTGGTGAGTCTGTAACCCGAAAAAACGCAACCTGAAGCCTCTGTAACCCGGGGTATGACTGTAATCACATTTTAATACTGAAAAAGCCCAGTTTGATTTATAGAGTAAACTTTAGACCACTTCCCTCATCAGCAGTTTTTGACGATTGTAAGTTAATTGATGTGGCTAAATACAAGAAATAGCATGTTTTGTTTCGTTTTTAAATACTCATGACTGGTGTCCCATTATGTATGATACTGAGAGAACAAAAGACACGAACCCCACTATTTACAGTGGTAGATTGAGGTGAGAAAATTAATTTTAAAGGAATGTGGATTCATTGAAAAATTGTCAATGTCTTCCTTTTCAGAAGCACTTCAACTTTCTTTAGTATGTTCACTTCCTCAGTTGTCAGTCTCTTGGAAGCAAGCACTGCTATTGTTCTTTCCAATAAAATTTCTTTAATAATAATCAAAATAGCACATGCATTTGCAGCTCTCAGTTTGAAATTTGGAAGGAAAAAAGTTTTGCCCCTGAAAAAGGATGGAGATAGCCAAGTTTTTAGACATCCAAGTTTAGCCACTGATGATGACATACCACTTACATCTGTACAGATTGAAAATCTGTTGTGCTGCTCATCTGAAAGATTGTAGTCACATTTTTGGTTGGAAACATCTTTTCCTTCAGACATTAGCAGTTACTTAGTCACACACAACATAAGCAGGAATATTGTTAAAGGTTTGGCTGTTAAATTAGAAAGCCTGGCCATTAATATATATTAATATATATATACACACACACAGAATTGTTTCCTGCATAGGTACTTTTGTACCTAAGATTAGAATAAATTTGTCGTCTTGTACAGTCTTCTGACTATGCAACTATAATAAGTGTGGTTAGAAAGTATCAATTAAAAACAATACAGTGTTCAAAGGTTTTTTGGCAGGGTGCTGAAATTAGACTTGAATACATTGATGCAATCTTTCTTATACCTTGATTTATTCTTGATGAGCTGCATAATTTTTGGCAAAAGATTCACTATCATTCCTAACAAAGGGTTTACAATCTTCTGGATAATATTCAAATGGATTTTAGAACATTATTGGTGTTTTCAACAAGAACCAATTTGGCATGTGGGTCTTGGAAGTGGCATACAATTCACTAGTAAAGCAATTAGCATGATAAGTAACTGAGTAACTGAATGTTAATACAGGATCAGGTGAATTGAACAAGGGTGATTCTTAGTAATAGATGACACATTTCCTCTGCCCTAATAGGAAGCTTTATTGTTCAGTGTTTTAGGTTTAGCATTGGAAGAGTGTATTTTAAGTGGTGAAAAGCCCGCTCCAGGTTTTGTGAGGAAACTAATTTAGATCTTGAAATCTGGTTTTTGGACTTACTTTGAAACTGAAATTGCCTTAGTTGCCCTTGCAGATTATCAGTGCTAGGAGATGGGCAGGAGGAACATGACCCTATTATCTTTTTTCTTTTTTAACCTATCAGTATCTTATCTTTCTGGACTACCTAACTGGGATATTAGTGGCACAGGTCACAATGTCCCTGCATCTTGGCTACCACTGAGTCTTATGTTTGCTTTAGGGAGGAAAGACTTCTGTGTGAACTGCATCATGGTTTGTAAAGCTTCTGGGAGGAATCAGTCAAGTGTCAATCTGTCAGTGCTCCTATTACTAGAATTGAAACTCTTGAGGCTGATGCTCCTTTTCAGGCATTGTAATATTTCATTTCCTTTATTTTCCGCTGTAACTATAGGCTTTTTGCAGCTCAGATCTTCTCTCTGTTTATCAGCATGGATTTTCAATAGGTCTGAATCTTACTGCATAATCAGTGACTCCACCAACCCAACCAGCATAATTAAAGTCAGAAACAGGACATGGCTTCCGTTGTCATTGTGTGTTCTCTTCCTTCTCCTTATTTTCCATCCATAATAAGCTTCTTTATATGCTGTATCCTTGGGATTCTCAATCTTTGTTATTTAGGCTCTTTATCATGAGAGCAAAATCACTCAAGATGCCCAGATGTAGCTTTATTTCCTCTCCTGTCACTGTAATTGTGCGCTCCATATCAGTTGCTAATAAGGCACACGTGCAACCAGAGTGCAAACTAATATTTTTCTAGTAATGTTTATTGAATTATTTAGAACTTACTGAACTTGGTGCCGTGTTAGATTTCTTTTGGGATAGTGGTACAGCTTTGATATCTTTTTAGCAACTTTCAGTAGATTTGGCTTCAAGTGACTAAAGGTAGAGTTCTGGTAGCAGTGCAGCCTACTTCTGCGGTCCTTTCATCTTATACATGCAGCTATATAGCGATAGAAATCGCCTATGGCCCTTTGGTTACTCCTATTGCTGTGATCATGCCCCTTCCATTTCACAAGCCATAGAAAAACTTTTACAGCTTCAGGCAGTTTTTAACACTTTAATGTATTATTGGAGCATGCATTAAATCAATAGTCTTAGAAGCAGAAGGAAAGAAAAACTATGGCAGTAGGTGATGGCAAAGCAGATGCTGAAAGTTAAATTGTAAAAGTAGCCATTTAAACACTGAAAGCAAGGCTTAAATTTTTCCTTGGAGGACAATTCAGAAAACTTTAAAATGTTGCATGAAATTTTAGCAATTGCTCAGCTTGTGAATGTGTCAAATAAGGAATACACACACTTAGTTGGACATACACACTTCATTCCAGAGCCTTTCATAATGATAGCATGGATAAGGGGTTCCCTAGACAGTAAGCAGTTTGCTTGGGGAGGGCCCCAGTTTGCATTCTGTATAAGCTGATCATTTCTGTCTCCGACAATTATTTTTCTTGCACGACAGGTCCTTTTGGCTCTGCTCTTTGCACACACCCCTTTGTACCCATGTGTGCACATACATCTGCGTCCTGAGAACACTTCATGGCGTGCATCTGACAAAGTCGGCTCTAATCCATGAAACCTTATGCTACCACAAATCTGTTGCTCTTGAAGGTGCCAGAAGACTCATTAAATGTTCACAGGAGTCATCTAAACACTTGAGGCAATCACTTAACATTTTTGTAACCCCCAAAAGGCATCAGCTAGTATCAGCTTTGCATCTTTCATGGAAAAAGACCCCTGTGGTGGTTGTTTGTATCCATATATTCATCCCTAGGATGCTATAGCTGCTATATATTCTTCAAAAATTACTAGAGGCTCTAACCACGATGAAACATTATCTGAAATATAGGGAACTAAACCTTAACTCACCCAGTCCTCTTGGGTACAATTGCAAAATAGAGAAATAGTTGTGGGGTAACACATAACCTATGCTGGCTACAATAGGATGCTGCTTTCAAGCTTATAATGTGGGGAGAGGACCCTGCAGGCACTGTGTTGGTAATCCCTGCTTTAGGAGAATCAATATAGCTGAGTCGTAGAACACATTCTTGGCATGAAATGGTCCTAGGTGCAACCTGGCATCTCAAGACTAAGAACATAAAGAGACCTGCTGGGTCAGACCAAAGGTCCAGTATTCTGTTCCCACATTGGCCAACCAAATGCCTATGGGAAGCCCACAAACAGAAAATGAATGCAATAGCACTCATGTACTATACAGAGGGCTGGAAAAGGCTGACCTATAGGAAAGCAAAGTCTGAAACCCTGGAGAGCTGATGCCAGTCAGTGCAAACACTGGACTAGATTGGCCTGTGGCAACTTGGTATAAGGCAACTTCCTGTGTTCTTTCTTAAATGAATCAAACTATAATACTTGAGTTGATGCCACTTAGACCGAAGCCCTGGTTTTGAATGATCGATAAACTGTGACTCTTGCATGAAGATCAAGGGTCAGCTTGCACTCTGGCGCAGCATGTGCTCTATGTTCATAGTAGGGTGCCAGGAGCAAGTCAGATGTGCCCTACTCTCCAAGTTTGGCGGTGGATTTATTCTGTGTATACATATGCTCAGTCAACTTATTTGCCCGCTTTTCTGCCTGTCAAACCTGATGTGGCACATTAACATGTTTGCATGCCACACTAATGTGTGAACTGCTGTGAAACAGCGTGGCGGGTGGGAACAAGCCTGGAAGACCATTTTAACATTTGTGACATTTTCAGACTGAGGGCTTGTATTTGTATGGTAGAGCTGTTGTAACCCAGTTAGGGACCCATTTGGAAATCTAGCAGATAACAAATAATGGTACCGCATCTGTGTCACTTTCTGATGGGAGTCACTGTTTGTATTGAATTATAAGATTGTTTTCTGTCCTTCAGATGTTCAGTTTTCTCCAGTAGCCTACAAAAGCCATAGATGTCACAGTTGATATAGAATTGTGGCTGTGATAACAACTGTTCAGCTTGGGAGAACTATATATATGATAAATAGTACTGGCAGATTACTAATGGCAAGCATATTCTAAATATCATGGAGTCCTAATCTATATAGAACATAGTTTTGTAGCTAGGGTGGGAAAATAGAAAGATGTAATCTGTTTAAAGCTTCATTCCTAAGTGCACTTACTTAGAAGCAAGTCTCATTATACTCAGCGGGATTTTGGAGTAAGCATGCCTGGAATTGCACTGGGAATTTTGACACTACATAGCTGCTGTGGATTATGAATAGGTAACTATGCAAGCCTGGAATAAGCAAAGGAGTGGCCTAATTTTGGAAAGCTTTTTTTTTTTTTTTTTTTTAAAAATGGCATTGGCCATACTTGTATTAATGCGTAAGAAATGATATTTAAGACTTGAATATATCCACCATTCTTTACACGATTCTGCTGGAAGCATTGAATTGAAGCTACTCTTGATGGAAAAAAGGTATCATTTCCTTCAAAATTATAGAGTAATAGTGTGTGTGTGTGTGTGTGTGTGTGTGTGTGAGAGAGAGAGAGAGAGAGAGAGAGAGGGCCTGAAATGAGAAACAGTTGCCTTCAACCTTTTACATTGTACCTTAAGATGAAGAATGTTTGAAATATCCTATGTTTTGCTGTGCCTCTAAAATATGTGGGGAAGGGCCATACCTCAGTGGTACCACGTCTGCTTTGAATGCTGTAAGTTCCAGGTTCAATTCCTGGCATATCCAGGTAGGAATGGGAAAAACTCCTCTCTGAAATCCTGACGAGCTGCTGCCAGTCAGTATTGAGATAGATAGACCAGGGCTGTTTTCCTAAGACTTGTGTAGCTTTCAGATTAGACATTATAGTATCACATGCAATCACATGTAAAGGCTTAGGGTTTATAACCTTGATAAATATGAATTGGTGTTCTTGTGGAATATGATGGGCATAATTCATGATGATAAGTAATTGGTTTCTTTAAGGATAACTTGTTTCAAGAGAATTGTATAATTTGTATGTTTACTTTAAAGAAAAGGCCTTCATGCATGGTACTAAGGAGCTATTGATTAATTGCTGAAGGATATTATCACGGCCAACAGCACAACTGGGTTCAGAAAAAGATTAGACATACCTAAACTGGTAGTCCTGACTTATAGCTATTAACCAGTATGATGAAGCTCATTTGTAAGATGCCATTAAAACATTGTCTTCCTTAAGCTTAGAGTGAATTACAGTTCCATATAACTTTTCTTGTAATACATGCCCTTAGAAAGAAATTATACTGGCCACCACAGTTGAATATTACATTCTGGGCTGGACGGACATTAACCTAACCTGTTAGGATCATTTATATCCTGCTGAGGAAGTATGTGCTTCCTCACAAAGATAAATGTCAGCCACTGCATTTTAATAGTATAGATTAATATAATTTATACAAGACTGATATTATTGTTGGATACACCGCCACTGCTTGAAAATGGTTGAGATTAGTCTTAATTGCCTGTATGTGGAGCTTTATATGAACAACTGTTGATAGAAGTCTGATGTGAAGTTGTTTTTTAGAATGGTGGACATGAACATAATGGATTGGGCTGGTTGCCATCTATCTCTGGATTTTGAATAAAGGGAATCAACATTCATTAAAATTGCAGACCTATCCACACACTAAATTATTCTTTTATATAATCCAAAGGACAGTGTGTTAAAATAAAGGACAAATGTCTGTTGAGCAAATGAGTTTTGAAGAGCCAGCCAATCTACATACAACAGAGAAAGTCAAAATAACTCTAGAGATACCATGGTGTCCTTCCTTGTTCCAGCTATAGCAACTGGACAGAGCCGAAATGAGAAGCTGTTGCTCCTCAGACTTCCAGTGGAGTGGCGAGGATATGAGGCAAGATATGAGCAAGTCTGGTGGTAGTGGTATGAATGTGCAAAATTTGTGGATCTGTCCCTGGGATGGGATGGGATGTTGGGAAAAGAAGCCATGGTGATTCACTGCCAGTCATACTGTAATAGGTTATGTTCTAGCCATTGAATTAATTGGGTCATCTTGGGCCAATCTCATTGCTCAGAATAGCCTCTACCTTACAGGGTTGTTTGGATCAAATAATTGGAATAGAGAGGCGGTGTCATTCACATGCTCCCAAATTTATTAGAGGGACGTTGTCCCAGCCCACTTTCAGACATCTTCTAAAAACTGAACTGTTTAGATAGGCTTTCACAATATGAGTTTTTCTTTAAACCAACCAGTATCTACTGCTGCTTTATTCAGTCTATAGGTATCTATTAAATGTAATTAAAGACTGATTTTATTGCTACTATTATGTTGTAAGCAGCCTTGTTACATTTTATGAAAGAGCATATTATTCATTTTCTAATAATAATTCATTTGCTTTTATAACGTGGGCTCATGGTGCAAGATGTGTACCTGAAATGGGCCATATCAAATAAATTACAACAGCAAGACTGATTGTGTTTTGTACAATTGGCACAATATAAATGTTCAAGAGCTACTATATATATTGATTAGGATGTGAGCCTTGGGTTTAGTGAAGTAGAATTTTTTAGTCCCCCCCCCCCCCCCCGGTATATTCTCAATTATTATACAAATTGGTTCCAGTAATAGGTATTATACAAACATCATTTGTCCCTACCACATTACTCCCTAAGACAATGGCAACTTCAGTTACTTGGTGAAATATAGCCATTGAGAGACAATCTTAGCTGTGTGCCCTGTGAAGAAGTACTTTCTTTTGTCTGTCCTGAACTGTCCTTGCAATATTCAGCTTCACTGGATGGCCCTTGTTCTAGTATGTCTGTTTTTGTTCACACTATGCATAATTTTACACACGTCTGTCATGTCCTGCCCCCTTCCTTTTTCTTGTTTTCTAAACTAAAAAGCTCCCGATATTGTAACCTTTCATCATAGGGGAGTGGATCATTTGGTTGTCCTTTTCCAGATGTATAATACCTTTTTCTGAGGTGTAGAAACTGGAACTGAACACTATGTAGCTTATACATTTGTCTCAAGCATGTAGAAAACCTGTGGGTGTACACAGACATATTAGATGTGAGAAAAATTTCTGTGCATCTTTCAAGATCTTTGAGTTTAAACATGGTGGCAGCTTACACTAGTTGTCTTGGTTTCTTTAGGCAGAACTGGAAAAATATTTTAGATGGCTGGGTGCTAGTATCTGTTTCTTCAAGTTCCAGAACAGCCTGGATTATTAACTTGAATTTTCTGCTATGCCTGCGTTGCTCCCCCTAATCTTTATGTTAACTAGCACAACTGCATTATGTTTCAGAAACCTTAAGAGTGATTGGCAACAACCTTGGTTTATCCACTAAAGAAAAAAATCCCCGTTGCTGTCAGAATTTCTGAAAGCATAATATGACTGTCATTAGCCTCCTACACATGCTTTCAGTGAGAACTTGTTTGCTAGGAAGAAATGGGATGCATTTATTAGAAAGTGTGGGTATAGCAGCTATTCCTTAAAACCCAACTCCATTTCACTTTGAGAATGGTACTATATGGCTGAAAAATTGTACTAAGTACAACTGGCTAGAAAAAGAAATAGATTTTTGAAGAAGGGGCTATTAAGAGTGTCTTCTGTTCATCTTATACAATAAAGGCAACTAGATTACAACAGTGCAGAATCTACTGGAATTTTCTCAAATGAGATTTGTGTTCTTAACAGACTTGTTGCTTGTGTTTTTGTGGTTTTGAAAGGGGTAGCTGCTTTTTCTTCTCAGCTTATTTCTGAATACCGCCATACCTCCTTTTCTCAATATTATGCACTTAAGATGTTATGTTTAATGGTGGTGGGATTATTTTGATCAGCTAAAATTTAATGCAACTGTGAGTGTATACTTGTGCCTTCAAATACAATTGCGGGCCATTAATTACATCCATTTAGGTTCAGCACTATTGACCATGTCTTTTATATCTCTATTCTAAGCATACAGATCGGTCCACTTACAACAACATACACAGTAACTGGGTTTGAACTGTGCCATAAGCACTAATGATGACTTAGTTTTTTACACACTTATATGTAAACTGTTCAAATGCTTCTTTAAAAAATAGATAATCAGATGACATGAAAACAGTGTGCTTGGGCCTTAAATAGTTTAATGACAGTTTTAAAGGAAAAATCGGCATGCTAAATTTATTTGATTAAGCCTAACTTTTTAAAAAATGAGCTCTTGCTCAACTTCTCCCTTTTCATCTTTTCAGCAGCAATGCAGCAAGTTTTGGACAACCTTACGGACTTGCCTCCATCAGCAGGAGCTGAAGAAATAGACCTTATTTTCTTGAAAGGAATTATGGAGAATCCTATTGTAAGATCGCTTGCTAAGGTGACAGTGTTGTTTAAATATATATATATAAATATATATATATTTATTAATATTAACTTCAAAATTTAGCATGAAGGTGGGGCTGGAAAGAGCTCAGTATATGGAGAGTTGCTGGACTTTATCATGTGTGCAGTGGGGCCTAGATTTCTGTGTCTATAACCCCTTGGTATGAACTAGCAAGATTCTGCAGGACAATGAGTGTGAAGAACTTGCCCCACACACTCACAGCTGAATATGCTTCAAGTCCCTGTGTACAAAGTGATGTCATCCAGCATGGAAAGAGGAGTGTAATGTTTTAGAACTGGATTGTTGTATTTGATGTTTTAATGTGTTGAAAACTGATTTCAGATTATTTTTCCTTAATAATACAAAGTGATATAGAAACGAAATGAATTATAATTATAAGCCTTTTGAGAGACTGAGTATTTCGGGGGGATTTTGTCTGCTCCTTTCAACCCAATGTTCTACTCTTCCCACAGACACTCTAGTTAGGTTTCTGGTGACTGAGTTCACTGGCAACTATTACTTAAGGCAGTTTCCCATATTATAGACAGTTAGGATCACAAAATTGTATACATAATTTCAGTAAAGGAACGCTGATCTGTTTTTCTAAAACTTACAATAGTTAAGGATAAATCTATACTTGTGCCAAAAAAACGAATGGAGTAGAGAATCTGATGGCTGCTTAAAGAGAGAAACTAAATATATGAGTTTAAAGTTTCCATATCAGAATTCTTGAATGCACTGTTAACAGCCTTTTAAAGATAAAATGTTTATATGCTGGAAATCTGGATATCCAGATTACGCTTTGCTAGCAACACTTTCCTTGAATCAAGATCTCAAGGATTGTGATTACAATTTATTTGTATGCTGGTTTTTTAGCTCAAAGGCACTCATAGCAGTGAAGAGCAGACTAAAGTAATAAAGTGCCATAAATAGATCAGTGAGCAAAACAGTATACAAGACAGCAACATCACAATTCAGGAAGGCCAGAGAAAAGCCTTCCCAATGAGGATTTATGATAGCTCAGTTGGGTAGAGCATGGTGCTGATAACACCAAGGTCTCAGGTTCGATCCCCAGATGAGACAGCTGCATATTCCTGCATTGCAGAGGGTTGAACTAGATGATCCTCAGGGTCCCTTCCACCTCTACAATTCTGTGATTCCGGGTAAAAGGTGCTTTCACTAACCATATATCACCCACAGCTGCCAACTTTGTTGGCCTATTTATGCTTTAAGAAATCAGTTTCGCATGTATGGTGATGGTGCACAGGATTAAGTGAACACTAGTCCCCATAACAGTTGCGAAGGTGAGGAAAAAACCTGCTAACCTTGTTTCTGTGGCTAGATACATTTTATTGCTCCCACAGAGCTGTATGCTAGCCATGGTATCTTGCTTGTTTTGCTAGAGGTAGGGGAACCAAATAACTATTCAGAAGATAGAGTTGTATGCTAGACTATCTGAACAAGCAACCAGA
Organism: Podarcis pityusensis; assembly: GCF_964106645.2. Classification (NCBI taxonomy): domain Eukaryota; kingdom Metazoa; phylum Chordata; class Lepidosauria; order Squamata; family Lacertidae; genus Podarcis; species Podarcis pityusensis. Next base: position 35,777,217 of record NC_138037.1, read on the forward strand.
GGCAATACAGTTGGAGAAGCAGAGTTGTTAATCAAAAATTTTCCAGTCAATCTAAGGTCTGTTTTCCAATCTTCACAGGCTCATGAACGACTGGAAGATTCTAAGCTTGAGGCTGTCAGTGACAACAATCTGGAATTGGTAAATGAGATTCTTGAAGACATCAGTCCATTAATGAACAAAGATGAAAACATTGCAGAGTTGGTTTGTATACTGAAGGAGCCACACTTTTTGGTAAGATTACTTCATTCTTAACAATAAAAAATACTTTTGTTCACTTACTATAATGTATCAAAATCAATTTTCATCTAATTAAAGATAAAACACTGTGTCCTTTATCCAGAGAGTTAGTTATGCTTTGCGTCTTGCTGAAGTGGAAGAAACCTCTGTTAATCTTAAACAATTTGTTGCTCTAGTTTAAATGAGATTTAAGCACCACTTTCTAAACTGCAGAACATGCATAGGAACAATTACCTTAAAATGAAAACTAGTAAAAAAGGAGTAACTAGAAGCTTACTGTCTTGCACTTTTGACATGTGAATTGAGCTTATGAAATTTTGCAGTGTCCACTTGTACACAGAAATGTTAAGGAGTTATCACATTTCTCCTTTTCTGACTGTTGGGGCAATTATCACTAAGATAGAAACAAATGTAACATTAGTGACTACACTGCTATACTCCATTACATATGTATGTATGTATGTATGTATGTTTGTTTTGTTTTTTGCAGTCACTCTTGGAAGCCCATGATATTGTGGCATCAAAGTGTTATGAATCTCCTCCCTCTAGCCCAGAAATCAATAATTCTTCAGTGAACAATCAGATAGTGCCCGTGGATGCCATCCGTATACTTGGCATTCACAAAAGAGCAGGGGAGCCGCTGGTAAGTAAATTGTGAAAGAACATTCAGTTTTCCCACCTTCCCTACATACAGAGGGGAGGAATATTTGACATGTCTGTGTATATTGACTTTCTTGCTTCTCTTAACCTATGTTGTAAGAAGATAAATGCATTCTCAACTGAAGCTATAGCCTAAGGTGGAACAGAAGTAGGGAAGGGAAAACTTCTTAAGTGCATCTGAGTAGTTCAGAGTTTTCAAGAGCTGTTCAAACCTTTAGCTGTGTTGGGTAAAATAATGCCATTTACCAGAAGCTCCTCAGGGGCCTCGGTAACTGTAAGCTTGATTTTATATATGTTAACTGGGTAGCATACATTCTTGCTACCTACACCGTGGAATAAACCTTAATGAATTGTCTGGAATCACTGCTGTCAGTTAGCTGAAAGCCTGACAAATAGATTTTTGTTAGTCAGTTCCTTATTTGAAGTACTTTTCGTTTTTGGATTTCAGGAACATAAAAGTTTTAACAACTCTCATGTGATATGCAATCACAGTAGTAAGAGTCTAGTTTTAAAATGTGGATATATGTTGTAGAGATAAACTCTGATACCCTTCCACTGTTCATTTAGGGTGTGACATTTAGGGTGGAAAATAACGATCTGGTAATTGCAAGAATCCTTCATGGAGGAATGATAGATCGACAAGGTCTTCTACATGTGGGTGATATTATTAAAGAGGTTAACGGTCATGAAGTTGGAAACAATCCAAAAGAGTTGCAAGAACTTCTGAAAAGTATTAGTGGAAGTGTCACTCTGAAGATCCTTCCTAGCTACAGAGATAATATTATTCCCCAACAGGTGAGTAGTACTATGTTTCACTTGAAGGCACTTCATTTGTTTCCTTTCGTTTACTCTAATGTTAATTAAATCAACTATTGCAAGGGATAAATTTGGTTATATGTTTTATTTTTTCTTTATATTTGTGTTTGTGTTTGTGTGTATATATATATATTCTCATAACTATAGTAATCAGTTGTCTACAGTCAGTGGATCACCAATGACCACTTGATGGAATATAAAATCCTTATGTAGAGTGTATACTATGCAGGATTAATATGACTCTCGTTAGATTATACTCTAACATAATTGCACAAGTCAAAATAAAAAAATCCTTCCAGTAGCACTATGACTATGGCAGACCAACACGGCTACCTATCTATAATTGCACAAGGTTTTCTTTCACTTAGAATACAAACGTTGCCACAACTCGTCAGTGTATCAACAGAGCAGGAGATCACCTCTGAAGCTGCTCTTTACTGTCTACAAAAGGGCTTTACATTACTTTCCTGAAGGAGTTCTGTTTTTGTGAATTCCTCTTAAATGAGAAAAAGTGTATCATTTACTTTGATACCTTTGTGTCCAACATATGCTTAAACTATATACAGTTTTTAGTTAAAACAAAAAATGAGCTACATTTAGTCTTCTTTTATAAATTCTTAGGTTAGCATTTTGTTTTTGTTGCTCAAGATTACAACTTTCTATATTTAAAAAGTTTATGAAAAATATTAAGTCTACACAGTACTAACATGTTGTGAAGCTACATTTGGCTGGCTGGGCTCTGATCCAGTTCTCAAATATGCAGAGTAGAAAAGAAAACCTCATTGCATAAGAAGTGAGCCCATCTTTACAGAAGAAGGATTTGCTGGATTAATTTGTTATATCAAAAGGGATATTTTTCTTTGAAAAGCACAGAACAAACTATACTGATTAAATGTTTGGAAAGTATTAGTTTTGTCATCAAATGTAAGTTGTTGGTAGACATTCAGAGTGTTTTCAATTCTTCGGTAATGTGTATCTGACTAGTGTTTACATTTTGGTTTTGATTTTTCCCTAGTATTTTCTCTCAAAAAGGCTCTTGGCAGTTTGCATTTTATTAAAAAATAATAATAAAGCAATATGCGGCAGAAAATATAGAACCACCCATATATGCTCTGCTAACCTGCAGAAAAACTGGAATAAAGCACACCACATAAATTTAAACTTTAAATGCATTCAAAAAGAAGTCTCTTAAGGCTTACTATTCCATTGATAACTGAGGTGATTGTAGTAGGAGGAGCAAGGAAGCCATATTAGCTGAGCATGTAAAGAGTACATTCCCTCATTCCATTGGTCAACTGCAGCCTTTCTGCACTTGGAACTAAGGAGCAGGTTTCTTTTCATGGTAGATAGCAGGGATTGCCACACAAGTTTCAGTCATGCACCCTTCTTAATTAAAAATTAAGCATTGCTCTCACCTCCTATGATTATTGTTAGCTAATGTTTGGGAAATATTTTAAACATTTAAAACATAGTTTATGCAGCCACTAAGTTTAATGCCCTCATTCATACATCACATAAGTCAAATGTGCATGAGTGAATGTGTGGGCACTCAGAGGGGAAATTGTAGCTGCTGTGCTGCTCTCCCGTTTCATTAATGTGCTTTGCTAAGACAAGTTCATGGTTTGGCTTAGTGTGTTTGAGCCCAGGCTTGTGCATCAGCGCTCTCTAGACAAGCCACAATCTTTAACTACTGTTTACCCTATGGTGTACAGCTTGTGATTTGCCTGGAGTGAGCTAAAGTGCAAGTCTGGGTTCAGACAACAAGTTCAGCAAAACAATGACTTAGCAAAGCACAACAACAAAACAACCAGGGAAGACCAAGCTGGCTGTGTTCTCTGGGAGCCCACACACTTACTCATTTGGGCTAAGCCATGATTAGCCATGGTCGGGGTAAGTGTGATGTGAAAAGCAGACCAATGTCAGTAATTTGTGCCCATTTGTGCGAACTGCTTTTATACTTGCTAGAAACTTAATTGTCTTCTTAAAAACGTGCATTGTCTGGAGTTAAGTAGTAAGCATCATGTGAACTTGCTAAGCCCTTTCATTATTCGTTACAGGTATTTGTTAAGTGTCACTTCGATTATAATCCATATAACGACAACCTGATTCCATGCAAAGAAGCAGGGCTCAAGTTTTCTAAAGGAGAAATTCTTCAAATTGTGAATCGTGAAGACCCAAACTGGTGGCAGGTTAGAAGACAATAAGTTTAATACAATCTTCTCTAGACTTGTCATTTCCTCAGCTTTATTCATTTATTTGTTGCATATTTTATCGTTGTGCAAAGTCTTCCTATTCAAATGCACATTGCAGTATTTTTAAAGACTGATCTGTCTATGATTCAGTGTCATAAGGGATTGCTTTCAAACTTCAATTGTAGACAGCTATTTTTAACGTACATCCCCTCGTGGTCAGAATTAGTTCATTCCAAATGGTTGCAATGAATTTTTATATCAAGAAAAATAATGGAATGAGAGAGACAGGAATGTTTTAAATTGGTCCACTGCTGATTACTAGGGAGCCAGGTTACCTGAGGCTGCTTTATTCAATCGGAATATAGCATGAATGTTTTATAGAAAACCTAGTGAGGAACAATGTGTGAGGTGGTAGGTTTCTTATATAACTTTAGGCTAGCGAGGTTGGCAGATTTTGTGCATTTATTGAGCAAAAAAGGATGTGATCGAACTTTGATATTACCTTGGCTCTGTGATTCAAAGCATCTCATTTCACTAGGCTCACTGCTCTAGCAGCTGTGGTTTATCCTAGCATTCTGCCCACTGCGTTCTAGTTTTTTTCTAGCTTGTTTCCAGAGCGTGACTGGGGATCCTGCTGTGTAAGTGGAGATCAGCCCAGATATTTCAAGAGAAATGGAGGTGGAAGAAACACTTCCTATGGAATTATTTGCCTTATTTCCATATAGCTTAGTATTATAAGCAGCTTTGCTCTGTTTCTGTTCCATTTTTCCTCACTCTCCCACCCCTTGCCAGAATATGAATTTCATGTGAATATTGTGATTTTATTCAAGTCGATTGGATTAGATTGGTTTGCATTTTCTTACATTATTTACGCGCTGTTGGCAACATATGCAATTTTTAAAATTTGAACTGGATTTAAGTTTATACAAGAGTATTAGGAATAAGTAAAAGGAGAAAGAACGACACCTGCTATCTTCAACACTTATGGTTGGGTTACAAAAGTCAAGCTTGTGTATCTTTCTAAGAACACAATCTACTGAAATTAGAGGAAATAGTTGTGGTTAGTGTTGCTTTCTGTTCCAAATAAATTGGTAGAAAGCTTTATTAAATATGATTTTGTCAAGCATATAGAAGAACTACGTATATAGAAGAATCAGCATGGGTTCTGCAAAGGGAGTCATCCACTTATCTTTTATAGTTCTTAGTGTCAAGCATGTGGATAGGGGTGATCACGTAGACAGTGCTGTACATGGATTTCCAAAAGGCCTTTGATTTAGTCTTCATCAGTGTCTCCTGAGTAAACTTTAGCACTCATGGAATAAGAGATTCATAACTGGTTAAACACAGAAAGCGAAGAGTAGAAATAAATTGAATGTTTACCATAGAGAGAGAATAAGAAGGATTCTCGAGGGATCATTGTTGGAACTGATGCTTCTTAAGTTGCTGGTAAGTGATCTCAAGTTAGGGATGGGCAGTGAAGTGAGAAATGACACAAAATTACTTAGCATTATATTTAAAAAAGCAGAATGAAGAGCTTTAAATGGAACTCTTCACACTAGATGAATGGGAAACACATGCCATTGGAAGTTACAGCATTCCAAAGAACATTGGGAGTTTCTGGTTGGCATGTTTAGTGCTTCTGTCAATACCTTGGTCACTTTGTGGAGTTATTAGGCAGTTGGCACAATTGTTCCTAAGCACCATTTTTCTACTAAGAATTACTTCAGTTCCTTAGTATTCAGGGGAGCTGACGACAGTGAAGCAATTATGAAGACTTGTGGAGGGGGTGGAAGACTTCCAGTGAATCTGATCACTGGTTGGAGCTCTTTATAGATTATACCCCATGGCTGGAATGTCAGTAAAGAAGCAGTTCTTTTTCAACAATGTTTTATCTTCAAGGTGTTTTCCAATGGAACTTCTCTGTGTGGTTCAAGGTTTGCAGTTTGGCCCATATGGTGATGATAAGGAATCCAGTGGGACTTCTATGCAAAGCACTCCAAGGATAAAGGCACTTGTGTTTGCTGTCTATCAGATGCAACAATTTTAATGATGTCAGTCTATGAAGTGATTAGAACATTACTTGGTCCTGTGGTCTTGATTCAGTTGGATTCAGTTTTTGAGGTTGAGGAATGTGGACTAGCTGCTTGGACAAGTACAGCCCACTTTTTGTCTTTTCAACCCTTGCCCATCTTGATTCATTACAAACAGCAAGGGAGTCATCAGCTGTGTCCAGGAAGGTGTTAAACATCTGCTTGATAGTCAAAGTGGCCTACTTTTAAAAGCGACAGTGGCGTGACTACTTCTGAATAAGCCTACTCTGGGCCCAGAGGTTCTTAATTATTGCTTGGTTGCTGATATTCCTGTTCCTGGCTGAATATTCAAGCACAAAGTTGCTTTAGAACTCCAGGCACATGGATCAGGCACAGTTTCTAGATTTTCTTCAGTCAGGGTTCAGGTCTGGCTTTTGAAGCATGGGCAGGCTATTGAGACTGCTTTGTCCTTCCTAGGCTGGGAGAAAAACAGAAGGAGAGCAAACCATTCTAGACCTCTCAGTGGCTTTTGATAACTGTTGACCATGGTTTCTTTCTGTATAGGCTTTATGATGTAGGCATTAAGAGGGTTTTGCAGTGGTTCACGAAGGGGCTCTAGAAGGGGGCTCTGGCCGTTACTGTCTGACTCCTTGTGGCTAATGCTATCAGATCCTGCAGGCTTCTGTGTTGTCTCTCCTGCGATGCACACGAGGCAGAAAATCATACCTTCACATCAGGGTCTGAACTAGTGGTGGCTAATTGGGAAAGACATCTTTGTTATGGTGGATAGCTCCTGAAGAAGCTGCGATGTGCAGCAGCTGTGAAAAAAGTGAATTCCATGTTACGAATGATTAGGAAAGAGGTCCAAAATAAAACCTCCAGCATTGTAGTACCTTTATATAAATCTATGGTGTGCTCTGTTGGTCCATCTGTACTTGGAATATTTTGTGTAGTTCTGGATGCTGCATCTCAGAAAAGGATACCCCACAGATGGAGAAGGTGTAGAAAAAGCCAGTCAAAATGAACAGGGATTGGATGTAACTTTCAAGAAAAAAGCTACATCTGGGGCTTTTTAGTTTAGAAAAGGGGTGAGTAAGGGGAGGGGGGAGATGAACAAAGGAACATTATGTCTAAGGTGGAAAAAATGGTCAAAGGATTCTCCCTCTCTCCCATGATACTTGTACTCTGAAGTAATTTAATGAAGCTGATTGAAAAGAGATAAAGGAGAGACAAAAAAAGAAAAAAGGAAGGGCTCCATACCGTGCTCAGTTAAATTGTGAAATTTGCTGCCACAAGTTCTGGAGGTGACCTCTAGATAGATGACCTATAGCTTCTTAGAGAATAGACAAATTCATGGAGGATAAGTCTAGTATGGAGTACTAGTCATGATGCAATTTACAGGATCAGAGACAATATGCCACAGCAGCTGATTTTGACAGCAGAATGCGGCTATGGCTTTCATTTCTTGCTTGTGGGCTTTCAAATGCATCTCCTGGGTCACAGCAAAAAGCAGGAATACTGTAATAGATGGATCTTTGATCTGATTCTGCAAAGCTCTTCCTTGTGTTGGGATGACATTTTAGTTTGCAAAATAACAACAAATGAAGTTCTTGGGAGATTTCTAAAGAAATTGGAAGATTCATGTAGACCTCAGTCTAAATCTGGCTATAAAATGTTTGAAATTGTTTATGAACCACTTGAGTCAACATTTCATACTAGAAATAAGACTATGAAATGAATGCTTAAACATTTAACTGGTAATAAACCAGCAAAACTACACTCTGGGGATGTTCAATGAAGAGTAAGTTGTAGTTGGGTTTTTTGGGTAGAGTGCAGGGGAGAAAATTCAAATCACTGTTTCAGAAGACCCATCTATTCTGACACCCACATTGAACTAAATGTTCCAGTTATTACCTAGTAGCAGTATGTGGTATTGCTTTAAATCCAAACATGTTGCTGTAGCTAAACTGCAGCATATTAAATAAGATCTTTGTTACATTAGTAGTAGTAGTTGTTGTCGTTTTACTATGGATTGGTGCCAAAACATGTTTAATTTGATTCCAGGCTAGCCATGTCAAAGAAGGAGGAAGTGCAGGACTTATTCCTAGCCAGTTCTTGGAAGAAAAGAGGAAAGCATTTGTTCGACGGGATTGGGACAATTCAGGTAAGGAGCACAGCAGTGTAGTACTTTGCATCGCTTCTGAATCTGCAAGTTCAAGAAGCTATGAACAATGGAAGTGCATCAGTGATTTTGGCAATTACAAATTATTTGACCTGAGATAAAATAAAAAGCAAGAATTAAAATATTCACTCCCTTGCAAATTTGAGGCCTTTCTGCCACCTGCTGGTACACAGGCAATATTAAGTAGAAAGCAAACTGACTTTATAAACACAGGTATTTGTTTGCTACAGCTGCATAAACCCAATTTACACAAGGGTAGTATAGTTTTTGCTTGTAAAAGATCATTCCAATCTTTCCTAGCATTGATGAAGGTTTATCCTGAGTTGCCATGGAGTATATTTTTACTTTTCCCCATTTATTTTCAGGTCCTTTTTGTGGAACAATAAGTAGTAAAAAGAAGAAAAAGATGATGTATCTCACAACTAGAAATGCAGGTATATGAACTTTTAGCATTAAATACTGCATCACAACAGAACAAACCCAGCAAGAACATTTTGAATTGTGCTTGATTTATATTTTGTTTCTTAATTTATAATTTTCAACATAAGGAGAATATTAATTTGAAAAAAGCGCTTTTATCTTCATTTCCTCCTGTTACGATACTTATATATTGAGCACCTGTTCTTATCTATACTAGTCCAGAAAATGGCTCCTGGTGAAATTTAGCTTTTCTCTATTTCCATTTGTATATTCTTGCAATCTAACATAATGTTTTCCAAATCATATTTGGAATATTTTATATTATTCTTGAAATTTGCAATATTTATATGCTGCTTTTTATGATAGCTGTCTTCCCAATGGCTTCTATGTAGTATTAAAATACAGGACATAACAAAGTAAATGCAGAACCCACAGTAAAAATAATAAACTCCAAAGTGGTTTCCCCATATTGTTTTGTGTTGTTGTGTGAAAGCATCTCCATGTATATGCAATAAATGTAGGGAATGGGAGTTTACCCACTGGCTCTGCTCTGTGTCTGCATTCAGCACTAGTGAGCAAGGAGTCCTCCATTCTGTTGGGAACCATGGGGTCATTATTATTCCCAATTTGTGTGAAGGAGTGAATCCCTTTCACAATGCATGGGTGTTATGATTCAGTATGTGTATGTACTGAACATCTGTATACCGCCAAAAGCCCAGCAAGGATGTTAGCATCCTTGGGAAAGTTCTGGAGGAAATTGTCTGTATCCTAAGGTATAGCAAGAGCGCTGAACAGTGTTGAAACTGTATAATGTTCCACTGTCTTGTTTTTATTATGTTAAATGTGTCCAGAATTTGACCGCCATGAAATTCAGATATATGAGGAAGTAGCCAAAATGCCTCCATTTCAAAGAAAGACATTGGTGTTAATAGGAGCCCAGGGAGTGGGCCGAAGAAGTCTGAAAAACAGGTTTATTGTACTAAATCCCACAAAGTTTGGAACCACAGTGCCATGTAAGTTGTATGTACTGTCACTCTTGATTCTGACCTTTCCCTTCTTTCTCTCTGATGATGTTAGATTCAGGCTGGTATTATATATTGTGATGCAAGAAGAAAGCTAGAGTAACTGCAGATTAAAACACTAGAAATAAACTTGGCTCATATTTTGTAAGTAAACATTTTTACAGTGCTTTTGGGGTGGTGGTGTAGCTTTGTCTGACTAGCAGTAATTGAGTGCCAGCAAACTGCATACCAAAACACTCGCTTGGGGAGAAGAAGCTGCATGGAACTTGGATTTATTTCTGATTCAACATTGGGCTGTATGTTATGTAAGAATGTCTGCAGTTCCAGTTTAAAAATACCTTGACAATTTTGTTTATAATTTTATTATTCTGTTCAGGAACTTCTCAGGTTTTTGGTGCCAACATTTGAGAATACAAATTGGTAAAAATTGGGACCCCACCCTTGGAAGAAATGCCATTCCGCTTATGTAGGACACGTTTTGGATCTGAGCCCTGTAAGATCCAATTGCATGAATAGACAAGTGGCGATGTCAGTCTAACTTTTGATGTGTTGTGCATTTGTCAAACTTATCTAGTTACATCACGAAAGCCAAGGGATGATGAAAAAGATGGTCAAGCCTACAGGTTTGTGTCCCGAGTTGAAATGGAGGCAGATGTTAAAGCTGGAAGATACTTGGAACATGGAGAATATGAAGGAAACCTTTATGGCACCAAAATAGATTCTATCCTTGAAGTGGTTCAGACTGGAAGGACGTGCATCTTGGATGTAAATCCACAGGTATGCTGGAGTAATACTATATTCAAATAGAAGCATCAAAAGGAAAGATTGTTTAGCTGACCATATGAAGGCAATTTTAACCTTAAGAGAGCCTCTGCATTACAGATGGTGACTATAATCCCATTAACTAAGCAGTGAAGAGAACATTTGATTTGCAGGTGCCAAAGCATAGCAGAACCCTTCTCATTAAAAGTGCAGCTAAAGATACTTTACTGCAGGGCTGCAGCCTTTGGTCATCATTAGAGAAGCAAGTAACACTCAGTTACAACGTTACATAATTTCTTCTCACTATTTGCTAATTTATTTGAATCGTGCAAGGCTGAATTTTAATATTTTAAATGGGGGAGGTGGAGATTATATATTTTGCACACTGCCATCCTCTTAAAGTTTCCTGCTTTTAGTGTATGAAGTTTTGCAATAATGCTCCTTTCTAATTAATCTCAGAATGTTGTGTGATCTAGCTGATGCTCTCTTTCTCTAGGCACTTAAAATATTGCGGACTTCAGAGTTTATGCCCTACGTAGTGTTCATTGCTGCTCCAGAACTTGAGACATTGCGTGCCATGCACAAAGCCGTGGTAGATGCGGGGATTACAACCAAACTTCTTACAGTAAGGCAAATCTAACTTTTAAAAATGTATATATGAACAAACTTGACCCATTGCATCAACACTAGCATTTCTATGCCTTGTGTACTTGGTGGCCACCTTCAATCCCTAAGTTTCTTACCTTTCTTGGGTTTTTACACCATGAATGCTTCCATACATTGCTGCAGGTGTTACTTTTCCTTCCCCTTGATAACTGCTGCCTTACAGAAGGTCTAGGTAGGCAGATGGCTTTCCTAAGTGATGTTCATAATGGGGTTTGTTTTTTTTAACCTCCCAATACATGAGGATTGGGGTGTGTGGATATGATTAATGCAGCAAGTAAAGTTAATGCGGCATTTCCAAGAAATTTGGCTGTTTAATTGAAAGATGGCCATACACCTTGTTTCTGTGAAAGGGTGTGATCTTAAAGATGCATTATAATTACCGTATTTTTTGCACCATAACACTCACTTTTTTCCTCCTAGAAAGTAAGGGGAAATGTCTGTGCGTGTTATGGAGGGAATGCCTACGGGTGGCATGCCTACGGATTTTCCTCCTCTAAAGACTACGTGCGTGTTATGGTCGGGTGCGTGTTATAGAGCGAAAAATACGGTATCTACTTATCATAGCATGGCACCTGGTTTTTTTCCTGCCATCCCTCAGTAAAATCACTTGGGGTAGAATGCATTAAAACAATGAACACAGAAAGTATATGAAAGGTCCATAATGAAACATCAGGAGGAACAATGAATGCAACCCATAAATTCACCAGTGTGAGTAAAACCATAATCAGGATGACTTGCTTTACATGTTAAAAACAGCTAGGCAAATTAAAAGGCATTTCCCTGGTGATGAAATTACATAAAAAGAACTTAAAGAGTAAAGTCTCCCTGGGAAGCGTATTTCTCAGGTGAGGTATCTCCCAAGTCACCACTCATATATAACTTCAGATAGAGGAGGGCCTTAGATGATGATCCCAGAATTTGAGCAGATTTGTGTGGTAGAATGCTGTCCTTCAGGTACTTGTGTCTCAGGCTTTTTAGAGCTTTATATATAATCACTAGCTCTTTGAAATGTCTTTGGCAACAAACTGGCATAATTTTTAGGGTTAGGGTTAGGGTTAGTGGTGAGATATGTTGGTACGGATGCAGCTGCTTCACTGTATTACTAAAGTTTTCTAGGGCTTTTTCAAATTCACGTACATTGTATTGCTGTAATCTGATCTGGAGACCATAGTGCTACTTGGAAAAAAATACTTTCAGAGTTGGCTGATGCAGAGCTATAGTCAATTTACTAACATGCAAATATTATTCTAGAGTGTTTATATGTAATTATGGGCATCGAGGATTTTAGACCTTATATAACAAATAGAGTATTTTCATGCATTGAATAAAACTTGTACTCTTTAAGATATCATTGCATTTCTAAGCCTGTCTCTACCACGTTTTGCTAGGAAGCAGTTCCCACTGAGATCCTCAAGAATGTCTTCTGAATAAATTATGTTTAAAATCTGGCTGCCAGTTTTAAAACCTTAACTGAAGTAAAACAAAAGCAGAATATATAGTTTCCTTTGCTTTTCAGATCATGTTTTTATTTGTTTTAATCTTCAAACAGGACACTGATTTGAAGAAAACGGTTGATGAGAGTGCACGGATTCAGAGAGCTTACAGCCACTATTTTGATCTGATCATTGTGAATGACAATCTAGACAAAGCCTTTGAAAAGTTGCAAACCGCTACAGAGAAGCTGAGGACGGAACCACAGTGGGTTCCAATTAGCTGGGTATACTGACAGTTCTTTTTGAAGACTGGTGTAAGCACCAAACTAGGCTTTCTGCACATCATAAACATTATATCGATAACACATTGTACAGAGGTGCCAGTCACTAACAGCACCTGATGCATTTGTATTCTGTGTATATTTAGATAATGGTATGCTATTCCAAGTTTTTATACAATATATTGAAGGGAAAGTGTACTTAATATGTAATTTATTTTAATTTTTCTAACTTTTTACAAATCTTTCTATTCATACCACATGAAGGAAATGCGTTGAAGCATTTTTATAAATGTTTTGATTTACTACTTTGCCTTTTACTCATCTAAGGAATATTCACTTCTACATCTGGTCTTACATTTTCACTGTGATAAGGAGAAAAATACTTGAAAAAAATGTTGTTGTTTTTTGTAAAACTCGGTTTAAATCAAGTGTTTTATCTGGTTGGTTTTTTCTTATTTAGAAGAAGACACTAATCCTTATCCTAATAAACATGTATCTCTCCTTGACGTGATCAGAATTTTCAATACTTAAGCAACCAGCACTGAGCCATGTTACTGACACCTTTTTGCTTAATGTTTATAGACATGTTTTGCAGTTGTCTTGTCTTAGGCAGATGTCCTGTAGACTTCCCTGTATATCTTTTTACTGAAAGTAAAAGCAATACCTTGAACTTTCCCTAGGAGGCTGCTCTGGTGAGCCAACATTTCTACCCATTAGAAACAAGTATTACTGTCTGAGTTATGTAATGTGATTCATTGTGTTTGGGATCATGGTGAAATAGCCTAAGAGAGCCTTACAACACAGAACCTTGCAGTGAGGCTCAGCATGTAGGATGTTTGTTCTCACTTGTGAAAAACCATTGCTTTAAAATAACAGAACCTGCTCCTTTACAATGACTTTGCTCTGTATTTCTATATTGTTCTGTGACGCGCTTTTATTTTACGCCAGAATATTATGAGTGATTATGTGTGTTACGAAATATGACGTGATGGGACTTCTGAGCTACATGTTACCTTGTGTTATTCACCAAATAGCTTGTGAACCTAAAATTATTGTCAGTTCCTAAAAATCAATGTTATTTATAAGTGGGTTTATTTATGTTTTACAATCATGTTTCTTTTTCTTCCAGTGTTCATAGTAACTTTTCTCTTTCGGCAAAATTAATTCATCTACTAACTTAGGTTCATATTCACTTAAATACTTTTGCTGATGTATATTCTGTTTAATGAATATAAATGCAGATTGTCACTTAGACAGACTAGTCTGGTGACCGTAGTTTACATTATGCTTGCTGTTGTAAATACGCCCATTCATTACTAACATGCTAGGTGCCTGAATTGGTTGTCATCTGCCATTTCATTTATTTTTTCCATGTGAAGGCAGGCACTTGGCTTCAGATTTTATTTTCAACACCAAAGTTCCATACATAGGATGCCAACAAAGGAGAAGCTTGGAAAAGGCTGAGACAGTGCAAACAAGTTCTTAAAATGTTTTATAATTTTTTTTGATTGTGCACAAGAAAACAGGGTTTGGATAGTTTTTACCTTATACAGAGACACGATGAGACACCAAAAAGGTATTATAGATTTAAAACCTTTAAGGTATTTTTTTAAATACTTCAGTATATTTTGTAAATGTTATGCAGATTATTGCATACCTTTGTCTTAATTGCTGTTGCTACTTAAGATTTTAGCTTTTAACAATATAACATATTTTTTAAGAACTTCTATTATGTTAAATCTCTAGGTTATGTATTTGAAAAATGTATTCAGCTGAGACTGTGGAAAGATTATATTCCTGTGTGGTACCCAGAATGACACTTTAAAAGTGTATGTCCGCAGTTTTGATGCTGTTGTAGGTTTAAAGGATGAGGCACAATGTGATGATTACTTTTGGTGGACAAAGCTGTGTTTAAATGGAACCTTGCAAGAGGTCAGTGAATCCTAACCTCAGATGTTAACTCCCGCTCCTTTGTTTTCCAGTGCTTCAGTAGGTTTGGTGCATCATCTTTGGACCAGCTTGAGCAAAGGTAGCCCGGGCTTTGGGGCTCTTCTTGCTCAGATTCCAAACGTGAACTATTTTTGAGAGAGAGAATCCTAAGACTGAATAGCCACATAATCTGCTCCCTATCCTCTTAGCGTTCTGTTCTGCTTTTAGCACAGTGGATGGGTATGGCTCACTTGGGTTGGAAAGCAGGAAGAGCTACTAGCAAATAGGTCAGGGTTTCATGAAAAATTAACAGGAATTAGATGTTGGTTATAAGTCCCACAAGCTCTGAAAATGGATAGTGCTGCCCAGGGGCAGTAGACGAAAAGAAAAGTGATAGGAAACACTAATGTTTGTCTTAACTGCTGCCTCTAAAGTCAGGCACATTGAGAGAGAGCTAGCGAGCTCTCTGGACATGCAGTTTTTATACTGCTACTGTGAAGATTTTGGAAGAATTGGTTAAACTGTGTCATTAGGAGCAGCGATAGCCAAGCCATGGGTTGATCCTTTTAAGTCCAACCGTGGTCTGGTGTGTGTTTAAAACATGTGTCATTGCCATTCTCCAGCAGGAAACAGATCTAGGAACAACTGTGTTTAACATGAAATTATGCCTTTTTACAAGATGGCAGAATAAACTGACTTTTTGAACTGTGATGCCAAAGGAGGGTTGAGCTAGCTCCTCCCTAATTAATATTCAAAAAGTGATTTTACTTTCCACACCACAGTGCCACTAAATCAACTTTTGCTGTACTTGTACTTTAAAATGCTGAGCTTGCAGCATTTTCAAATATTGAGCCCGTGTATTGTTATACGTTTGGAGGGGAGAGGCATATAATAGCAGCCAAAATTCCGGTCCTTCTGCTGAGGACAGTGCCATGGCGATGTGCTCAGTATTGTACTGTTGTTGTATCAAGACTTTTTAAAGAGAAGGGCCACAGCTCATTGGCTGACAATCTGCTTTGCATGCAAATGTACCAGGTTCAGTCTCTGGCACCTCCAGGTAGTCCTGGAAAGACTTTTGTCTGAACTCTCAGAGAACTGTTGCCAGTGTAGCTACAGTCCAAGGCAGATGACCATTTGCCTCTGCAGTTTCCAGTGCATAATGACCCCAAACGATACTGGAAAGAGCACTTGCTACATTATGTGCTTTTAGGGGCTCAAGTTAGGTTTTTAAAAAATTGCTTCCCTCCCTTCTAAAGTGAGAAGAATGCGGGCAACTTCACATGTATTTTCCATTACCTGAGAGTAAGCACCAATGAACTCAACTCATATATATATACATACATACATGGTTGTGCTCTACATTCCAATTACCCAACGAAGCCACTTGTCACTTCTGCCAAAACACAATTGCTTGCCGCTTTTTGTTTCATTTACTGAACTGCACATGATCAGCTGTGTGCCACCTATAGGTAAAGGGACCCCTGACCATTAGGTCCAGTCATGGTCGACTCTGGGGTTGCGGTGCTCATCTCGCTTTATTGGCCGAGGGAGCTGGCGTACAGCTTCCAGGTTATGTGGCCAGCATGACTAAGCCGCTTTCTGGCAAACCAAAGCAGCGCACGGAAATGCCGTTTACCTTCCTGCCGGAGCGGTACCTATTTATCTACTTGCACTTTGATGTGCTTTCGAACTGCTAGGTTGGCAGGAGCAGGGACCGAGCAACGGGATCTCACCCTGTCGTGGGGATTCGAACCGCCAACCTGATCGGCAAGCCCTAGGCTCTGTGGTTTAACCCACAGCACCAACCCACAGCGCCACAATAAAAATAGCATTGGTTTATCTGACTGCCTTTATTGGACATAGTCTAAAGTCACACAGATCAGCAGGAATTAGAAAGATGGGTGGAAATGTCCTACAGTAGTAAGTCTGGTAGAAAACAAATGGAACACCTTTAAAAATGCATTGGTCATTTTACTACCCACCTTCAAAGAAATATGTGCTCGGTGTCTCTTGAGATAGTTTTTTATTGAGGGATAAAAATCTGGCAATCTTCTAAAAGTGAACTGTAGATCTTAAGCCAACTTATATGTTGTATTTTTTTTAAAAGAAAATGTTTTATTTTGACTTCCTTGGGTACTATGCAGTTCATTGAGCGATACAGAGTTTAATACTTGTACATAAGCTTAGAATGAGAATATTGGAATTCTGCTTGCAGTTTTTTCACTTGAAAAATTCACACCAAACTGTTGAGGATTGCAGACAATATGAATGAGGCTGATTCAGATCTACTCAAAGTTAAGTTTAGCTTATATATGGCTTATTTGTATGTATCTGGTTACTTGATCTTTTGGACAACAGAGCTGCTATAGTGTTAAAATATTCTCATCAAGTAATTTGTAAATATATTGCCTGGGCCGTTTCCGTATTATACTGTAACAAAAGGAGTAGAAGGTATCTAGTGACGGACTATAAGTCTGCAGTGTAAAACTACAAGGGTGGAAGTAGAGCCAGGGCAGGGCACAAGGCATGGGAAATTGAGACTGGGGTTTTTTGGTGAGCAAGTGTTTCCCTTTCTGCTTCACATCATGCAGTGATGCCTTAGAGATATATGTATCTCTTTGTCATCCATGCAGAACCTGGAAACTTACTGGGTGTGTATGCCAAAAACACAAATCCCTTTGCTTAAGTGTGAGGCCCTGTTTGTCTTGTGCTAACAACTTTGCTACAGTTGTAATGAACTCTCTTTTTAGAAAAATCTATGAATAAACTGAAGCCATTTAACCTTGGAGAAAACTACAGGAAGGTTGCTAAATCTTGCTTTAGGGGTCACAGATTTCCAAGCATGAGTTTTTCCTGGGAACTTTTTTTTTAGAAAAGAAAACCCAGCAACTTAAGGCTTCATAAAATAAAAAAAATCAAGTCTGAGTGAAATGTATGGGCTAGAAATCTCAAAAGGAAGATGTGGTGGTATATCCAGGGTTTCAGTGCTTTGTTTTTATACTGTCTACAGATGCAGAAGAAACGATATGTCGGCTTGGGTACTGTATTTTATATAGGCTGTAGAATCTTTAGGAGGCTAGTGGCAGCCGCTTTCAAGAACTCCAGTGGAGTCTTGTGAGCAAGGGAGAAAGATGATCTTGTTCCGTTCTTCAAATGGCACAGATGTGCACAGAGTTGGGTATCAACTAGGAAGTCCATATTGGTTTTCACCCTGGGAATGATACTAGACACAAACAAAAAAGGCAGGCAAAATTCATTGATGTAATGAAATAGTATGAAACTTGCTGATTTGAGATCTTGAGTATTTTTTTATAACCTCAGAGCAAGGTACAGCATTCCATAAGCCGTAAGGAAGTTGTGTGGTCTAGCTGGGAGACGGTAATAACAGTTTTGGTATCACTGATCCAAATTTTAAATATTTTCCCAAATTTAAATCAGAAGTTTTTGTCTTGGCTGTAAACTACTTTGGCTTACATTTTAAATTACAGTTCAATGTTATGACTATAGCTGCTAAAGAGGAACTTTGTCATTATAAAAACTAAGTAAATAACAGCTATGAAGAGGATAAAACAGTTGGCCACAATCTAGTTATACCGGTAAGTGCTTTTTTTGTATTTAAAAGATCTATAAAAAAGTATTGAAGGGCTTTGCCTCCTATGGGTTTATTTTGAAGAATGCTATAGTGCAGCTTCTATAGTAGACAAACAAATAGTTTATTGCAGCTAGGAGAGTAATCTCCCCTTAATTTTCCCTACTGAATAGGCATAGGTTGGATCTGTTGTTTTGGCAGCACTGTGGCAGAGAACTTTGATCAGTCTTCCATGAATTAATTTTAACCTGCTTGTTTCAGTTTAAAGACAAGAGAAATGTGTCATTGAGGCTGTCCTAAAATAGCCATTCTTACATGCTACTAGAAAATTGGTAAGCTTTATCAAATGGGCAGTGCACTGATCAGGAAAAACAAACCTTTGTACAGGCATCAGTATTCAAACTAACGTAGCATATCAACTGCCACTAACATGCATTTTTTATATTCAAGTCCTACACAACTGTACATTATTGTTATTATTATTTGTATTTTATAAGGATAGATTCCAAAACTTTGAATTATGTCAAGGTTATACAATTCATAATTTAGATTGCTGGTACTTTTTAGGTTTTTATGAAGCATCTATCACTTATTATTTGGTTTCTGTATGTGCACTGAAGTTGATATGTATTATTTGTGCAATCTGATTAAACCTTGGACTTTAGTCCTCTCCAGGCCTTATTGCCCTAAGAGACAGCATTGGTAGCAGAAGGCTGTGTGTAGTTTAAGTAAACTTCTGTGGTGAGGAGACTTGTACCTACCTGGAGGCTTCCTATACAACTGAGAACCAGGAAAGTCAATGTTTGCAGTATCATGGGGAGCTTCAATGGAACGAACAAGGCTCCTCACTGCAGAAGTTTATTTCAATTGTGCAAAGGGCTGGAAGGATTTGCATAGCCTCGAGAGACAGAGCTAAGTGCACAGCCTTGCGGCTCCATTCTGTTCATATTGTCTCACTGGGCAGTCACACCCGAAGAGGACTTTCGTTGATAAGAATTGTAAGATGTCCCTTGATAGCCTAATCCCAGAAAAATATTGTCTGGTACATTGATCAATTTAGATTATTCTGATGGACCATGGGGAAATTGATTAACTGCTAAAGTAGTTCCATAGAACAAGGCTAAGTGCTACTCAGCTAAAACTACAGTAACTTTTTTTTAAAACCCTCAATGTTTTCACGCTAAAGGCATATGTTGTTCTGTATAATTGTTGAAATGTACAAAGCTGTGAAATCCTGTTAACTCCTAATAAAGTATTTTTGTATATATGAAATAAATTTAATATTGGAAAAAGGGTTGCCTCGCAAGTTTTCCTGGCCCTTTCCTGAATGCCTCTGATGGAATGTTGCTGAACATCATTTTGTAGGGTAAATGTCACCACTGAACATCACTGCTTTGCTGAGAAAATGGGGGAAGCAAAGAGGGGCCAGACAGAAATGTACAGATTATCCATGAGAGTGAATTCCCTCTTTAATTGAGTAAAACATTGAATACGCCATCCTAGTTAACATAGGGCATGTTTCAAAACCTGTTGGTTTAGACTTTTGGAAAAAGCAATCTGTTTCAAAGGAAGGGGTGGAACCCAGATGAGCAGGATGAATACACAATGCTTCCTTATACTTTGCCCACTTAGCAAAGACTTCTCCTTGCACCCCTAGATTTCTGCTAACACTTACATGGTGTTAGAGATTAAACCAAGGGTCTTTTGCACTTAAAGCATGTGTGGCTACAACCTCTTCCTCAAGGAAAGGGAATTGGGTCAGATTTGAAATGGCTCCTTCCACAAAGATGTTCTGGATAACAAAACTCTCTAGTACAGGGATCCTCAACCCTTTCAGGCCTAAGATCCACTTTTAACTGAAACATGCATTTGGAGACTCCTTTCTTAACTCTTTCACCATATATTTGCAATGCCAGTAGATCAGGCCGAGACCCACTAGTTGGTCCCAACTCACTGAAGACCTCTGCTCTAGTATATACAAACGCTAACAAAGCAATAAAGCAAAGGCTGCTTATAGAACAAATAAATGCTTCTGAAGTAACCTCTGAGGAGACAAAAACTGAAGACAAAAACTGTTTTAATATGTGCATTGCAGATGAAGCGCCCTTGCATGGCTCTTCAATATTTTCATTTATACACTCCATTTCAACTTCTGCCATGCTCCAGTGGCACAGCCAATTTGCCCATGTTCCCATTGTAATGATGCAAATCAGCCAGGTCCAACTCTATTATGACAGATATTAAATACTGCCGTTAGTTATCCTATTAAACCACCCAGGCCGCTGCTTCAAGCCTGAGCTGTTTTACAGCCTAATGCATGAAGTCCATACAATGCTATATAGAGAATGATTGGGGAAAATCTGGGTTTCTTCATGGTTACAGCTTTTATGCAAGACTCGGTCATCTCAAGGTTAATGTTTGATAAAGCAAACAGCCTTTGTGCTATCTGAAACCTTTGGGTGTCAGCAAGGGGAGCTAGCGCTGGATCTGCAAGTGTTAGCGTGCCGTCCGCCGAGGTCCTGTTAGGCTGTTCAGAGACAGAGAGAAAGAAAGGTTAAGAGGCATTTACAACGAAGTTTCAAGTGAACCTCTTCAGTAGCGAGGGTGAACTTAAAATATTTAGAGAGAGTGCTGAACTAGGACCTGAGTTCAAATTCCCACTCGGGCAGGAAACTCACTAGATGACCTTGTCAGTCAGTATCTCTCAGCCTATCCTAGGGCTCATGTGCGGCTATAATGGGGGTGGGGCCATATGTGCCAGGAATGGCAGAGCCTCTGGCAGTCCAAATGCTACTGATGACAATTGTCAACATCCTTGATTACTGGCCATGCCGGCCGTGGATGATGCAAGGGGCAAAGCCACACTGCTATCGTGACTTCACACACTTGCGACTGCAGGACTTACCAAGCAACATAGAGCAGGGACAACCTGGAGTTCACAGCAGGCGCGAAGCAGGACAAGCGCATAATCGGACAGTTCTGCAGCAAGGAAATAAGAGGCAAACCAAAACTTTGAGAAGGACGAAATTGAAAATTTGTACATAGCAGTGAAACAAGCCTATATGGAAACCTTAACAACGTAAACTCATGAAATCTAGAATTGGGGGACAGGGGGGAGGGAATGAGAAAAATAATCCTAAAAAATAATAATCAAGTAGCAGAACAGACATCGCTATTCTTTAGGAACCAGCAGTAGCTTAACAAGTTTCCCAGCAGAAGCGAACATCTCTCTTCCCAGCCTCAATTTACCAGCCATCAACTTCACAGAATGTAGCAAACTGGCTTCTTGAACCAGGCAACTGAGCTTTGCACTCGCAATGCTGCTGCTCAAGACTGCATGGTCTCCTGCATCACAGGAGAAAGCAAAATTGCTCAGTCGGCAGAGCATGAGACTTTTAATCTCAGGGTTGAGGGTTCAAGTCCCACGTTGGGCGAAATATTCCTTTATCGCAGGGAGTTGGAATAGAGTAGACAAATGATGTCATGGAAGGGAAGAAATGGCAACTGCTTCACACAAAATTTGGCCATTGACCCAATCTAGCCTACAGCTGTGGTCCGTTTTCCAAAGTCTTTCAGGGTGGGTGTTTCTTTCCCAGTTCTAGAACCACCAAGCAGCTCATTTCTTTTTTCTTACTGTACCTGCTATAGCACTGAGGAGGATGTGAGCCGCTAAGAGGAGCTCCTTGTTGGAAAATGGGTCCTTTTGCAGGAACTGTTTGTTCCGTAAACGGATTCCAACAAGCTGTAAGAAATCCTCTATGTTTTTATGCTCTGGTGGCTTTGACTCCACCATTACGAGGAGTTCTGGTTTATCTTCTGTACATATATGGTCCAGCTGTAAAGAACAGACAGTGTTGATGAGATGCTGAATATGGGACCAGAAATACATCAGCCCGTGGGGGCGGGGGTCAAAAATCAGCTATTATTGCTTATAAATAAAAAGGAGAAAGTTTGTGTATTTAGAAAGAAAGAAAAAGATTACCACATCCTCCAGCTCAGTCACCATTTCTTCCTGAAGCAGAAAATCACAGAGTAATTGGTATAAAGTTCCCTGCTTTTCCTCTGTTAGCTTCATGAAGGGCTGGAAATGGGTCTTGAACTGCAAGGCATCTTTCGGAGACAAAAGGGGACACACATTAAGCAAGCTGATAGAAACCACACTGAAAGGGATTTGAAGGGGCAACACTTTCAACAGCATCTCAACCAAAGGTGACCAGTTCAATGAAACATTTTTTAAAAGCAGGGATGCAGCACCAGATGATATTGGACTGCAACTCCCATCATTTCTGACCACTGGCCATGCTGGCTGGGGCTGGGGCTTGCAGTTTTTTTTGGCGGGGGACGACGACAAGATCTCCATTTCTGAATTAGAGCATTACTACTAAATACGTTTTCAAGGCGTAACAATACAATCTTTCCTGGGATAGAAATCACAGCGAGGTGCCAAATTTGCCCTCCATTTGTTAACTACTTTGCATTCCACTTCTGGGTTTTGTTGCAGGAAAGCTTGCACTGCACTAGAGAGGTAAAACTCTGCAAATGGTTTAGGGGTGCGGGGGACCGGTGCCGCTCCAGAGGTTGGACTTCAACTCCCATTGGCCATGTTGGCTGGACCTGATGGGATTTGGAGTTCAACAACATCTGGAGGGCCCCAGGTTCTCACTTTTTAAAAACAGCATATCTGTTCCTAATTATTGTTGTGCCTCTTCTTCATTAACAGAAACTTTTTAAAAAATGCTGAATTTGCCCTTTTTCACCCAATGCACCACTTATTTCTTGGTTTTTTGTTTCATTTTAATAAATGCTACATCTATATAAATATACTGTACATGTTTTACTCCATTATGATTTATCAGGGTGTTTATGGGGCAACTCTACAAATGCAACATTTATTTTGAAAACTGATTTCTTTTTTTAAAAACAACCTGCAATTCTAGAAAGAGGAAGCTTTTATGTGCAGAAAATGTATGAAGAGTAGCTAGCAAAGTGAATGCCCGGAACTCAAACATAACTCAAACTGCAACATAAATGCTTTTTCTGGATGCACTCAGCCCGTAAAAGAGAAAAACCCATAGTACATTCATGTACTATTCATTTATAGAGCAGATAATAAAACCTGGGATTGAATGGCAAATGAGGCCTAAATTTGGATCAGTTGCAAATACTTTTAAGGATTGCTTGAACTGGGTAGAGTAAGCCAATGAAATCAAGAAGCAGCCACAAGCCTTTGAAATAGTCACATAGAGCAGCAAACCAAGAAAATAGTCGTGGGGAGACTCAACAAAAAAACACTTCAATTTCAGCAATACAGAGAGATTCCTTTTTTTCAATCAAGTTACCTGTTCCAGAGAAAGTCCTATTTTGTTTCATTGATTGAAAAATGGCCGATTTTTATCATAGCTCTGGACCAACTTGGGGAAAAGACCACATTCAGAGGCCTTATGCAAAGGTGTTATGGAAGCTCTTTGCTGAAGCAGAAAAAGCAGCTTCAAAGCTGTAAGGCAAAGCAAGCTGCAACCTGCTCTCCCCTGTCCTGCAAACTAATTCTTTTTCTTCTCACAACTTTGTCTGACTAGACCTTAATTGGGCAAGATACAGCAAGCGCACATCAGCAACCAATTTTCGCTGCCCTAAATCTCAATTTGACCCTCATTTACAGCTTCTGCATCTACCTCTCTCATGGCTTTGTCGAGTAAGGCGGCGCTTCCTGAGCAAAAACAAGGTTCTGCAGGGTCAAGGTGCTAAGTAAGCCTCTGCTGGGGAATTTAATTAAGAAAATGTTTCCATGCTGTGCAACAAATGCTCTGCAAAAAATTGCTATTCCATGCGTGCATCCTAAAACATTAATTTGGAACAGTTTGGAAGGGGCACAGTGTAGCCAAAATAGTTCGCAATTAAGTTCACGGCAAGGAATGATCTACCTTCCAAGCAGAACAGGAAGCACACGTTCCAAAGCACCACATTTTGACATTTGGTACCTTCATATGCCGTAACGGTTGTCCAGGAGAGGAGCCTATAGACCAATAGCATGCTATGTAAAAGGAAACCACACCTTGAAAAACGTGTGCATAGAAAATGCTCCAGAAATATGGGTGCAATTGTACAGAGCAACTTGGAGGTGGACAAAGGGGAAGATATAATTCGTTTCCCCTCCCAATTTTTGCGGGGGAATCCAAAGCAAACCCACATACGTACTTCGAGGGGAAGAGTGGTATAAATATATCCAATGGTGGACACCAATCTCAGATCCATTGAGGGGATCTCAATTCATTGATAACACTGGGCAACATTTTTTTACTTTTTGAATGTTGTCTAGATTTCTACAACTGATTTAGGGTATTTTTGCACTGCTGAATCAAGAAATGGCATCCGTTCCTCTCCATCAGGTCAGGTTTTCTGTAAATTGAATGGTGGGCATTGATAAAGGTAAGTACACGTAAATTGCATGTTGCTTCACCATTTTTCAAACTTCAGGGCTTGAACTTCTGTTTCTTGGAACTCCTGGAATGCTCAGCGGCACGGAGGTCTCTCTTCAGAGTCCAACAGTAGTCAGCCATCATGGCTGCGTCCCAGCGACCCTGATACCTGGTCTCCATCTCTTTCATGCCCTGATGGAATCTCTCCCCCTGCTCGTCACTCATTGAACCCAGGTTCTCAGGAAACGGGTCCATATGTGAAAATAGGTAGTGCATCTTGATGCTCATGTTGCAGCCCAGGTTTCTGAAAGCAGTCAGCATGTTGTTGACAAGTTCTGCGTAGTTTCTGGCCTTATTGTTGTCAAGAAAGTTCTTCACTACCAGAACAAATGCCTTCCACACTTCCAGTTCCACTTCGTTCATTGAGTTTCCGAACTCTGGATCTCTGATGAGCTGACGGATCTGAGGACCGTCAAAGATGCCAGCTTTCAACTTCTCCATGGTCAATCCTGGAAAAGCCTGGCACAAGTAAATGAAGCAGTCACCATCCTTGTCCAGAGCCTTGGTGAACTGCTTGATTAAGCCAAGCTTGATGTGCAGTGGTGGGAAGAGTATTCTGTCTCTGTCCACCAGAGGGTCGTTGATGACGTTCCTTTCTTTGCAAGGCACCAATTCCTCCCGCACAGGCCAGTCCTTCTTCGTGTAATGCTGAGCACGGTCCCTACTATCCCACATGCACAGAAAACATGGGTACTTGGTGAAGCCAGACTGTTGTCCCAACAAAAAGTTCACCATCTTCAGGTCAACACAAAAAACCACTTATGCTGATCATAACCAATTTTCTCCAGCACATACTTCACCGCTTCATAGTTCTCCTTCAGTGTACTCGAGTGAGCCAGGGGTATAGAGGCAAACTGGTTGCCGTTGTGTAGCAGAACACATTTCAGTGATCGCTTGCTGCTGTCAATGAACAGTCTTCAATCTTTGGGTTCATACTGTGGCACTCCAAGCTTGAGCAGAAGCTGCGCAATATCTGCACAGTACACCAAGTCCTTCTCTTCCGAGAAAAAACGGAGGTACTCTTGATGCCTGTTGCGGAAGAAGCTGATGCGAGCACTGTCAGAGAGGAGGTTTTTTTCCTTCAATCTGGATGCCAACAGTTCGGCAGAGTCCTTTGACAAGCTGAGGACACGAACTAGATCATTCAACTGCTTTTGGGAAAATGGATGTGGAGCATCATCTTCAAGAACCACTTCTTCTTCTTCATGTCCTTCAACACTGGAGGCATCTTCGTCACTAATGTCAGGAAGTTCTCTGAAGATAGGCACTGGAATTTCATCACAATGAGCTACAGGATGACGTGCTGATTGAAGATCAGGATACTTCGTGGGGTGGCTGCCCCATTAACTTAGTTTTGATCCCCCAACTTTATGCTTTGCTGCACCAATTTATGGAAAATTTCGAGGTTTTATGACTTCAAACTGATCCCTTTTCGACATAATCACCCAGAACTATCGGACCTGAATACTTCTTGTCATTAAAATAATCATTTCCAATCAAAACAATTATTTGACAAGGCATTTTACCCCCACCAACTTCTTCTAAAATGCTCCACACAAGCGTACATGTGAACAAAAATGTAAAAAAAGACATGTGGCCATAGCTCAAAAACTTGACCTGATTGAGCAAAACCAATGTGATTTTTGGATTCAGCGCATCAGATTTGTCCTAAATCAGCTGAAAAAACTCAGACAACAAATTTGTTGTTGACCAGTGTAACTAAAAAAATCCCTGCCCAAATCCAAAACACCACCTCTTTATTTTGTACATATCAACACGTGGAGCATGTGGCCTTTTCTACTCAGAGGGATGAGAATTTTATGAACCAGCAGCTGACACCAGTGTTTCCCTCTCCATTTAACAGTAAGTTGCACAACACTGTCTTGCTCAGGCTGGGTGTGAAGTTTGCTGCAATACCAATATAATTGTCTATTTCTTAGGTTCAAGAGCTGGAAGTACAGACCAGGAGGGGAATTTCAAACCCCTCTTTCCATGCTGCAGCAATCAGGTTGGCAGATGTATCGCCACCACTCTTCTCCCCCACACATCCCAACGTTCCTTTGTGTACCCTGATTTCTAAGAGCTTTTCAGAAGACCTATTTAAAACTGAAAACAGGTTGATCTCTCATTTTGTTCCTAATGTGAGCCAGGTTTTCTTTTGTACTTCTTAACACTTTCCCCCCAGTCCTACCTTTGCTCAAAACACTTAATGGGGCATCACTGGGGACAGGGCCTGGCGGATTCTCGCTATCGACAGCATCCAGAAGATGGGGGAAGAAAGGATATCGGAAAGCTGCAGAATGGTAAGCTGGTCCTTCCATGCTCTCCCTCTCAAAGCCACCCTCTTGGTCATGTAGCAGGCAGAATTCTGTCAAACAGAAAGGGCTTGATTGAGTTATCCAGAAAGACTTTGGAAACACAGCAACAAAAAATTACCCAGAAGATGCCTTTTGATTACATGTTAGCCTGCCAAACACACACATACGCCAAACTTTTCTTCCTGTGCACCTGAACTTTTAGAGAGAAAAAGAAAATTGCTAAATTACTGCCCCGCAGGTCTTTAACTGGTTGGGAAGGAGGGCTACACAATCATAGCTAATTAGCAAGTTTGCTAAAACATGGTATGTTTATTTTACAGTTCCTCAAAGATATAAATGAGAATTGGATCCAAGTACCTACTTTAATTTTTTTTAACTAGTGAAGGTTGCCATGAGAAACATTTCCCCCCTGTCATATTACGGTAAATACCACATCACACCACGAGACCCACAGTTATGTGAAAGAGATTGTATCTAACTGTCCATTTACTCGGCTGTCCGTTCATCAAAATACACATTTGCTAATAGAAGCAAACTACTAGGATGAATACCGTCAACAGTTTTTCTGCTGTCACCCAAAGGAACTTAAGTCCTAGCGATTCAGGATTCATACTCCCTCTTTGTCCCATCTGTACAGAAAGACAGTGGAATGAAAACCTAAATATTGTGTGGCTTGCTATCATTAAGTACCATTCCCATAGGATGGGCTACTTGACTACACACCTTTGGGTTAAGTGTGCTCTGCGTGGCCCACACAGAAATATGTGCAGATTTGCTTTTGACAAAGGATGGAACTGGTTAGATTTGGATCTGGCTCCACCACTCCCCCTAGTGGACATCAGGCCGCACATACAGCCCAGCCAGGAAAGGACTTTGAGTCAAGGAAGTTTTTCCTGACTTTTCAGAGAACTCTTATGGAATCTTGAAGAGGCAGCAGCTAAACAACCCGCCCCTTTCTATTCAAGGTGTGATCTTGTTTGAAAAAGAGAGAGAGAGAGAGAGAGGGCGAGCGCTTTTGAATATCACAACCAATTCACTCTATGCTTTATAAGCTTTTAGAAAATACATATAGCAGTCAGACTGCAGCACTCTCATTTTGCAGAAGGAAAAACTAAAATAATATTATATGCTTTGTTTCTGGATGCAGCCGCACCATACATTTAAAGCACATTGCCTCTTCCAAAGATTCCTGTAGTTTGCCCCAGCACCCTCAACAAACTATGGTTTCGAGGATTCTCTGGGGGCTGGGGGTGGAAGCCATGCTCTTTTAATTTGTAGTGTGGATGGGAACTTTCTAAAAGAGTGGGAGTGGTTTTTGGAGGCCCTCTACTTCAGTGATGGCCAGACTTGGCCCTCCAGCTGTTTTGGGACTACAACTCCCATCATCCCTAGCTAACAGGACCAGTGGTCAGAGATGATGGGAATTGTAGTCCCAAAACAGCTGGAGGGCCATGTTTGGCCATCACTGCTCTAGTTCAACTCCTTCCTCTGAAAAAATTCAAGAGCTAGAAGATCCCTCGACAGATGATAGATTTCTACTGGCTCTGTTTAAAGACCCCAAGTGAGGGAGAGTCCATCATTCATCTAGGTACCTGATTCCATGTCAATTGCGTAGAAAACAAATTCTCAGACAGAGGGCCTTCTCAGTAGTGGCGCCCACCCTGTGGAACACCCTCCCTTCAGATGTGAAGGAAATAAGCAGTTATCCTATCTTTAAAAGACATCTGAAGGCAGCCCTGTTTAGGGACGTTTTTAATATTTAATGCTGTACTGTTTTTAACATTTGATTGGGAGCCGCCCAGAGTGGCTGGGGAGACTCAGCCAGATGGGCGGCGTATAAATAATAAATTATTATTATATTGTTATTATTATCATCAGAGCCAGAGTTAACAACATGGATGTTTTGAGAAACGGATCTATGAGAAAATGGACAAGATTTCACTTTCCCCAGCACTCTTGCAAAACTGTAATGAAATCTGCATGAAGAGAACAGCAGACTTAAGGATAAATGTGAGACGGGAGGAGCAATGCGAACTGTCAACTTCACAGCCCATGTTCAGAATTTAAATATAACTGTTCCACATCCATATCCCTTCTCACTGAATTGAGGACGTGTATAAAAAGGGAAATACAAACAGAGCACCAGGAAAGAAGCATTTCCATCAAAGATAAAAAGGCCGCGGCCATGCAAACCTCTGCGCTGGAGAATGAGATGAAGGAAGCAATTGTTTGTGGAGCTGTTGGCATATTAAAAACCCTTTGAGACCCAGGCAAGCAACACGGCAAGATGGGGGGGGGGGGAGGAGAGCAATACAAATTAAAGCTATTCCCAAGAGTACTGAGACTCCGCCATGGCGCTTCTCGTGCCTCTGTTAAAGCTAATAAGAGCTGGCTGCGAACATTGGAAAGAAGAGATATTGGTAACACTATTGAATTAACTTCTGTTCCCAGGGCAATCTTATCTAATAATGTCCCAAGTGAGTAAGTCTGTCTGGAAGCCTGCCTTATCCTTCTGAACTCCAGGATCAGGCAGGAGGAAAAGATATCTTCATAAGCCAGATAGGAAGCAGCGAGGAGTAAGTGGCATCTGGACCTGTGATCCAGATCTGCACCATACAGAAAGCAAATTTAAAACTTATTGCCTAACCAAGAATTCTGGGAACTGCAATTTACTTCTCACAGAGCTACAGTTCCCAGGACCTTTAACAAACCAGAGTTCCCAATATTCTTTTTTTTAGGGGCAACGACAAAATGTGCTTTAAATGTAGAGTGTACATACAGCCAAAGGATCTCCCCCCAAATATTAATGGGGACAAACCATATCATAGCTGGTCAACTGTCCAATATTCACAGCTATGTGATATCAGTGGCTGTTAGAGCACTGCCCTTCCCACTCTACCTAAAGCCTATTTGCATGATTACAATTCCCCAATTCTAGCTGGCAAAAAGGCACTGTGTGTTCCATGCTGGCAAAGCCACGAAGAAATATGGGCTGTGGTTTGCTAAGAGTTATAAAGAGCCACATGTGCTACCAATACTACCAGATGCATTCCCAGAAAGAGCACTGGAAATGAAGGAAAACATAGAAGCATAAAGCAAAGCAGCCCCTTGTGAGCAGATACAAGCTACCCTGAAATTATGTGGCAAGGATTTACTTCTACCCCACTTCGATATATCAATTTGCAACCAGAGGCTCACTGTGGATGCAAAGTGAGCAAGAATCTGAGATGGGGACCGTAAGTGAGCTGAGACTGTGTTCATACACATTCTGGCCATTTGGAGGACATCTTAATGGGCAGGGCTACAGAGAGGTAAACTCACTGTGAAATTTAAATATAGCAAAGAGAAGAAGTATTCCAAGAGCATCGCAGAAGAATAAAGGAGCTGATATACCAAGGGTACAGATGGTGCTAATCCAGAACTCTAGACTTGGTCCTTTTTGCAATTCAATGGGAAGAAACAGAATACAGTGGTACCTCAGGTTACATACACTTCAGGTTACAAACTCCACTAACCCAGAAATAGTGCTTCAGGTTAAGAACTTTGCTTCAGGATGAGAACAGAAATCGGGCTCTGGCATCACAGCAGCAGCAGGAGGCCCCATTAGCTAAATTGGTGCTTCAGGTTAAGAACAGTTTCAGGTTAAGAACGGACCTCCGGAACGAATTATTTAACCCGAGGTGCCACTGTATGGAAAACTGATCGAGCATCAAGCATGCAATAATCCCTTGCGATTTGCTGCCATAAAACATTACTACACAAGTCAATAAAACTTTTATGGGCCCAATTTGAAGGGAGTTATTCTTTGCTCAAGTTGCTGGGCACCAAGGAAAGAGATCAGGAACGCCCTTCTGCTATAGCATATTCTCCCTGAATAGTGGAAACAGCTTGCCTTGCAGCATCTACGTTCCCATGCTGACATACTTATTTCACTAGCTCCTGTGGGAGGAGTGACTAACTGGGTATTAGAGGAAATATGCTTTGCTTGGTGACACACTTCGTTCACTGGGCCTCCCCACATGAGGTAGGGTTGTGGACTCTTGTTCTATAGCAGACTCCACATAAAAGACCCCACATAAAAACATAATAAAACATCAGAACTTTCCCTATACATAAATTGAGATAGTGGAGACATCCATCTTATATGACGCCTGAGAGATAAGATCACCAAATACCAAAAAGGGCAGGGCAGCAACGAAGAGGGCAGAAGTTAATAAACCCAGGGGTGTTGCACTTGTTATCTCGATCAAACAAACCATTCCAATAGGGAGAAGATATAGAGGCTGGAAATGTTAATATTTTATCATTAATGTTCATGCTTAGTTGTCATCTTAAGATCTGTGCATACACACAAGCACTCTATCAAATTATATCCATAGTGTTAAAATTTATATGTGGAGATGAACCAGAATATCTTGATAACTACAGCAACAATAATATCTGCTCCATTCTCTTATATCAGCCAAATAAAACTCCTATGCTACCACCCATGAACACTGCAAAAAAATGAGGTGCTTGAAGGCTTTGCATTTAACCTGCCCCTCAGATGGATCTTTTCACTGGCCTTTTGCCAATGTCAAATGAGTTCCAGGCAAGCCTATAAGACACTCTTGCACTGCTGAGAAGGATGAGCAAGTGGAAGAGGATCATAAATGGTAGAAAAGAAATTCTGTCTGAAATCACTGCATACTAGATACCCAGCAGGCAAGGGTCAATTCAGGCATCAGGTCCTTCAAACATCAATTCTGATATGGACACATATAAGTCTGAGGCACTGCAGGTCACCAGCTCTGGAGGGCCGTAATGAGGAAACCTTTGATTCCTCTCACTGGTTCAGGGATGGGGAAGGTCTTGCCCACAGGCCAAACTGTGCCTGCCCACAAAGCCATTTTGGGCAAGCCACACCTGCTCACCCATCCTACACCTACAAAGCCCCCTTGGGCAGCTTCTGAAGTGCCCAACCACCACTTGGTTGTTGGGAGCTTCTAAAGCACTGCACAAAGCAGAATTGGCCAGGGAGGTCAATCCTGCATGGTTCGGGTGAACCCAGTGTTAAGTAGGATAGAAAACTCTGCTAAAATGAAGTTCTCCCCTTTGTTTCAAGAAGTGGTTTCAACACAATCCCCGTCCTGAATCCTGCTCAGTTTGAATGTGCTGTGAAGTCCTCAAGTTGGGGCTTCGAAGCACCTTCACAAGTAGTAAAGTGATGCTAAAATAGCTTTTTCCTTCCTTGTATCAGAACAGCAGCAGTGGCTAAAATGAAGGGAAAGACCTTCATTATAGCCACACCTTGCTGCATGCAAGGTGCTTCGAAGTCCTGACTTTGGAACGTCAAAGTGCCAAACCACCTGACACCATTATGAGAGCCAGCCCACCCACGGGGCAAGGTGGTAGGTTGATCTTCCTTCTCCTCCCGTTGTTCCTGATGTAGATCTTCCCTGATAGGGAGAACGCCATTCTGGGGTCTGCCTCAGATACCCAAATGTCTTGGGCCACCCCTGACCATTATGATGTCAGTTGATTGACAGGTGGGTGGTCCCACCCATTTGACAAATTGGTTCCCCTGCACTAGTCAGATCAATTTTTTGCAGGTCACATAAGGCAACCCTCACTGGATGTCTACTGCAAAGCTGTGAATTTCCCTTTCAAGAACTCCTTTAACTGTATCCTGCCTGATGCTTTGAGTCCCGTGGGAGGTTTGGGAGGCAGAGGCAGTGAACAGAGTGGAAGAAGTTTTCTCTGCCTCCATTTTTGTGTTGAACATCCATAAATTGCCGAAACATCCACCAAAAAATACACAAAACCCTGCAGGGTGCTTATGAAGTACTATTGAGGTTCAGCAGGAGGGGAATGATTGAAAAGAAGGCTAGGAGAAACTCTACTGTAAAAGCAGATGGTGTATGAGCAACAATGGATTATAGCAGCTGAATGAGTTAGCAAAAGAACAAGACCGACTCTGACAGATGGATCTGTTGGGGAGTAAGACTCTTGTGTCACTAATACGTTTGCTCATTTATGATAACAGAAAGACTCTTTTGTAATACACCCAAGACAACACACCATGGACAGAGTCCCTCTTAAATGTAAAAGTGCATTTTCAAATTCAGCAAAAGCAAGAATGGCTTTAAGCAACTGTGTACACTTCCAAATCCTTGCATTGTTTCCCCCCTCTAACTCTACTCAAAAGTTATCGGACAGTGAACAACTTGATTGACTGTATCATGTCCTAATCCTAGCAAATATGCATCGCTCATCAGGCTACAGAGGCTGGTAATGCTGCTCAAGGGAAGAAGATGAACATATTACTTACCAAATTGTCCGTCACGCTTTACATAAAGTTCTATTACACCATAAGCAATAGCTGTGGGAGCAGGGATCTCCAAGATCACATTAGAATCCTTTATCACATTCCCATTTTCACTCACTGATACCTGAGGGAGATATTAATCTGCTCTTTAATTTACACTGGCTTAATTCAGTGCCACTAATAACTTGCAGACAAAATGAATGTCAAGATAAACAACATACTTAGTTATGTAGCACTACAAAAAAAAACAACAACCACAAAAAAGGCTCTCTCCATCCTTTCTAAGCCAGTTACACAAGTTGATGAAACAGAAAACGAAAATGTGTTCTTTTTCACAGGGTGCAGATGTCATAGAATTTGTTTCCACAAGGTTGACCACAAGTAGTTGCTGGTGCCCATTAGAGAAGCCTTAGGTGAAACCAGCAACAAGGACAGGCAGAGCTGTGCCTGATGCAGAAGAAAGAGGGTAGGCAGATGAGGAATGTCAGAGGGCAAGCTGAGTTTGGCAGGACAGTGCCCCCTTTGTCCTAATATACCAACCTCTGCTAGTTGGCTGTGCCCAAAAAAGCTTAAATTGGTTTTTAAACCATTATTGGAACTGGCCACAGGTCTACCATAAGAATGATCCTCCATGGCTATATATTGATCGTCCAGCAATAGAGGCAGTATATAACTTTCTGCTTACCAGGGTACCAGAGACACAGCCATGTGGGACCATCTCTGTAACACTGCTTGTGAGCTTCTACACCGCTGACCAGAGTAGTAGACTTAATAGGACTTCAGTCCAATGCAAGTGTTTTGTATTGTTAGCCTGAGTTTGTGACATAGGCTTGGCAAAGCACCTCTATGCTGATATATAGCTTCCAACCTGGACAGGAATATTTCCACACGGAGAAGATGGTGCGCCATTTTTGCAGTGTCTTAAGTACACGCTTAGGAAAAGCATCCTGACAAACGTCCCTCAGATCGCTCAGGGTTCACTCTTTTAAAAGAGCCGTCTCGAAATCTTAATCTGGAGCAGATTCAGAGGCAGAGGCCAGCATCACTGGGCACCTGGGTTCAAAGATTTGTAAGAGACCAGCTACTGACTTCCTGAGCTTCATGGCCCTGATGCTCCTCTTCCTTTCTTTGGCTGCCTCCCTCCTCCAAGCAGGGCGAGAATAAAGCAATGCTTTCCACTTGCTTTGCACTCTCCCTCTGGGTGGTCATGCAGATTGCACCAAGAAGGAGAGGGCAAGTAAAGGGCAGTGGCAAGGTGGAGATGGGTGCAGAAAGCAGAGCCTGTTGGAGGTATCTTGCCCAAAGGCACACCCAGCTAGCACTGCTCTAGAGTAATCCTGCCATAGGGAAATGATTTTTTCTTTTCACAGACACCAATATTCTTAAACACCTGCCAGCAGAAAGTAGTGGGGCTGGGGCGGGGTGTGTGAGCAGGCACAAACATGTATACAGAACTTTAGTTCTATGAAGCCATGTAATTTTTAGTAAGCAGACCAAAGGATGTGGAACCTGTGGTTTCCTTGGATGTTGTTGGGACTCCAGCTTCCCCAGCCCCAGCCATCAGGACCCAAGGTTACAGATGGTGGGGGGTAGTGGTCCAAAAGAATCTGGAGGGCCAAAGGTTTTCCCACCACTGATTAGACTTAGGGGACAATCCATAAGGAGCTTCCCCAGCATGTGCCGAAATGAAACGAGGAAATTAAAGGCATGTATTATTGCAAAGCTTTCCTTGCAACTGAGCTTCCGTAGGAGAACGTCCCACAGAGCTGCACCTCGGCATGTGGAATCACTGCATACTTGTGAAGAACTGTTCAGAAGCAGGAAAGCTACAGGGGCCTATAACAGCACAGATAATCTTAAGACGCTAAATGGAACATGTCACAGTTTACTTTAGGAAAACACAGTCAAACTGCAACTTATGCAGGGGTTATGTTCCGGGGATTGTGCATAAAGCCAAAATTGTGTATAGTCAAAACAACCCTGGAATGTATCCCGTGCAAGCATCCCTACCTTTTTGAAGTTGGTGCGCCGAGCAGATCTTGCCCCACGCAAGGTGCTTTGCGCCTTGCTTACTGGGCTCTGAGGAGGTTTTTGCCGTATCTTGCAGGGCTATCTGAGATCTTGTGACAGCCTCCCAGAGTCCACACAAGAGCTTCCCAAAGCCTGGCAAGCCATTCTGAGAGTTCTTCAGCTCTCTGCCCTGCATGCATTTATTTTGTACAATTTCAGCTGGCCAGCCACCAAGTACGTAAAGCTGAAATCACTCAAGTTAAATGTGTGCATGGTGCAATTCAACAGTACGTATCTATAATGAACTGCATTCAATTTTTTTCCAGTTCTTACCTTGATAACTTTTGTCTTTATCCCCACCATACTAGCCATTTTTTCTTCTGTCTGAATATGTTCAGATATTAAACATTTCTGGGTTGTTACTATTCTTTTTGTCAGGATACAAAGAACTTCATGCTTTCTTTCAAGCATTTGTTGCAGCAATGTATTGTGCAGATTAACAGCCCTGAAGAAGGAGTATGAAACAGACAAAAATTGCTACCCAGGAAAAAAAGTATCTTTATTAACTACATCAGGTGTAGTCAACCTTTTTATACCTACCGCCCACTAATGCATCTTCCTTGATGGTAAAAATCTCCTTACTGCCCATCAGTGCTCGATGGAAGGAGGATTCAGCTTGTGTTGTAGAATTCCCTACCACCCACCTAGAATCCTGAAACGCCCACTAGTGGGCGGTAGGGACCAGGTTGACAACCCATGAACTACGTGCAGAGCACTGCTCTGTAAGAGGTTGATAAAGTGTTCATTCTTTGGTGGCAAATTGCAAACCAGAGAGGCACAAACAAGAGTTTTGCAAGCAGATGTTCCTTGCTAGTCTGGTAAATCAATCTGAGGATGCAGTTCCATAGCTGGGGCATCACCTGATGCCTGGCAGCCAGCCAGCAAGCAGGGGCATTCACAAGAAGAACCTCTGATGAAAGTCTCAACAAGGCTGGTTTCTATGGGAGCAGGCAATCCTTTCAAAAATCTAATGGTATTAATAGGTAATCATGTCCCAATGTGCCAAGAGAATGGGAAAAAATATTTCCCCAAAGAAGATTGTAGACTTCCTTAATAATCTCCAGAGAGCAGGATTCATTATAGTCAAAGAAACCTGTTAATGGCACACTGTTAAGCTAATAACGTCAATTGCAGCAAGCTTTTACAAGCTAGCTATTACAGTGCCTAGAAAATGCATCCTAATATCAATTAACAGGTAAATCTAGGAGGATAGCAATTAAAGAGATATTCATTCTTCTGCACAGTTAAGTGCAAAAGTTCTTGCTCCTTCCTCTGTTTCAAGGAGACTCAATACCTGAACTAGATGTTACATGCAAACATTTGTAACAAATCCCAGATGGTCCTCCAAGGAAAAGCCACTTAAGGAGGTTGTATTTGAAGCAGAAGGGTTGTTTACACAGGTGAGAAGCAGGACCTAGTACTCAGTCCTTTCACTACCCCCTTTTGTTGTTGTTGTTGCTACCTACTGGCCTGCTCTGTGCGATTCCAAATACGCATTCTCTGCATAGGATTCCAAACACGTTGCTGTTGTCTCTCTTCTTAAAGGTTGTATAAATACTATTTATAATCTATAGTATTTTGTTGTTGTTGTTGTTTAGTCGTTTAGTTGTGTCCGACTCTTCATGACTCCATGGACCAGAGCACACTAGGCCCTCCTGTCTTCCACTGCCTCCCGCAGTTTGGTCAAACTCATGCTGGTAGCTTCGAGAACACTGTCCAACCGTCTCGTCCTTTGTTGTCCCCTTCTCCTTGTGCCCTCAATCTTTCCCAACATCAGGGTCTTTTCCAGGGAGTCTTCTCTTTTCATGAGGTGGCCAAAATATTGGAGCCTCAGCTTCAGAATCTGTCCTTCAGGGCTGATTTCCTTAAGAATGGATACGTTTGATCTTCTTGCAGTCCATGGGACTCTCAAGAGTCTCCTCCAGCACCATAATTCAAAAGCATCAATTCTTCGGCGACCAGCCTTCTTTATGGTCCAGTTCTCACTTCCATACATCACTATTGGGAAAGCCATAGCTTTAACTATACGGACCTTTGTTGGCAAAGTGATGTCATTGCTTTTTAAGATGCTGTCTATAGTATACACTCTACCTATCCCCTCTTGACTTCACCTAACTGACATACATCAGTAAATAAGTCTATATGACTAATCAACACCAAGGATAATTCATTCTACGGCTATTCAATTCCATAGGAAGCAGTAGGTTTCTACAGATGTTGATCAGGAGTAGCACAAATATACACAAAGGAGTTGGGAGTGGAAAGAATTACTGTTTTGGTGAAAAAAATCCCCATAGCATATAGTTATGAAATTGCAAAGGGATTTGAACTCTGAATCTTGTTTCTTGTCTCTCCTCAGTGTGCTGGAGCAATAAACAACCACCTCATTCCCTCTACCCAAA
This sequence comes from Podarcis pityusensis, assembly GCF_964106645.2. NCBI lineage: Eukaryota > Metazoa > Chordata > Lepidosauria > Squamata > Lacertidae > Podarcis > Podarcis pityusensis. Next base: position 35,815,009 of record NC_138037.1, read on the forward strand.
ACACCGCCTGCAATTGTATAAAGCCAAGTTTTATCCCCTCGGAAGGGAGCTAACTAGACCAGCACACACTAATCTAATCCTCTGTCACATTCCACCAAGCAGAGCCCCATGTTAGTTCGTCTATTAATCCAATTCAAAATACAGCTTTCCAGTGGATTAATTTCAGGCATGCTTACAAAGCACGACCCGTACTATAAAGCTTCAGTTTGGCCCAACAGCTTACCGGGTTGTGGCAGTACCTTGTTCTGTATCTTCCTCAATTAAAAACCATTTAAAAGCCACACCCAGTTGGGTGGTTACTTAGCTCACTGCAATTATGGAAAGATCAATAAAGGCACCAACGATCATGCTACCGTAATTATGATGGCATAAGGTTTTTGGGTTTTTAAGGTTTTATGTGCTAGAAGACCCTTTGTTGCCTTTGCCATAACAGACTAACTCAGCTAATAAAAATATTTTTTTTTTGTATCCCACCCATCTGACTGGGTTGCCTCAGCCACTCTGCACAGCTTCCAACATAATATACAGCAGAGCTTTCCAAACTTTCCATGTTGGTGTCACACTTTTTAGACATGCATCATTTCGCGACACAGTCAGTTTTACTAGCAAACTGGAGGTTAAACTAACCCCTTCCCAGCCCCAGAAGAAGCGCGGAGAGCATTCGTGCAACGCACCTACATACTACAGCCAACACTCTAACATGTCACAACAAGCATTTTGGAAATCTCTGATGTACAGAACCAAAACAACACCACAACAGAACAGCACACATTAAAAGTGTCCTGAAATAATAATAATTACCCCTCAGAAGTTATAGACATTTGGAAAAAAAAATGAGAGAAGCAATGTCATGGTTTAGTCCATTGGTAGAATTACTATATTTTTCCATGTATAAGACAATGCTTTTTGCTGAAAAAAATTAGGCAAAAATTGGGTGTCGCCTTATACATGGAAAGTGAATGCAGAGGGGGATGTGTGATTAATGGCAGCAGCAAGCAGGAGATTGGCAGCAGCGATTGGGCAGGTGATTGGTGGCTGTGGTGAGGTGGGCAGATGATTGGCAGTTACAGCAAGTGGGTGGGTGGGCTGTTGGTGGAGGCGAGTGGGCAGACAATTGGTGGCTGCGGCGAGTTGTGCAATTGGCAGTGGCTGTGGCAAGCGATCGGCAGTGGTGGGCAGATGGGTGAGCGACTGGTGGAAGTGACCTCCCCCACCCCCACCCCAAAAAGCTAAATAACTTAATTTCTTAATTTTGGGTTAAAAAAATAGGGGTCGTCTTATACATGGGGGCATCTTATAAACGGAAAAATACGGTAGCTTGAAACTTTGTCATTACATAGCTTACCTTGAGAGCTTCCATCAGAGCAAAATGGCAAAACATATTGCAAAGTCAGTTAATTCCGATTTTAAGTATGCAGATTGTTTCATAACAAATACATACTTATTATATATATAAAAATTCACAATTTTGGAAAGTACTGTGGAAATGTTGCACCTTCAACTACATTGCCTTAATAATAAGTGCATTCCAAAATATATATATAATAATAACTTCTCAAGGATAACTGCTTTGAAGCTGAATACCTACTTTCCCTTGACATCCTTCATAAGCTTCTGTAAGTCAGCTTCTTGCTTTTTCAGATTTCCAAATGACGACTGGCTTTCCACAACACCTCTTCCTCCAGCTCCTAGATTAATCGTTCCAAATGAAGTTTCAATGTTTCCTTTGACATAGTCTTCAAACTTGCCCTCGTACTTCACAAAATCAGACTCCACAACCACTTGGAAAACAAGCAAAAGCATAGAAGTAGCTTAGCCATCAAAACATTAGATTGGAAACACAAGAAGAAATCATAGAATGCTATAATTCTATGATTCTAAGTTCTGCTAAAGTTGCTTCATCCTGACTGCACCTAATGATGAAGTGGACTATAGCTCACAGAAACTTGCACCACAATAAATCTTATATGTCTGCGAGGCGTCACAAGACTCTGCTATCCCCAATGTTATTTAATATATGGGAACATTGGGAGCGAAGCGCCATCAGTATTATATTTAGTATTATTTGTGTGTGTGTGTGTGTCAACAGGACTTTTCAATTGGATGAATATTATGTGATTGGCCATTTCCTTGTAATTTTTTTGCTTTCCCATTTTTCTTGTGTTTCCTGTGGGTTTTATATTTGCTGTACATGTTTTCTATAAAGTTAGTGGCATATACATATTTTTATCAATAAGCAAATGCATATAAAAATGCTGTGGGTTTTTCTTCTGAAACAGACTTACTCCTCTGAAAGTTACCAGCTTGAGGATGTGTATCTGAAATACAGAAAAGCCTGATAGCCACTTAAGAACATCAGTGCAATAAAATTCCATTTGTGTTTGCATTGGAAAAATTATTAGTATCTTATATATACTTTAAAAGGACATGTTAAAATGCATTAACATGGCAACATCTGCCTTTAAAAAGGTAAAGGGACCCCTGACCATTAGGTCCAGTTGTGGCCGACTCTGGGGTTGCGGCACTCATCTCGCTTTACTGGCCGAGGGAGCCGGCATACAGCTTCCGGGTCATGTGGCCAGCATGACTAAGCTGCTTCTGGTGAACCAGACCACGGAAACGCCATTTACCTTCCCGCTGGAGCGGTACCTATTTATATACTTGCACTTTGACGTGCTTTCAAACTGCTAGGTTGGCAGGAGCTGGGACTGAGCAACGGGAGCTCACCCCGTCGCGGGGATTCGAACCACCAACCTTCTGATCAGCAAGTCCTAGACTCTGTGGTTTAACCCACAGCGTCACCCGTGTCCCTAACATCTGTCTTTACGAAACTGAATATTTAAAAGTTTTCAAAAATTAAAGCGGGCAAATCTTCTGCAGTCTGATTTGAAATACTTTTTTTATTAACAGCTTGGACTTTATACTTTCTTATCTCCTGTGGCAACGTGTAACTAATTTTACCTGGTTTTATGGGTTCATCTTTAGCAAGCACATCATTCAATGTGACTGATAAGAGATGATACTTGGGTTTCTGCCAGCACCAGGTTTTCTTCTTCTTTGTCACTATGTTCAGGAACTGTAATTTGTCCAAGTTATTGAGCTGAGATACGGGGATCAAGTCTCCTCCACAGTCAATTTCTCTCACAAAATTCTTCGTTGCTTTTGCAAACATCCTGGTTTTGTTTTCACTTTCTTAAATACCTGAAAGGGTAAAATCAAGACATGAATTGAGATGGCTGCAGGCATGGATAGGTGATTTCCTGGGGAAATTTTAATTGCAACAGTGCAGGTATACTGCAATATATGAGAAAGGAAAAAAGTTGCTTCCCTAGGTGATGTTTTTTACCTCCATTTCCAGTATCAAAGTTTACACTACAGGTGTTACCTTGGGCCCTATTGGGAGCAAGGGTGGGATACAAATTTAACCAATAAATAAATAATGTTGCGAATTGTACTGATGTTGTATTTTGCAAGGCTTTATATTGTTAATTTCTGGTTTTAAATATTTATGTATGTTCTACACTGGGACCTTTGAATAAACAGCAGACTACAAATGGTCACAATAAACGAAAAACAATATGTGCACATGTAAATTCTTACTTTTCATTCCAAAAAACATGTTCTTGATGACTGGGAAAGGAGTTTCTGCTTAAATAAACCTATTTTAAAGCGAAAGTGTCCATTTCATACATAAGCACTCTTTATATCTGATAGGGTGTGTATGCTTGGGTGCCACTACCAAGTACAAACTTCCATGCAGCAAGAAGAATGATTGCACCAAGGACAGAGTGCCTATCAAGCAAGCCGTGACTCCTAATCTTAGGGTTGTGGGTTCGAGCCCCACGTTGGGCAAAAGATTCCAGCATTGCAGGGGGTTGGACTAGATGATGCTTGTGGTCCCTTCCAACTCTACAATTCTATGATTCCATATGGGAAATATTTTGGAACATTCAGGGGAAAGAACAGAGCCCCAAACCACCAACATCTGTAAAGCATTTGCGAATACATTTCTGTAAAGTAGTTTGAAATTTGTTTTATCCAATTTGTAAACAACTTATATTAATGTAACTGCCAGTTATAATTTATGTGCACAACTTTGAGTTTAATTGATGATTCTGCCGTTTTTATACAACAACAATTTGACTGGAACATGTGACTAAATACTGAACCAAGCAAGCCACAAGGCAGCATGTATTGGAACAGGCAACATATAATCCTTAAAACTGGAACTAATTAGTTTTAACTAATGTAGCAAACAACTCGCTTTGCTGAAGACACAACATGTGTCTTTGTAATACAAAAAGTGTCAGATGCAAGTGCCAGACCTCCTTGACAGACTAGTGGTCTAGATTCGATTCTAAGCAAAAATATTAAGAGATAGTTTTCAGCTAAAAAGAGTTCTTCAGAGTGCCAGAAGTGAAGTAGAAATGTCATCCAATTATCCCTTGTTCTTTCTTACACTAGAAAGACATCAGGGCTGACTCAGATATAAAGTGCTTGGGAGTTTCCCTGTAGATACAGTGGTACCTCAGGCTAAGAACTTAATTTGTTCTGGAGGTCCATTCTTAACCTGAAACTGTTCTTAACCTGAAGCACCACTTTAGCTAATGGGACCTCCCGCTGCTGCCGCACCGCCGGAGCATGATTTCTGTTCTCACCCTGAAGGAAAGTTCTTAACCCGAGGTACTATTTCTGGGTTAGTGGAGTCTGTAACCTGAAGCGTATGTAACCTGAAGCGTATGTACCACTGTACCACTGAGGTACCACTGTACTTATAAGAAGGATAAAGAGGAGATTACAACAAAGGTACAGTTTACCTGTACAGATTACAGTGGTATCTCAGGTTATACAGACATCCAGAACAAATTAAGTTCTTAACCCGAGGTACCACTGTATATAGACACTCCCACAGTCAGAGTTTAGGCAAAAAATTTTTTTGTTCCTGCACTGGTCAGCTAGAATTCCTAAAGAAGAACATAAAATGAAAGCCTCTCTCTCAGACTCTGGCCGTGATTTTTCTATATATTTCTTTGAGGTTACATAAAAGTGATTTTTTTTTAAAAAAAAAGACAAAGTATTTCCTGCCCCATCCCTTTTAAGGGTTTCTTCTTTTAAGAAAAGTTTGGTAATCCTCAGAACAACTAGCTATTTACAACCAGTGTTTTCTAAAACTGGAAATTAAAGATTCCCCCACACCAAAATTCATGCATGTAGCAATGGGCAAGCTATTAATTTTTATCTCTATTTTGGTAGGCAAGTAACTGTTATGAAATGAACTGAATAGCTGCAGCACATTGACAACAAATGGATGGGGGGGGAGGTTCCTTTCTGACAGGGTTCTTCTAACAGAGATGAGATTTATTAAAAAGCATGCTATTTGCCAAACATTAATAGCATGATAGTTATTTAACTGTCATAAATCAAAACACCTAACTTCTCTGAATTTAAATGAAGCGTGAAGCAAATGTTCTTTTCTGAACTGTAGCATGTAAGATCTACTGCCTAAAGCCAAGTTTTGAAATTTAATCATTTTTAAAACATTTTAAAAATCATTTTTAAAAATATACTGTGAGTAAACACCATCACCTTCATTCAAAACAGATTCAGACCAGCAGATGAATAGTTTTTCTAGAACAGGGCCTGCATTAGACTGTGATAAAGTGGGGCAGGGCATTCGGCATCTCAGCTAAAGACTCTTGTGGAATGGAGAATGCTTTTTGCTCTAGATGGTTGGCACTCCCTGCTCTAATCATCTGTTTCGGGCGGAAGACCAATTCCAAATACACCCCCGCCCAAATGTCTGATCAGCGCTGCCAAAGCTAGCAGTGCCAACCATCTGTTTTGTGGAGGAACCCTTGTGTGCAGGAATGAATATCCAAGCTGCTGCACTAGAATATTTCTGCGTGGGAATTATAGTGAAAGTCTGCCCCACCCTCAACAATCATTTGGGCTTTCCAGATATAATTCTAACACACACTAAACTACTTGCTAAAGGAAGGCTGGAAATTCCTTACGACGATGACGACTACTACTACTACTACTACTACTACTACTACTACCACCACCATTATTTCAATCTATATGCACTTGCTCAGGATGGCAAACACATAAATAATGTCAGCACGAGGCCCTCAGCTGTAGCTCACAATGGTCAGTTGGGTATATTAATGGGGGAGCAGTGTTAGAAACGCTGATATGTAAGCCAGGCACCAAATGGCTCCTTAAACCAGGGTTAAAAAGGGACCCCTGACCATTAGGTCCAGTTGTGGCCGACTCTAGGGTTGCGACGCTCATCTCGCTTTATTGGCCGAGGGAACCGGCGTGCAGCTTCCTGGTCATGTGGCCAGCATGACTAAGCCACTTCTGGCGAACCAGAGCAGTGCACGGAAACGCCATTTACCTTCCCGCCAGAGCAGTACCTATTTATCTACTTGTACTTTGATGTGCTTTCGAACTGTTAGGTTGGCTGGAGCTGGGACTGAGCAACAGGAGCTCACCCCATCGCGGGGATTTGAACCGCGACCTTCTGATCGGCAAGTCCTAGGCTCTGTGGTATAACCCACAGCACCACCCGCGTCCCTAAAACCAGGGTTACAAGTGGCCAAAAAGGAATGTCTAGTTGCTGTTTGCGGGCCAGACAGCTCGAAGGTTCTATTTTTCAATATGATCTTTTGGTTGCTGAAATTCGTTCTGATCGTGCAGACAAAATATCACAGATAGAATTCTACAGGATGTGTTGTTAGTATGTGAAAACAGACAAGATTCAAGGATCCCCAGGCACGCACCTCCAGATGGTGATGTCAGGCGTCATCCTGGCACCCGAGCATCTGCACTTGGTTGCAAGTGGCCAATAGCCAATTGCAAAATGCACCTGACAAATTTCGACAATCTTTCCTGTATCCTGGTCCCAAGCTGTATAGGACTTTATACACCAAAACCTAAACTTCGTCTACTTGCTAACTAGCAGAGGAATTATTTCAGCAATGACGTACTAAGGCAGTGACCAGTGAGCAGCTGAACTTCCATAGTTTGCAGTAGCTGCCATTTCTGAATCAACGTCAGGAGGAGCCCCACACACAGCACATTGCAGTAATCCTGGAGTTTAGCAGCACACAGGCAACAGTGGACAGTGAATGCGGTCCAGAAATGGCTGCAGCTGTCTTACCAATTGAAGCTGGTAAAAGGCACTCCTTTTACCATTGAGGTTCCCTGGGTCTCTAGAAGCAAAGATGGACACAGGAGCACCCCAGACTACAAACCTGCTATTGCAGGGTGAGTACGACCCCATCCAAAGCAGGCAACTGACCAGTTATCTGGACTTGAGGATCACCAACACACCATGCCTCCGTCTTGCCAGGATTCAGAGTCAAGTTTGTTGGCCCTCATCCAGTCCACCACCACTCCCAACAGCTTCATATAGATGTTAATCAACATTGGGTACACGATGGTACCTTGATGCACCCCACAGCACTACTGCTAAAAGACAATCACCCAATAATTTGACCCTGGAAATAAGATTGTGGCTGCTGTAAAGCAGTGCCTCCAAAAACCATTTCACTAAGTCAATTCCAACTTTCACTTAAAAACATGTCTGTCCGTCCCCAAAAAATTACTAATTTAAATTAAATTCTACCTTTAAAAAAACACAAGACACATAATCTTACTGCAAGGAAGACTATATTTGTCCATTTGGCCTAGTATTGTCAACTCTGATTCACTAGGCCAGGCATAGGCAAACTCGGCCCTCCAGATGTTTTGGGACTACAGCTCCCACCATCCCTGACCACTGGTCCTGCTAGCTAGGGATGATGGGAGTTGTAGTCCCAAAACATCTGGAGGGCCAAGTTTGCCTGTGCCTTGCACTAGACCAAGGCCTCAGGGAGAGTGTACTTCACTTCACCAGCTGCCAGGTGGTTTTAAATGGAGAGGCCAGGATTTCAAACCCTTTGCACTCTACTATGGAGTTGTAGTCCCTTCCAAGAGCACATACCAACTAAACTCAAATATTTTTTATTTCAGTGGGAGAATTATATGGGTACCAAATTCCCCATTATAATGGAAAGTGGTTAGTCATCAGTAGGTTGTGCCCACATTTTTGAGTTAAAATTATATCTTTTAAATGCAAACAAAGTAAGCTGTGGGCAGATCCACACCATACATTAAAAGTGTATTCGATGCACATTTAAAGTACATTGCTTTTCCCCTAATCCTGGGAACTGTAGTTACTCCCTTTGCAGCATCCATAACAAACTACAGTTCCCAGGATGCCTTGCATTCTCCTTATTTTAAAATGCAGTGGAGGGCCCTGGATATGTTCTTCCAAGTCAAACATAGGAACAATTCACATAACTATTTTGAAGTTGCAATACCCTTGTGTGATGGCCTTGTACTTTTTATTTTCACACAGGGAGCCATTTGTTCAAAATTCCCTACAGCTGAAAAGCTGCAGTAGTCCTGAATGAAATAACTGTTTTTTAATCGACGTAATACACTCGTGCTCTTAGGAACAGTTTATTTTTCACACAAACTGCTCCTTATTTTCAGAGGTGAAAATGAAGGGGTCAAGACATCACATGAACTTTACTGCACCTCAAAAATAAATGTATGAATTGGTTCCAAATTTTACAGACATTTCAAATGATTTGCACAGTGAGAGAAGGCTGTAACAGATGAAGACTTCTCTCATTTTGAATGGTAGAACTGTAAAGTTGGAAGGGGCCCATCTAGTTCAACCCCCTGCAATGTCACTGCTAAACAATCACAGCTAAAGAATCTTTGATAGATGGTCATCCAAACACTTTTTAAAAACCTCAAATGAAGGAGAGTCCACCACCTTATCTGGGAATAAGCCCCATTGGACTAAGTGGAGCTTATTTTTGAGTAATCATATGTAGGATCTTGTAGCGCAGGGGAGGAGAGGATAGTAAAACACTTATACAAGTCCCAGTAATGCCAGCCAAACTGCTATACTTAAAAATGTGGTAACAAGTGATTGAAACCTACCAATACTTAATGCAGTTGCATTTACAAGGAAACCTGAAGTGGAAATGCATTGATGGCAGAAGACAAAAGAAAGACTAATCAGAGCAGAGTATATTGTTGGGCAATTGTAATGAAAACTGCACCCACAACTTCAGTCATGAAACTCACCTGGTAACTTTGGGGCCGTCACTATCTCTCAGACCTCACTGTGTCGTTGTGAAGAACAAACACGGAGTGAATGAAATGCAAAGAGAGAAATTAACTTGGCCAAGAAAGGCAACAGATACCGGTAAGTATATAAATAAACAAAACTGTGTATACCGCCTTGAGCTTCTTGAAGAAAGGCAGGATACAGATAAATGTAAATCGTTTACATCACTGCTATACAGTTATGTGTGGGGAAGAGGCCAACACTGTTGTGTGGCTACAAACCATGTCTGAAAAATCAGCATGGCTGTGTATAAATAAGACCCATGAAAACATATCACTGGTATACAATATGTGGGTGGAAGAGGGAATGGTGCATGTGTGTGTGTGAAGGTTGGTGGGTTTTTTTTTACAGCAATTCTATTTTAGGAGTGTGTATAAAAGAAAAGGGTGAAGCAACTCAATATGGAATATAGTATATAGTGTCCATAGGGCACAAAAATTAAGTTTTTAAACTAGCTAAAACACTTTTAAATGATTTTAGGGGTGCCGTGACATTATAGAATTATGTATAGTCGAGAGAACATGGATAAAGAGGATCCTCCTCTTCCTCTTTCAATACTAGAGTGTTGCGGGGTGAGTAGCAGACAGGATGAAATTACATCACAGAAGTTCCAGGAAAGACAAAGGGAAGTACCGGTAGCTCTTCAGAGTATTCATAATTAATATTGGGAATTGACCATTGCATGATGTGGCAATGGCTGCTGGCCTTGGATGACTTTAAAAGGAAATGGAAAGCCCAAAAGCAAGTTTATCAATGGCTACTGCAACATGATCTGGAGACATGTGAGGCCACCAGTTCGGTGAAGCTAAACCAGTCTGTGTACAGTACCGTAGCTACTGGGACTAGCTGGGTTTTGTGCCCCAGATGAAGTCTCCATAAGGGTGCCATTGAGGCTTCCATCCTGTGTGTGTGTGTGTGTGTGTGTGTACACACAAATGCATGTGGGGGGAGGGGACAGGTGCCAAGCTGAACCCAGGTGAAATAAAGTCTAGTTTTGGCCCTGCTGTGAAGGTTAATGCCCGGATGGGTGACCACCTGGGAACCACACAAACACTACCTCAGGGGATAATAATGCTGATGATTTTATTATTTGTACCCTGCCCATCGGGGTTGGCTCCATGGCAGAAGATAGGCAAGAAAATAAGAGGAAAACAAACAATGTATTAGCCAATATTACTCATCAGGTGTTGGACAGCAAACAAGGAGGGAACATAAGAAGAGCTTGCTGGATGAGTCCAGCATCCCGTCCCCACGGTGGCCAACCAGGTGCTTGAGGGAAAAGTGCAAGCAGGATTTGAGCACAAACGAGACCCCTCGCGCCTCCTGTGGTTTCCAGCCACTGGTCTTCAGAGGCACGGCTGCCTCTGGCCGTGGAGGCAGAGTCTAGCCATTGTGGCCAGTAATGGCCATCTATAGCCGTCTCCTCCACTGCTGGCTTTATACCTGCTTGTGGACTTCCCTTGCCCGGCCACTTGTGGGGAACTGGAGGTTGCAGCGTGAAGCCCCTTGACCTGGGAGGAAGGCTTCCCTCTGAGGAGACAAGGTCCAAGGGCTGCAGTCTCAGCAGCCTTGCCCTTCAAACGGTGGGGCTCTTTTGCGTTCATATTGCGCGAGCCCTGAGGAACCTGAGGTGCGGGAGAGACGGACCCGCGTCCAGAATTTGTGGTCTTTTTCCTTTTTTAAGGCAAGGCTTTCGAAAGGGAGGGCTGTGGGGCGTTACGCGAAGGGAGCACAGGAGAGAAAGCAAGGCAGAACTCCGCGAGCGACAGAAGAGGCGAAGTGGGGGAGAAGCTGTGGAGACTTTTCGTGCGGAGGAGGGCCCTTTACTCACGGCTGCTCCGCGTTCGCCCGCGCGCCGCCGCTCGCGAACCCGACGTCTGCGCGACCCTCTTCCGCGCAGCTGGACTGCAACTCATTGTTTGCGCCTGCCTATCACTCAGGCCGCGACGCCCAGTCCGGCGGGGGCCACGCCCTTTTCTCCCCCCCCCGCCCCGCCCAGTATGCCGCTGGCTAGGAAAAGGGAAGAGCGCGTGGAAGGACAAAGGGCGGGCCTAGAGATAGGGAAAGGGTAGATTTGCTCCGATTTCTTGGGGTTAACTAAGGCTACTTCCTGCGATGATAAATTAAATTAAATGGGGGCGGGGGGGGAGAGAGAGAGGCTGGCATTTGATGGCAGCAAGATGCGCTGTAAAAGATGCGCACGTTTGAGGCGCGCCCATTCTACAATAAACACCCATTAGGAAGCACCCTAAAAGTAGTTGTCAGTCTGGCCAGCATGGAACGGGAAGGGGCTTCTCATATGCGAGGGAGAGTAAAATACTCAAAATGATGTTAAAAGCAATCCTAACACTCCTGTTTGACCTCGAATAGTGACAATGGTTCCCTGAATCCACAATTAACCTATTGCAATTAAATTGTTAGTAATCAAAGTGCGTACTCTGCACGTATTTCAACAGGCACAGACTGTACGTTTTGCATTTCAGTCTTAAGGAGTGGCTTTCAGTAGAACATGCAGCTGCTGCCCCTATCCACATGTGGTAGAGATCATGCATAGCCCCTATGGACCCAATGCCTATTTGATGCTTTACTGTATTGATAAACAATCTCTAAACTGCACTGGAAGAAATGCAATTTTGTCCAAGTGAAGACAGATACCTTTGATGCTTTTCACACCAACAATTTATTAACAATAACTATACTAACTCAAACTATAGCAGGATTAAAATATCTTTATTTGGCATATAGCTATAAATATTTTAATATGGTTCACCAAAATTTAAAATGTCAAACATGAAAGCTCTCCAGCACTCAAATAGGTTATTGTTACACCACACTGGACTTCTGCTATTCAAACTCATCCTGCAAAGAGAATATTAGATGAATAGGTTTTTAAAAAATATATTCTAAGCATTTATACAAAAAAAGTCCACTTCAACCAATAAACACCTAGATTAAGCAGCTGTTGTGATTCCCACCCCCCACCCCACCCCACCCCAAAAATATACTGGGTTTTATCAACTTAAGTCATATGACATTTGAAATCAATGGATTTAAGTTAGTCATATGCATTGATTTCAGAAGGTTTACTCTGAGTATGAGCTACTTGGATACAATTCACTATTTGTATTTACTGACTAATTTTAATAGTTGGATAAATAGGCATCAAGGGGGAATACATAAAATATAAGTACAATAAACTATAGTGAATAAAATGTGAAATACTCAATCCTGTGTTTGCTTCATATTGTTAATATAGGTGAGGACTCTTCTACAGGCAGTGACAAGCACAACAGAAACACAGAAACACTGCAAGTACAAGATTCCAGCTTGCCGCCACCACAGGAAGTTGCAAAAACAGCTAAATTTTCAAGCTGACTGGTATGGCTGTAAAAAGTGGGCAGATCAGATTTTAGATTAAAGAAATTGTTTGGCAGAGAATCAGCATGACTTTCTATGTCCAATGTGTTGGATTTAAGGTATAAGAATTGCACAGCAGCTGCCCACCTAGCCCCAGACACTTTGCTTACCTGTGATAATGAGTCTTCAACAACATAGCTAAATCGGGGGAAATAATAACAGATCAGGTTCATAATCTGTGATGTGGTCCACCACTTTATGACCGCAATCCTATACACACTCGCTGGAGAGTCAATCTTGAATTCCAGATTGTGGATTGTGTTGTATGGAACATGCAACTGTGAACTACAGTCTGCCAATCCCTTTAAGGTTGTAGGAGTCTTCAGGACGATGAGGTGAGGTGAAAGGTGGAAAGTGGGAGTGATAAGAGGTGTCCTGTTCTCCTTTTCAGGTCAGAGCACACTTGTGGCCATGTAAGGATTGGTGCAAAATCCTTAAGGCCTCAACATTTAGCTGGTTTTGGATGCCCCAAACCACAATAGCTACACTGTATCATCACATTATTGTCACTAAAGTTGCCTGTCCACAGCGACCATTCTCTGACCTGAATATGAAAGTCTCAGCAATTCTGCCAAGCTAAGTCAGTGGATAGCAACTTGTCCTTAAAATCCACCAAGGATAATCTTTGTCACCCTCACGGAAAATCCAAAGAGTTACTATTCGCAAAGTACTTGAATTATTTAGTGAAACCCTCGCTTCATTAATTTTAAGTACACAGAGAATCAAATTAATGTTTTAAAGAAGAATTAATTTTTCACTGTATGATACCTAGAGCCATCTTCTCCAGTCTGAGTTTCAACAGTTCTGTGGGATGGAATAAAAGCAAAATTAACCTTCAAGTGAGTGAGTTTTATCATGACTACAGCAGGAGGAAAGATTTAATCTTTCTTCCTCATATACCACAGTCCCCAAATGAACAAGGGGTCAATCCTGCAGTTATAGTACAATCCTATACATATCAAACCAGAATTAAGTCCTGTTGAGGCATACTATCAGGTAAATTGGTATAGGATTGCAGCCTATACCAATTTCATATCTGATATGATTCTAAACATTTCATTGTTGAAGTTTGTTACACATTCTTTACATCAAAAGAGTGCATTGTCTTGGTTATTATTTACCACGCCCTAAATAGCATGGGGTCAAGCTGCTTGACTGTCTCCTGTTATGTGAACTAGCCTATCATTTAAGATCAGCTGTTTTACCCACGCTTGGGTGAAACTTGGCTCCCTGGTGCCCTTGGCAAGGAGCTGTATCAGTGCTCCCCTGCTCTGTCCCTTGTGCCCTTGCCTGAGGAGCCTGTGTGCCTCATCTGGCCACCCAGAGCAGCAAAGGAGTGGCCCTGGAAGTGTACAGTCAGGCAAGCAGGCTGACTTCACTCTATGCCTGGGCCCTTGGCAGGAGCCAATCTAACCATCCCTGCCTCTTGCATGTGTTCTAAGACAAAATTGATGACCGTATGCAAGAGGCCTTTCTCTGTGGTGGTACCTCATATGTGGAAATCCCTGCTCAATAAGTTAGGTTGTAGTCATATATTTATATCCCACCAGCATTGAAAACACTCTTTTTTAAAGTTCTATGTTAGTGCTGTTCCTTATGTCATTTTTTGCTAATGTTTTAATTTGATTATTTGTATCTTAACGGTTGAATCACTTTTGGCTTTTGTACTTCTTAGCTGATTTGACTGACTGCTTTTTGAAGGAAAAAAAGCAGGTGATACAATTCTGAAAATAATAAAAAATACTTGGCCTTTGGTGCCTCTATATTTACACTCTGAAGAATTGTAGAGTAGCATTTGGCAACCCCTCATGTTTAGGTACTTCGAGGAACTGGCATTGGCAACAGAGGCCTCTTAAGAAACTTATTTTGATGTTATTGTTCATTAAACAAGAACTAATCAAATGAGATAAGTAATTGCTATAGCAAATGGTTATATAAAATGCCTCAAGAAGCTGGTAAGCACTGATGTCAGTCAGCCAAAACAAATAAATGTAGTGATTCTGTATCCCACATAGTCATAAATGTGCATCTACTTCATAGGAGAATGTGAAACTGCATGTACCCTGCCATTACCTGGAATGGTGTTTAAATAGAAGCTGTGTTATTTTCAGGTTCTTTAACCATTCCCTTTTAGTTAATAAATATTCCAGTAGAATATGCTAGTGCATTTGTACATACACACTCTTCACTATGCGAAAGTGGCAAATGCGTAGCATGCTTCTAAACAGGGATCATCTTAGTCAAACTAGCATTAATTCCTTGGGAAAACTCCGCCAGGGATATGTCTCTCACATACAAGCAATTTCAAAACAAACTAAATTATGCAGTTGCCCTTACCTCTTCTCCAGCACAAAAGCACCCTCTGTCTGAGTGCTGTGGATATTCAAATGAAAATCTTATCATTTAAAAAGTCACAGATATTGATTTACATGTAAAAAAATAGCAGATAGTTTATTCAGGTACATAGCTCAAGGGGAAAAGAGCTCAAAGGGAAAAGGCATTTTCTAATTAAAACTGTGTTTCAATTAGGCACATATGAAAAATATGTCCACAGACAAGTGAGAGCTCACTGAATATTTTTTTTATAGTCTTTTGCTAAGCAGTGTGGCTGCAGAATTTTAGCTAAAATAACTGAATTTTAAAGAAAATATATTACCAGACTTCATACACAGTCAATCACTTAGAATAACTTTCTGTAAGTAGATAATGGGGTGAAAAAGTCAAGCCCTCACCTGGCATGTTTTCTAGGTTCACTTAGAATTCTTTTATCTGTAAAATTGAATATTATGTTATACACATGCACATCTGGGAATCTTTCAATATCTCTTTGCTTGGTCTAACAGTCTAAAACTTGCTGTATCAGCTAGCAAGTGCATAAGATGGAGGATACATCTAGCATCTAACATTAGAAAAGATGGAAATAATTCCAGGAATCTTAACCAGTGCCAAAGACTTTATTTTATTTATTAAATTTGTTAGTCACTTTATCTTGCCCTAGACAAGATATATAATGGTGGCACCAAGCAAGCCTCCTTGAGGAAAGCATTCCACAGACAGGAAGCCACTGCAGAAAAGGATCATTCTTGTGTTGCCACCTTCTGGACCTCTTGTGGAGGGACACACAAGGAAAGACTCTCCTCCTGCAAGAGAGGGGAGTGGTTGTGGTCCGGAGCCGGACTCCGCCTCAAGCAGGGGGCGTTAGCCCCCTGCCTCCCACTCACCTGGCTGGCCTACGCCCACAGGCAGGCACCCAACCAGGTGCCTGCGAGGGGGCGTGTTTAGCAGCCCAAACTGCTGCGGCACCAGCCTTCCGGCCTCACTTTTCGTCGTCCCGTTGCGAGTCATCAGCTAGGAGTCATCACAGTCATCACAGGGAAGAGCCACGAGGTTTTGAGTCGGGGGGGGGGGGTCTGTGTGTGTGGAGGCTGCCTGGTTCCTGGCTTGCCTTTTAACTTTAGGAGGCTTGCGTGCGCTCATTGCTTTACTGCTTTTTAAAACCCAAGCATCCAGGTTTGCCTTGCTGTGTCCTCTTTTCCGTGTAAAAACCTACATTTAACCTTCTATTTCCCCCCACTCCTGGTGCTTGATTTGTTTGTGCGGTCTGAGTGCGAATTACCTTTCTTAAGCTGCAGCTTGTTCCCTTGCCCAGCACGTGCCCCCAGCGAGGTCTGAGTGTGAGTGTGGCTCCGTCTTTCTTTCTCCCTCGTCTCCTCGCTTTCCTTCCCCTGCCTCTGCCTTGGTGGCTGTGCGTTTTTATTTAATTTTTGGCCAGGGTGCTTGTAAGTTTTCCCCTCTATTGCCCTTGCCTGTCCAATTGCATGGCTGGTCTGGGTGACTGAGTGGGTTTGCCTTACATTTTAATTTGTTGGCCAGGGTGCTGGTGCGTTTTCCCCCTCCATTGTCCTTGAGAGCCTGGATAGCTCAGTTGGTTAGAGCATGGTGCTGATAATGCCAAGGTTGCAAGTTTGATCCCTGTATGGGACAGCTGAATATTTCTGCATTGCTTGGGTTGGACTAGATGATCCTCAGGGTTCCTTTTCCTGTTCCTCTCTAATTTTAAGTCGTGTGTGTGTGTGTGCTTGCAGCGTGTGTTTGTGCCTGCCGTTTATTGATTTATTACTCTTCTAGCGTGGGTTTAATTTACCCTGCCATCCCTTCCATTGGTACCACTTAAATCGGGAGCCCCCTGTAAAATTTTAAAGGCTGCCAGGGCTTGGAATAGACTGTGTGCTTAAACCTCACCCCTCTTGGCTTCTCTAAGCCGCCCCCCCCCCTCGCTTGATGTTTGGGGGAAGAAATAAGGCAGGGCTTGGGGTGGACAATTCAGGGTTTCTGATCAGGGAACCATTCCTCAGCACTGCACATTTATACGTTTAGAACCTTTGAAGGTGTGCCTTTGCCTGGTTCTTGTCATTGGCTTCACTTGCCAGTACAGGCTCCCTAAAGAAAACCACTTTTAAACAACAACAACAAAAAAGGTTTCGGCTTATAGTACCTTACTGAAAAGTCCAGGTTAACCCACGGTTTATATTTCCACTTCATTTTGGCTCACTGTAAAGGACAGCTATTTTCCTTTTCTTCAAAAACTTTTCCTTGCCCGGCATGTTCATTTTACTCCCCCCTCTTGTGGAGGGACACACAAGGAACATCCTCAGATGATGATCACAGGGTCCAGGTTAGCTCGTATGAGGAGAGGCAGTCCTTGAGGTATTGCGGTCCTGAGCCATTTAAGGCCCTATAAGTCAAAACCAACACTCTGAATTGGGCCGAGAAAGTAACTGATGCCCAGTTCAGTCAGGCTAGGATTGGTGTTATATGTTCAAACTGTGTTGCCACTGGCTAATGAATTCTGCACCAGCTGAAGTTTCTAAACTGCCTTCAGAAGCTGCCCCACATATAACACATTGCAATGATCTAACCTAGAGGTTACCAGAGCATAAAATTTAGGTTACCCCTGTCCCGATAGGGGCGTAGCTGGGGTACCAGCTGAAGCTGATGGAAGGCACTGATCGCCACTGAGGCCACCTGGGTCTCAAGTGACAGCAATGGATCTAGCCGTACCTCTAACCTGCATATCTGCTCCTTCAGAGGGACTGTTTAAGGACATTTTTAATGTGTGATGTATTATTCTGTTTTTAATATGTTGGGAGCCATCCAGAGTGGCTGGGGAGGCCCAGCCGGATGGGTGGGGGTATTAATAATAATAATAATAATAATAATAATAATAATATATTACTACTACTACTACTACTACTGTAACTCACTGTAGTTCAGAATCAAGGTTTAGCCTTCATATCATATGAAGGTTCAGTTTGAATTTCCCCTCTTATTGCGGATTACAATGGGTCAAAATATTTAGTACAGTAATGTGAAATTTTGGCACCTTACACAGTAGGATTACTAGGAAGGGCATAGAGACTAACATAAAAGTAAGCAGATGTATAATAAACATCAATGTCCTTTACAGCCACTAAAACAACATACCTTGGCTGTTGAGAAGCTCAGACTCTTCATACTAAAAAAGAAAGACACAATCTAACTGATGTTTCAGCAAACCAAGCAAAACGTCTTTTTAATGAAAAGTGTAATGGAAAGTGATATATGACATGTCACTCCCCCAATCTTTCCAATCCTAGTTTTATTTGTTTATTAGATTGTGGAAGGGTTTTGTTTTGTTTTTTGCAGGACACCCTTCAGTAAGAAATCATACACCTACAAAACTATTAGGATGGAATACAATAACAAAACATAAAAATATCACTATCCATGTACATACACAAAGCAGAAAAAAATCAGCATAAAAATTCAGCAGAGAGCATATAATAAGCCAAGAACGAATGTTGCATTTGGAGAATTAAACTTCAAAACATTTTCTAATACTGTATCTGTAAAGAGCAACAAATGTATATAATTCATGGCCAGGGCTTCTGCCGTTCTCTAGATTCAACAAGCTAAAAGTAGCCATGATTAAGTACTATGGAAAGTCCATAGTTATTATTACTTGCTCCCTTGCTTTTAATGGGTTACTTTAGCTAGATTGGGCCAGTCTATTGGCTGTATCCAATGCTACAGCTCCAGTGGGGCAAGGAATTTTCATGCAAACAAGGGAACCTTCTTTCCCTTTCCTGCCCTCTGTGCACTCTCAAAATTAGGTCGGGAGACCTTCTGGAGCAGCTTTGGGGAGAGGGGCAAGGAGAGAAGAGCAAACAGAAGTCCTATTGCATCAATGGAACTCTGATGGCACAGCAATGGATACAACCCAATGACTTGATATTTATGTACCAGGTACCACTTTTTCAGAAGCGTATATACCACCCCTGAAATAATTTATACTCACCCAGAAGTTTGTGACATTCAAGTAATTTGATATCTCACCCGAAAGCCTCTCAATCTCACTTTGAAAGTAAATCAGAATACAAGCACAAATTCATATTCATATGTTTACATTTAAAAGCTACTCTTTATCATGTGACGGATGCTAACCAAAATGGTTAGCAAATATAAAATGTGCATTCACAAGCTGCTAGCCTAATGGTGGAGGCTGACAGACCACAAGCCTGTGTATGTGTGTTCTTTCTGTTCTGAAATGCACAGAAGTTCTATGATGTTGTTCATTGTCAGTGTTATCCCACACAGTTCCATACATTTCCCTGTCACTTATCACAAAAAATCCAGAGTATTTTTTTGTTTTTGGGGGGGGAGGTGGTTGTTGTGCAAGAATGCTAAATTTACTTCAACTGTGCAACCTAAATTTCCAGGTGTACTGAATCATATCCACAAAATAGTGGAAGTTTAGATACGACCATAGTCTGTTGTTTAAAATGTTGTGTTAACATATCATGTCTTACTTTTCATATTCTTCTTTCTTTAGGGCCCAATCTAAGAAGAAAGAAAAATATAATTCTGCTCCTTGCAAGTGGAATTTCAGTTGCTATTTTAAGATAAAAGTACCCCTCCCAACATGGTATTGCAATAATCACTACAAATGTTACCTGTTCTCTTACCCACAAACCACCTACTCTTTGAAACCTACTTACTTGTTTGAATATATCTTCATCCTTATCACCTTATTGCCTATCACAAAATAAAATATGCTGCTTCCCTAAGAATGCTCCTCAATGGGTTTACTTTTGTACATACATACCTTTTGTTTTATAACGCAGCCGGGAGTTCTAATGTGGAAAAGAATTAGAACAGTATTAGATCAAAATATTTACATACTATTTTATCTATTTTAAATATTTTAAGCCACTTCCTTTAAGAGGAAAAACTCACCAAGGCCACATACAACTAAAATACAATACAGTAAAACAAAATAATTAACCACTAAAAATCAACAAGCATCCCATCCCACAAAGTACAGTAAATAACTACAACAAAAGCCATCCACAGATCAGTTAAAACAGTTAAAAAAGCATCAGCCTTGCGGCTCCTCAATGGCCAAGGAGTGGAATAGTAGCTCCCCAACACCACCTTCTATGGCTGCTTATCCAGGAAGGACTGGAAGAATAACATGCATCCTAAATTCAATCCATATAAACAACTTAGAAGGATGACATCTTCAATGACTTGAAGTGTTACTGAGAGGTCCAAAAGAACTAACAGGGTAGCACTTTCTGCATCTATTTCCCAGCAGAAGCCATCCACCAGCATGACCAAATCTGCTTCCATCTCCAAAGCAGACTGGAATAATCCAAAAGTACCTGAAGTCGAGAAGGCACATGCTCCAACATCTTGCCCAAAACCGGCAGATTTGAGGTGTAGGATATATTTCCTCTTAGATCAAGGGTTCCAAAACTGTGGTTCATGGACCATCAGTAGTCCACGAGCTTCATTCAGGTGGTGTGTGGCATGTTAATTGATTTGTAGTTGAAAACAGTACATGGCACATTGAACAACATATTCATTTTGATTTTTAATTGATTTTTTAATTTTTCTTATTTTTTGTTGTATTACAATTTGTATTTTATGGAATTCAAATTGTAATACACTAAAATACAATATGTAAGAAATAAAAGCACTTAAAATGCAATTAAAAATCAGACAGCACTTGGCACAATGGCTACAACAGGCAGAAAAGTCATTAAGTGGTCCGCCAAGTACCTCAGCTATTTTCAAGAGGTCTGTTGGGTGGGGGATTGGGAACTACTGCCTTAGATCCTATGAACTGGCATAAATTACCTCTGTAGCTAAAATTTAATTCAGAACTCAAGCAAGGGATTATTTCTGGCCACCAAACCCCTGCCATCAAATGGAGTAAAGTTCTGATTGAGACAACCACCTCCAATCCTGACACTGAAGCATAGGCACAGGCTTTAAGCCAGCCATAAATGTATATAAAATGCCAGATAGGTACCGCATTTTTTAGCTTCCTATTTTCTGTTCTCAGAGCATCAATCTCCTGGACCTAAACAAACAAACAAAGACACAACCAAACAAAACATTATTGTTGCAGTCCAAGTAACATATCTCAAAGCTCAGGTTTGCTTTTCTCAGATAAGTGTTGCATTTCCAAAGGCCTTAATGGTTGCTCTTTGCTTTATACGTGGAATTTGGCAGTTCCAAACTTGCTTCTGACATATTCTGAGAAACATCCACTGCTTAGGCTTTCAACTGATATATAGGTACATGTGACCAAGCATGTAGATTATTATTATCTTTTTTTTTTTTTTGCAGGCACTTAAATATTTTTATTTTTTTAAACTAAATTCTGAATAAGTTGTGGAATAATTTAGGTTGCAACACTAACCCCCCTTACTTGGGAGTTAGCTCCATTTAATTCAACAGGACTTGCTTGTGAGTAGACATGGTTAAGATTGCTTTAAGTAGCAATGTTGCTTAATTTGTTTAGTATTGGCCATAGCCTTCCAAAACAGACACGATCCATTTCCCCAAAAGTCCAAATTTTATGGCAGCTTTAAAATGTGGCCCATTGACTCTTTACCTCAAGGAAGCCATAGGCAGCTCCAAGGGCTCAGTTTGAGCCAGGATTCATGAGCACACAGTCCTAGACTATGTGGTACAATAATAGTGTCTCAGAGTATACGCCAAACGTATTATGCTAATAATGGAGTAACTGCATGTACAGTAAAAGCCAGTGGGTGAAAGTTCTTGGCAGAATCTACATTTTGAAAGGGGATGTAAGTGGGCTTTACCAACTCTTTCAAAGAAGACACTCTCTAGGTTGTATCCAGTGTTACTTTTACTCAGAGTAGACCCATTGAAATTAACAGACATTATTAACTTAGGCATCTACTCTGAGCAGATATAACCCTCTCTCACACAACACAAAGACACAGGGAAAATTAAAGGGCACCCATAAAATTAAGCATTGCTCCATAAGACATTCCTTACCTGCATATACACAGTTTTCATTTTCATGGGCAAGATTTGTTTCATAAATTACTTACAGATTGGCTGCTGTCCAAAAAGGTGCAGATTTCATGTACAAGCCTCTTTCTCTGATCCTTGTTTTTTCTTAAATAAAAAAATCAATTTTTATAATGAATTTTAATTTTCATACAATTTAATTTTCAAAAGTCACATCAATCTTTCAAATGGGAGTACTTACAAAATCTGCAGATAGGTTTCATTTTTCACTAGCATCTGCTCACTATTTTCTATGGTTAAACATGCAGAGATGGTAGGTTATACTATCACAAACAGGTAATTAGAGACAAATATATTTGTGTCTGTACTACTTGCTTACATAAGTTAGCTCATCACTGCATCTGCATATAATACTGAATATATTAACCCCCACTCAGATCTATGAGATAGAGTGGAGTTTACAAGATAAAAACATTTAAGAATATCAGTGAGGGCAAAGTGCTAATAAAGAATTAAATTTGTGGGAATGGTGGCAAAATGTCACGGAAGGAGGCCAGGATGTTAAGAAACAGTTGCAGAATGTTGATGATTAGCATGATGAGAAATTACCAGCATGAATCAGACCATTTTATGCCAAATACAATTGAAATTCAGAAGCTCTGCTTGCAGAAAATTGCAAAGGGACGTGCTGTGGGGGGGAAGAATGTCATCTATTTGATTAATTCTGTTCTACAGTGTATTTCAGTTTATCGTATCTGCCAGTTTTGATACTAGTTGCTTTGCCATTTCCAAATAATAATATACACACACCTTAGCGATTTTATGGAACCAGGTCATATGGATCATTTTGCAAGTTCCTTTGGAACATGATCATTCAATGTTACATTTATTTCTGTGAAAAATTTATAGACCACCATTAAGAAGAGATTCTAGGGCAGTTTACATACAGAGCGCCCTTTCCTTAAATTATCATATCTGGAAGAACCAACACTTGGAATACATTTCCACTCACTATCAGGATCAATAGATTTTAAAATAGGAAGACAGATTGCAGGATGGACCTTTATAGCTGAGCAGCAATTATCCCTCATCTCCAGAGACTGTACAGTGCGGCCCATCATTTGCAGAAGTAGCATGTGGTACTGTCTTAGATTGTACTACTTCAAAATGCAGGAAAATGACAAAAAGCTGATAATTTCCCTGCATAAAGCATACATGGAATGTTTTAGGGCTAGGCTAAAACTCTGGTCCCTAATGCACTAGTTTTTCACATGCAGTGAGGTGCTAACATGGGGTATCATTCAAATCTGTATCGCAAATGGTTCACACTGAGAAATCTATCCCTAGGACAATTATGCATGGAGTAATAAATACATACTTAACAGTATTTTCCACCTCTCCCTGGCCACAAATACATAAAGAGGGCAGCTCAGGGTGCCCTGCACACAGTGCGTCTTCCAAATAAGATCTCTTTTACAGAAATCCTTCACAATACCTGGCAACAGGCTTAAGGGTTACCCAAGGGGAGCTTTAAAAGATGCCTATAAATGAGAAGATATAATACACACAAATAAAATAGCTCTTAAAATTATTGCCAGAGCTGTTAATCAACTAGCAAAACCCTCACCACAGTACAATTCTATATTTATAAACACTCTTTGCTTGCAACAGTGGCCTTTCTTATGGTGAATATACATGGAACAACAGATATTATCTGATGGTATCACATTTTGCCCTGCAAAAGTACCTTCCACTGGGACATAACTAGAGTGGAGAAATCAACCATTTTAAGAAATTAACAGTTCATGATGCATATCTGATCACTTTAGTATTCACCATACTAAAAAGTAGCATTAAATAAGTCTCTCTTACCTTGTTTCTCAAGTAGTGGCATTTTAAAAGAAAAACCTGGAACCAGGAATAAACATGACGCCATCAGGTCAAACCTGATAAGACACAACCTACAGCTAAAGACTATTATTGTTCACACATCTTGCAATCCTTAAAATGCTTGCAAGATGTGTAGGAGCATTGATACCCTAATTTATATATAGTCAAGTCAAGTTATTAACTGCACTTGGAGGGGGGGTGGAATAGCAACTTTATAACTAAGCTGAACAATGGGCAGTGAGCAACAAAGAAGAAGAAACTATCTCCATGTACAGAATCCGGATTAGATATCAGATAACATTGTCTCTGTATATGGTGATACAATTACAAAAAGGTCACAGCCCCATGCACTCTGCAAATTAATCTGGAATAAATCCCTCTCCCCTCATTTACAATCACTAATTTCAGTTGTGAACCGCCCTAAGCTCTACTGATGAAGGGAGGTATACAAATTTAATAAATAAACCCCTACTTCACCATCAATAAGCACGCATCAAAAGTCGGGGGGGGGGAGGAGAGAACTTTGCCTTAAATTTAGTATACTGCTTTGTCACTTATAACAATAATTTCATTATATATACACTCCACACACCAGGCTGAGTTGCCCCAACCACTCTTCATGCCGGCTGCCTTGGAGGCCTGTTGGCAGGTGGCAAGTTGGGGCTGAAACCTTTTAAATCCATAAAGGTGAGGTGAATTGAATGAGGTATCATATGCCCTTCTCCCCAGCTCCGGGAAAGTGAGGGGAGAATCATTTCATGTACCTCAGGGTGTTTTCTTCTTTTGGGGGCGGGGGCGTAAAAATGCAGCCCCATTTAGACTTAAGGATTTCAAACCCCATATATATATATATATATAGATAGATAGATAGATATTTCCATTTTAACAATCCAACAAAATCCTCATTAAAACATTCCAAATTATAATACAATAAAAAATCCAAATTGTATGCCAAATTATGTATCTCTGGGTGACTTCCCATGCTCTAAAGTTCGGGGAGTGATGATCTCATATTGTACTGCATTCCTTAATGGATTTTACCCCTTTTTTTGCTTAAACAAGCCCATATTGATAAAGTTAATAAGGGGAAATCCATGCGTTATAATAATAATAAATTTCCTCTCACCCTCCATATCCCCCTACCACCCTCTAATTCGAAAGCTCTCTCTGCCTTTCTGAAAGTGTCTTGTAAAATAAAATAAGGGGACCGCAAAAATAAAGAAGGGGACCATGAGGTGGAAGAGCGTGGATTAGCTGCTGCTATCATTCCCTTCCACCCACCCGGACAGAGTATCGCTCTCTCTTTGCCCCGCCCACCAGCTTCTCCACGGCGCCTTCCCGCGCCTCTCAAGCCAGAGGTGCGCATGCGCGCGGGGCGGAGCAGGTCCAGGCGAGCGTTAAAAGCCCATTAGTAGCCGGGCGGGGGAGGGACGTCTGGCTCCAACGGTCTCGCTGGGGCTCACGCGCTGTCATACCAACTGCGCACGCGCAGCCACGCACCTGGGCAGCGGGGTTTCCTAGGTCAGTCCGTGGGGAAGTCCTGTTGAAATCCGTGCCGCCTTACCTGCCACTGAAAATCGTTGGGGATTTTGACTGGTAGATTTGAACGGACTACGAGTTAGATCACAAATGCCTGAATCACAAGCGCCCTTGGAATTATTATCTTCTTCTTCCCGAATGTTTGGAAGGAAAAAACAACAAAACCCTCTTGATATTCATTTCTTTGTAAAGGAATCACCCCCAAAAGAATCTCTCTTACTTGCACCTCAGATATACAGTACAACCAATGGTTTTTTTCCCCTTAAAAAAATGTTTAGGGGTACTCGCATTTCGACTCAAGAAAATTACCATTTTATAGTTGAGATCGGGGGAAATAAATACAGTAAATGGACAAAAGTACAAAATTCACAAAATTTTTAGGGGTATGCGTACCCCCAGAAAAAAAGCACTGGATACATACAACCCAATGGGTTCTGTTGTTTCAGCATTCCAGGAAGGTTTAGCTAAAGAAATAACTTCAATGGACTATGATAATACAGTAATGAGAGATTTGGTAGAGAGGTTGCTTGGCTGCAAGATCTACTCATGAACAAATTCAGAATTTTGTGTCAGTTATTTATTTCAGCCACCAGGTGTCATAGTCCAAGAGGCCAATTTACCAAAGTAATATCTACCAACTACTGCAACAGATGGGCCTTTTTTGCTCATGTATACAAAAAGTATGAATCCTTGCAGAAAGTTGTGGGCATATAGTATAGATAGAGGGACCCCTCCCCAAAGAATTTCAGAAATGATGTACAGTACACGGCTTAAACTTAACACAGTTATGAAGGATCATTTTTTCTGTACAATAACTATTTAAGTGAGAGGGAACAACACTGGAACAGATTTGTATTTTTGTACAACTCACATTCATGAGGGAATTATTTTGCAGGATGAGTATTGTGCCTGTGAGCAAGAGACACCACAGGGCACACAAATACAGAGATAATATAGTTGCACCTTTATAATCTAAGTGGTTACCACCTGCATGTTATGTGGATCAAACATAAATTGATCTCTCATTTCTTGACTGTTCACAAATTTCAGATAAAATTTGAACAATAGTCCCTGATATATCTTAAAAGATTTGCCTCAGCAGTACTTTGTTAAGAGCCATCTGGCCTCATTCATGTTTTATTAAGAACCATCTGGATCTGTATTTTTCCAACACTTGCTGCCTTAGGGCTTAGTCATAAAAAAGATTTTTTAAAAAACCACCCGATAAAGCATTGTTTCATGCATGTTATGTTACCATGTAACTTGACTTCAGTATAAATACTTGCTTTAGATATAAATACTTGCGTTGAATGTCAAACATGCTTCCTTTCCCAGCTCCCCACCCCAATTAAAAACCAACCCCAAATAATCCAGGGGTATTTTTCAACCTAGCTAAAGGCCCCCAGTGAGCTGCACTCTTGAAAATCCATTTGTCAATTTGGCTTTCACTGATTTCTCACTTTATCCTTGCTTATATTGGTTGCAACCAGCCTGCGTTAGTTGTGCTTCGCTTCCATTGAAATCAGTGGGACTTACCAAGTCATGTATAGCTTGTTCCATTAAACTTGGATGCCACTGGAATCAATGGAACAAATAATGATTTAACAAACCCTCTTAAATTAAACAGGAATTGAGTTTGTCTGAATCCAGCTCAAAGTTTCTCAACCAGTCCCTAGAACCATGATCAGCCATCCCACCTGCAACTGTAAGATAGCTTTGTTCACATTGCTTTTCAATATTTTTTCCTCCACTTTCCCAGGCAGTCATGGGATTCTTCTTTCTGAGCAATGGTGTTGCTTCTGGGATTCCCTGACTCCAGTCAGCTGCAGCATGGGATGCATAAGGAATCCTAGTGCACTTATATTCTTGCCCTGGAGATGATGAGCAGAGCAGGGATCACTGATTCCTGAGGTCTCCTTGCCTATCAGCGGATTGCCCAAGCCAAACAGCAGCTGCTTGACCTATCTTCTGAAGGCAGGAGAACAGGACAACAGCAAGCTCTCCTAGGGAGTTTTACAGACCAGATGCTACCTCAAGTATGTTGCATTGAAGGATCTGTGTCTTCACTAAAAGTGGGAGCCAGTAATTTCTCCCCAATGAAATCTGATTCTATTACTTGGGCTAGGTCTCCTCACTTCTTCCAAAGGGCATAGATTGTTGTTTCAAATTTGAATGCACCCTTCAGATCTCTCTCAACTCACTAGTGTACCTTGACCCCTAACTTGGGAGCTGCTGATCTAAGGATTGCTGCCAGAGTTTCTGTAACATTAGTAATGATTCCCAAATGAGCTTGTAACTCAGGTGAATGAAGACTGACTTGGGATTGAATTACTTTCAGACTGCCATGGTGCTCATTTTTAACTCTCAATATAGAATACACTCCAATGATCTACCATATACTTGACTCTTGCCCCACCAAAAACTGCATAATTTTAAGGTCATTCATTTCTTCTTCTACAAAAGCAATACACTTTTTGTGATTTCTGGTGACATCTAGTGGCTACTTATGGACATTCAAAAAATATAATATTTTAATAGCACTGCAGGCCAGGCATAAGCCAAAGCCAACCTGGAAGCAATCTGCAAAGTATCTGGCATTTGCAGCCCCTTCATAGGTTATGCCTGCCTCTGGAATATTCTAAAAGGTTTGGGTCTCAAACTCTTAAGGAATGCTTCTTCCCATATCAACCTGCTTGTGCACCAAGATCAGCAGAGGAGACCCTTTTCCATGTTTCATCTGTTAGAACTGCCATATGTCTGGATTTTCCAGGATATTATTGGGACTTCAAAGGCAGAAATGACATCCAAGGGGGGACTTCCAAAAGGTGGCTCTTTGGCCTGGAAAAAAAAAAGCTCAACAATTTAGAGGTCTTCCTAAAAGAAGCTCAACAACTTTCGGGGTGCCTTCCTGAATGCCCTGCCTGTATTCTTTTAAGCACCAACTCAATAATGTTTCACTTTACTAGGTATTTTAGAGCATGATATTTTTAGCACACGGAATAGTTTTATTCCTGTTCATCTTATGTTATCACTGAATTGTGTTGTAATAATGTCATGTTTCTGTAGTTTGAAGTTTCCTTTAAATGCTACAGTTCACTTCCTGTAATTTAATGCGATCCTAGAAGCCATTTTTGGATGAAAGTTGGCTTACTTTTTTTTTTTTAAAGTTAATGCCCCTTGTTACATACAGTACAGTACATATCAGTTTGCATAATGTATTTTTCCCTCAGGGGTGAGGGAAAGAGAATGAGCCATGCAAAACTCTGATGCCTCACTGTCATCTCCAAAAATCTTATTCAGCCACCCTTACGGAGATTTTAACAAGCATCACCCAAACAGTTTTAAAGCATATCAGTGCTGGAAACTTGGATTCTGAAATTCTCTGAAAACTGAATTTTGCACCACTCTTCCACAGGTTAATCCCTTAATGCTTTTGGTAGTGATTTTGCCTTTTCCAACCATAGGAATTATGTTTCTTTTACCAGATGTATGTAGTGAAGAAGCTAAGAGACTACAGTATAAATCATCAAACTCCTAGTTCAAATGTGGCCTCTGCCTTGAGCTCACTAGATGGCCTTAGATCAGGGGTCAGCAAACTTTTTCAGCAGGGGGCTGGTCCACTGTCCCTCAGACCTTGTGGGGGGCTGGACTATAATTTTTTTGGGTGGGGTGTAAATGAACGAATTCCTATGCCCCACAAATAACCCAAAGATGCATTTTAAATAAAAGGACACATTCTACTCATGTAAAAACACGCTGATTCCCAGACCATCCACAGGCCGGATTTAGAAGGCGATTGGGCCGGATCCGGCCCCCGGG
The DNA here is from genome assembly GCF_964106645.2 of Podarcis pityusensis. Lineage (NCBI taxonomy): Eukaryota > Metazoa > Chordata > Lepidosauria > Squamata > Lacertidae > Podarcis > Podarcis pityusensis. The sequence goes on from NC_138037.1 coordinate 35,844,197, forward strand.
CCTTAGGTTGCCTACCCATGCCTTAGATGAGCCATATGGGGTGTTTTAAGTGTTCTGGGCTGGGGTGTTGCTTGTTCTTCCTCTATTTCACTGATCTGAACTCTATTATTCAGTGCCGTAGTGTACAATTTAGGTGATGAGCCTGCTGGATAGGATGTCTATGTAAGTGATATAGGCATACTTAACATGGTCCTTATAAAAACTAGAATAAGATATGGCTGTTATAAAAACTACAAGAAAATGTACATGTAATTCTTTGAACACTGTCAAAGGGTTAAATAAATGGCAGATATTTTATTACCCTACAGTTTTGAAATGAATAGGGAGAAATACAGTAGCATGATCTCTCAACTTTATTTTGGGATATGGCAGCATGTCAAAGTTGCTGCCAAGCTGACAGCAGAGCAAGCAAAATAGCAAACTTGTACTCTGTCCACTAGCAATAAGTTCACCATCTTTTGTTGCTTTAAACCCAGAGGTTCTCATAAAACAAAACACGCACACACATAAAAGAGGAAGGTTGTTTCTGGTAGCACCTTAATCATTGTTTTTAAAGCTCATTTCCAGTTCATGTCATTTTTACATCATACAGATAAAACCAATAACACACAAAAAAGTTTCAGGATGCAGTAAACACCTCTGAGCTGCAGGTCACATGAAGAGGCATCACTGACCATCCTTGTGTGCTTCAAATTGCCCACTTTGGCAATTTGGGAGACTGGCATAGGGGAAAGTTGTTGCACAGTAAACTATTGGTAAAGGAGGAAGGTGGGGCAATGGAGGATGTAGGGAGTGGCTAAATGTAATCCTGAAGACATTTTTTTATATCACTGAGGCAATTTTCTTGGTGCTGGCACCGCAATACTTTGTCCAGCAAGAGCTGTGCCATGTGATCTTTGGCTCAATACGGTCAACCCTTCAGGCACAAACAGAATTCCAGATCACCACAGGAAGCACAGAAGATGGACAGAGATGAGAGAAGCACATTTTTGCATGCAGCGTGAAAATTTGGTGTGGCAGCCTGGCCAGTTTGTAATGGTTTCCATCTGTCAAGGAGCCTACTAGGTGCCATCTTAGGTAAGTGGTGGTGAACCTTTTAGAGACTGAGTGCCCAAACTGCAACCCAAAACCCACTTATTTATCACAAAGTGCCAACATGGCAATTTATGCTCTATGTCCAAGACTAAGAATTTGGGGACTCAAATTTTAGAGAATGGGGGGAGATGGCCCAGAGTTGTTGAGCTTTTTTGGGGGGGAAGATTGCCCAAAGTTGTTGGGCTTTTTTGGGGGGGGGGGATGGCACAGCGTTCTGCAGTTTTTTTTTTAAGGGAAGAATACAGAAAATCACCTCTTAGAAACGCTGAAATCCCTCACGTCAACACAGCCAGCATGCGCCTGCCCATTCACCAACAGCAGATCGCCAGCTGATTGGCGGGTGTGCAACTCCTCCCAATGCCGCTGCGGTTGAAGCATTTCCGGCTCACAGAAGTGGGGGGCACGCAACATCCACCAATGACCCTGTGGCCGGAACACACTCTAGGGAGCGTTTCCCACCAGCACTGGTGGGGGGGGGGAGCGGCTGGTCACTTTGTCTGCTGGGGCGATGGCACACATGCCCACAGATGGCTCTGAGTGCCCACTCTGGCACGATTGCCATAGGTTCACCACCACTGTCTTAGGTTGATCTATTTGTTCTGGATTATGGAGACTGGGAACACTGAGCAGACCAGAAGCTCCATTAATAGCAGTCTATTTCCCCAGAGTTGCTTATCTAAGGAATAAAACGAACAGAAGTGTCTCATTTGAAGGGCCTGCTTACCTGGGCCTGCAGACTGAGCAAGTTCTAGTGTGCGTCATATTCGGGGTTTCTTTCCAACTTAATTAAGCCTGTGTGCATTCTTACACTCCATGAAATCTGTATTTTTTTCTGATCTGTGCTGTGGCATGGGATTTCTATGGCATGTTCTTTCATTCGCCTCATTAATCTGGAGAGCGCGCAGATGTTACAGCAAACCGTTGAGGATTTTTGCCTGGCAAAATGTACAATGGTGATATCCTGGGGCGAGTATAAATATGACGCATCAGGCTTCCAACTGTCTACTTGGAAGGCAGACTGCAATGGAATTTTGAAAACAGCAACACAAAACACCAGGATGTGTGATGGTATTTGAGATGTAAAATTTATTAACATCTAACTAAACTAGTTACAGGGGATCAAATACATAATATGTTACACAGTAAGATGAGCCAGAACTTTTATAGCAAGTTCATGGTATAAAAAGAAAAAACAAAGAAAACTGGAAGACAATAATATTGCAACAGTGAAAACACCCATTGTATAATGATACAGTCCATCAGCAGGTTAAAGTAAGTACCTTCCCAATCCAAATGAGATTATCATTTGAACAATGAAATATTTGTAGCAATCAAGCGTTCATGTGAAGTAGAGTAACCTCTGAACAGTAACTTGAAAACCAAAATGTTAAAGGATCATCCTGATTCTGAAATGATAACAATTTCACCCAGTTTCTACTGAAGGAGGCCAGGATTGTTGTTGGTTTTTGTGTGTGTTTTTTTTTGCAAGGAGTCTAACAAGATCGTGTGAAAAAAATCAAAACAATATTAAAGAATTTGGAAATATATTAATGTGGCAGCTAAATAGGGAGAAAAGTAGAGAAGAGTGATAGCTTTATTGTCCTTAGATTTAGGTGAAAAAATAGTTGCTTTAAGTAAAAAAAGATATGCAGTAACACTGATTATGTTTTATTGACAAGAGAAAGCTAGCTTATTTTCCTTCTTTATTTCCCAAAGACCTTCAGTATGGAGAGAGACCATCCAATCCACCTTCTTCACAGCACCCTAAACTGTTATTTTTCTCCTTCCAACTACTTCAGACGGTTTAGAGAATACAAGAAATTCCCTTATATATTTTTCCCAAACAAAAACAACTTTCACTGTTCTGTATATTTATGTATTATAGGGTAACAGAGAACAGAAAAAAATGTAGACCAGTAGAAAAAGCAGCTAATTTTACTCATCCAATATATCAAATCTGCACCAGCCCCAAACTGAGGAGATTCTGTGCTTGGTACATTTGAACCAAGCATAGAATGAACATGACAAAATAATGACAAAGGTGGAACAATTTAATTCAAAAATAAGAGTTGGGATAGATGGATACATGATTGCACCCCACCTGATTGTAGCCATGGTCAGTTAGCATACCCTAGACAAGGTTACCAATGATATGGTCTTATCCTGGCGCTAGGGTGCCCTATTTCTCAAAAGGGAACCCTCTATTTGAAGGACTGTCAGATTCAAGTCTGGTTTATAGATTTAGGAACCACAAGAAGGGAGAGCAGAGAAGACCTTGAAGTTGCTCATCAACGATTACGGTAATACCTGGACAGCAGGATAGCTCACCCAGTCACAGTCTTCTCCACTATAAGATGTACTGACTTTCTAATTAAATTAAATTATAGTACTTATTTCTAAATTTGCATAACTAAATCTGTATCATCTTTAAACTCGTTCCTTTAGTGATGCAATGCAATGGTGGTTCTGCCCGGAGCAAGCTAGAGTAATTCTGACCCTGGATAGTTGCTTCAACTTGTCCTGCCCCAGCAAACATTTTGCAGAGAAAGTTCCTTTGGACCCAACCTCATATACTTATTGGCTCCTTCCTTGATGTCCTTCCACTGGCAGGTGAAAACTGTTTTATTCCTCCAGTTGCTTTGGGAATTTACTGCATATAAGGAAACGGCTCTCAATAGTGTGATGTACTGTGTCCCCTCCTCCCACTGCCTGCATTTTAATGGATACAGTTTCAACATAGTTTAACTGCTTTTTAACCATAACCTTTAATATGTTTTTAGCTATATGTGTGCTTCATTTGTATTTAATTTTTGTGATTCCCAGTTATGGGAGAAAGGTGGGATATATATAGTGCTAATAATAATAATAATAATAATAATAATAATAATAATGGTATCTAGATGTATGTTTAATTGATAAGATACTAAGGGTGCTTCCAGATGGTAGTTTGTGGTATCAAAAACAGAAAAGAACTCAATAAAAAAACAACCTTAGCACCCTAATAGAATAGTCTGAAGCTTCCACCACTGGTTTGGTGCTTCATTGCTTCTTAAATTGTGGTGCCCAGAATCGGACACAGTGTTCCAGGTGTGGTCTGACCACAGCAGAAGAGAGTGCTGCTAATACTTTCCTTGATCTGCTGTTCCTCCTGCGCCAATGCTGCAAATCAGTGTGGAGCAGCTGAAACCAGCAAGGAAACAGACAGCCCTGCCAGTGCCAGAGTGCAGTTGTCAGGTACCTGACAGAAACCTTCCACTTGTAAGTGCCCTCAAATAATATCAGATATGTATAGAATGAGTTGGTATGGATATTCAGCCAGGTCCCAGCAATTGCTGAAGCAATTGCCTTTCCTCTTTCGTGGCACGTAAATCATGCAGGTTTACACCTAATTACACCTTTAGAGTGAATTACAGTAATCAAATTGTTTAGGTGGTGATTGCAGGTAATAATATGAACATGCAAAATTTCAGTGGAGTGGGACCAGTCCAATTACATAACTGGATCCGAAGGGCTAAGACAACACAAAGTGATGTGTGCATGCCCTTGCACCACACTTGAGTATCCTCCCCCAAATATTGGAAAATCAGGCTGCCTAATATCCAGAATTACGTACTATGGTGGTGGTGATCATTGGCATATTTACCAGCCACGTTTTGCTCTAGTGAGGTGGGCTGGTAATTCCTTTTACCATATGCATATACTCCGGAGAATAAGAGGTGATCAGGCTGGAAATATTTAAAAGATCACAAAAATACGTGATTAAACCCTTAATTTCAATTGCTGCATTCATGGGCTCGGCTCTCCCTTGAAAAAGAAAAGCTATGGGTTTTGCAGAAGATTGGATGATGTGTGTGTAAAAGGTGAAATTACGGCCCTGTGCCAATGTGATAAAGGTCAGATGAAATGATGCTAAGCTATCTGTCATAAGTGATGCAATGTGTGTGATGAACTGGCCATATGCCTGTTTCATCATGCATCCAGTTCCCCATTCTATATATGTGAAATCGAGAAAACAGCGAAATGAACATGGTAACCCACAGGGTTTGCAAATCTTTCTTTTTAAAAACCAAAACAAAATCTAGCAAACAAAAATAGAAGCAATGCACAGAGCAATGCTCCTTTTCGAATTGGAGCCTAGAGTTCTATCCCAGCATTAACTGACTAATGCATGCATTACGGTAAGCTCTTGGCTCATGAACAATGATTGCATCTGTTTCTTTAAAAGCTGCATTAAATGTTTTGGTTTTTTTTTTAACTGCATTTCAACTGTACAAAGCAATAAAAGACAAAAGGAAACAAGTGTTTCCAAGGACAGCAGCAGCTAAGCATCCAAAGCAGTAACATTTCTGAAAGTGCAAGGCAAAATTAAATACCTAAATATTAACTGACTGTAAGCACGGAATATGATTTATGCCAGAGATGATATACAAATAAATGGATTGTAAATGAAAGAGTGAACCTGTCCAAAAATGGAACAAACTTTGTCTGGAAAATAATTACATTTTTTAAGAAGGAATTGTCCCAAAGAAAATTACAAGTTACAAGAAATCTCAATTAGTGCAAAAAATATATAATGTGTGATATTGTCAAATAGTGAGACACTGCAAGTAAATTGCTATGCGGATGGAAGGGTGTGGGGAAGAAAAGTTAGAATAACTGTCATTGCTTTATATGAATGAAAAACTAGGTATGTTATCTCCATATTGATCTAGGGTCCCAAATTCACATTGGGACTCTAGTATAGGAGGAGGGGCATTACCGGTTACCAGATGTCCCCGTTTCCCGGGGAAAGTCCCCGGATTTATAAATCAGTCCCCTGACAAAATCAATCTATTTAGTAGGGAGTTGAAAAGTGTCCCCAGATTCATTGATAAAAATCTGGTAACCTTATTTACCTTGTTCTCCATAATCCTAATCTGAACTGCCCACACCAGCACCTTGCCTATAAAAAAAGAGCTTCCATTGAGATGAATGAGAACATTTTTTTCTTATGCACATCGCTGGTGTGGACCGCCCAGATCCTAACCAGGACTGTAGCAGGGGGCAACGGCTTGAACCCTCCATGCTAAGGTCCCAGCTCAGAGCCTGCACCCCACACTACCAATTTGTATAAAAAAACAACAACACCATTGCAGTTAAGGGCACAAATACGGGGCCAACATAGTGCCTAGTTAGACCCTGAGTGTTTAATGAGGCAGCAAGCAATTGTTGTGCTGAGTGATAGACATGATACTATTGTAATGGATAATCTTATAAATAAATAAACGGAGAAGTTATTAACTGATGTCTGAGGGGTCCCCCCCCTCCTTCAGATGGAAAGTTTATAAAGTTTTGCTAAAATTTGGTTTCCCTTGAAACTGCTTAGGCATATATAAATGGGAGAGTCCAGAAGGTCATTAACGTTTTCTATTTTGCCACTCCATCAATGTGCATCTGCAGAACAAACTGGTTAACTATGTTAGCTTTGGTTTTGTATGGTGGTGTGCTTGTGCCGTTGCGAACGCTCGTCCTCATGCATCTTGTGTCTAGCTAAATTAGTTGTGATCTAGTTGTGCACTATACAGTATGCAGGAAAAAACCTGCCTGAATCTGTTCGCTTATTAGAAGGAGCAGCTCTAAACCAGGTGGGACAAAATGCTTGTATGGAGCTGCTCCCTTTGCCATAAGTGATTTGGGGCAGCTCACGCAGGGAAAAGCTCCGTAAGCATATTCAAATTGATGTATTTTACTTCTGTTCACAGCACTTGGATGCAAGACATGTACTACATACTAAGATGAAGAAAGAATGCTTTACTAATTTACAGAAAGTACCATTCAACACTGTAATCCAGGACCACTCTCCCATCAGTTTGTAGGCAATGGACCTGAAAGCTTATAGAAGTATGTGTTTCAGACTCTAATTTTCTGCACACACGTTTCCTGTTTAGCATGATATTATATTAAAACTGTGATTTAACAAAAGAAAAACAAACAAGACTGCCACCTACATTCCAAAGTGCTGTTTTGTCTACTTTGGATTCCTTCGTCAACATGCTAAAGATGCTCATGAAGATATTAGAATACATAGAGAGGATATAGGAAAAACATAACCATTTTAGTGCAAGACAAATATTTACCTTAAAACACTAAACAGGTAAAGGAAGATCATATATTCCATACATTGTATCTAAGGCAGATGGTTTTTTTTTTTAAATAATACAAGATAATAAATGTGCTGCTCAGAAGAGGTAGAAAATACCGAAATCTTATTTCAGAAAACACCTGTCTCTTAACCACAATTAGCTACTTTGCAAATAGTTAAAAAGGAGGGCTTTTTAAAAAATTGTCTAGCAGGATCTTTTTATTAAAAACAAACCAGAATAGTGAAATAAAGAGTCCATGCTCTGTAAAGATATTGCCAGCCCCAAAGAAAACCGTGTTTCTTTTCCATTTGGTCATTTTTTTTTACCCACAAGCTCTGTTTAGGAGTACCACTAAATTGCATTTAACCAAATGGTACTTTCGAGGATAAGGTAGCTGCTCGCAACTAACAGCTTTTCTATTGGATTTTAATACGAATTAAAAGTTCAGTCTACACAGCATGATTCATATACGCCAACTGTACAAATCTGGGACACGTTCCACTTGGAACTTCCACTGTGCGAGCCCTGCTGAAGTCTGCGGTGGTCCAGCTTCCGTAAAGGTCAACAAGGCATAAGAGAAGTTCCTAGGTGTCCGTGTCCTTTTGCTTGCTTGTAAGGCAGTAGAACCATCAATGCTACTACCGCTTAGTACTACTTTCTTGGAATAGGTTAGCTAATGGAGTAAAAAGAACAGGAGCGATCCAGACCGCCAGCAGGCTGCAACGGAAGGGCTACTAAACAGAGCAGTGAAGACCGACCGCTGCATCCCAGAGCCCAATGGCAGCTAGGGTAGGGTCAACAACCATTTTGCTTCCTTATTATACCAGCTCCAGGCTGGTACAGCAGAGAGGCCCAGATTGGGCCCGTTTCCACAAGTAACTGGTGGCTGGACTGGCTGAGGATCCAAGTGATCCTTAGCTTACGTAGCTCTGCTCCCGATTTGGGGATATATAGCAGCTACTGCCAGCAGGGATTCCACAGGAGTGCCTTCTGCTCATCTACAGTTGAGGTGGGTGCAGCTAGCCGCTCCATGGTAGCAGTGCCCAGCACAGCTAGGCAGAACTGGGTGAAGAAACATCTCCATCTCATCCAACCCGATTGGTGGTATTATGCATTGCTCTGCCCATGTGCTCAAAAACAAAGCAAATCCAAACCACACAAAAAAGATTCCAAAAAGATCAGTAACTGAGATGGAATCTCAGGCAAGAGACAGAAACACATTCACTCCGGCTTTGGTTAGCTTACTGACATCTTGGGGGGTGGAATCAGCTGCCTCCATTCAGTTACTGTAGTGCGGCTGAAGGTTCCTGGCCAATACTGTTTATCACAGAACTCAATAAGGCATTAAATCTGAACTTGCATTATCCTTTGGAAAAAATAGTGTTAAAGCTTCTCTCCTCCCCACCCCCCCTTTCAGAGATAACATTCAACAATCATTTATTAAATATATATGTCAAGAAAATTAGAGTTTTTTGTACATTCAAATAAATCATGGTTACTATCAAAATAGCAAAAGACAAACAGAATAACGCAAATGTGTCAAAAATCTAAATCAAGCAGGAGTCTAGAAGGTTATGGTGATACGCAGCATTTCCATTCTTATAATCAGAGAAACAGCAGCTATAATGTCCTTTTCGTTTGTTTTTGTTTTTTCACCATAAGACAGCATTATCCACCTTGGAAAAGCCAGGGTTTTTTCTAAGTTCTAGATAAGTTCCATTGCTGACCCAGGAGTCATCTTCAGATTTCCTGTCAAACAATCAACAGAGCTTTTTTTATTTTCCTGTGAAACATGCATGTTCTATGCCACTCAGTGTGGCATTCATATTCCTCCCACACCCCATTTAATCCTCAGAACCACCCTGCAAAGTAAGACTAGACATCTAACCAGCTTCAGGTTGAGTGAGGATTTTAACTGACATTTCCCTGGTCTGAGTCTGACATTTCACACACTCAGCAGTGGCTAATGATGAATAATTATGCTTCTCTAAAAGTGGTAGCAGTTGGCAGATCAAGCTATATTGGCAAAACTGAACTCCTAGGCACAGCTGCCACCGGAGATTTCAGAAGCATGGGAACCGGCTGCAAGTGTAACCCTATCCAGAGCAAGAGAACCATCCACTTCCAGATCAATTGGACCTTTCATACTGCACACCTTTGCCACATCTGCTTCAGTTTATTAATCTCACTGGATCCCACACTATATCTCAAATACATTTAAGACATACAATGCTTCACCTGGAATACTGAAATTAGGTATGGGTTTGTATATGCTGATAAGGTCAAGGTAAAGGGACCCATGACCATTAGGTTCAGTCATGACTGACTCTGGGGTTGCGGCGCTCATCTTGTTTTACTGGCCAAGGGAGCCGGCGTATAGCTTCCGGGTCATGTGGCCAGCATGACTAAGCCGCTTCTGGCGAACCAGAGCAGCGCACGGAAACACCGTTTACCTTCCCGCCGAAGCAGTACCTATTTATCTACTTGCACTTTGAGTTGCTTTTGAACTGCTAGGTTGGCAGGAGCACGGGCTGAGCAACGGGAGCTCACCCCGTCTCAGGGATTTGAACAGCCGACCTTCTGATCGGCGAGTCCTAGGCTCTGTGGTTTAAACCACAACGCCACCCGCGTCCATATGCTGATGATACTTTGTCCCAAATCCTTTTCCCCAGAGGTTTCATGTAGATACTGAAAAGCACAGGGGATAAAACTGAATCTTGTGGCACACCACAGAATAAACCTCATGAGGTGGAACAGTAATCCCCTATGATCACCTTCTGATAGCTAGAACTGAAACCACCATCACAGTACAGTGGTACATCCGAATCCATTCCAGAAGTCTGTTCTGGAAGTCCGTTCGACTTCCAAAACGTTCGGAAACCAAGGCGCGGCTTCCGATTGGCTGCAGGAAGCTCCTGCAGCCAATCAAAAGCTGCGGAAGTTGCACCCGACTTCAGGTTCCAAAGAACGTTTGCAAACCGGAACACTCACTTCCGGGCTTGCGGTGTTTGGGAGCCAAAATGTTCAACTTGCAAGGCATTTGGGATCCAAGGTACAACTGTATGCCAACTTCCAAACTAGCTAGGCAACTCAAAAATGCTATCCTGTGTGGCAGTGATGAGGAACCAACGTTTCTGGAGGAAAAATCCATGAGTAGGATATTGGGAGCTGTGTCCTGAACCTTGAGCTGTTATTCAACTCCATCTCCAATCAGCTTCAGCCAACATGGCCAAGGGTCATGAACGACTGGAGTTGTAGTCCAACAACATCTAGAGAGCCACAGGATTTCCCATTTATTCCTTGGTTCCTCACTTCTCCCAACATGTTTCTGAGTTAGCTTCCAGCCACCCCACTGCAAGAAAACAATTTCTTTGGTTTTCCTAGCCCATTGTTTTAGTCACAAGACGTAAATAAAATTATGGCTTTAGCAATTAGGTAAGTATTCTGAGAAATGAACTATGAAGCGGGATCTTGTGAATCACTTTCTGTGCCACTCTGCTAACATATTTGCAGACATTTCAGCAAAGAAATCTGCTATGTTAAAAAAGTACCTGAAAAATCTAGGCTGATGCTCCATATTGTTTTCTTCTAGAACTTTCCGCCGCTCTCTCTGTAGCTGCTCAATCCTTTGTTTTTGCATTTCTGCTCCTTCAATATTCCCTTCCTCTAGGAGCCTGCCATAAGCAACGATAAAAGAACAAAGCATTGTTGGCATTTTATTTTGTGGCTCCCTTAGCTTAGTATCTGCAAACCGTGAAGTAGCTAGAGCTTTTAACCAACAACCAGATCATTCCCCCAGGCTACAGATTGGGAAAAACAACCAGTGAACTGATTCCAGAACTCAACAAAAAATGGGAGGGAAGGGACCCTAACATCTCTACTCCCTTTTTGTCTTTCCCAAAAAACTGACCAGTAAGAACTGATTTTCCTTGATGAAGGGCACAACCCATGCACATCCTGCCTCTGAAGGGTACAAGATAATAAGTGCTGCCTCAGTATGTATTCAGCTATAGGAAACTTAATTTTTTTATACAAAAAATAAATAAATACCTTTGGTCTGGTCTAAATCGGGTATCAGTAGATGGTAACAGAGGCCTAGTGAGCGGGTCCAATTCATTTAATTCTAATGCAAACTGTGTGAAACCATACCACTGTTCATAATCTTTTGGCATTGGATCTGCAAATAAAAATGGATTTGATTATTTTCTCCAGCCCAAATCTATTCATAATTTCATGACTTAAGAGCAATGATTACATACATCATATCTGTGGCAACACCCCAGTCTCTGAACTCCCTCCATAGGGATGTTTGTCAGGCAAAATTGGTTATGGTAATTTAGACATCAAGAGGACTTCCTACAAGTTTTTAAAATTAACAACAATGGATGTGTCTCTGTGGTTTTATTCTATGCCACTTTTTTTACCCATTTTTATTTTTGTTTTCCACTCCCGTTTTGTTTTCAACTGCTCTGCTTTGGTTTAAAGATAACCCTTAACCATGGATGTAGTTGAACTATTTGCCATGGTTGAGCATTATCTGCATATGGCCATTGTCTTAAATGTGGCCTATCTAGACAGTCGTTTATAGTGAATTATTATGGATTTATCCATTACAAGACTCCATCCATAGTATATAGCATGGTAAAGAACTAAAGTAAAATGTACTGAAACTTAAGATTGTGGCAGGTGGCAGTCAATAGATGAGCATAGGTAGGGAGTGCAAATGCTTTATATGTGTATAAAAATAAAATGGTTGATTGGTCACTAACTTGCTCTCCAGATGCACTTTGGCGAAGATGGTGTTTCGCAGTATATATTCTCATGCCATTTCCCAAAAATGCGATGCACTACTTTCCCATTTTTGTCCAAAACATTTCCTTCAATCTCATGTACATTGTGATTCCAGTATTTTGTCTGGAGATAAAATGAGCAAAACCAAAATCACTTCAAAAGATCAGGAAAAAATTGTGAATTAGGTTGCTCCTATAGATATGCCAAGAAATGACTATGTCAGCTTACAACCTCAGGATATGATTCAACATCCTCATTGCCCAGGAAATTCTGCTAGTAAACTTACTGACTTTTTAAATGAAAGGGCACAGGCTCTTGAGAACATCCAATGTAATTTTAATATTACCTTTACAAAAGTAAGTTTGCAGAGACAGCTGTGGTCATTCAGATTCTTGATTATGATCTCCCCGTAGTGTTCTATCCACCGCTGTCCACTTAATATATTATGAATGCAAGATGTCACCTTATTCCATTCATAATGGTCGTTATAGCTAGAAGAAAACAGAGGACTGTGATTTCATGTTGTAATAAAGTATTAGTTAACAAAATCAATGGTTTTACTTAAAACGTTCATCTCAAACACCCTGAATATCCAATTTTGATTCCTTTCAAGAAAAGCAGAGACAAAGCAAAGGGAGAAAATATCTCACCGAGATAGAAAACTTGCACTTGGGGATAGCAAATTTACCGGTATTTATCTTATTTAGCAAAATTTATATACCACTTGATTCTAAGAAAACCTGGTTTGCAAAAACATAAAACATTAAATTTCTCAATAAAAACAGAATAGGTATTTTTAAAAATCCAAAAGATTAATAAAATCAACAGATGCTAAGAGAGGTAAAATATGTGGCTCTGAATTGCCTTTTGAAGCATCTGAATTTTATTGTATTCCTGGAGGAATCCTCCTTAGAATTGACTCATGCTTGTGTCAGTGCAGGAGCACAGGGAATGGCAGTGCAAGTGGGCAGTGGGGTTATGATGAAGGTCACAACGTGTTCGCGTGTTGGGGGTTGTGGTATGTGCTGCCCACAACAGTTTCTTAGATTTCCAATTGTGCACATGGTTAGCGACTGCACCTCCTAATCATTACAGCACACTGCCATACACATAAAGGAATAGGCATGAAAGGAATAGGCATTGAACATGGCATCCACACGGTGGCGCTCTCAGCAAATATTGGGAGTGCTAGCAGAATTTCCCCTTCGGAACTCAACTGCATACACAACCCCTTATTTTGCATGTAGTTGCTGCCATAAGCTTTGACAACTTTTCAACAGCTGCACAGATCTTCACCATACCAATGAGAAATGGCCTTCCTCAATAAACCTTAATAAAGTGCATTTATAGTTTTCATCAAAATTGGAAAGAAATATATGATAAGTCTGTTTAAAAAAGGGTGAATGGGTCAATTTGTAGCCATTTTAAAACTGATAAACCTGTTGCAGTCAGATCAGTCTGAATTTGCCACATTCACAAACTTTGATCATGGGATGATAAATTTTAAGCTGTTGGCTCAACAGGTAAAATTTTTATAAGCGACAGAATGTTGAGCCCATAATGGTATGTCCCAGGTTCAGTCCAAAGGTATCCCTAGTTAAAGGAATTTCTGATAGCAGGTGTCTTGTATACATGTTATGCACATAATTCTCTCTCTATGGCATCATATGATTTGCTCGGTTATGGAAAGTGAAAAAATATGGAGATTTTTGTGCTAAAGGAGTTTTGACAACCCCAGAGCTGCAAAACGTGAACTACAGCCCGCATACAATTATAGAACTTACGCTGGCAAAATTACATGTGTTGTACCAACTGGCACGATTTCCATGGATTTCCCCCAGAATTTGTTTTTCCATCTGATATCTGAAATTTTAAAAAATAGATCAATTTAAAAGTCAGTAATAAACTAAGTACATCCTTAACACCAAACCCATATTGCTATTGTTGAGCTGAATTGTTTACTAAGGGTTTTACTTTAAGCCTGAGACCATCAATAAATTGACAAAGGTATCAAACAGTGGCTGTGTTTGAATGTCATGCTAAACCATGGTTTAGCGGTATGTGAGCAATCACACTAAACATGGAGTTCATGGATTCTCTCTTATGCTCCCAGTTACCCATGATGATGACTTTGGAAGCTTTTGTGTTCACTTTTAGTTAACTACAGCTTGGTGCAGCCCTGAAACTGTGGCTGACAATAACAATGGTTACTTTAAACAAGAAGCTTCAGAAACCATGGTTGGAAGTGACCTGTTTGAAATGAATCATAACTAAAGCGAACCACACAGACAACACAAGTGACCATGGTTCAACCAAATCTGAACAAGCCACACTAAAGGAGGATAGAGGAGTACATGAGCCTGAAATTTGCTGCGGCTCATTCACTTTGCACAAAACTATGGCCAGTATACATTCCATTGCTCATTTACAGATTTGCAGTCAGATGTAACTCTATAGTGAAATCTCGTATTTCACTACCGTAACATCACAGCTCCTAAGCTTCAAATGGTGCTGAATATAACCAGGACAAAACTCAGCCTGGTGACTAATAGTTATACTGACTTAAGATGCTTAAAGCAAACATATCGTGATTCCTAAATCATGGCAGTTCGTATAACCACAGCATATTTTGCTAGATGCTTTAATTTTTCCTCTTTGGAGATTGGAACCGGACTCTTGTTTTAGACAATGAAGTCATCTGAAACATTTATGACAAGCAGAGAATACAATACTTCAGTGTCTTGAGTAGTGGAGGTTTCCAGAAGACTTAAGCATAAGCCAGCTGTCCTTGCATTCGTTTCCCTGAGTGCAACCCACTCAGTGCTGCTCAAATGTAAACTCAATAGGGCTTAGTGTGTAGCAGTTTAACTGTGCCCTTGCTTTCAATTCAAATGTTTGGAGAAACGGGCAAGAATTTGTTTTCCTATTGGTTTGTTCAAAAAATGTTGTATTATTACATTGTTTCTGTGTGTTTCTAAAAAGACACACACACACACACACAAAAACCACTTATACAGTGGTACCTCGGGTTAAGTACTTAATTCGTTCCGGAGGTCTGTTCTTAACCTGAAACTGTTCTTAACCTGAAGCACCACTTTAGCTAATGGGGCCTTCTGCTGCCACCGCGCCGCCGGAACACGTTTTCTGTTCTCATCCTGAAACAAAGTTCTTAACCTGAAGCACTATTTCTGGGTTAGTGGAGTCTGTAACCTGAAGCGTATGTAACCCGAGGTACCACTGTATATGCTATTATTGTAGAGTAGTATTGATACCACAGACCAGTTTCAAGTCTATGGTAGCAAGATGATATCAATTGCCTTGTGTGCCCAGCTACAGAGTCCCCTTGCTCTGATGCACTCGACTAGAGAAGGCTAAATGAATGAACACTACAAATGTGATGCTCCTGGCCGACTGCGCTGCTGCAAGCAGGGCCAGCCGAGATAAATAGGTGGGAAGTGGACCTGAGTGAAGCCTGCTTCAGCCAGGTCCGCTCCCCAAGACCTGCCCGCCTGAGATGCCACAGATTGGCCTATTTGAATTGAGGGTCCTCGCGGGAACCCATGGACCCCCGCACCATACGAGGGGACGCATCAACAGCCGCAAAGATGGCGTCGTGCAGCGAGGGGACCCGGGTGGTGCCACAACCACCGCTTACTGGGAAGGCGGTAAGCAGCCATTTCTAAAACAACACCCTCCTCCAAACTGGCTACATCAAGCTGTCTCAATTACAGATGGTTCACTAAATCCTAAGGTCCAAGGATCTTCACCAACCTTATGTCCTCCAGATGTTCTAGGCTACAACTTCCATCAGCCCCAGCCAGCATCGCTGATGGGAGCTACAGCCCAGAACATCTGGAAGACACCATGCTGGTGAAGGCTGGTTGAGGTTAGCCAAGGTTGAGGATACATATGTTTGTTATGTCAGTGTCTATGCTTCCCCATAATGCCTACAAAGAGATGCTTTGGCACAGCCAGCACAACATCTGAAGCTGCCCTAACATCTGCCACTAATGTTTGAGCTTATAGATTTCCTTCATATTCAAGTAAAAACCAGAGAGAATAAGCTAAAAAATTACCTTGCCAAAACACAAAGTTATCAGATTCAGCATGACATGCAGATATAGGTGGGTGGTGACTGACCTAAGAGGAAGGGAAAAGTTACCGTTACAGCTACAGGTTTTTGGTTTTTTTAATGACTTCCATTCCTCTCTCATGAATTATTTTAATAGTTTCATTTTATTTTAAGCACAGCACTGACCACAAGAGGGAGCTTGTGATAGCAAAACCAGCGTTGGATATGGAGAATGAAACATTTTTAAAAAATGTTTTAGAAAAACAACCCAGAAGAGCAGGTGTAAAGCGATTAACACTAATTTGTTAATGAGGACTGTTATTTTTAAAAATAAATAATAAAAACAATAAATGTCGGTATATAAACTGTCTTAAATCAAGTCACTTGCAAAGAAATAAAATCCAAAAAAATTAAATAAATCCAAAAATAAAATAAAATAAAGATGCAGGGAAACACAAATAACAAAAGAAGGCAGTTGAACGTCAAGTTTGGTTTCCGGTCAGAGCTATTGTTAGAGAGTGTTATTTTGTACACGATAAGGATCAGGCCTGAGAAAAAGTGAAGTATTTCCTGTTGAGTAATAATGTGCCCTTTTGAAGTTCATTTCTGTCTCACCTTAGAGAAATATAGTCTCTAGACTGAGAAGTGTTTAATCGGGTTGGAGTGGTTTACGGAAATTTGCTACAGATTTAAATAACGGAAAAGAAACAGTACGATTTCTGAGCTACAAGAAATAGCAACCAAGCTCAGCATAAAGTAACCATACAAGCTAACATAACCATCTATTTATACTGTAGTCATTTAAAATATAATTAAT
Organism: Podarcis pityusensis; assembly: GCF_964106645.2. Classification (NCBI taxonomy): domain Eukaryota; kingdom Metazoa; phylum Chordata; class Lepidosauria; order Squamata; family Lacertidae; genus Podarcis; species Podarcis pityusensis. The sequence goes on from NC_138037.1 coordinate 35,861,094, forward strand.
TTTGCTTTTCACTTTAAAGTGGAGCCTGTGCTGTTTTGTATCAAGTTTATGTATAGTTACTGCCAGGAAACTAAGGGATATAATTCACTTGGCATCTGGATACACAGGACAGTGGTAAAAGTAAAATATTTTAGCGAGTGTAAAGAAAACACTAAAGTGCAAGGCACCCACTCTAAAATATATGGATTTGGAGGTGGTTTCTCAAAGTAACCACGCTATTCCACAGCTTTCAACAATCTCAGTTCAAGTTATGTATGCATGCAAAAGTCAACTGAAGCAATTCAGTATAAAATTAACCTCCTGCCACATAATCAGAACTAGCAAATTTTTCAGCCTGGACCACAACAGAAAAGTACCTGTTCAGCAAAAAACTGAAAGCCTTTATCTTCTCGGATACATTCGTAGGTTTCTCCAAGCACAGGATTAAAAGGCTTACTTCCAGCTCTGTAGTAACTGGATGCATAAGCAGACACGGCAAAAGCAGCCACATATACCTACAAACAGAAGACATCATATTATGTTGGTCATTAATAAAGGGGTATGTGTCATGTCTTGCTGCATTTTGATTTTTTAAAAAACTGATTTTTGGGGGGAGGATGTTCTGATCTCACACTGACTGCAGACACCATTTTTTCTCTACTTTGCAATTTTAATATTTGCAGATATGTTTCCTGCAATCTGGAACAATATCTTTAGCATGGGAACATGACTCAGTATTTACAGAATGACACTAAAGTTCCTGAATTGCAATAGACTTTAAGAAGAAAACAAAAATTAAATGGCTGTTTTGAACTAAATTCCATTGCAATGAATAAAACGACTACTGGATTTTTATTATAGTTTCATTCTCATTAAAAGCACAATAAGCATCTCCAGATCAATTCATAGAAATAGCAGAGGTAGACTCCCATGACAAACCATGTCAAAGCTCCATCGAGGGCAGATGGAGTTGTCAGCGTGAATTTTTCTGAATGGCAGCCAGAATGTTTGCTTCATGTACAGAATGAAAGGGGCGCAAAAACAGTTTATTGTGCTTTTCATGGGGGGTCCAGGCACCCTGCAATCATAACACCACCAAATAGCTTCCAGAAGGCAAATACAAAGAAACAGAGGGAGGGGAAGGAGCAGAGGCAGGCACACAGACACAGTCTCAGAATGCTTGGGCAAAGCCCTGGAGAGGAGGTAAAGGACCCCTGACCATTAAGTCCAGTTGCGGATGACTCTGGGGTTGTGGCGTGCATCTTGTTTTACTGGCCGAGGGAGCCGGCGTTTGTCTGCAGACAGCTTCCGGGTCATGTAGCCAGCATGACTAAACCACTTCTGGCGAACCAGAGCAGCGCACAGAAACGCCGTTTACCTTCCTACCGGAGCGGTACCTATTTATCTACTTGCACTTGACATGCTTTCGAACTGCTAGGTGGGCAGGAGCTGGGACCGAGCTCACCCTGTCACGGGGATTCGAACCGCCAGCCTTCCGATCAGTAAGCCCTAGGCTCAGTGGTTTAGACCACAGTGCCACCTGCGGACAAAGAAAACTGTGGGAAGGCAGGAATCTCCAGTCTCTGCAACTGCTTCATAGGGGCAAGACCTACCGAAGAAGAGTTCCTGTGCTCATCTCCTGTTTCTTCTGGTCAAGCGTTAACTCCACTTACTTGGTGTGATTTACTGTTGGCCGGCTTGCTCCTGACAGCTGATGCACGAACCATTATATACCTGTGGACATGCAAAAGAGAACTCACTTTCCTTCTAGAGCTGCCGAGGGACCCAATTTCCTCTTACCATCCTCTCAAACAGGTTGGGCGTACGTGCCGCTTTATCCAACAACTCGCTGTACTCCAATTCCTCGCAGAGGCGCTGCAAAGTGTTCAGCGGTTCGTTCAGCTCCACTGGCATGGCCACCTTGGAGAGGTCTTTCCCGATGTTGTTCCGCAAAATGTTCCAGAGGCTGATGTTACTAGTGTTGGGACAGGGAGCCGGCAGACACGTCCTCCGCTTAGAATGGCATTCCAAGCTGTCGTCGGGAACACTGTCTAGAAGACAGAGGCCAGGATTAAATTTGGCAACATCCCATGGTTAATATCCACACTTTTGCAGTTGTAGCAAAACACAAAGAGGCTTCCTTTCAACACAGTCCTGAAGAGGATGTAGGTTATGGCTTGCCCAAGACCAACCAGCAAAGTTTCATAACTGTGCAGGAATTTGAGACTCCTCAGCCATTGCACCAAATTGGCTCTCTATTCCCCCCATCTGTTTCCCTGAAACTGAATTGCTCCCCATTTTAAGCAAGTGTTTAATTTTGCCTGAATTGGGAAGATCATCTCTGTGTATTGAAGTAGGAAATTAGTTTTTAAATTCCAGCACCAACGATGCGCAACGTGGGACCAGTGCAGCTAATTGCCAGCCCAGAACCATGGAGAAGAATCCCAAAGGTGCCATATGTTTTATCAGCTACACTTTTTTAAAAACAACAACAACACCCTGCCACATTTTAAGCAGGACTTTTTATTCCAGGGAAAGCATATATGTTTGATAGGTATGGACCGTTCTGTTTGTTCTGCCTCCTTTGTGAAGAAAGAGAAAACAACAACCAGTAAATGTAGTGCATAAGAGCCAACTCCTTTTGGCCCCCCACCCATAAAATATTTGAGGGGGCCGGGCCTCCCCAAAGTTGCGTTAGAATTCCTGATCTATGACTGCAGTCATGGGATTTCTGTCTTTCACATGATGGTATGTGTTTTGACTCCACAGAGTGGGAAGTGACGGAAACAGGATGTTTGTATTACTGTGTTCTGTGAAGTGGGACTATTGTCCTTTTTCTCTTTGCTGTCTGATGCTAGAGATAGAGGGAGCTATGTTGCAGTGCTCTGTGTGTGTTTATATGTAAATAAAGTAGATTAGCCAAAATGCTGAGTTGCTGAGGTCTGTCACGCAAGGTGCACAAACTCTGCAGATCCCTAAGTGTGCCGGAGTCAGTTGGCATCGGTTGTTGTGATGTTTGGACTGAAGAAAGCTTATGAAGCTCCCAAATGATCGACCAGGAGGGAGGGAACATGCCAGTCGGGCATGTGTCTCTGCTAGAGTCCTACTCAAGTGTAGGCTGAACTCCTGACAAGTTGATGGGTATTGCCATTAAAATGTTGTGTGTCTGCCAAGCCTTGTGATCCATCATGGGGGGGGAGGCAGGGCTTACCTGCCCCGCCATATTTTATTGCAGTTGGCACCTCTCGATCAAGCGGAAGGGGAAAGAAATATCACTTCAGCAAGAGCACAGCCTGGAATGGAAACACCTGGGCCTTGTGTGACAAAAGTGGGTAACTGCTGCATGCTTACTGGACTAAGGCCTTGGGGCACAATCCATCCCCACTTAAGTGCTGTGCGTTTGGAAGCAATGTCATGGGAGTCAATGGAGCTATGTTCCTCCCCCCACCCTCTTTGACCTTGTGTGCTGCAGCGAATCAGGCCATTACTAGGGATGAAGGATTTGTGTACAGCCTCCAAAGCCTATACAGAGGGGATGGGAAAGGGAGGGCAAGAACCTCTGAGCTCTGTGGTTCTTGTTTTTATTCATATTATGTATTTTGCGCAATTGTATTGTGATTTCATGTTGTGAACCGCCCTGAGACCTGCGGGTATAGGGTGGTATATTATTATTATTATTATTATTATTATTATTATTATTATTATTTCCCTCCATGTCCAGGTGGTTTCTCCTACATGGGGAGAGATCACTGTGTGCCATTTCACTGTTGCAAAAATAATCCTTTAAAAGGAAACACAATCCTGAACGTGTCTGCATCTTCATTTCTGCACTGCAAGTTTCTGGTAAAGAGAAAGCAGAAACCCTCAGGACAGACCGCAAAGAAATTTGTAACTCCTACCGAGGGTTTGCCTTTCATTCTCTATGTCGTTACTTAGGTTGTCTTCGGAGATGTTATCACTCACATCACTTGCGTATGAGTCATCATCAGATACCTGAGGCGGAAGGAAATATGCTTTCATTCTGATTAAAAGGAACATGCAGAACACCACCACAGTATTTGGGAAACTGAAAAAGTGGATAAAAAGAGGCTATGAAGTTTGAAATGGATATTGCAACGACAAAACCCTGCTGTTAGGGACTCTACTTGTGTGTGTCAGGAGCAAAACAAAAGCCTAAATAAACATCCCAATGCTTAATACCCACCCACCCACAAATCTTTGTAACATTTGTCAGACAGACACAGGGCAAATAATATCTGAACATATGTTTTTTTAAAAAACAAAACAAAACAACCTTCATGGTAACATCTATAAGCAGCATTTCCTGCAAGCCCCTCCTCCCCCCTTTTCAAACTGCTTTTTAAACCTAGCAGTGGTAAATAATTGTGTATTCTGAATAGTACATAACATGTCGCTTGCTGCCCTGGGTTTGCAATTAGTGTGCCGAGACGGTAAAGGTCAAACAGCTTTGAAACAAGCGACATGAGACCATTGCTTCCGACGCCGGTGCCCAGACCTCATTTTCTGAAGAGCTGGCAGACAGCAAGACTTCCTGAGCATCAAAAAACTCGGTGAGCGAATCTGTTATAGACAGCCGACTTTCGTTGGAAAGCTGGTGAACTAGACCCCTGTTCTCGTCGTCCGAGTTTTCCTGCAAATGAGAGACGGAAAAGAGCCTTGAGCGAAAGTGTCATTGTTAAGTGCAGAACACAGAGGGAGTTGCCCTGTGTCGACATTGACTGTCAGAGACTCTCAGGGGTCGCATCTCGGACCTTCTGCATTCAAAGTGGATGCCCTACCCTTGAGTTTCAGCCCCAAAGATACCAAAAGCCACATACAATGGTGCCTTGGGTTCTCAAACTTAATCCGTTCTGGAAGTCCGTTCCAAAACCAAAGCGTTCCAACTATGCGCTTTCCCATAGAAAGTAATGCAAAATGGATTAATCTGTCCCAGACTTTTAGAAGCAACCCCTAAAACAGCAATTTAACATGAATTTTACTATCTAACGAGACCACTGATCCATAAAATGAAAGCAATAAACAATGTACTGCAGTCACACAATCAGTCAGTAGCTGAACTGGGTCCCACACAGTCACAAAAACAAAAAGGCAAAATAAATAGCAAAAACAGACAGGCCTCAGTGTAACACTCAAATTGGAAGCGTAACACTCAAAACAGAGCACATTCGGCTTCCGGAAAAAGTTCGCAAACTGGAACACTTACTTCCAGGATTGCAGTGTTTGGGTTCCAAGTTGTTTGAGTACCGAGGCATTTGAGAACCAAGGTACCACTGTACTATTTGCTCAAACAAGCTTCTAGGGTGAGCAGAGGAAGCAAGGCAGCCCCAGCATTCTGCCACACTTCATAGGGTTCCATTTACTTTGTTTAAAAGTGCTGCTTGCTGCTTGTGGGGTCCATTAATGATCTGGCAGAAGACACATTTCCCTATATGTAAAATCAAGCATAATAAAAAGAATGGCGGATGTGAACAGAGTATCCACTGTCACCGCAACCATAGAGAAACATGGATTGGGGATCATTCAGACGGAAATTCCCAGGTGTCAAAAAAAGGTTATTTACGTATGCTACTACTGTGGCCCGTGTTTTGTCAGCCCCAAAACGGAAAACGAGTGAGGTCCCAACTAAAGAAGAACGGCAACTTAAGTTGATGGACTATGCGCAGCTGGCGGACTTAACGTATAGAATAAGAGAACAAGAAGAACATAAGGGAATATTGGAAAATGTTTACTGAATATATGGGGGAAATTGTGTACACCTGAAAACGTTGGCAGTATTAAGATAAATTCAACAGTGTAAATAAGTTTTGAGGGATGTAATAATGGAATATGTAAAATATGCAGGGATTTATGATATGCAGAATGAACCATGGAAAGAGAAGAAGGGAAGTCACTGATATTTGAAGGATGTTTAAATGTGTATTCTAAATTGTAAAACAGAAAATTAAATGAAGATTATCTATCTATCTATGAGAGAAATGCAGAGAAATTGGGAAGGGAAGAGAAACCCCATGTCACCAAACCTCATATGGGAAGAAAAAAAAACAGTGACCAGGAGCCTTGTTACTGAAAAACTGAAGTACAGGCTGCAAAACGGGTAGCTAATCTGTTGCTCTCCAGATGATGTGGGGCTCCAATTCACATCAGTCCCAGCTAGCATTGCCAAAGGCCAGCATCTGGAAAGCTGCACCTTGGATACTCCCTGCAGTAAAAAGAACTGAGGGCAGCATGCACTTTAGAAAGGACACAAGAAGCAAAAGCACAGAAGGATTCAGCAAAATGTCAAATAAAGGCAGGCATTATGTACTTCTTATAATTCTTTTCCGCCCTCACATCTTGTTTTGCACTGCCTGAAAGACAGTTGCTAGAACACTCCTTATCAGTTTGTTCTTCCCCACAATAAATCAACAGGCTTAAGCTCTAAGATCACTTTCAAGCTATTACTACTGTTTTTTGTTTTTTTTTAATGGATGAGACACAGTCATACGTACGGCAAGTTTGGATGGAAGAGTTAAAGCAGATTGTGCAACAAACCTGCTTTGAGAAATGGGGCTTTTTGTGTTAAGTTAGTGGGAATGTGCACTGGGAAGTATGAGGAAACAATTGCTTGATGCAAATGTCCTACAAACTCCCCACAAGCAAATCAGAGCAAATGCTTGATAAACAAGAGGCTCTGAATAACTTTCTGCACGTCCCTTGTGAAAATAAAGCAGGACAGGAAAGTGGTAGTGCCCCCGACACTTCATCAAATCAAGCTAATTGCTTGGTTTCACAAAACAAAAAGGAAAAAAAGGGAGGGAGCGAGCTCCCATTTTAATCATTTTTTAAAAACCTTTTCCTGTTGTCCACCACAGAGAATTTGGCAGGTGTATCAATACCCCTCAATACACTTGTGTTGACTTGTCAAAATGCAACATCAGCAAGCATGGCCGATGGTTGGGTATGATGGGAGCTGTAATCCAAAAACATTTGCACGGGGAAGGCTACTTCATAATTTCATTTTACACAGACTTGAGGTGGGTAAAATCTGGACAATCTTTCTGTGCCAGTGAAGGTTCTTTAACTTCCCAAGGCATCTGGCAGAGGCCCCTTCCAACTCTACAATTCTGTGGGCCATTTACAGATTTTGATTGGGAAGTAAGCAGCATACTTGGCTAATTGAAACTGACGTCCTTAGCTTATCCCCAAGCTTATCTGTAATGTGTTTTTTCTATTAAAAAAGGCATTTACAAGAGTGTTTTCCGCTCAACAGCTTTGCTGCTTTAGTTCTGATAATTTGGTCACTTAACTATCAAGAGCTATTCGATGTGTCAGGCCTTGGCACTACACATATTTTTAAAATAACTCATTAAAGTCAACACTCGCCTCCATGAGCCTTAGCTACATCACTGATAGTTTTTTGTGGGCTTTCAAGTAAGTTACTAGGATTCTTAGATTTGGCCTTATGCAAGAGAAGCTCAGCATCAATAAGTAAGAAAGTAAATAGGTAAAGGACCCCTGGACAGTTAAGTCCCGTCAAAGGCAACAACCAGGTTGTGACGCTCATCTCGCTTTCAGGCCAAGGGAGCTGGTGTTTGTCCACAGACAGCTTTCTGGGTCATGTGGCCAGCATGACTAAACCGCTTCTGGAGCAACGGAACACTGTGACTGAAACCAGAGTGCACGGAAACTCTGTTTACCTTCCCGCTGCAGTGGTACCTATTTATCTACTTGCACTAGTGTGCTTTTGAACTGCTAGGTTTACCTTTATCAATAAATACACCATGATGGACCAAAGCATTCATGAAAGGAGAAGAGGTGCTGTTACCAAAGTAGGATGGGTAAAAACATATGTTTCTTGTTCGTTTGACAATGTCTAAAGCTTAATATGGTTCTATTTAATGGAAAAATCAATCAACCAATAGATTTGGTGTAATGCAATACATAGCAGTTACAGCCACGATTATGCCATATAAAACATCACTACAACTCTTCATTTTTCCATTTCTTCACGGTTTATGACCCAAAGGTTCTGGGGAAGGTATCCATATGCAGTGGTGCCTCACAAGACGAAATTAATTCGTTCTGCGAGTTTTTTCGTCTTGCGAATTTTTCGTCTTGCGAAGTCGCAACTGCACCTCTTCAAGCAATGCACCCTGGGTATTAACGGTTTTAAGAAAAAGGAAACAAACTTGCAAGACGTTTTCGTCTTGCGAAGCAAGCCCATAGGGAAATTCGTCTTGCAAAGCAACTCAAAAAACGAAAAACTCTTTCGTCTTGCGAGTTTTTCGTCGTGCGAGGCATTCGTCTTGCGAGGCACCACTGTGTTAGTATAGCCCATCTGTTAACAAAAAAACAAACACACAACTCCCAATATTAAACCTCAGCCCCATCGTGTAAGAAGGTTTCATGTCCCATTCACTGCTGCCATTTATATCCAGACTCAATGCAAAGAGGCTTTCCATGGGGAGGAAAGGACACCACAAAGAGGTGTTGTGAGATGCTCTACGCTTTATTGCAAGGGTAGGAAGCCTGTGGATCTCCATGTTGCAAGAGTACAACTCCCTTCATCCATGACCACAGGCCATGCTGGGGCGGGTGGGAGTTGGAGTCTAACTAGATCTGGAGAACCCATAAGCTCCCTACTCCTGCTTTACAACCACTAGAAGAGGGGTCTGGGGCGTAGGCAAGTTAAATTCTCACCAATGGCCTTCCTCAATCTGCTGCTCTCTAGATGTTTTGTACTATTATCAGTCCTAGCCAGAAAGGCCATTGACCAGGGATGGTGGGGGTTATAGTCCAAAACATCTGGAGGGTTCTAGGTTAGGCAAGACTGGCACAGTGGAACCTCAGTTTTCGAGCATCTCGGAAGCCGAATGATTTGGAACCTGAACACCGAAAACCTGGAAGTAATTGCTTCCGTTTTCGAACGCGCCTCAGAAGTCGAACGGCTTCCGAGGCGCATTTTTCATTTTTTCCCCCATTGACTTTGCAGCTAGCCCATTGCTCCTCGGTTTTCGAACGTTTCCGGAACAGATTACGGTCGAAAACTGAGGTTCCACTGTATAGGATGTAAAAAAGTTGCATTTAATGATCCAGCATTGGGATTCTTTAACATTTTCTGTGCATCAGATTCAGCTTCTGCACAGCCAATGGTGAGGGGAGACAAAAACAGAGAGGGAAGAAAGGAAGTCCGCAAATAGTAAGAGCTTGTCACTTTATAACTTAGATGGTTAACAGTCCTGAACCAGAAGATTTTACAGAGCTAAAGGAAGATCAGCAGACCAGTTCTGCCCTACCAGTGCAAGGGAAACTTCCTTGGAAGATGAGGCTTATTTCCTGAAGCTCTCTGCTTTCAACAAAGCTCAGTGGTGGTGCACAAGTTAAGCCACTGCCAGTTCAAAACTGATGGGAGGCTAAAGTCCTGACACTGCACCTAAGAACACAGCTTGGCCACTCCTGCAGCTCAAGGAAGACAACTAATCTTTAGCAATCAGAAATATACGGTTGTGAAGGATAATTCACCAACAACATTCCATCCAAAGCAGATCAATTGCATCTCTTGAAACTGAAAAATCAATGCATCCTCAAAACCCATTTTGCAAAACCTGGGTTTGGAACATCGTATTACAAACTCTAATATAAATATAATGTCATATGGTTCAGCTGCAAAATGAAATACATCCAGACCAAGGACGGGCTAAAGTTTACAGGCTTCTCTAAAAGCATTGTCTCTTCAAATGTCTTTTCCAGGCATGCATTATGAAAATAACGGATAAAAAAACCCAGCCACTGTTGGTAACATCTTTTAATTCTAAACTGTGAACTCCCGCTTCTTCCCCTCCAGCCTCACTGCAACCCCAATACCTAAGGACCGTCTCTTTTCCTGCTTAGACTATCTGAGACACACTTTTGCTGTGTCCAAAATAAGTATGGAGAATGGGTGACTACAGAGTATGCCTTCTCTGTCTTTTCAATGAGCTTCCCAGATAGGAATGCTCCTATCCCAGATAGGAGTCTACTTTACTATGATTTCAGGGCTGCGTAAAAATGTTTTTAGCGTCCTGGGCAGCTTCAGTGATATTGTTATTACAGTCACTCAATCCCTGGCCTTCTCAGGTAGGGCTGGGAAAGACTCCTGCTGGAGAGCAGCTACCAGTCAGTGTAGACAACAGTGAACTACACGGACCATTGGTCTGACTCTGTATGTGGCAGTTTCCTATGTTAATATGTTTTATCATGCTTCGGTGTATTAAAAATATTGTACAGTGGTACCTCGGGTTACATACGCTTCAGGTTACAGACTCTGCTAACCCAGAAACAGTGCTTCAGGTTAAGACCTTTGCTTCAGAATGAGAACAGAAATCGTGCTCTGGCGGCGCAGCAGCAGCAGGAGGCCCCATTAGCCAAAGTGGTGCTTCAGGTTAAGAACAGTTTCAGGTTAAGTACGGACCTCTGGAACGAATTAAGTTCTTAACCCCAGGTACCACTGTACATCATTTTGATACTTCTTCTTTTTTTTTTAAAGTATAAATTGATAGGTAAAGGTAAAGGGACCCCTGACCATTAGGTCCAGTCGTGGCCGACTCTGGGGTTGCGGCGCTCATCTCGCTTTATTGGCCGAGGGAGCCGGCGTACAGCTTCCAGGTCATGTGGCCAGCATGACTAAGCCACTTCTGGCAAACCAGAGCAGCGCACAGAAACGCCGTTTACCTTCCCGCCAGAGTGGTACCTATTTATCTACTTGCACTTTGACGTGCTTTCGAACTGCTAGGTTGGCAGGAGCAGGGACCGAGCAACGGGAGCTCACCCCGTCGCGGGGATTCAAACCACCGACCTTCTGATCGGCAAGTCCTAGGCTCTGTGGTTTAACCCACAGCGCCACCCGCGTCCTATAAATTGATATACAAGTCTAATAAATCAAATCACGTGTTCAGAACTGGTGAAGTCTATGCACATCATCCTGATCAACAATCAGAGCAGGTTCTGGAATTGCTACTTTGATGGCAACATCACACAGACAGCCCCTAAAAAGTGAGCAAACAGTTGTACTCATGCCTGTTTCTTTTGAACATTCACAAACGCCGGCTTTAAAAAAAATAAAATGGAACAGTAGCAGAGTTTCTGCAAATGAAGAAGTTAGTGCAAATCCTTCCATCTTTTTTAAACTTTTCATCAGGTTGAGCCCTGTTTTCCACCTCTCTTCTTTTCACACACCTCCATTATAATTCTTTATAGATAGTGATGTTTTAAGAAGATGTGTTTAGTTTCGTTTTTAAAAGATTTTAAAATTTGCACGAAATCAAAGCAGCATTTGGGCACGAATCTAAAAAATATATATTTAAAGAATTAACTCACAGCTAAAATTGTGCCCTTGCGTGTATTTTTATCCCCCCCCCCCCAAAAAAAATACGGTTATGTTATGCCTACTACTGTGGACAGAACGTAGTGGGGGTGTAAGAACACACAAAGCATGATATTCAGAGTGTGCAAAAGATGCCCATGGGAAGCCCACAAGCTGAACCTAAGCAAAATGGTAATCCCGTCCCTGTCATTTCCAGCAAACAGTATTCAAAGACATCCTGCCTCTGAGGTACACCATAGCCACTACTGCCAGCAGCCATTAGGGCTAGCACCATTGATCGTTTTGTCCTCCATGAATTTGTATAATCCTCTTTTAAAACCATCTATCTATGTTGGCGGCTGTCATAGCCCTTGCATGCATTCTCTGCTGCCTCTTGTGAATGTGGTGTTATTGTGAGTCTCTGTGTTATCAGCGAAAGCACTAGGTAGGAAGCACTACTGACCCAGCACTACGTGCCAACAAGGTCATTAATTTTTGATCTTGCCTCCCTTCCAAGTCATAACATGGTACATTCCAGAGTTTAATCGCGAGGTGCTCACTGGCACCACCTGTTTACTCAAAATGTCAGTCAATGTTAAATCAGCCTACCAATTTCTATCTGGCTTCTCAAAAAGTATTACATGAGATCAGACTAAGTTATTGTGCTAGTCAAAATTTAGAGAGCGTGTTGTAAGTAATACAGCCCCGCTTCCTTCATTAAAATAGCCGCTATCTACCTGCTATGATTTATAAATATATTTCTGTTCAGCTTTATGGAAATCGCAGTTGCAAGTGCCAGAGAGACGTTCAAGCAAAGAGGTAAACTTGGCTACTGGCTGGGAGACTCTGAAGCTCCAGCGATGCTTTGCGATTTCACCTTATTCTTCCAAATATCAAGAACCTGGCAGGATGATGGCGCATTGGCATATTATAGCACTTTCCCCCCCAGTAGCTTTTGAGAGATGTGCTTTTCAGGCTGATGAGCAGTGTTGAAATATTCTACTTCGGCTATTTACAAAACAGAATGCAAGTTGTGTCTCATGACACGTGAGGTGTGTGTGTGAGCGCACACGCAAAAGCTGTAATGGAAGGAACTATAGAAAACTAGTTAGAGACACAAAACTGTTCAGCGACACCAAAGAAAACGACAGGACAACTTTTGCTAACAAAACTCTAGCATTGGAAGGGCAGCAACTCGGCTGTCAGCAAAAAGCACCGAAAACATGCTTGGAAATAAAACTGTTCTATGGGAAGTATGCACAATAATTCATGTCACAACAGATGAGTCATAAGCACAGGAAAAGGAGCAGCTGAATGGGGTGGAAAAAAGAAGCAGGGTATTGGTTGGGCTGAGGTGGGGGAGAGAAGCAGCAAGCAGCTTTGCAGAAGGACAGGGAATCTATACCCACCTTTGCCAAACCAGGGCAGAAAAATCTATACCCACCTTTGCCAAATCAGGGCTGGATTTTGCATTAGCTGCTGAATCAAGAAGCACAGATTCGGCATGTATTCTGCGTAACCGGTCTTTAAGATCTGTGTTTTGTGCTATGGCCTGAAATGTTTAAGACAAAAAAAAAAAAAAAAGTACATTTGGGCTATTAAGGTGTCTCAGCTGATCTTATATGGTTGCCTTTATGGTTCAAAACACAGACAGTTTAGTGCTCTAAAAATATTTGAAAGGGGGGAAAAAACAACCCCACATGTTTCTTTATGGGTCTTTTTGCACTGTCAATTAATTCAAAGAGTTTCTCCTTTCCTCTAAAGTAAAGAGTAGATTTAGGTGACGGGAAGTTGCACTTTAGCAGCTTAGAAACTTACTGTGCTACATATTTTATACTAATTTCTAGACACAAAAAGTGTGGTTAACATTGGGCTTAAGCGAAACTATTGTATTCCTATTGCACACTGTAACATTTAAAGTGGTTCTTGTGTGCTCTGTCTCACCTGAAGACATTGAAACTCGCCTTTGGAATGTACGAAGGTAGGAGACATAGCAAGTGACTTCAGATAAGGCCCTTCATTAGATACAGTGGTGCCTCGCAAGACGAAATTAATTCGTTCCGCAAGTCTCTTCGTCTTGCGAGTTTTTCGTCTTGCAATGCACGGTTTCCCATAGGAATGCATTGAAAATCAATTAATGCGTTCCTAGGGAAACCGCCTTCAGACCAGGTCCGGGGACAGTCTGTCCCCGGACCTCTTCTGAAGGCTGAGGGGGGGGGCAAGGGCTTTTCTTCCCACCCCCAGCATTTTAAAAAACCCCGGGACAGCGGAGGACTTCTCCGCTGTCCGGGCGATCTTAAAATGCTGGCGGGCGGCATTTTAAAATCGCCCCGGGACAGCGGAGGACTTCTCCGCTGTCCGGGGCGATTTAAAAGCCCCTGGGAAGGCAGGCAGGGGGGACAAAGACTTTTGCCCCCCGCCAGCCTTCAGAAGAGGTCCTGGACCTCTTCTGAAGGCGGGCGGGGGGCGAAAGTCTTTGCTCCCCCCTGCCTTCAAAAGCCGTCCGGGACAGGCAGGCAGGGGGGAGCAAAGACTTTCGCCCCCCGCCCGCCTTCAGAAGGTGTTCCCTCCCCCCCCGCCCGGCTTCGGAGCACCGTTCCGAAGCCGGGCGGCGGCGGCAGGTGTTCCCTCCCCCCGCCCGGCTTCGGAGCACCGTTCCGAAGCCGGGCGGCGGGGGGAGGTCTTCCCTCCCCCCCGCCCGGCTTCGGAGCACCGTTCCGAAGCCGGCGGCGGCGGCAGGTGTTCCCTCCCCCCCGCCCGGCTTCGGAGCACCGTTCCGAAGCCGGGCGGCGGCGGCAGGTGTTCCCTCCCCCCCCGCCCGGCTTCGGAGGAGCCTTCCGAAGCCCGGCGGCGGCGGGAGGAGGTGTCCCCGCCCAGCCGCCAGGCTTCGGAGGAGGTCCGAGGACAGTGGGGAAGACGCGCTGCGCTTCCCCGCTGTCCCTGAGATTTCCCTATGGGCTGTCGTCTTGCGAAGCAAGCCCATAGGGAAATTCGTTTTGCGAAGCGCCTCCAAAACGGAAAACCCTTTCGTCTAGCGGGTTTTCCGTCTTGCGAGGCGTTCATCTTGCGGGGTACCACTGTACTTGGTAAATACACACACACACACACACACACACACACACATTTTTCTGGGTTATATCTTCGTCTCAAACCATTGCAACACCCATTTCCTCACATTCATTTGCTTCTTTAGAATGGAATATGACTAACTACTTTGGAATTTACATTGGCTATTTATTTTCTACACAGGGTTCTCTGTTGCAGATCACCACACACCAAATAACCAAACATCTACCAGTGAGCACTTACCGTGCTTTGCATTAGAAAACTGTAATGGGCATTATAGCGTCTGGGTGAAAATGTCACTTACAAGGTGACTTTTCTCCTGTCAATCTTCAAATTTAGACCAGTTAAAGGAGACCGGAGAAGACAATGGGTTAAAAGCATGAGGCCAACTAATATCTAAACCAGCCCTGCTTCTATAGAAAAGTTCTAGTGGCCTTGGCATGTAGCCAAACCCATTACAAAGCCCGTGAAAGACAGGAAAAGCACTCTCAGATGGTAATAACGAACTGACATTAAAACTGATTTATGAATAACCAGGGCAAGATCAAACATGCCTCTTCAGCAAGTGGGAGTAAACACTTGCTTTCGTCAAACAGAATAGGTTTTTTAGGGCAAGCATGACGAATCACTTGAGAATTTATATTTTTAAATTATTCTACTTAGCTTTAAAAAGAAAGAAAGACATATTTTGAATGAAACTAAGGGCTCGCCCACACTTCTGCTTCTGGACAAGTAGCGTTAACTCAGCTAGCTAGAGATTAATGCTGATCATGCGAAGGTTGTGGGTTTGATCCCCGTACAGGGCAGCTGCATATTCCTGCATTGCAGGGGGTTGGACTAGATGAACATTGGGGTCCCTTTCTACTCTAGGATTCTATGAGCCAATGTAGTTCTATGAGTAGGTACAAGCGGTTTTGACATTCCCCCAGAAAGCCTGCTCTTCAGTGCTAAATCGAAACCAACAGCAACCCACAGAAAACCCGGTTGCCATTTGCTCCGATTCAACGAAAAACCACTTTGTCCCCAGAATGGCAAATGTCCTGAGATCTTCAGAGCTAGGATGATACCTCAACTTGATGGAAAAGTTGAAAACATCTGAATTTTCCAAGTGTGTATGTCTGCCCCTCCTTTATTGATAAAATCAGGTGAGGCAAAAATTGGTTAATCAAGACTTTTGCTCTGATCTTTAAGGGGTCATTTCGAGCCCAAATGCATCTAGATAAAAAGGTACCAGTTCCCTTTAGGATTGGAGCTTAACTGTAATATGAAGTTGTTGTTTTTAAAAATAAGCCCGATCCCTGGATTTTCATTGGTACTCCAGTGCATGAGGAGGTCAAGTTTAATCCTACTTGATGAAAAGTGACCCATGTGCTGCAAGAGGCAATGGAAAAAACTCCCACTGGCACTAGGAAGACTTTCCCCCTTCAGACTCACTGCCACAACAGGATCACATTGGCAGGGTCCTGGCTGGGGAGAGAAGGGTTAAACCTATTCTCCCTGGGCACTAGTCCTGATGCAAATCACTCCTCCCCCACAGATTAAATTTTTTAAAAAACCAACCTGTTTCAGCTGCAAGCTATGCTATTAACCAATGTGTAGTCCTAAAATCCCCTGGGCTCTCAAGTTGGTCAGTTTAGGACCTGGCAACCTTAAATGGCCCATTAATGTGGTCTGATCTATATTCAGCTACAGACTAATCTTAGCTCAGGGGAAATGTGTCAGGGGCTGGATCCCAGGGTGGAGTCAAATGTGGGCATCTCTCACATTCACAAGCACCATCCCTATCAATCTGTCTCAACAAGAACACCCCCTTGATCCACCATCTACTCCTGTGGTTCCCAACGTGGGGCACACGCCCCACAGGGGGGCAATTTGAGAATGAGTTATTAACAGTTAATGGCCTTTTAGGCTTCCTCCATGTGAATAGGAGTTCACTTTTTGAATAATAAGAATTATATGTCACCGGGGTGGGGGTAGGAATCAGGATTTTAGAGATGTTTAAGTGGGGCATGGCCAAAAAAAGGTTGGGAATCCTTGATCTACTCAGTCTCCTTTATGCACACACACACAATTCTCTGTCTGTCTGTCTCTCTGTGCATCCATCCATCCATCCAACTAGCCATCCATGTACCTTCATACCTACTTACCTAAACACACAAAATACACACACTGCAATTGGAGTTTTTCCACCAGTGCACATAACAGATCCAGAATGATCCCCAGGCCTTGCATTGGCAAAAAGGGAATTGAGCTGTGGGATCCCTTTCATCATGGGGTTGTTTTTTGACAATGCAAATCCGCAGATGTGGGGCCCCCCTAATCTGGACTGAGATCCTAGCAGAGAGGAAAGGTTTAGAGCCCTTCTACCACCTACCTCAGCTTCCCAATCCACATCTGGTTTACTACTACTATTATGCCCCTGCTTTTCCTTTCTCTCAGTAGCCCAAAGGGAGTTGAGTCCTGGTGGCTGGGTGGAAAGCATTCCACTCACGGGTCAGAGGATCCCCATCCTGTCTCCATATTTTATTTTATTTTTGAGATAGTTGGAGATGCTCCATACTCTTCTCAAGATAATAAATTTTACTCTTTCGCCCATTCTATCTCATGTCCCATCTTTAGGCACTTTTACATATACAGAATGAAATTTCAAAGGAACTCGATGTTGCTATTAAAGAAGCGGCAAAGGAAAATGCCATGGCATTTGTTGTTTCAGGCTTTTAATAACCTTAGATGTCAACAAGAAGCTATGAATGTGGAGGCAATGCTGAAGCCCTCCTTTAACACTTGTAAATCAAGATACCGCATTCTTCTATCAATACCCGCCCCTGCCCCCCAGACACACACAATTTAAAATATGTTTTAAAATCTGTCAAAACTGTCCAGCAGTAAACAGGGACTTTAGCTCCCTGGCTGGTGCCAGTTCTATTTACTGAACTGTGATAGTTCTTTGGGGAGAAAGAGCTCGAAGTACACCTAACATTTACCAGAGTATTAGAATTACTGAGTGCCCAACATGAAACCCAACACACTCCATTTCCCTGAGAAAATCACAGCCCTTCCTTCTGCGGCCTTCGAAACCAGTCAGTAGTTAAGGGGGGTGGGTCTCCTTCCCTACGCCGGTAATCCAAGCATCCATTTCTCATCAGGCATCAAATCTTTCCTATGTGGCTGGGAATAATGCCAGAGGACCACTTTCATTAACTGCTTTTGAATTGTATCCTCTCGTTCTTGGGAGCATTTGGCAGGGTCAAACATGTTTACACCTTTTTTGCCAAGCACTTCCTCCATAGCATTTCCTGGAGATGTTTAGCTATAGTCAATATTTCTTCTAGGAATACATCCAGGTGTTTCAAGGCCATTTCTTGTCTGTGACTTGTCAGACCAAACACTGTCTGCATGTGTTTACATGGCCAAAAAACAAGCTGCAATAAGGCGCGTTCAGCAGCTTGAAACAGTATTCCATGGCCTGTTTTGGACTCCCAAACCATTTCGGAGGTAAACCATTGTTTACAGTAACTGATCTGGTCGCACTGACAAGCTATAGCTACTATGAACCAAGGAGAAAGGAGAGAATAGGAGTGTGTATGTTTGTGTGTGTGCAGGGTAGAGTGCTCAGGATCAGCACCAACAGGTATCTGGCAAGGTTTCCAGTTACTACTGTCTCAATAATGGCAGACTTTGTTTGTGAAAGAGTAAGAGAAGGAAGAATACAATACTCTTTTCTGAGATAAGAAAGAAAAGGAAGGTGCTCATCTTCCCTCCCATTATGTTTGGACAGAGAAAAGCAAACCAACGAAATCTGCTTGACCGAGTGTCTTAAATAGACAGCACCAAACACCAAGTGTTAAAACATTCAGGAAAAATATGTACTGTAGTATGAAACAACATTTACTGGTAGGACTTCATCACTGTGCCTCGTGGCTGTGAATTCCGTTAAGTTACATGATGTGTTGCAGGAAAAAATGTCTGCAGTATTGCTTCATAACACTGCCTGAACTCATTTTTCTTGCGCAGAAAGGCGCAGGAGAGAGGAAATAACTCCAGATGATGTCCAACTGCAACAAACGGCAGGGAAGAGAGTGATAACTGCTCGGGGTTCGAAATCCACCCATGCCTTGTGCCTGCTTTGTTGTCCGGAGAATATTCTCACCTCACATCACTAGTTGTCCTAGGGCCTAGGCAAATCATATCTAGTTCCACGCTCACTGTTGCTCCTCTCTGCAGACATAATGCCCCTGATCTTGGAAGCTCAATTTAGTTATTATGGCTGATAGAATCTACCTATGGGTGGAGATTTTAGTAGAGAGGCTTTTGATAAGACGGAGCAGAAAGAAGTTTCTTAAGAAGTCTGTGTGGGACTTGCAGCATTCCTGCTTTGGGGGGGAGAAACCATCTACCACTGACAACCCCTGTGCATTTTGCTGGTTCAGGCACAAATACCAGCTTGCCAAGGCTGGGCAGAGCTGAAAGGAGAAACAGGCAGCTGAAAGGTTGTACTTCCAACAGAGTTCCGAAAAATATGGCTGAATAGTTTGGCACTCAGCCTGAGTTTTTATTCTAGGAAAAATCCCCAAACACATTTTTAAAGCTCTTCACAAAAGCCAAGGTATTGTATCCAGAACAAGAGTGTACAGCAATCAAGAGCTGCAGGATGCAGAATATTTAAGCCAGACAAATGGGACGCAGCATTAGCACACGATTACTGTGCCGTGAATTTAATAGTACTGTGTTTTAAAATGATTTTATAACTCCATTTCGTGGGACCTTTGGAGAACAGTAATCTTCCTGTACATACAGTAACACTTTTATGTACTCTATGGCTGTTTTTATTCTAGAAAGCGAGTAAAATTTTAATGTTGCTTGTTGCCGTTTTCTCATCCATCTTTACAAAAGTCAGTGGCTAAAATGGCTAAGAAACTGAACTTGAACTAGTGCTAGGAAGTGATGCTCTCCGATTCATGCCTGGCCTATAAATGCGGCAGCATAAAGAGGGAATAAGAGTCATGAAGTGGTAGATGGACAGCATCCCTTCAGATAGGGAGTGCTATCTTTTAAAAAATGTTCTTCTTCTCTGCACAACCATATACAAGCCAGCAGAAAACTAGAGGACTGGTCTAGAACCCCTTTTCCTGATGTACTTGGTTTTTTTATTTGCTTCAATGACATACCTAAGGGGAACATGAAAAAGGGCCCACCCCCTTCAAGCTGGATCTACAGGATCCTACCAGTTCATCCTGCTCCATGTAGAGGCCTAAGGTGCAGATAAATCCAAATGCTTGCAACCTTAAAAGTGTTCAGAAAGCAACTACCAAATGAGCAGTAGCTGCCACTCTGCATCTACTCCAGCTGAATATGCATTTCTGTCAAGTTAACCGGTCCTTGATTCATTCCTGCCTTCCAACTACAAGTGCACGCCATATGTTCTAACCTAGGAGAGCAGCAGATGCCGTTCTTTCCCCTGTCAAAGCTAACAACCCTTAACCTGATGACTCACATCACAGGCAGCCCAAGCAGAAGGTATTCTGAAGCCAAACTTCACTGCTAATCACTTCGAGATGCCTCCTGGGAAGAAAGCCACGCACGTAATAAAAATACATAAAACGGTAAGTCATCTTCTCATATTCCCCAGGTCTCAGGCTGGTTTCCAACGCAGGACCTAAGCCATAAGCCAACATCGTAGGTTTGCCAAGAGAACAGAGCAAGGAGAGCAGGTGAATGCTGGAATGTCATTGAGCATCCAAGGAAGAAGAGTAATCCGGTTTTTAAGCTCCAGCTTGTTTAGCGGCAGTAGCATCAAGTTAGCAAAAACCTTGCCTGATTTTGTTATCACAAAAAGAAAGATAGTGATTTTGTTATCACAAAAAGTGTGAAATGCATTCTACCCACACATAGCATTGCAGACACGGCACATACTAAAAAAATTCACAATAAAAGTAAAACAGCCTTTTAAAGCCCTAAATGGCCTCGGTCCTGTATACCTGAAGGAGCGTCTCCACCCCCATCATCCAGTGAGGTCCAGTGCTGAGGGCCTTCTGGCGGTTCCCTCATTGCAAGAAGTGAGGTTACAGGGAACCAGGCAGAGGGCCTTCTCAGTAGTGGAATCTGCCCTGTGGAACGCCCTCCCAGCAGATGTCAAGGCAATAAACAACTATTTTACTTTTAAAAGACAACTGTTTAGGGAAGTTTTTAATGTCTGATGCTGTATTGTTTTTAATATTCGGTTGGAAGCCACCCAGAGTGGCTGGGGAAACCCAGCCAGATGGGCAGGGTATAAATAATAAATTATTATTATATTATTATTTTAAAAATGAACTACACCTACATGGACTTTGAGAAATACTCAGTTTAATCTGTTGTTGACTAATTCCCCACAATTTCTAAAAACTACTTTATAGGTACTGAGTAAGTTTATTAATATTTATACAATGCCCACATATTGCTTGCCTAGAGTCTTTTGAGTTATAGGGGGCCTCTAGTGCTCAATGCAGAAAATCCAGAGTTTGCGTATCCTCCATAATCCAGCCTCTGCATGAAGACTGTGGAAGAGTGAGCAAGAGCCCACTACCCATCTTGGTCATGGGCCCTATTGCCGAACTACATCTGTCAAGTAAGAAACTAATGCTGAAAAATCCATCACTGATACACCTGGTGTCAGGGAGGAGAAGGAGAACTCCGAACCTAAACCTCGACTTGCTTTGCAGCTATACTCATTGGTGAGAAAGGCTTTGGGAGCAAACCCCAAGGAAAAATCCCTACCCATTGCCTTGTGGGATATTTTGGGGAGACAAAAGGGTTAAGGAGTAAACCCTACACAAATCTAGAGTGGAGTCCCTAAGACGGTTGGATGGTGCCTTGTGCGTCTCCTTCTTCCAACTCCTATAGCCAAGTTGATGCCAAATGTATTGCTCTGCTTTCCTTTGGCCCACAAGCGAGGCTGGGGAGGGGTGTGTGTCTTGCCATCTGGACAGCCCAGGACCTCCATACACTCTGCCCAGGCATGTGCTCACTTCAGTGCTGCTAACACAGCAAAAACAATGCTGGAGGCAGCAGTTATGAGTAACTAGTCTCTGCAGCCACAACAGGCGCTGTGATTCTCCAGCGGTTTAACCTCACCCCTGGAGGTGAAGTCCAATGTCTCTCGAGACAGACGGATTCCAACAATGGACATACTTGGTTTCGTCTACTTTAACCCCCCAAAAATCTCCCTGTGTATTACAAAGCTGCCTTGAGTTCTGTCACCTGATCCCATGGCCCAGAAAAATAGCAGACTCAGCCAAGAAGCAGAGCACACACCAGAGCTATGCAGATAGTTCTCAGTATCTCTCAATGAACTATATAAAGCAAAGAAAAAAGGGCTAAAATCAGAGCGTATTGGGAACACACTCTGGACATAATCAGATTCATGTCTCAAGTAGCCCTTATTGTTGCTTTCAACTACTCTACTTCTCATTCCGCCATGTAGCAGAAAGGCTATCGTTCATTCCCATGAGGAAAAAGGAAAGCACTTGGGACGCAACATTGCTGAAGATGCAAGACCTGCTCACACGATGTGTAGAGGAGTCTTTCCCAACCAGGTACCCTCAAGTTGTTTTGGACCACAACTCCCATGATCCTCAACTATTAGCTGTGCCAGCATGATTTATGGTCCAAAATATCTCAAGGACCCCACGTTGGGGAAGGTTGGTTTAGGGATTTGAAACATAAATATGTATGTGCAGCACACAGACAAACATCGTGTCTCCTTTGAACACCCCTTAGACATACAACGTTGTTCATATGCAACCCGGCATTCCAATGATGGACAACTCATGACCGAAAGAAATGAATATGCACACATCAAAAGGTTCAGGACACGAAAGGCGCCTCATACATTCGATGGCATTCCATCGGTCTCATTTCAGTGAGTTGTAAACACAGGCAAAGATCAAACCAAGACGAGATAAGCAAGTGATTTATGAGGCATGCCTCTGAACATCAGAGCAATCGATATGGGTCACTTACAGATGATAAGGCATTCTTCAGTCCAGCTATTTGCGCAGATGGAGATGAGGCTGAATCATGTTCAAACATCTGCTGCAGCTTCTCTCTCTCCGTCGAGATCGTACTGAAAGCCGACTTTAAGGTGAAGTACACTATAGAAAATAGTCAAAGTTACAGAAACGACACAAGGGCAAAATGTGTGCAGAAGAGCAGCTGGAGAGACAAACACAGCATGGCAAACAGCGAGAATGAAAACATTTCTGTTGCTGATTACATAAATACAAAGCAAAGTGCTTTGCAAGATTTTAATGTAAAAGGGGTTGGGGAAATACAGATTCATAAAATAAACACACACACACCAAATCCACAATGTAATGCAACTGTGGGCAATGATTATGATTATTTGCTCATGACCAGATAAGCCTTGTATTTAATTACTCACTTGGCAGCTTTAATGAATTTCATGCAGGTGAGTGAGCAGGCTGGCAGAGAAGCAACAAATCGCTCCAGCCCACCAGCCTGTTCCCTCGGTGGTCAATAGGGAAATGTAAGAGCTGACACAAGAGACAGAGCAATCCATCCCTCCTTTGCCTGAGCAATTGGTAGCTCAAGTTTCCATGCTGGCTAGAGAAGAGATGGTTTTCCGTCTTCTACGGACAGTATGGAAATGCAATCTACTATTCATTTATCTTGCTGCTTTGCACAATTTTCAAAACAGCGGGAAACCCACAATTTAAAAATCTCAGAGCATGAGAAGAGCTCTCTCTGCTGGATCAGACCAAAGGCCCATCTAGTCCAGCACAAGATGACAGCCTATGGGAAGCCTGGAAGCAGGACCTGGGTGCAACAGTGCTTTCACCCCTTGTGAATCCCAGCAACTGATTTACAGAGGCCTGCTTCCCCTGACACACCACTAGGCACGAGGCTTCTTAGCAGGCTAATAGAAGCCCTGCAGCTTAGTAACTTTTCTGGGCTTGTTTGCAAGGCTTCTCTACTGATCTAATAACTTTTGTATCTGTATTTGGCACTATATTTGGAGTTATCCCACTCTATCCTCTGTGGGATAGAGTTAAGCTGAGATATCGCAGCCGAGTGGGGATTGGAGCCTAGGTCCAACACGAACTGCTGCACCAGGCTGCTTCTCAGCAATATAAAAAGCCTTCCTTTTCTAAACAACAGAATACAAATGAACAGCAAGTAAGGAATGCAAAGCTCAGGGTTAGGTTAGTTATTTTCATGTTATGTACATCTGCAGCCTTGAGCAAAAAATAACTTGACATGTTATCACTGCAAGATACCAGGAAATATGTAACACCAGCTAATGGTGGGCCTGCGTGACGTAACTACCCACTGCTTAATTGTAACCTCGTCATTGGGCACTTTTCCCAGCTGAAGTCAATGTTCAAAGTCACCATGTAATGACAGCTACAGGGCTCTAGGTCACAGTTTCAGTCCTTATATGAATGTGTTAACCTGAATCCTTTGTAAGAGGGACAGACTACAAAGGTATACTAACGACGATACAGGGAGGGATGGCAGCAGGAGGAACCAAGATACCTCTGAGGCATGGCTTCTCTGGGTGCATAATGAAGTATTTCATCATTATCCTGATGACAAGTAAAGGTAAAGGACCCCTGGACGGTTAAGTCCAGCCAAAGGCGACTATGAGGTGCGACAATCATTTCGCTTTCAGGCCGAGGGAGCCGGCGTTTGTCCACAGACAGCTTTCTGAGTCATGTGGCCAACATGATTAAACCGCTTCTGGCGCAACGGAACACCATGACAGAAACTAGAGCGCACAGAAACGCCGTTTACCTTCCTGCCACAGTGGTACCTATTTTTCTACTTGCACTGGCGTGCTTTCAAACTTCTAGGTTGGCAGGAGCTGGGACAGAGCAATGGGAGCTCACTCCGTTGCGAGGATTTGAACCACCAACCTTCCAATCGGCAAGCCCGAGAGGCTCAGTGGTTTAGACCACAGCGCCACCCATGTTCCCCTATGCCGGGATAGCTCAATTGGTAGAGCATGAGACTCTCAATCTCTAGGTGGTGGTTTTGAGTCCCATGTTGGGGGGAAATATTCCTGCACTGCAGGGGGTTGGACTTGATGATCCTTGGGGGTCCCTTCCAACTCTACAGTTCTGTGATTCTGCACAAACACAGCTTCACCACCTAACCCTGAGCAAAGACTGAACTAAATAATGGATTTAATCATACAAAGCAACATGGGGATTTAAAGCAGCTTCAAAAAGCCAGAGTTTTACCTACAAAAAGATGGTGTGAGGTGGAAAAGGTCGCGGAATATTTTCTGTGATTAATGAAATGGTGTTGTTTTTTTTAAAATCCTTTTTATAAAAGACTTGAATAATTATCTCTGTCATTTCCAAGGTTCCCTTTCCCTTTTCAACTAGAACACTGTTAAAATGAATACAGATGGTACGATTTAGCAGACATACTAATAACGTGTGAGCTGCTGGTTTATTTATTAATCTCGCAAAAGGGCTGACTAGTGCCAGCTTGAGCTGGCCTCATAGCGCCTTAAAATGATTTCCCCCCCTCTCTTCGGCATCCACTAAAAATAGGTTACTACCATAGCAACCCCCTTACATCACAAATGCCAACTCTAAAATTCAGGAAGCTACGTTCAACATCTGTACACATAAACCAGATGCAATATGCAGCTGCATTTTCAGATAAAGGCTTTCACAACTGCTCTTCAGGCTAGAAGATTCCCTAGACTTACATAAACAGTTCAAAAATGGATTAGATTGCCACAAATGTTCATGAGGGGTGTTGGATGAAGGCCAGCTTCAGAGAATTATGATGAATGGGGAGGATTTGCAAAATGGACCTGAGTGTTCTTTTCTAGATGCCTCCTTAATATGTGCGCATACATAAAGTTATGCATTAATTCAGATAAGGCTGAAAGAAACAATAATTAGTGTGGTGGTTCAAGCTGTTCAAAAGAAGGTCCAAAGCTCAAATCACAATTCCATACTTCGATAACACTTTCATTGTGCAAGAGGCATTTTAAAAGCAACTGAATTCTTACAACATTAACTGCACATCACTTTTTTACTGGATTTCTCACAAACCCCACCTCTAACTTCCACGTTGTTGGGTTTTTAAAAAAAATTGTCCCATTTACCTTTGTGTGCTATGTGACACAAGTCCTCTTGCATTTTAGAGAATTCCGATGTTGTTTCGGAACCATTAGAGTAAATTTTCTCTTCGCCAAAATCTAATGTGGATAAATTGGGGTTGGAAGCGTGCAGTCTCAATGGAGCAGAAAGAACAGTTGGTACCTATAAGCAACACACACCGGCGGTGCGATATTAGTACAAAAGGTTCCAGGTTGCCAGCAACTTACATTCAAGATTCAGAAAGGAAGGGAAAGACATTGATCTGAAGCAGATCATTGCCACTTGCAAACCAGAAGAACCCCCCGTACCCTACTGCACCCACATTTTACGCCACAGATTTGTCCATGTAGCTTACCCAAACCCTTAGTTAAAGGTTTTGAAGTTTCGCTTGAGCATTTCAAGTGGTGCTCTTCATCTCTGCACCTTCCGCATTGAAGCTTTCCTTCCTGCTGTTTCTCTTCTCACTTCAGATTGCTCAGAAAATCGATGCTGAGCTACTCTCTTCCCATTAAGTTATCCCCTCTATCCTGAACCTTCTGCTCCAGTTTCCTTCCCTAGACCTCACCCTGAAAACTCTCCTGCTCCCTATTCACAATTATAGTTCCTTCACTTGCTCACTCTAGTCTACCCAGAGTCATTTGCCAACAATTTCCTTCTGCCTCCTTCGCCTGGGAACTTCCTTATTCCTTGAACACCATCACTTTCTCCTCCCTCAATACCCACATTTTCAAGCAAAACCATGGTTGAACAATCCCAGTATCACTGGGAACGACGGCTATACCACGCCTCGCTTTCCCCTTTACTTAACCTCACTACTTATTTACCACCCCTTGAGCTCTTCCTTCCCTTCTCCTTATTTCTTGATTTAACAAAATTTATTCCCCACTTCACAAGCAGATGCCCACAGCAGCTTACAATTGAAACATGAAATGCCAAGCCATGTGCTTGGGCCTAATGCGATCCTTTCTATGTTCTTTACAGACTCTTTGCAAAAGAACCCCATGAAAGCCCAAATGTTATATTCTTAGCAAAAACAACATTAAATAAATGTAAGTACTGTGGGATTTGCTTGTGCATGGGAGGGGGGGGACCTGAGGTTAATTTGAGGCCATGCCAATACCCATCACAAATGTCAATTAACTCGTGGTTAAAAGGTGATTACAGAGTACACCATTCAACTCTCTTTTCTGGTCCAGGATTCAATCCTCCCCTCCTCTGTCAATCTATGCAACCCCCCCCCCCCCCAGTTCAACTGTCTCCTTTCCTAGCTTTATTCAAGCTTCCTGCTCTCTTTCAGAAAGTCCCCACCTAAGCTGCGGAGGAAGTTGTCAATCACTCACCTGAAAGGATGTGCTCATGCTCCTCATTAAATGCCTTGCTGAATTCAGAGGATTGGAGGTATGGGGAAGGAAAAGGTAAGGGGTGGTGGGATTGCTAGGCTGGAGTACGGACATGGCAGAAAGCGCATTGGCCAGTATATTAGGGGGGTGGTATTTGACCGGTCAAGAACATAAAAAAAATGAAACAAAAACATAAAACTTGGTCAATTGACTGGCCAAATAATAGACAAGCATTTAAACACGTATGCTATAAAGAGAATTTGCTAGTTGCCCAAAGAACTAGGGGACCTCCCAGAAGCTTTATAGAGCACTATGAAAGAACACTCGAAGCCCTTCCTCCCCACAGGAAATGCAAACAATTCAAAGGAATAATGGCTTATGAAACTGATGGACTAGGCTGAAACGGCGAAATTAACTGCCAAACTAAGAGGACATCATGACTAAGGAGGAATTGGGACTATCTATCAAAGTATCACCCAGACATGAAGTTGCAGGCAGGATTTGAAATATAAGCAGTGGATTCTCGAAAGACCTAATGATAGTGAAGTTTAGATAATAAAAACAGATCTATTGTTGTGCAATGGTGTGGGTCTGGTCCCACCTGCTACTGGAATGTCCTCTTCCCCCAACAGACTGCCATGGGGTGATGAGGATCTTGGCCTGAAAAGGTTTCTTCATCCCTATGCTACAGGGTCAGTTTCTGGCTAGCCGGTAAGCTTAGACCAGTGTCTCTTCCATGAGGACAGTTTGTGTATGTTTCCTTGATGCTTCCCATCCTGAAGCATGAGTTCCTGTTCAAATATGGCTGTGGTTACAATATGTGACTAGTAGGAGAAGCTCGCTCATGCTGCTCAAAAGTGAGGGAGAAGGCAGGAAGTCAAGGAATAGTTGTTCCAAAAAGTGAGGAGTGGACTCGCATGAGCAGCCCTGATTCCTTCAGGGCTCCACAGCAAGGGACTCTCACTGTTTGTATTGCTGTCAGATGACACTGGGATGCAACAGAAAGCTGTTAGTCACTCAGGGTGCTCCTAACATGTTTGACTGCAGCCAATTAATCGTATTTGACCAATCAATTGACCAGCATGACAACCCTACCCTCATCTGCGTCAGACCCATACTAGCCTAGTTCCCCTACCCCAAAATGAAAACAGCTTTCTAAGGCTTAAGAAACCACAACCAGATATTCTTTAATGGGAAATGCTTGGCATTGGCGTGAGATACTATGCATGCAAATTGTGTACTCTTACGACTGCACTACCCCTTTCACCCTTCTGCAGCCCCCTGTAAACTCAGCAACCCAAATAAATGTGCATTCTCCAGATGGATGGAGCCAATCTTGGATATAAATGTTATTTATTATGCTGTCAAAAGTTCAGCGAACGAAAGGCTCAATAGATTAGTGAATGCAGCACCCTCTGCTTATATCACACCAGCAGAACGGAATCACCATCTGTCACCGAGAGCAATTACTAAGACCATCAATTATATTGGAGAAAATGAGTTTTCACCAGATCATCCACACTACATTTTTAGGATAAGCCTGGAAGGGGATGGGTGAAGAGAGGCTGGTTACCTGCAACATTCCTTTTGCATCTTTACTAAGACCTCGGGAACGCCACCTCCTGTGTGTTCTTTTTTCCTTTTTAGGACTTTCAAAGGGGATGCCCTTTAGAACAGCACACGGGAAAGAGAAGAACGGCATTTATCACAAATCTAGGAAGAAAGCTGACACGAGCTAGCAGCATGACCGAACAGAGGTAGCAATTTCCACAACTAACCTGCATGGCATTTATGGCGGGTGCTGAGTATGTCCTGTGGAGAACTTCCATGCTTTGCAGAAGCTGGCTCATTTCCAGCAGATAGTTATGACAGTGGGAGAGGTCTGTTGGGAAGAAAGAAACGATTTTCAGTGCTTTGTAAAAGAGGGGGGAGGGGAGAGGGAGGAAGAGGTTACCTACCCCTCCATTTATCTAGTGTATGCACAAAGTATCTTTCAGCAGAACTCTAATGGTAACTGATTACTAGGTAATTCAGAAGATTATGAGGGATGTGTCTGGCTGTCAGTTACATTCTGATTCTGTGGTTACTCGCCCAGGATTTGTTGAAACAGCTATTAAGAGTGAAGCTTACGAATAGGCGGGTTGGATTTTAGCACACACAAAGCAGTGGAGAAAAAACGTACCACCTATGAAATATATGATCCATGTTTAAAAGGGCTGTGTCAGCGGTCTGCGTTCAGGGGAGGGGGGAGAGACAGGAACGTACAGACAGCCTCCTCCTCTGTTGAGCAGCTGCACTTCGTCAGAGTCTGGGGAGGGGGAGCCTTCAGGAGACACGGACGACAAAAGGGGGGGACGAGGCAAAGGCTCAGTCAGGCGGAGGGACACTACTCCCAGGGAAGTGGATGTGCCTCTTCTGTCGCATAGTTTTCGCCAGGGAATTTCACGTAAGGAAAAGAGGAGGTTTTCCCGGGCTTTTATGCTGGAGGGCAAACAGGAAGAAGGCACTTCCGGAATCTGTTAGCGATTAAGGCAGACATGGTTTTTGGACTTCTGCACTGTTCATAAGTTTTGCACTCAATAAAACCTGTAAAGACAGGCCGGAGTCCTGGCTGTTATCTTTGTGAGCAACCACACTCTCACCTCACAGGTTGCATTAAGGTTTCCAGGGAGAAAAGGGTTTAAGCAGCATCTTTGAGCATAAGGTCATAGAGTTGGAAGGGATCCCCCCCTAGTCCAACCCCCTGAAAGGCAGGAATCTCAGCTAAGCATGCCTGACAGATGGCCATCCAACCTCTACTTTAAAACCTTCAAGGAAGGAGAGTCCACCGCCTTCAGAGGGAGTCCTGGCCCTCCTTTATTCCATTTCTTTAGGCTAATAGCACCATAAAGCATTATTCGCCTTGTAATTATTAGCTTCCTTGAGGGACTGGATGAGATTGTCTAATTCTTAATACACAGCTAAGTTAGCACTCTCTTACAAGAATGTGACTTGAAACAGCCCTATCAAAAACCGAAGCAGTAAAACTGAGTGACGTGTAAACAAGACTGGAGAAGATGTTCCACATAAACTAGGCTCTGGGGGCTAGTCTTTCTTGAACGGTTGGATTTCTCCCTCCCTCTCCATCCACACCAAAAACCCCCCAAACAAACCCATACACACTCCATTAGAAAACAGAGGCTAGGAGAAAAAGGTATTTTAAAGGTAGCTCACATGCCTGACCCAGTTGCTTTCTCAAGGAGAGCTCCTGGGAGAGTTTTGGGTAGGAAAGCAGAGAGGAACACAAGAACAGAAGATGCCAGTATGCTGGCAGTACTCAGAAGCGAGGAAGACCCCAGTCACAGGAAGGAAAATGGAGTATACCCCAAAGTACATAGGAAAAGGATTTATTAGGCTCAATGTGTTTTGGAACAAATCTTTTTTTCAGGGGCATTCTAATCGTCCTCCATCTGTTCTTCTCAAACCAAGGAAGGGCTGTGGCTCCGTGGCTTGACTCACTAGAAGGCTGCTGCCTATGTTCCTAATCTGCTCTGAAACCAAGTTTCAGTTCCTATGCACCTGCACGTCCTCTCTGCCTTTCTCCCCATGCTGAGAGTACTCAACCGCACGTTCCTCATTCCTTCCTAGCCTAAAAAGGACACTAGCAGCAAACAGAGCTTGTTTGTTTTTTAAAAAAGAAGTTTCACAGTGAGGAGTCCTGCAGCTGGGGTGAGCAGGAGCATAATGCTAGGACAATGATTTACACCCGGGTCGGGGAACCTCTTGCCCTGCAGTTCTCACCAACCCTGATCATTAGCTATGCTGCCTAACTTATGTTTTGTAACACCTCTGACAATATCACCTTTAGCCCAAGGAACTCCAGCCCAAAGGCTGTAAAGGAACCAACCCCCCACCCCCATTTTCATTCCCAGGGGGTGCACACACACCCACACGCTTTACACATCTTTCCACCACCCATCTATGTCCCACCTAGGAACAAGTTATTTCAAACTCTCCATTTGAACTTCAGTCACCTGTTATTTGGAGTCCAGTCCTTTTTAGAGGCTGAAGCAATTGACAAGGCAGGTGATAGGCTCTTGAAATGGAGAGAAGAAGAGTTTGGATTTGATATCCCGCCTTTCACTCCCCTTCAGGAGTCTCAAAGCGGCTAACATTCTCCTTTCCCTTCCTCCCCCACAAGAAACACTCTGTGAGGTGAGTGAGGCTGAGAGACTTCAAAGAAGTGTGACTAGCCCAAGGTCACCCAGCAGCTGCATGTGGAGGAGCGGAGACGCAAACCCGGTCCCCCAGATTACGAGACTACCGCTCTTAACCACTACACCACACTGGCTCTCAGAGGAGGAGAAGTAACCCTAACTTCAGAGTCACATGGTCTATTATCAACGCTTGCTTTAAAAATTGCTTTCCGAGACTTTAAGGCAGATGTTGCATCAGGACAGAGAACCATGAAGAACGTCCTGCAAACGCTAAGTAACTTAGAAGACTTAATTTCTACTAGAGAAAAGTTACCTTTTGAACATCTTTCCATATCCTCCGAAGACTGCAGCCAAGGTGGGATCCTTGAGTCATTGTTTGAGCAGGAGAATGACAAACTACTTCCAGTCTGCAATGAATTCTGCTGAGTCATGCTGCCTCGCTGTTGCGTGGAAACAGGATTACATCATCAATAAAAAATATTCCAGTAAGGGGAGAAATACTTTGCATGGTTTGTTACGGTGAATGACACTTAAAAGCAAGTACAGATATTTAACTTCAGGCGTGAAAGGCTTTGCAAAAGCAATTTCCCCAAATATTAAAGCAGGAATGGGAAACCTGGGGCGGGGGCTGATGGGAGTTGGAGTCCAACACCTGGGCAGCCACAGGTTCTCCATCCCTGAAGTAAAACTCAACCTGCACCACTGCTAGTCTGCAGGTTGGCTGAAAGATAAAGTACACTCAGAGGCCCTGTCCCACTAAAATTACTGAATTTCAAGCTAAATTCTTACATACTAATAAAGACCCATTAATGCTGTCAGTTCCACAAGCCAAAAATGCAAATACTTCCCAACTGCTTCACCACTGACATTTCCTGTCAATGGCCATCAGGCTATTACGGACATTTGGGCAAAGAAAATCCATGGTCTGTCAGGAAGTCAACTGGACAGCCCTGGTGAAGACAGTTTCTCTACCTAAATGACCAGGTTGTTGCCAGGAACAACAGGAAGTGAGGAAAGTGAACAAGAATGAGATGGGCTATAGTGCACTTTGTAGCCTACCAAACATCACAGAACAAGGCTAGCCAAATTGGTGTGTTCCAGATGTTCTGCACTCCAACTCTCATCAGTTTCAATCAGCTAGGACAATGGGAAGGGATGATGGGAGTTGTAGTCTGACAATATCTGAAGGGCACCATGTTGCTTATCCATATAAATACTCATCAGGTCACACAGCACATAAAGAGAGCATGAAAAGTGGCCCTTTCTTCAGTTAATGTAAACGTAAACTGTGCTGCTTAGTATCAATTGACTTGGATGAAGCTTTGTTTTGATTTCTTTACGTTTTATTTTGAAGCCACCAAATTCCCAAATCGTCACAAAACACTCAACTTTTGTTGACATTCATTCTTTACCTCCACTGGTACTGGAAAAAGAATGAGCACTACAGTGGTTTTTTGAAAGGAACATATTGTGTTTATTCCTCAAATATCAGCGCTATTCCTTGTTTTATTCTGCACACAGAGGTCAGACCAAATTAAGCCCCAAGGGAAGCCCATCATCTGTCATTCCTGCGGTTTCTACCTTTCTGCTTGCCGTGGATTCCAGAAAGCCAGTTACGGAGTCTGTAACAGAAGCTGATGCTGGAAAGAAATGGTTGTTGATGTCATGCGGAAACATGGAAATTTCATTTTGACGATACATTCTATGATGGCGTAGCTTTGCTACCCATTCATCAAAGACTTCCTGAGATTTTGCCTAGAGGAAAACAGAGGTTATAAAAACAAGAGTTATATTTTTCCACATTACTACTACCCAGCATAAGTGGGATGAAAGAGCTCATTTATCTCCCCTCAACTGGTTCAAAGTCCTTACTAAATGAATAATTCTGCAGTCCAGGACTGCTTTGCCACCTGGTAAACCTACATAGGAAGCAACCTGCTGGGCCACACCTAGCAAGGCCCAACTAGTCTAGCATTCTGTTCTCACAGTGGCCAGAACAGGACATGAGTGCAACACCAGTCTTCCTACACCACTCCTTTGAACTGAATGACAGAGGAGGTTTTGCTGCAGTAGATGGAAGGGAATTATCCTAGTGAGGTCCTGGTAACTTGTTTCTACTTCTCAGCCTAGTGATGCAGGGGATGCTGAGCTGCAGGAAGGATGAAAGGCAGCGAACACAGTGCTCTATGGTAGCAAACAGGGCCTGGCCCAGGCATCTACAAAACAAAGGGAAAGCTATAGGCTAAGTGTAAAAACCAAGGGGTGACACAGAGACCATGGGCAGCCTGTCCTGTTCCAAATAACCAATCAGACCAGCGAACCAAAGTTAAAGTAGCAACGGATTCTGCACAATAATACTCAGCTCCTATTGCATTTCTTTTTGAGTTTGCCGTATATGCAAGTTGTATTTTGTACTGATCAACACAAATTCTTTGAACCGAAGTTAGAGTCTGAAGTTCCCCGGCAGCAATTTGGATCCCAAGTCCAACTTAATTATATAAGTTTGTTGTTGTTGTTGTTTAGTCGTTTAGTCGTGTCCGACTCTTCGTGACCCCATGGACCAGAGCACGCCAGGCACTCCTATCTTCCACTGCCTCCCGCAGTTTGGTCAGACTCATGTTTATAATGATTTAAAACATATTAAATACATCACACTCTAGTCACGCATAAAACAAAAACAAATCAATGTCTGTCTTAAGGCAGAGTTTCTTATATGCACCCCCCATCAGCCAATTTTGTCTTCTATGGCTTGTGACTCAGTTGCGGCTCCACTTCAAATCATTATTCCTTTTCTGTGGGTTCATCTGGAGCCAACGCTAAATACAAATTCCAGCTTCAGGTTCTATCCCCCAGGGTTGTTCTGATCAAAAGGCTTTTAAGAAATACCCTACAGCTAAAAATTGATAACATAAAGTTAAACTGTATATGTATCTTTGAAAGCAGAGTACTGAACACCATGGGAAAACAGCAGTGGCAACTGCAGAAGCGTGATTTCCCTTAGCTACACACATATTACTGACAGGCAAAAGAGGTTCTAGTTCACTCAGTCCAATCACCCCTCCGAAGATTAAAAGCAGATCTTGTGTAACTCTGATTTTCTGACGCACCGTGCTGCAGCAGACTACACTATGCCCATATCCTTTGATATATAACATCCTTTGATATTAACATGCAAAATCACGATCGTTCACACTAAAAAGCATATAATAAGCTTTAGCCTATTAATAATATATCTTTGGCACTATTACATACTTAAAATGTATATTAAGCATCAAAACAATATTAAGTAGTTAAAACTATGCTGTTCTTCAAACTTTCTTCCCATGTGTGGGAATTCAAGTTAAACTATTGCTTTCAAATACAGATGGGTAGCCGTGTTGGTCTGCCATAGTCGAAATAAAAAAATTCCTTCCTGTAGCACCTTAAAGACCAACTAAGTTAGTTCTTGGTATAAGCTTTCGTGTGCATGCACACTTCTTCAGATACACGCTTTCAAAGCCATATACGACACCTTCGGTTCAAGCTTAGAGTAAGATATGACCTTGCAGCAAGTTGAGAGTAAGATTGCATTTTAAGTGAACTGGGCAAAATAGGGCAAAATATAGCAAATTCAACAGGATTCTGGGGAAACAGATGGAGATCTCTAGGTTGAATGCAATCTTTTCCAGCACCAGAATGACACTCTGATATTACTTAACAACAGGATTACCTTTAAATGATAAATGTGCTCTTCTGTATCCAAATCTATACATTTTGTTGACTTCTTCACAGACATCACCGAAAGCCCAACGTCTATGCACCCATGCAGCTTCCCTCGCGCTATCTGTCAAGAGTCATTAAAAATAACTATTTCAATTCAGGGAGAGGACAGCAAAAAAACCCCACAAAAAAAACCAGACTTTCAGGATTACCTCTTTCTGCCTACTGATATCCTTTCAAACAATCACTGATTTCTTTCACAAAAACCTAAGCAGACATCAAATTAATTCACGCAACGTTTGCACAATGTGTCTTTGAGGTACTTACGTCAGCTGGGCTCTTTGCATACTTCAAAATCCCTTTATCCAGAAAGAAGCATCTCTGTAATGCAGAGAAAACTCTTTTAGTCAGGAAGCGTAAGACAGTGCGACTGTTCCTTGAGGAGCTGTAATACTCCTTCACCCAGCCTTTCAACAAGGGCACCAGACTAAGTGACTTAAATGTTAATGGGAACAAACAACAATGACAGATGTCCTCACCTTGTGCCAACCTTTCAGAGGCCATTTCCTCTTTTTCAGCAGGTAGCCTTCCTGTTTCGGTGGTTCCTGCGTGTAATTCATGGCTCCCCGTAGTCCTTCTACAATTTCCCAGCTGTCCTGTTCAGAAACAAGGCCCAGAATATATAACAGTGTATTTTTTCTCCTTCGTCAAATGAGAGGACAGTGACAAAAGCAGCAACTTTAACATGCTAACAGCAGGCCAAAATCCCAACCAAGTAAATTTTATGTGAAAATAGTTTTGGAAAACTGCTACAATGATTTATATGGAAACTCAGCCAGGGGGACTCGTGGAAGTCACCCAACAATGTTAACAAAAGTGGAATTATTACAGTTAGGATAAATGTTTGTTTGTTTTTTGATGTTTTCTTTCTATTTGTTTGTTATAAATTTGGAAAACTAATAAAACAAATTTTGGAAAAAAAAATCCCAACCCAAGCAGACTGGGGTCACTTGGGTTTAAGATGGCTGCCCCACTGGGCTTCCAGATTGAGTGCAGCTAATTCAGTCTAAATGGGCTGTGAGCTGAACTGCCATTATGGACAGAATACTAAAAGGTGCATATAAATCCATTTGTTTGGAGCAGTCTTTGCCAACCTGGTGTTCTGAATTCCCATCTACCAGCATGCCAAGTAAATTAAACACTTTTTAATATGCAACAGCTGCATTCAGATGAAACAATAAACTATATTGAATGGTTATGGGAGCAAGTCTAAGTAAGCCTTGGAATAGGGCATGCCCCCTTCCTTTTACTCCTCAGGCACAACCAGGAGGGAAAGTTTGGAAGTTTTTGCTTCTGTTTTCACTTCTGCGCAGTTCAGTGAAATGTGAGAACTTGTGGGTCTTTCCGCACTTACTTTTTGTGGTGGTCTAGTTCAGGTATAGGCAAACTCGGCCCTCCGGATGTTTTGGGACTACAATTCTCATCATCCCTGCCCACTGATCCTGTTAGCTAGGGATCATGGGAGTTCTAGTCCCAAAACATCTGAAGGGCCGAGTTTGCCTATGCCTGGTCGAGTTGCTGTTTGGTCCAATGTTTTTAAGAGTGAATTTGTAGCCGATAGTCTGCACCTTTGGCCACATGTTGCTGTTATTAGAAAGGGACAAGTAAAGAATTTCTTTCTACAATAGTAGGTTGTACCTGAACTGAAAAAAGTTCTGTGGCTCCAGTCACACCTCTTATGTACTCTCATATTCCTCTGGTAGGTGTCAGAATTATGAACATGTCCAAGGAATATCACTTTTGTGGCTCTTTTTTTGTATTTAATTCACGGTGTTCTGGAATTCTAATAGTATAGCAGATAAGAGGAGGAACTATTGTGTCTGGTGAACCTAGTTATTGTGAGGAATATTGTCCGCAGCTAATTTTTGCTGTCATGGGCAAAACTCTGAATCATTATCACCATCTCAGTCTGCAATCTCTCTCCTCTGAACTGCGCTCGCAAACTGACAGCTTGCACCGTCATAAGGAAGTGGAGTGAAACAGATGTTTCACAAACCATGCTCACCAACCTTACCTCCACACAAAAACTGGGGCAATACTTGTACACAAATGGAAACTATTAAGAATTGTAGGTCAGAAGAAAAAAGTGGTCTTTGTTCCAGAACACTAGATGAATAATAATGTCATGTGGCAGTGTGCTAAAAAATCTGGAGAGAACAGAAATTATACCTCTATAACTGCAGAAAAACCCCTGTGTCTAATCTAGTTATGGTCTATTAAAACGGAAATTGTTTTAATGGACCATGATTAAGACTAACCATGGTTTGTCCAAATCCAGACATTCTCCAAGTTCATAATGGTAAACTGTGGTTTGTCAAAAAAAGAAGAAGCAAAAGCTTCTGATCTGCCTTACGTAGTTGTACCATAGAAAGAGAGCCTGCAACCCTAAAGCTCCCAGGCTCATTTCCATAATGAATGTACACAGACACAGTATCATGAAGTACATTAATACAGCAATACACAGGAATATTTTTAATGTTTTTATCAATACAACAACAATGATCATTGTATGCTCTCATGGTAGTGTGAATATTCCATACTAAACTACCTTTTGTAATCTCATCCGCTCCTACTATATGTGATATTTTGTGCCCAGAAGATCCTTGTAAATTTTTGAATGTTTATTACCCATTTCCCTTCCCCCATTTCTGAATAATGAAACAGAGATTTTAACAACAAAGCCTAAAATGCTCTGTTGCCTCAAATGAAATATGCATGCAGAAAAGTAACTGCTTATTCCACATTTTAGAGCTGCAAAACGCGTATGACAACATTCAGAGCCCAGATGAAACCCAACATATGAGAAAGCAATGAGCAACAGGAGTTACTGAACTGATCACATTTCAAATTGGCAACAAAGTTTGCGGAAATGTCAGTGGAATAACTCCTACAAGTTACAAATTAGTCATTTGAAACCATCTCAACCTGGGCAAACGGTCCATTTTAAAAATATCATTTATTTGCTGTAGTATTTTAACACTGCAAACCACTGTATATAAATGCATTAAGAAGTAGTAACAAAAGAATGTTAACATTAATTTCACAAGATAGGAGGGAACATATTCATCATGGAAAACAGGGACAAATCACTGAAAGTGGCTGGGAAACCGCAAGGCCAAAGGCAAATCCCCCTCGGCCACCTGTCCTTGCCTTCTTCAAAATTGTAATTTAATCTTGCAAAGGATTTGATAAAGTGAAATGAAATGGGACAAATGCTTTGTTTGGAGTTCATGAGTGTCAGAGAATCTCAGGCCTGAAGGCCCAGTCCCCACGAG
Organism: Podarcis pityusensis; assembly: GCF_964106645.2. Taxonomy (NCBI): domain Eukaryota; kingdom Metazoa; phylum Chordata; class Lepidosauria; order Squamata; family Lacertidae; genus Podarcis; species Podarcis pityusensis. The sequence goes on from NC_138037.1 coordinate 35,899,173, forward strand.
AGAGGCAGATAGGCCTCCTGGAAGGGAGCTTCCTAGGATGGGTTAAAGGGGAGTAGGAAACATTTCCATTCCAGGAGCTGCCATGTATGAGGGACACAAACCTTTTAAAAGCCAGGAAGACCTCAACATTTTGAGCAACATGGGTTCCACTGTCTGAAGTCTAACCTTTTAACAATGCCTTTGAGAAACCCCTGTAATCTCACTAGGTTGCCTGGGCCAGCAGAACAGCCTGTGAGCAGCAAATTAAAAACAAAGAACAGCGAGAACGGCTTCGCATCCGAAACATGTTCTTGGAGGACTGTTTTCTCATTTTTGCGCTTTTATAGTCTGGCGCAGGTACCAGAGCACAAAACAGATCCTCACATCTTCTGTAGGGAATGGTGCATGTACACTTAAAATCAGGGCTTTCCTCAGCGAAATTGCAAAGAATGGCTTTGCGCGGGGGCGAAAGCAGCAATATAAATGCATGCATTTTCAACGGACAGGAGGGTATGGCTGTCAGATACCTGTGCCAGAAAACAAAATGAACGTGTGGGACGAGGCCCTCAGGAATAAATGGCTATAGTTCAGAGAGGGACGTTTTGGCTTCCCCATCCACTATTTTGCTGTGGAAGGAGGGAAAAGGGGGGGGGGGAGACTACAACTCAAGAGTCTTTGTGGATGCTTGAAGGTTCATATTTCATCAGATTTCCTGCCAATGAGCCTTTTCATTAAAACTGACAATACCTAATTAAAATGGGACTGAGGGGGCAGATTACCAATTCTCAGCAGACAAAAGGTATGGCGCCTGTCACTTGGAGCCTGAAGTATCAGTCATCACAGAGGCAAAAGATATCTAGGTGTCTGAAAACATGCGTTATATAGAGCAGAAGAGGACTATTATAAAAGTAGATCTGTCCTTTAATGAAAAAGAAAGAAAGAAAGAAAGAAAGAAAGAAAGAAAGAAAGTCACAAAACTAAGCTCCATTTCAGTTAAAGATAGAGTTGTTCTGCATGAAAGTACCGTATTTTTCGCTCTATAAGACGCAACAGACCACAAGACGCACCTAGTTTTTGGAGGAGGAAAACAAGAAAAAAAATATTCTGAATCTCAGAAGCCAAAACAGCAAGAGGGATCGCTGCGCAGTGAAAGCAGCAATCCCTCTTGCTGTTCTGGCTTCTGGGATAGCTGCGCAGCCTGCATTCGCTCCATAAGACACACACACATTTCCCCTTACTTTTTAGGAGGGAAAAAGTGAGTCTTATAGAGCAAAAAATACGGTATTCTCCTGAAACCTAAAATTCCGCAGTTAAAGACTGACTTCAGGCCAAATGATGCATGATCTTAACAGGGTAGTTCTATCCTTGAGTGCAAGATTTTGCACACACATATACAATGATTCCCTTTCTCACTAAGCATTTAAATCAGTGTCATATCATGTTAAACAATGCTCCCCCACCACAAAACATCATGGGAACAGAAATTTGTTAAGGATGATGTAAGTTGCAGGGAGACCTCTATTCCTCTCAGAGAGCTACAATTCCCACAGTAGTTTAAAAATCAATCCCTTTTCTGGGAGGACTCTGGCAACCAGCTCGCTGAAGGGAATAGAGGTCTCCTAACATTTTCCCACATAAATATATAATATTTAGACTAGGACCAGTTTACGAAACCTGTCATTACCTGTACAACAACTGAATACATTAAAAAGAGCACAATAGCACCAAATTGTTTGTTGTGGGAATAGAAGTGCTTCACTGTTTACATGGATTTCTCCGTTAAAATTAGCCAATATGATGCATTATAAATTGCCTCTTCAGATTTTGAGTTCAGCTACTAGCCGAGTGCCCCATACAATCGATTTAATCTCACGCTGAATACAATGGATCTAATTGCTGCTACTAGGCAGCAAGACTGTCGGAATATCTGCAGGTATTCCTGGCTCCTGGATGCAAGATAGTGGAAATGGTGCCACACATCCCAGCTGAAGGATCAGAAAATCAAAACCCTGTCATTAAAAATATTCATTTAGCAGCATGTGGGATTCTAGGACAACAAGTAAGGTTCATGAAATAGATACTAGCACTTCACGATGAGGATTTCAGTTCATGTCAGATTTCTGCCGGGAAAATTCTCATCTTGCAATATGCACATTCCAGACACATATCTAATCACAGCCCAACATTATACAACCTCTGGAAACGTCAGGCTGAAGCCCAGAGGAAAGTAAACATTGCTCCAGCCTTTCTTCTTTCAAATACCATAGCCTCTTCTTTGAAACACCAGGATCACCACCGGCCTTCTGCTCCCTTCACCATGCATATTTGATGTATTAGGAGACAGAACAGATACCATATGAATAATTCTATAATTGCAACACCCAGTCAGTCCAATGCTGGACCAGAATGACCAAACTGTATTGTTGTTATAAGGAAACACTACAAACTGTTGAAATTATTTCCTGCCATGAGACGAGTTGACGGCCCAAAAAGGTGATGGCCAGAAACTCAGATGGCTTTTAAAAGGATTGTACAAATTAATGGATAACACATCTATCAATGCTCTTTAGTCATTATAATTAAGGTGGAACGTTCCTGTACTGAAGGATGCTGGGAGCCAGCCCATTCCCCATATTATCTCCATCATGTCCTATGTGTTAGCTTATGTAGGCATTTAGCCATAGAGACAGAATGCTAGACAAGATGGATTGCTGGAGTGATCTAGTAAGACAATTATAGCCCATTTCTAAAAGCCCTGGATGCTAAAATGATATTAAATGCAAAAAGCTAGAAGCCACCCATTTTCCAATGCACAGTATGCATACTGTGTAGAAGCCATATCGAAAGAATGAAGCGATGAACCAGAATAACTATCAGACTGAAATTTGTTCTTATAGCTCCTTGAACGTACCAGATGACAGCGCCAGACTTCTGTCTAGAATAAAACGCAGTCTGTTGTAGTGAATATTTGCAAGGGCCAAAAATAGAAAGCATCTTTGCGGGGGAAAACAGGGTTTTACATCAGCAGCACCAACATTTGCTACGGTTCATAAAATTGGCACAAATGATTTTAAATTTAAAATTTCTTTTTTACTCCCACCAGAGCCATTGCTACACTTTCTCTTTGGTACCACACGTGACCCAAATATTCTCAATATTGTTCTTTTTTGTCATTAGTATACACTCTTAAGCATCTATGCCTGTAAGAACACTTACTTGGAACTCACTGGGATTTAGTTTTGAAGAAAAGGGCACAGGACTGATTTGCTACTTTTCATTCTGCAGCTTAGCAAAGTCACTGACTCTTAAATTCAGGATACAGGGGGAGTAGCAAATATTGCCTTGCATTAGTAGCTACTGTTACAGTGAACTACAATAAGGAAATGGAATCCACCGTCAGAGTCTTCCAAGTGATACAAAAAGTTTAGTCACCATGATGGGGGCAGAAGCCAGATTTGGTTTTATGAGTAGCCAAGGTGGAAGGGGGGGAAAGGTAATAAATGGGGACCCAAACAGTAATAATTCAAACAGGGTCTTGCTCCCTTCCAGTATCCTGCCAACAGTAATTCCTCCAATTCACATCTAGCACATTTCTGGAATATAAAAACATCAGCAGACAGCCACAATCCTTGAATGTTGCAAGGTAAGAATTCTCCCCAGACAAAACATCTAACACAATAAAGCTAAAGAGGTCTGCAAGTTAAGCTGAAATAAATCCCAGCGTAACCAGATGCGAATCCCCTGGGTTTCATATTTACAGTCCAGACAGCGTTCAAGTTCTACAAAAAATCTAAAGCAGATCGAGAGATACTCCAGTTACAAAAGATGAGGCTGCTGAAGAGGCCAGAGACTGTCTTGGCTCTGAGTCCTGGAAGACCTGCTCCCTGCCTTGCAGGCCTTTTCCCACCTGACCAGGGAGGGACTGACTCCAACTACAAAAGCTGAGGCTCCTTAACAGACCATTGGGCTATTGTTGCCATTATTGATATTAATTTTTTGTCTCTTTATTTTAGATCTTATGACTTATGTGGAAATGGTTCGATTTGGTTGTGCACTTTTTGAGGTTTGCATTTATTGTTTATGTCTAATTCCATGTTTTGTAGTACGTTGTAAGCCACCTTGAGCCTGGTTTTAACTTTGGAAAGGCGGCATACAAATAAAATGATTGCTTGCTTGCTTGTTTTGAGTGACAAGAAACAAACTCAGTAATTCACCTTCTATAGTAGGGGGGTGCATCTGTTTTGGATAAAGCCAAATACTGTACTGAAGAGGGTCATGTTGCAGGCATTTGGACTTCTGCTGAAGTGAAGCAGGTTGTATCTGAAGCAATCAGAAGCAAAGTGGGCCATGCCCAAAGCTTTGAATCAATTTCAGAACTTAGGATATTGGGCAGCTATCAAAACCCCAATATAGGAAGACATACATGGATGCATGCAATGAAGAGGGGGAAAACGGTTGCACCTAAACAAATGATTGTAGGGAAGCCCAACACACAACATGAACCCCACTGCCCAAGGATCCTTGCTGGGGAGTTAGCTTTCCCCAGCTACAGCAATTTACAGGGATGTAGCCTGTATTTGGGACGCGGGTGGCGCTGTGGTTTAAAGTGAGTCTTATAGAGCAAAAAAATACTGTAAGTAAGAAGGCAGGCAGGTGTAGGCTGGTTGAGGTTGGTAAGGCAGTGCCCCATTTATCTCAATTGGCCAGCCTCAATGGCTACTTGTCCATGGGCTTCTTCATTACAGACAACCACACTAAAATATGGATGTCTCCAGCAGAGACAGGCAGCATGGGGACCAGGAGTGCACCCCAACTCCCCAATAATCACGTGGTGCCCCCCTTCATCCAGACAACGTAGGAAGGTGGTTAATAAAGTGACCAAATCCAACCGCAGACAGATTGGGCTTCAGCCAAGGATAGATCCCACATCCTGGTTGCCCTGGCAACCCTAACAGCAAAGATATATGCTTGCGCTCAACCACTGGAAAGGGATGCCTCGAAACATAAACAAAATGTCTGCCCACTTCCTGTTATCCCTTGAAGCTGTTTATACAGTCTTCTTCCACATAATCTGATTTACTTAATCTGATCAGCGGCACAGACAGTGTGAAAAAGTGGGAAATGTTCCCAGACAACTTGGCCGGTTAATAAGAAAGCAGAAAGTCCGGCTAAAACCAGTATTTGTATGTGCTTGAAGGGGGGGGGGCGGCAACTACGCTAAATGGAACAGAAGAGGAAAAGTGCAACTCTTGCTAAATCTCTAAATATTCATAAATAAGGTGGGGTGGGCGGGTTCTTGCACTGATTTTGATTCAAAATTATATGCGTGTGTGTTTTTACTTTATAAACATTCAGAAATGTGTTTGAGAATCTCAGCTTTCACTTTAATATGAGATCTTTGTGCTCAGAATCTCCCTCTCTCTCTCTTTTAAGTAACAGATGCTGGGGGCAAACAAGAGTGAACTTATAAGCTTCCCAGAAGCATTTGGATGGCTAGCATTTAGAAACAAAACGCTGGATGATACAGATCTTTGGTTAATCCATCATACCTCTCCTCTTCTGCCTCTTTTGATTGTTAAAAAAGGTTCCAGTCCTTAGGATTGCAAGTGTGTGACCAAGTTCTGAACGTCCACTCAAGTGTGGATGTGTGGTAAAAGTGCCATGGATTTTAGCGGATCTTTACAACAAAAGCCAGTATCAACATGCTCTTGGTTTTCTAAAGGAATTTGCAAGGGCCATGATAATATGAAACCATATTATCTGGAACCTGCAGGAGAGAAGATTGCTTTTTGCACTAACTCAGGTCCTGCTTCCAGGTTTCCCACAGGAAACGGGTTGGTCACAGAGAAAACAGGATGCTGGACTAGATGTGCCACTGGCCTGATCCAGCACACTCTTATGTCCTTGCATAATCAACTTTCCTTATCTGGTCTGCAATTATCTATACCATGCATACATGGCCAATTTTTTTATACGTCTCCGCTCAACCACACACAGCCTAAGAATGTGGCATCATGTTCTCTTTTATACAAATGAACTTTCTGGCACAATTGAAAATGAAATATTACTATTGAAATCCACGGGGGGGGGGGGCGGGAACTAGCAGTGCCAATTAAAACATTACTGAAAGCCAGGTTGTGAACTTGGCCTGTTGTTTGAAACCAAGGCAGAACCAACTCACTACAGATCTACTCAACCCACATACTCAGAACACCAGCTTGGTCATGTGAATTAATCCTAAGTACCAGAAACAGTGAAAAAGGGCAAGCAATCAGGAAGTGAATCATCTGCAACAGGAGTGGGGAAACAGTGGTACCTCCAGGGGTTGTTGGACTACAACTCCCATCATCCCTGACCATTGGTCATACCAACAACAGCTGGAGGGCCACAGGTTTCCAACCTTGATCTATATTTCTACACAGATCTTGATCTATATTTTTCAATCAATGTGGTGTTAAACAAAGAAGAGTTGGGACTTGATATCTTGCCTTTCACTCCCCTTAAGGAGTCTCAAAGTGGCTAACAATCCCCTTTCCCTTCCTCTCCCACAGCAAACGTTCTGTGAGGTGAGTGAGGCTGAGAGACTTCAAAGAAGTATGACTAGTCTAAGGTCACCCAGCAGCTGCATGTGGAGGAGCGGGGAAGCGAACCCAGTTCACCAGATTATGTGTCTACCGCTCTTAACCACTACACCACACTGGGGATGATAAAAACACTTTAAATTTACCTGTCTACTCCCCTGCTTAGAGGAGCAGCTACTGGTACTTCTTGAAGGCGACAAGACTTTCTGAGACACACCAAGATTCTTTTCTTCAGTCATGGTCTCCGAAAGAGTTTCTTCTGTACCAATTCAATGACAAAACGAGAAGACATGGGAGAGAAAGGCAAGAGTCATCGCATCTCCAAATGCATTCCAGCGGCGCTCGTGGTGCTCAAAGGAAATTCCTAAAAAAGAAAGCAGAGCAGGAGGGTGAGGGGAGGAAAAGGAGACAACAGCGCATCATCAATTTTAGTCAAGAGGAATTCCAACAACAATAAAGAGTTCACATTTTCAGCAATGCAACGTGACACCATTGCTATAAAATTAGCAAACCAATAAGCTATGAAGGGTACCATTCAAAACTTGATGAGTAGTGTTGAAATAGGTCTCAAAAGAATGGGAAGACAGATGGACATGAAGTATTATTTAGTGTAATGTTCTACCTTTTTCGGAGGCATTCAAAAAGAAACTGAATAGGAACCAGGTAATATTAGGGATACATACAACCTTTGATTACTGAGAAACAACCTGCTAACCCCACTTCTCGGACAGTTTATAGAAGTGGTCGGAAAATAAAGACTGGCAGGGTTTTCTTTCTTTTTCACTTTAAGGTTTATTACCTGCTGAAGTTTTAATTCTTGTACATTTCTTTATCATTAAATATCATTTTATCTTTTATTCACGAGCATCATTGAGAGAGCTTGCTCTGAAAGGGGGGGGGGAGAATTTAAATAATTAACAATAGAAAAATAATTTATATAGTGCTGGAGTGTATTTCATAACACTTCATATTGAGGCTTATCCATACTTTCCTCCACTCTTTCCAGGCATGGTACGCAATTTAAAACTCCATGGCTGAGCATTCCTGGCCACACACACACACACACCCAAACTTTCCCCGCTTTAAAGAACGGTTTTTTTGTGGGAAAGCTCTGGAGCAAAAGAAAGGGCACTCAGACATAAAGCTTTAAAGGACAGACCATGTCTCAATAGTGCCGAGGAAAAGTTAAGCGTGGATAAGCCCTTGTTAATTGCAGCAAGCCCCACTGTGTTTATGTCCAAAGCTAAGATCTGAACCAGGGTCTTCAAACCCACATGCTTAAGCCAGTACACTATGTCAGCCCTTAACTATGTTTTAGTTATGGGGCAGAGATATGGGTGGGATGATTTGTGGGAACGCTTCCCAGCTCTTGGATCTGCATGGATTCCATGTGCAGAGATGTTCAGGTGAGAGATTTTGACCTTCTGATGCAGGCATCCCCAAACTCGGCCCTCCAGATGTCTTGGGACTACAACTCCCATCATCCCTGACCACTGGTCCTGTTAGCTAGGGCTGATGGGAGTTGTAGTCCCAAAACATCTGGAGGGCCGAGTTTGGGGATGCCTGTCCTGATGTATCCATTCAGATACACAGAGCTCACAGACCATACCTCTACCAGAAGACAATACTTCTAGGACCATCTTATCTTTATAGGTGATCAGGTGAGTCATTTTCACCTTTTAAACACATCCAAGTTGTTGTTTAAAAATGTTGTGTTTTTTGCCCAATTATCGAAGCAGCACTTAAAGGTGTGGGCATTTAAAAACCTGTCAGCTATGCATAGATAAACAACAGAAAATACCCACAGGAAATGATTAGAGAGCAATAACTGACCTCCATAGAGAAGGAGGCAAAGGTATTAACAATGTCAATAAGATTGGTGGAAAACCAATTTATGGAAATTGCCGCCCCGAAGAACACAACACCTTTAACTGCCGCACAATAGCAATCCCAGTGCATGATGAGGTCAGGTATTTAAGTAGGCATCTGTTGTCGAGTCTGGCAGAAAACAATATTTAATAGCAGCACTAAGGTGGCAGTCTGCATCGAGAACCTTGCTGGTAGTCCCAGTGACAATGTAGAAAACGTGAGCCAGAGTAACCATGGCAACAGATTCTTCCCACTTCACAAAAGCTAGACTAAAGGGCAACACCTTTCACAAACTCGAGGGTAAGAAAGTCTCTTACTGTACTATTACACAAAATATTGTATCATTCAACAGTGGTCAAAATACATAATGTAATATGTAACATGTAATACATGGGGGAGGGTTCAGAATACTGATCAATATTTAATCTTGTCCTCTTGGACTCTAGTAGTGCTGACAATATATAAGCTGACAATATATAAACAATCTAAGCAAAGCATTTCTTATGTCTTGCTAACAACGCTTTTCAGGATATGAAATCCAATCATTTTAATACCATGCACCAATGTCTAGTTTACAGATTATAGAGTTTGCTTTTTAAAAAATGCTCAGATACCAGCGCTGGAGTTTTTCCTGTTCTTAGTGTCTGCACAATGGCCACAGAATATGCTCTTGCTAAAATCAGGTTTTATGGTCTTATGCCTCATGCAGTGTGTTCTACTAACTTGCTCCCCAGACAACCCCAGTTCACCTTGGTTTTTTTGTCTGCAGCAAGTGTTGCATTACATGCCTGGCTCCTGGGTGCTGAATTAAGAACCATGGCTACATTTATTCACCCAAGCTGCCTGAGTGACAACATATGGCAAGGTCTGCTTCAGTGAATCCGGCGCCAGATCTGTCATCATTCCCTCCAACAGTGAACTCAGGTGGTTGAGTGCCAACAGCACTGGCGTCGAAATGTGGATTACTGAGAAACAAGGAAGAAAAAGCAGCATGTTCCGCTGAACCCCGAGGTATGAGGAAGTACAAAACATCTGAACACCTTCAGAAACAGTCCAGTGAAGATTGAGTATTGCTCATGCATTCCAGGGACCATGGAATGTTGGCAATTGGAAAAGAAAACCAACTGGTAAATAGAGATGAATGAATCGGCCTGCTTTAGCCTTACCACACCTTATAGGAGTCCAGCCATTGGGAAAGGGGAAAGAATGCAACTACAAGATTTTGTTGAAGGCCCCATTTGTCTTCTTCCTATTCAGTGGGATATGGAAAGGAGAAGGCATCTCATTGTAAGTGCTGGGATCTAAACACTACATATCACACTCGTTCTTCTATTTAAAAAACCAACAACATCTCAAGTGCCTTTGTGAATGGCTGCCAATAGCTTGTATGCAGCAACCAACATTTAAGAAGCACCACTGGGATATTTTAAAACTCTGCTATAAAGTTGCCTAATGTGGTTGCAATACGGTGGTACCTTGGTTGTCAAACTTAATCCGGAACACTTACTTCCGGGTTTGCAGTGTTCGGGAGCCGATTTGTTCGGGAGCCAAGCTGTTCGACAACCAAGGTACCACTGTACTCAACAGCTCAAAAACTACAGACACCTGCAGTTATGCACTGATGCATCTGTATGGCCAGCTACGGATCTCTTGAATTGATTATTTTTGCCCAAGATCCTGACACCACGTTGCTCCTTAGTAGTTTAACAAGTTCAGAATAGGCGGCTCTAAGATCAAGCAGTAGTCTTGGGATATCTTTATAAATTTCAATTCTTCTATCCAAAACCTCCAGTGATTTTACAAAATGTAGTCCCAAAATCTTATCCCTTTCCTCCTTTGATCTCAGTGTTATCAAACAGTCTCTGGGCCTCTCCTTCTTTATAAATCTTCCAAGTCTGAAAGCTGACACGATTTTAAAGTCCTTTTCTTCCAAGTTCCAGAACTTGGAGAATTCTTTGGTCAAAAACTCAGTTAGATGTCCTTCTTCTGCCTCTTGTAGTGATCTAATCCTTAAGTTGTTCTCACGGTTTCGCAGTTCTATCATAGAGAGATAAATCTGGTGTTCCCCGACTTGTTTAGTGAGTGGTCTTACCTCTTGCTCTAAATTTTCAAATTTTTGTCTAGTGTCCTCAGTCAATTTCCGATTTTCTGCTGAGGCCTCCGTTAACTGTCCAATTGCTTGTGCATTCTGTACCACTTGTGTGGTTAATTTATTTAGACATTCTGTGTTTTTATCAATCTTTGCTGATTGCGCATCTGCTTTCTTGTCCAAAGCTTCCAATTTTTCAAAAATTTTGTCTAGAACAGAAACAGATGCTCCTGAGGCCATATCTTCCAATTGTAACTGCTCTGCTTCGCCCTCTCCCTCCACTTCTGAGGGCAAAGTAGGCACAGATGATCTACGTGTCTGTGAGGCTGAGGTTAGAGTTGTTAAAGTTGTTTGTTTAGCTCTCCCTCTTTTTCTTGTGCCACTCATTCCAACGTTATCTATCAGTCAAGGTCACACTGAGTTATTCCCATGGGAATGGAAAGGTCCAGAGCAAGCAAACAGCAAGGGAATCGAAAGTAAAAAGTGCATGTAAAGTCACTGTTTTAATCCAATCCTCTAGAGGGAGCTTAATCTGTCTTTCAAAGTCTAATTTAATGTCCAAGAACCTTCAAATACAAATGTTTAGCAGAGTTTATAAATGGTCACTTTGTTGCAGACAGTGCTTATTTATCTCCAAAAAGAATGTTTCAAATTTAAAAGGTCTCAATACCCTCAGATTGTTTCAAGTTCCAATATACAGTATCCAAATCTGCAGTACTGACAGCTCCCTTAGTGCTCAGGCAGATCCTGACTCTGGGTTTCACCTTCTAATTTGTAATCCAATAAAAGGAGGAAAGTCAAGTGCAAATAAAAATCCCAAATCTTTAGCTTAAAGTCTTTACTTTAAGATGCAAGTTCAATAGATGCTTAGACCTGTAAAACTTAGAATCTCTTTCTTTCAGCCTCCACTCCTCCAGCTGATTGCTTTTTTCAAGTTCAATGGCTGCGGAAGACGGACTTCCTGCTTCCACGTCTCTCCGCTTTCAGCCAAGTTCAAGCCAATTTAAGTTTTCCTTTTAAAATCTCAAATTCAAGTGACTCAGTCTTTTACTCACAAGTTAGTTGCTTTTTCGTCCGAATCCGTAATTTAGCAGGAAAAGGGATCAGCGCTCACCGACAGTAGCAGCGCGGCTTCGCTCCTCAGGCTGTGAAACAGCTCACAGCGCCGCAACCCCCCTCCGCGCTCCGGAGCCCCTTACGGGGTTCCTTCTGCACTTGGAGGGTCGCTCAAGGCGCCCACCGAGCCTCAAGACCCCAGGCTCTTGCCGCCTGGGGTTTTCCAGAGTGGGTCTCCGCTTCGCCGTAGCGGACGACCCGTTGCCTGCGGAGCCTCCTCTCCCGTTCAGAAGAGGACCGCCATTGCCGTTCGCGCCGCCCCCCGAAGTGAACTTGTTAAACTACTAAGGAGCAACGCAATTCCATTCAGGTGGGAATTTCCCCAAGGAATATCTTTTACCTTTAGAGGGAGAAAGGTTAAAGTAAGAACACTGGAAGAGAGAGACAAATTCTTGTCTACATACGGAGAGGACCTTCAAAAAGGAATTGAACTACCTTCTGGGCCTGAGGCAACGCCAGTACCAACATCAGCATCTGTGGAACCTGAAGATCCTGAGAAGATACCACCCCTTGAAAAATAACCAGATAGTTCAGGATGTCTCTGCAACTGTTGAGCTGGAATATTAATGGCTGTAACATTCCGGAAAAAAGGAAGAAAATATTTCATATATTAAAAAAAGAACAATTGGACATTATTTGTTTACAAGAAACACATGTGACGAGGCTCCACAGAAAAGTGTTAATAAATAAAAGATTGGGCCAGGAATTTGTATCGTCCGACAAAGTTAAGAAGAGAGGTGTGGTGATATATGCAAAAGAGAGCCTGTCACCTAAATTCCTATTTAAAGATGAACATGGAAGAATTTTGGCTATTGAGATACAATATCAAGGAGAGAAACTGCTGATATTAGGAATTTATGCACCTAATGAAGGGAAATCGGAATTCTACAAGAAGTTGCAGGAGACAATGCTGGACTACCTAGACTACAACAACATCATAATGATGGGAGATATGAATGGGGTCGTATCAACTAACATGGACAAGTCACAAAGTCAAAATGTTACAAAAGACGGCAGACTACCTAAAACCTTTTTTGAAATGACTGACAATATGGATTTGATTGACATTTGGAGGACAAAGAACCCACTAGGAAGAGAGGGAACATTCTTTTCTGAAGCCCAACTGACCTGGACAAGAATCGACCAAATATGGATCTCCAGAGGCCTGGCACCTAAGGTCAGAAAAGTGGAAATCTGCCCAAAGACCTGCTCCGACCATAATGCAGTAAAGATGGATATGACACTATTACCAACTGGATCCTTCAGATGGAAGATGAATGACAATTTGTTTAGAGATCAGGAAATTACCAAGAAGGCCCAAAAAGTTCTGAAGGACTATTTTGAGATAAATATGAATAATATGGTGGAAAAAAGAATAATCTGGGACGCAAGTAAAGCTGTAATGAGGGGATTCTTGATACAACAGAATGCAGTAAAGAAAAGAACACAAAATGAGAAAAAAGATAAGATCTTGGAAAAAATAAAAGAATTAGAGAAGAAATTAAGAGTGAATCCGAAGTCACAGCCAACTCTGAGAGAAATTAAACTTTATCAAACACAATATTCTAAATTGATAAATCAGGAAATTGAATGGAAGGTTAAATTAATGAAACAAAAAACGTTTGAGTCGGCGAATAAATGTGGAAAACTGCTAGCTTGGCAGTTGAAGAGAAGACAAAGATTAAATACTGTTACAAACTTAGAGGTTGATGGAAAAAACATCCAGAATCCAGTGGACATTAGAAAGTGTTTCCAGAGATATTTCAAAAAATTATACACCCAAGGGCCGCAAGATGATGTTGAGATTAAACAATTTTTGGTAAAAAACGGACTATCTAAATTGTCACAAGAAAATAGGACAATCCTGAATTCTAAAATAACACGACAGGAGATCGAACAAGCTATCCAGAACATGCAACTTGGCAAATCTCCAGGACCAGATGGGCTGACCTCCAAGTACTATAAGACATTAAAAGACTATTTGATACAACCTTTGATGGAGGTCAGCAATGAAATTATGGAGGGGAAGAGGGCACCGGAGTCGTGGAAGGAAGCGTTTATCACATTAATACCAAAGTCGGAAGCTGAAAAGACACAACTTAAGAACTACCGTCCCATCTCTCTTTTAAATGTGGATTACAAAATATTTGCAGACATTCTCGCAATTAGATTTAAAAAAGTTTTAAATGAAGTAATTCATAAGGACCAGGCCGGCTTTCTCCCAGGAAGACATCTGTTTGCTAATACAAGGAACATTATTGATATTTTGGAACTTTTGCAAACAGACATAAATACAAAAGCAGTCTTAATTTTTATAGACGCGGAGAAGGCCTTTGACAATATCTCCTGGAAATTTATGATGGGAAATTTAAAAGAGATGGGAGTGGGACGGGGTTTTGAGAATGGGATCGGGGCGATATATTCAGAACAGAAAGCTAAACTGATAGTTAATAATGTGGTTACAGAAGAGTTTAAAATTGAAAAAGGGACACGACAAGGTTGCCCTATTTCCCCTTTGTTATTTATTTCGGTTCTGGAAGTGCTATTAAACATGATTAGAGAGGATCGGTTGGTGGAAGGAATTCAGGTCGGTCAGAAACAATATAAATTAAAAGCTTTTGCAGATGACCTGGTTTTGACCCTGCAGAAGCCAGAGCCCAGTACGAAAAGAGTATTACAACTGATTAATGATTTTGGTCGGGTGGCTGGATTTAAACTAAATAAACAGAAAACTAAGGTTTTGGGGAAAAAATTGACTGATACAGAGTCAGAACGGTTTCAGAATGAGACGGAACTTAATGTGGTTAAAAAAGTAAAATACCTAGGGGTAAACATAACAGCAAAAAATCTAAGTCTATTTAAGGACAATTATGAAAAATGTTGGACAGAAATTAAGAGAGACCTAGATAGTTGGTCAAAATTGAAACTTTCTTTGTTAGGCCGAATTGCTGCTATCAAGATGAATGTATTGCCAAGGATGTTGTTTTTATTTCAAACACTTCAGGTCTTGGACAAAACGGGGTGCTTTCAGAAGTGGCAGAGAGACATTTCTAAGTTTGTCTGGCAGGGCAAAAAGCCCAGAATTAAGTTTAAGATATTAACTGATGCAAAACAAAGAGGGGGCTTTGCCCTGCCAGACTTAAAGTTGTATTATGAAGCCGCAGCGTTCTGCTGGCTAAAAGACTGGCTACTTCTTGAGGACACTGATGTGTTGGATCTGGAAGGGTTTAACAATGCTTTTGGATGGCATGCATATTTATGGTATGACAAGGTTAAAGCAAATAAGGCCTTTAAGAACCATATTGTCAGAAAATCATTGTTTAATGTCTGGACAAAATATAAAGACTTGCTGGAAAATAAAACACCAAGGTGGCTTTCACCTTTGGAAGCCAAGGCCCGAAAAAGACCCAATATGGAGGCTAAATGGCCAAAATATTGGGAAATACTAGAAAAGGATGGAGACAATTGGAAATTGCAGAGTTTGGAGAAAATGAAAGACAAAGTGCGAGATTGGTTACATTACGCTCAGATTAAAGAAGTTTTTAAAAATGATAAGAAACTAGGGTTCCAGGTGGAGAAATCGAAATTAGAAACAGAATTGTTAGAACCAAAGATTAAGGTACTTTCTAGGATGTATAACTTGCTGTTGAAATGGAATACACAAGATGAAACGGTTAAATCGGCTATGATAAGGTGGGCACAGGACATTGGGCATAATATCATGTTTGAGGACTGGGAGAGGTTGTGGAGTAATGGATTGAAATTTACTGCATGTAACGCTCTGAAAGAAAATGTAATGAAAATGATTTATAGATGGTATATGACCCCAGTCAAACTTGCCAAAATTTACCACCTGTCTGATAATAAGTGTTGGAAATGCAAAGAGTGTGAGGGAACGTTCTTCCACCTCTGGTGGACTTGCCCTAAAGTGAAGGCGTTCTGGGAAATGATTTATAATGAACTGAAAAAGGTATTTAAATATACCTTCACTAAGAAACCAGAGGCTTTCCTTTTGGGTATTGTCGGCCAAGGGGTGGCAAAGAAGGACCAGACATTCTTTATGTATGCAACAACAGCAGCAAGGATACTTCTCGCAAAACATTGGAAAACTCAAGATCTACCCACACTGGAAGAATGGCAGATACAACTGATAGACTACATGGAACTGGCTGAAATGACCGGCAGAATCCGTGACCTGGGAGAAGAGAGGATTGAGGAGGATTGGAAGAAATTTAAGAACTATTTACAAAAGTACTGTAATTTGAGTGAATGCTAAACAAGACGCTAGATCAAAATAACTGAGCACCACTAAATTTAGAAGTTTTTAAGAAAATAAGTAAGACTGTGAAATTTAGCTCCTTCTGAGAATTATAAGATTATGAAATATAGAAGGGATATAAGAATTTAAATAAGATGATAAATTGCTGACAAAACGTTATAACGATGAAAGTGGGAGCGGGAGATGTGAGGAAGTCCAAAGAAAATGTGAAAATATGTTAAGACCAATGTTACATTGTTTATTATGTTTATTTTTACTGTAAAACTTAATAAATTGCTTTAAAAAAAAAAAAAAGATCCTGACACCACGAGTCCAAGTGTGCGAAGGAATTGTGTGCCACGCTGGCTAACTGTTGCTAGTGAGTGGACAGGACTCTCGGGCATGGGCATAGCCATATGTGCAGATCCGGAGCTTATTCTCGGTTAGCAGAATAAGGTACTTCCATTATGATTCAAGGTTTACTTTTAAAGCACCAATTCCTCTCTTTTTAGAGGTTCTAAAAAGGAACTCTCCGTTTGTTCCCAAGAGCTCTTTTGGAAGAGCCAATCCTCTAATTACCTATTTCAACTGTCAAGGCCTGGTGAAACCCATTTCACTTTCTGTTACCATGAAACCGTACCTCCTGCATCAACAAAATTCAGCAGCATCTTCAGCTGCAAGAATTTAGTCTTGGGGCAGAGGTACAATCATGCTCTGCTGTCTGAATTCATTATTGCTTAGGCGTTTCATATGGGAAACTGCACAAATGCCTCCTAGAGCTTAATGAGCTCTGCCTTTCTATTTTCAACACTCTTTCTAATTGTTCTGGAAACAAGAAAGGGGGAGGGGGGAAACCACGCAGCAGAGAACTTTATAGCATAAAGCATCTCTCAGGATAAAGAAGGCAGACATATGCCTATGCAGGTGTTTCAGACAGTTCTTGAAATCATTAAGCAGCCGCAAGGCCACAGAATTCGCTCCAGAGAATTGTTTCAGCAATCTTCAAATTTCTGCTCCACACACTTTCAGTTTTCACCTGCATGTGACCACAAGTTCTTTACGGAAGCGGGTCATGTGATGTGGCAGGTTATTTGCATCATACTTCAAGTTTATTGAATGGTTGCTTTGGTGGGGTTTTTTTTGTGGAGGGGGTCCTAATAAAATGTTCCTAATTGAAGCAGCATGCAAGATGAAAAAAACAGCAAAAATATCTGAACAGCTACCACCCCCTCCCTGGTCGATACACTCAAGTTCCAAATATATCTAAAAATTTCAATAATTTCAACAAGACACAAACTATTTTGGTATGCCTTTGCATTCATGGTCACAATGCTTCACTGTTACAATCTGTTGTACTATTATTACATAGCAATGCGTGACTTCGCTCTCAGATCCTCTGAAAGAAATATTAAGAGGGGAAAGCTGGCGGTGGAGTTGCCATGGAGCAGTTATAATTTTTTGTTGTTGCTTAGCACTTTCTACAGCTCTTTAGAAATTATGGCTCATCTCTAACCCAGTAGTTATCCACTGTATTTTTAGAATATACAAAACTGTATCTATAAATACAACCTGCTTGATCATTCATGCAATTCTTCCTTAAATAACATAAAGAAAACACACTCATTTTCAGGTCTTGTCTACACAGAGTATTTTAAGTAGCTAAAAGGAGAGTAGTAATGGATTCCCAATGTGGCCAGCTCCAGGACATCCACAAAAATCAACTCAGTTATGTTCCATCAGGTTGCTCATTTCAAGATTTTGACAGAAGACCTCACAAGGACAAAGGAAACAAAATGGATTTCTCTCTCTTTAAATAAAAAAAATCATTTAAATGGGTTGGTTAGCAACACCACATTTTGTATTAGTTTACTTATAATCTATTAACAGCCCCTAAGCACCAGTTGACCAGCATTTCCTCCCCCCTCCCCTTTTAATTTTGTTATTCCTTAAATACCCTGGACACCCCACCCCCCACCCTTTTGCCAGCCATATGGAATCTATTATGAAGAACTGATGAGCTTTCCCAAAATGCACCACACATCCCTAAGCAGGTAGGAAACTAAAAATAGACATTCAAGTACAATTTGGCTACAACTGGTGTGTTCTGCTAGCATCTGCTCTTACCCTGGTCATTCCAAGCAACAGAGGAAAAACAGAACAGTCAAATTTTTATTTTTATTTTTTAACCCCCTGTGTACTAGGATGTGCGTTTCTTCCCAGTAAACCAGGGCTGCATAATCTCTCTTAGCCCAAGGTTTCCACATTCCCTTCCAAACAAAGTCTCGTGGTGGGTGGGGCCAAAGGGGAAAGTGGGTGGACTGGGGAAGGCTGCAGGCTACTGAGATGGCTTGCAGAATGAAAGGACACACAAAAGCCCTGAGGACATCACACCAGGAAGGTAGGTGCAACCAAAATCCCACACACCCACTTATGAGAACTTCATTAAAAAAAATAAATCTCTCCCCTCTGATAATTTTTGAAGGCAATTTATTTTCTTGGCGATTGATGCAGAATGGTTACAAAGAAAAGAAACTGTCAGAGAAATTTTCAGCACGGCACTAACTCATACATGGCTTCAGGTAATCATAACGGCTTGATCACCATGCTGCTCAGCTCATAATAATAGCAGCTTATCAATCAGTGTGTGGGGTTCATCTGGATGCAAGGTCTTTTGAGTCCTAGAAATGACTGTCCGTCCCCCTCCCCCAGGACTCACAGGGAATAGTTCTGCACCATAAGATTCCACGTTTCTATCACTGCTGAGTCTTGGCAACCGTTTGCAAGCTCTTTTTTGAAACAGCCATAGCTAAAGGTACAATATGCTTTTGAATTATGGTGCTGGAGGAGACTCTTGAGAGTCCCATGGACTGCAAGATGATCAAACCTATCCATTCTTAAGGAAATCAGCCCTGAGTGCTCACTGGAAGGACAGATCCTGAAGCTGAGGCTCCAATACTTTGGCCACCTCATGAGAAGAGAAGACTCCCTGGAAAAGACCCTGATGTTGGGAAAGATGGAGGGCACAAGGAGAAGGGGACGACAGAGGACAAGATGGTTGGACAGTATTCTTGAAGCTACCAGCATGAGTTTGACCAAGTTGCGGGAGGCAGTGGAAGACAGAAGTGCCTGGAGTGCTCTGGTCCATGGGGTGACGAAGAGTCGGACACCACTAAACGATTAAACAACAACATAGGTACAATGATCATCCTCGTATGCCTTTCTTGCCCCACAGGCTCAGAAATTCCCCATCCACCCTGAGTCTCTGTGCTACTTTCTGCCTTACTTCCTTAAGCAGAAAGTTCTCTTTGGCTGTGTTGGGTTCTCTCCCCAGGAACAAGAGCATTAGCTGCATCCGTCATCCCTTCCAGTTACAAATGCATGCCTCTTTTGTTGCTGCCATTCTGCTCCTTTGGTCCACAGTCTCCTCTCTTGTTGGGCCCAATCATTCCTTCTTGATGCCTCAGTCTACTACTCCGCACAGCAACCTCATCTTTCATCTTGCTTTAACTCAGAGAGTCTCTGGCCCTCCTGATGTTGTTGGAATCCAAATTCTATTGGCCTGCACAGCCAACAGTCAATGATGATGGGAGTTGTAATTCAGCAACACCCGGAGCACCAGAGATTCCCCATTATTGGGTTCCATGCCTCTGCTAGCCTACTGGGACCCATCCTGCCTTACCATCTCCTCCTGTGCCGATTTCATCTTCAGTTTCTCTGCCTGAGATACCTAACGGCGAAATGTGAGCAGTCCGTGCTGCTTGCATCCTGCAATGGGTTTCCTTACCAGCTTATCAGATTGTACTCATCCTTGCAGTGCGTCTAAGTTAGCACAACTGCCAGAAAGTGCTTTTATACAGCTTAGACTGAGGAAGAACGGCTTGTGCGTTGCAAGTGCAACCATCTGCCCCCATTAACCTCCAATACATTCCACATTCATAAAAATAACTTGCTTGGATTTTCGAAACATAGCTTGTCCGTTTCCGATTCACACCCTAAACAAAGTGAGCTTCCCCATTGGGCTGATAGCGTTCATACATCACTCTTCTTTGAGCAAGCATGCTTCTTCAAAACACACAAATGCTGCCTTTCAGACTTGAAGAGTGTCAATTTGAAAACACTTTGCAGCCTTTACCACACTTGAACAAAGTGATCAGCCCTTTCTTTTATTTAGTGCATGGCTGTTATGTCCTTTTGCTAGGGCTCTTAAATATTTTATAGCCTGCTGTCCTCCCTTGTTAATCTGAAAGGCATAAAAGCTCAGGTATCATCACTTTCCAGTACTAATTGGATTCTGGAATCCAGACAGAGACAATATGGCAGACCGACTTACAAATGAATTAGCTGCCATTTATTGATAGGCAAACACATTGCACTCCAGCACATGTTTCCTTGATTTTTAAATGAAAAGCAAGCTTTGGGAGGGACAATGCTGAGGAGTGGAGACATGGGAGTAGCCAGGATTCTTTTTTTTTGGGGGGGGGAACCTCAGTTTGCTATGTTTTTTATTGAATTTTATTGATTGGGGTGGGGAGGCAGCTGACCCTCCCTGCCTCCCCTGGCTACGCCCATGAGGGGAGTGGCAACTAGCGCATTGGGGAGTGCGGGACGACAATCTGGGAGTGATCTGGATGGGTAAAACAGAAGCAGGCAAAGGGAGGGGGTAAGGCAAGCACTACCACCCCTAGCCAATTCTTTGCTCAAAATGACTCTCACTAAAAAGCTGTTTTTCATTTAAAAGAAAACAGAAACCAGAGCAGCTACTGGATCTTTGTTTCACAAATTTCCGTGGGCATATTCTTTGCCCCTTGTAGCAAGAGAAAACTTTCAGATTTTGCTAGGTGTACGAAATAAATAAATAATGCAGAAGAGGGCAAGCATACCCCCTGCAGTTGCATTCAAAGCTAGAAGGCTGCAGATAGTTTGCACATCCAAGAGTGACCTGTGAAGTCAGTATTTTGGACCTTGCGTCTGCCACAGGCTGCATTCAGCCAACCATATTTCAGCACAATAAGCCAAGATGTGCATAAGCCATTGTGCCTTCAGGCCCCATCTCTCCTCAGTGTGCTGGGTAACCCAGGAAGTTTTCATTAACCATAGTTTCCCATAGCGCCTGAGTGAGTAAGCAAGCATGCATAGCATGGGTGGCCAAGCCATGAGTGACAACATGGCCACCAAGCCACAGAAAGTGGCCTCCCAGTCCCCACAGCTTTATATTTCCATTTGGCTGGGAGATAAATCTCTAAAGGGCAGACAAGAGTGCTTTATCTGCCCGTCACAGGGGGATCTTTTATCTCCATCTCAGCGCAAAGCACCGCAGCGCAAAGATTAGAGACGAAACATTCCAACTGCTCTTGTGGAGCAAAAGGCAGCATTTGCCCCCAGCTCAACGATGGAGTGGGGATGGGTGGAAACTCTGCATTTTACTTTGACAGGTCCTGTAGTGAAGAGTAATTCTATCCCTAAAAGATAAAGGGACCCCTGACCGTTAGGTCCAGTCGCAGACGACTCTGGGGTTGCGGCGCTCATCTCGCTTTATTGGCCGAGGGAGCCGGCGTACAGCTTCCGGGTCATGTGGCCAGCATGACTAAGCCGCTTCTGGCGAACCACAGCAACGCACAGAAACGCCGTTTACCTTCCCGCCGGAGCGGTACCTACTTATCTACTTGCACTTTGACGTGCTTTCAAACTGCTAGGTTGGCAGGAGCTGGGAAAGAGCAATGGGAGCTCACCCCATTGTGGGGATTCAAACTGCTGGGGTGGGGGCTGGAAATGATGGTTTTGTGGGCGCAAGGTGTGTGTGAAAGACGGGGAGAACGATGTGTGACTGCAGTGTCCATAGATTGCCTATAATGCTGCTATGTGGTCTTGGAGAGATGGATGACTGTCAATACTGTCCTTAGGATGAAACAGATTAGCTACTACTGGTGTATAGGACTGCAACCTTAGTAGCATACAGAAGGCAGCCCTGCATTTGGAAGTTTTTAATGTTTGACGTTTTATTATGTTTTTGTATGCGTTGGAAGCCACCCGGAAGGACTGGAGCAACCCAGTCGGATGGGCGGGGTATAAATATGATGATGATGATGACGATGATGATGATGATGGAAGGAGTAGGGAACTTGTTGCTCTCCAGATGTTCCTGGACTCCAACTCCATTCAACCCTGACTCAATGGAAGCTAAGGTTGATTGGAAATGGGAGTTCAACAATTTCAAGGAGCTGTCCATGAGCCAGGTCATCCACCAGGCAGGCATACACACAGAAGACTCAGGATGCAATTACAGTGGTACCTCGGGTTACAGACGCTTCAGGTTACAGACTCTGCTAACCCAGAAATAGTACCTCGGGTTAAGAACTTTGCTTCAGGATAAGAACAGAAATTGGGCTCCGGCGGCATGGCAGCAGCAGGAGGCCCCATTAGCTAAAGTGGTGCTTCAGGTTAAGAACAGTTTCAGGTTAAGAACAGACCTCCGGAACGAATTAAGTTCTTAGCCCAAGGTACCACTGTAGCTTTTTATTAGCAGGAAAAAAACAAGACTGCAGTGTCCTTGGTTTGTCTTAACTCAACAAAGGCGTTACTGAAACTAAGCTCCGGGCATTCCCTTTCCTTCTAGCCTCTCACTCTGGATCCCTCCCAAGCAGACTGTATTGAGCAAGTGGGCTCCTCGTCTGGTCCTGGACGCATTGCTCAACAACGTGCAGGACCCTCCTGGAGCTGGGGGTCAGAGCGGGAGGAGAGACAGCAGGAGTGAGACTGTCCGCATATACAGAGTGACTCTCAGCTTCTTATCATGTCCTAGAGGACCCTCCTTCTCCTGACTCCCCCTTGATCACTCAAGTCTCCTGCTTCTATCAGCTCCCAGCTCATCCCTTCTGCCGACTGCTCCTTGATGTCCTACCACCAGGCTCCGGGCTCTAGGGTGTCGTCTTTGGAGTCCTCCCTGGGGGGCTCTTGGGCTGGCAGCTCCATCACTCCTCCTCATCCAGCCTGTCCCTGACAAACAACATCTGGAGAGCCACAGGTTAGCTGTTGCTGCTCCAGGGGTTTCCCCCAAAGGGTTCACGGAGAAGGTAGAGTTTTAGAATGCATTCCTCTAGGATAAAATCATAGTGCATGAATGATGCAGCAGCCAAACTTGAGAGCCCTTGCTGAGTACATGCTTAGTTCTTCCAGTGCATTCTTTTGTGTTTCTCTTGAATGTCAGCCACACAGGTAAGCCGAAAGCTTTTTACCAGCTCCCAAAGTTTTTGTCTGGCTCAGTCCTCCCCACCATGGCACACGGAATAATGGAGCTGGCTACTCAGAGGAGCTTTGCTGTTCTCGGCTGGGGAACTAATTACAGGGCCGCATTATCTCATTTTTCTACTTGCCAATACACTCAACGTGTAATGCAGTCCCTTTTGAAAAAGGAACGGCATGTGGTTAATGCTATAAATTCTGGCATTCGTAAGCATGGAACACTCTTGGCATCAATTTGCAAATACATTTATCTGTCTTTTATGAGGATATTATCTCTTGATCAGTTTTAGTTCTCCTTCCCATGCCTAATAAGGAGAAAAGAAAGCTGTCAGTAACACAGCACAGAGATTCCACAGATTTATGCTTGTCTAACAAGCCACAACATTACTCATCCCTACAGCAGACTGAATAGGTATTCATTATAGTGCAATTTACTGACACAAAACTGTGCTAACAAGGAGTTAAGCTGAACTACTCCTCAAGAGAAACACTGCAAAGGGAATTCGGGGGAAAGCGGCTTCTGATTTGAGAAAGAAAGAATATAGTAGATTACCACTGCCAATTTACTCTTGCAAATTTATTTATCTTTTGGTGGCTGTGGAGATAATCTCCTTAATATTCACCAGACAAGCATTATTCAGGGATCTTTGATCTGGTTTGATTGGCTCCTAACCACTGGGTTTGGAAACGGAGGTAATTACTTGTTCACAGTTCTGCTGCAGAGTCTTTATAATTTTTATTCTCTTCTGAACCATTAAAGTGTAAGAAAGCATGACTGGCACCTCAGTGACTCCATGGCCAGAAACCATCTGCAACACTCAAGTACTCAGCAACAAAGTACAGATTTGTAATGAAAAACCTATCTGGAATATCCCAGGCAAAAACTGAAGACCAGTGCAGTCAAAGTTACCTAGCTATGACCTTCTCTTTCAGTACAGCTCACTCACTGTATCCTTGGGAGGATAATGTAGCAGCTGACTACTGCCTGAAGGAAGCATGCATATAAACTGAATCAACGCAA
Organism: Podarcis pityusensis; assembly: GCF_964106645.2. Classification (NCBI taxonomy): domain Eukaryota; kingdom Metazoa; phylum Chordata; class Lepidosauria; order Squamata; family Lacertidae; genus Podarcis; species Podarcis pityusensis. The sequence goes on from NC_138037.1 coordinate 35,923,325, forward strand.
CTTGACAGAAGGGAGGCAGAAGAGGTTCTACCACTGCAGTTTGGGCTCTGCTACTTTAGTTTCAGCTACTGGAGTTCATATTGCAGCTCCTATCAACTTCACATGGGGTTGGACTACAATTTCCATCACCCCCCTCGCCACTGGCCACACTGCCTGTGGCAGATGGGAAGCAGCATTAGAAATTCGCCAGGGGCTAGGTGCATTTTGCACCTAGCTATTGACCACTCGCGAACAAGTGAAGATGCCAAGCCTGAGGCCTCCACCATCTGGAGATGCATGCCTGGGGATCCTTGGATCTTGACTGTTTTCACACACCAGCAATGCATCCTGTGGAATTCTCTCTGTGATATTTTATCCGCACAATCAGAATGAATTTCAGGAACCAAAAAGCCATATTGAAATATACGACTTTCTGGCCCCAAAATGGCAAACTAGGCATTCCATTTTGGCGACTGTAACCCTGGTTTAAGGAGCCATTTGGTGTCTAGCTTATATATCTGAGTTTCTAGCACTGATGGGAGACGGAGTCCACAGTTTCCATACCCCATAACCTAGCACAGAGAGAATCATAGCTGTCAACCTTCCTTTTTTTGCGGGAAATTCCCTTATTCCAGCGCCATTTCCCGCTGCTTCCCGCTGCTATCCCGGATTGTTAGATATCCCATAGACTGTCCCTGGGACAGGTGAGGCTGCTGATCCCTTATTTTCAAATCTGAAAGTTGACAGCTATGGAGAGAATTTGTAATGAAGTTTCTTTAAAGGCCTTAATCTCAACCCTTTCTGTGAGCTGGAAGTGCAAAGCCCTGTCCAGTCATTCTTAAGCGATTAACAAGTTGCGGGAGCCGGGAGTTGATTGGTATTCACTGATCCTACACCCCATCCATTTATTGAGGCAGCATGTCTACAAAGCAGAGCCTGATCTATGTATACAGGCCCTTCCCAAGATGTAGAACCCAGATTGATTTGGGTTCCACGTCATTTGGTGGGGGGCACATAGCAGAAACAGCAGGCTCATCTCTACACATGTTGCCCATGCCATCCACACGCTAGCAGTTACTGGGCATGGTCTCATTTCCACCTCTTGCAGAATGAGCTCATTACTCAACTTAAAGACTCAAATTAGCAGGAAAACTATAAACCGAAACTCGGTTCGCATGTAACACAAAGTCAAGCAACAGCTGGCACACAAATGCACGAGTGTGTGGGTTCCTAGAAGCTGTAACCAAGGTTTGATCTTGGTTCACAGCTCATGGTTTGTTTGGAGGAGACAAACCATGAGCCCAGGTTTGGACAACATGCTAAACCAAACCATGGATTAGCTTCATGTAACGTGGCATCACAGACCCAGAAGAAAAGCACAGGGGCTGCCATCGCCTTTCCAGGAGCCCACATGCTCATGCTAGGCCATGGTTTGTCTTAGCAGTGCATCTGAACTGTGCCAGAGAATGGCTAAGAAAATGGACTTGTAAGTTCTCCTGTAGCCAACCTACTCAGAAGTATAGCTGCAGCTACGCAGTAGGAAATTGGATCGGAGGCCTCCAATTGAAACTAGTTGCCCACCAGGACTTATATACAAAGCAACTCGCTGATTTGGCAGCATGCCTAATTTTTCGACCATCTGGTCAAGAAGCAGCATAATAATATAATAAAATTTCATTTGCTCTAAACAAACAGTACTCCAGTTTATTAGAATATTTATATGTTTGTTACCCAGGAATTTTTTTTAAAAAAAACCTGAACCATACCTGCTTGCCTGCTATCAACAGTTGCGATGAAAACAGTGCAGCTATTAAGACATCAATCCTGAACATGACTTACAGAGACTAAAGAAAGTTCATGCACCCTGTATTATGGTTAGGGTTGCTCAATCACATTGTGTTCCAGCAAGAATATTTCCATAGTAAAAACAGCTCCACTTAAATAGTGTTTTAAACTCTGTTTGCAACATGGACATTTTCACCCAGATATGTTTATTTATGCAAGTCAAAATGTCAAATAGCATGTTCTAATCCAGGCATAGGCAAACTCCGGCCCTCCAGATGTTTGGGACTACAATTCCCATCATCCCTAGCTAACAGGACCAGTGGTCAGGGATGATGGGAATTGTAGTCCCAAACATCTGGAGGGCCGGAGTTTGTCTATGTCTGTTCTAATCCCATTAAACCTGGATAATATTCCCAGCATTCTGTCTTAAGACAAACAGAAGACTTTGGTGTCCCCCCCCCCATCTTTACCAGGTTTTTTTGTCCTCCTCACATTATTGATTGCTTAATATCCATATTGAAGATGTGGCTTCCACAGCTCAAAAGCCTTCTCGCTGCTCTGAGACTCGTAGTAGGGCCTAATAAAGGCATTGCCCTACTGTTGATTTTGAACTATTCCCCAATGGACTGACATAGCTGCCTACGAATTGGGCATATTTAAAGGTTGAAAGTCTATGGTAAGATGTTCCGAATCTACACATTGACTCAGAACACCACTGCCTCCATACTGGTACAATGCACACGTCAGCAATTCGATTGTCTCAGGGATGCACTCTGAGGAAGAAGTGGGGAGGAGGTTCCCCCACCCCTTGTAAAATGGCCACTTGCAAGTCATTTCCTTCTCAGAGAGGAAGAATTGCCTCCTCTGCCCCATACACTTTCCAATTAATTTTCAGACATAAGACATAATCTTCACGGCCATTTATTCACAATAGTATCATCTACTGAAATGTCACTTCCTCTTCCTTGCACACAATTGAAGAGAAACACTGAGAAAGTACCTTCTCGCCCGGTCTACCTTCCTTTGCTGCTGTGTGACTCTCTCTTCCACCTCGTCTATCAGAATGAAGCGAGCAGGCAAGATCAGCTTTCATAATTTTTTATCTCCTTTCCTTGCAAGCTCATTTCTTTCGGGCAACACCAGGGAGAGAAAGGAGGACACAGAGGTGAACGTGAGCGAACTTTTTTAAAAGGCAAAAATATTTAGCCAACCTTGCCCAGGTTGCCTCCTGCCAAATAGATTACTTGCTGGAAAATACTCTAGCCAAATTCTTAGCAGGCCACATTAACAGTGCAGTCCTATACAAACCTGCTAAGACTTCAGTCCCATGAGTTCAATGGGGTTTAGTCCCACATAAGTGATACAGGACTGCAGGCTAAATAGTCTTAATCACTTATAAGGAGACATCCTTCCATGCTAATCTGAGCAGCAAGCTAATGGGGACTACTTTCTCTGTCGTGTCTATCTAGAAATAATCAGCAACATCATTAAAGTAGTGCCAGTGTTTCAACAACAAAGCTAGGAAACCAGACTCCTTACCGAAAACATTACCAGGACCATGTGCAGATTTTACAGGCATTTTGATTGTGCATTGGGACATCCCAGCGCAGACATACTGATAATTGGCTGAGCAGGCTGCCACCACCCATAATGGGGAGCCAAGGTTTCAGTCAGATCACTCCTGCTCTGCTCTCCCCCAGCAACAGGGAAACATACCAGGAAGGGGAGTAGCTTAGAATTACACCCAAACCTGGAATCATGGTTTCATAGAATCATAGAATCATAGAGTTGGAAGAGACCACAAGGGCCATCGAGTCCAACCCCCTGCCAAGCAGGAAACACCATCAAAGCACTCCTGACATATGGTTGTCAAGCCTCTGCTTAAAGACCTCCAAAGAAGGAGACTCCACCACACTTTGGCAGCAAATTCCACTGTCGAACAGCTCTTACTGTCAGGAAGTTCTTCCTAATGTTTAGGTGGAATCTTCTTTCTTGTAGTTTGGATCCATTGCTCCGTGTCCGCTTCTCTGGAGCAGCAGAAAACAACCTTTCTCCCTCCTCTATGTGACATCCTTTTATATATTTGAACATGGCTATCATATCACCCCTTAACCTCCTCTTCTCCAGGCTAAACATGCCCAGCTCCCTTAGCCGTTCCTCATAAGGCATCGTTTCCAGGCCTTTGACCATTTTGGTTGCCCTCTTCTGGGCACGTTCCAGTTTGTCAATGTCCTTCTTGAACTGTGGTGCCCAGAACTGGACACAGTACTCCAGGTGAGGTCTGACCAGCAGAATACAGTGGCACTATTACTTCCCTTGATCTAGATGCTATACTCCTATTGATGCAGCCCAGAATTGCATTGGCTTTTTTAGCTGCCGCGTCACACTGTTGGCTCATGTCAAGTTTGTGGTCAACCAAGACTCCTAGATCCTTTTCACATGTACTGCTCTCAAGCCAGGTGTCACCCATCTTGTATTTGTGCCTCTCATTTTTTTTGCCCAAGTGCAATACTTTACATTTCTCCCTGTTAAAATTCATCTTGTTTGTTTTGGCCCAGTTCTCTAATCTGTCAAGGTCGTTTTGAAGTGTGATCCTGTCCTCTGGGGTGTTAGCCACCCCTCCCAATTTGGTGTCATCTGCAAATTTGATCAGGATGCCCTTGAGTCCATCATCCAAGTCGTTGATAAAGATGTTGAATAAGACCGGGCCCAAGACAGAACCCTGTGGCACCCCACTAGTCACTCTTCTCCAGGATGAAGAGGAACCATTGATGAGCACCCTTTGGGTTCGGTCAGTCAGCCAGTTACAAATCCACTGAGTGGTAGCATAGTCAAGACCACATTTTACCAGCTTCTTTACAAGAATATCATGAGGCACCTTGTCAAATGCCTTGCTGAAATCAAGGTAGGCTACATCCACTGCGTTCCCTTCATCTACCAGGCTTGTAATTCTGTCAAAAAACGAGATCAGGTTAGTCTGACATGACTTATTTTTCAGAAATCCATGCTGACTATTGGTGATCACAGCATTCCTTTCTAGGTGCTCACAGACTGTTTGCTTAATGATCTGCTCCAGAATCTTCCCTGGTATTGATGTCAGACTGACTGGGCGGTAATTATTTGGGTCCTCTCTTTTCCCCTTTTTGAAAATAGGGACAACATTTGCCCTCCTCCAGTCTGCCGGGACTTCGCCCGTTCTCCAGGAATTCTCAAAGATGACTGCCAGTGGTTCTGAGATCACATCTGCCAGTTCTTTTAATACTCTTGGATGCAGTTCATCTGGCCCTGGAGACTTGAATACATCTAAACTAGCCAAGTATTCTTGTACTATCTCCTTAGTTATTCTGGGCTGTGTTTCCTTTGCTGAATCATTTGCTCCAAATTCTTCAGGTCGGGCATTGTTTTCTTTATCGGAGAAGACTGAGGCAAAGAAGGCATTGAGGAGTTCAGCCCTTTCTGTGTCCCGTTTGCATTTCACCATCTTCTCCTCTGAGTGACCCCACTGTTTCTTTGTTCTTCCTTTTGCTACAAACATACCCATAAAAGCCTTTTTTGTTGCTTTTAACCTCTCTAGCAAGCCTGAGTTCATTCTGTGCTTTAGCTTTTCTGACTTTGTGTCTACACGTGCTGGCTATTTGTTTGAATTCCTCTTTGGTGGTTTCCCCCCTTTTCCATTTTTTGTACACATCCTTTTTAAATCTTAACTCAGTTAAAAGTTCTTTAGATAGCCACCCTGGCTTCTTTAGGCACCTTCCATGTTTCTGTCTCATTGGTATTGCCTGACGTTGTGCTTTTAGTATCTCCCTCTTAACAAACTCCCAGCCATCATGATCTCCCTTTCTTTTTAGTATTACTGTCCATGGGATCTCACCCAGCACTTCCCTAAGTTTTATGAAGTCAGCTTTCTTAAAGTCAAGAAATTGAGTCCTAGTATGCTTGGCTGCTCCTTTCCGCTGTATAGTAAACTTCAGAAGAGCATGATCACTCGCGCCTAATGATCCTTCCACTTCTACCCGACTAACCAGGTCATCAACATTGGTTAGGACCAGATCTAAAATGGCTGTTCCTCTTGTTGCTTCTCCCACTTTCTGGACAATGAAGTTGTCTGCAAGGCCAGTGAGGAATCTGTTTGACCTTATGCTCTTGGCTGAGTTTGACATCCAACAAATATCCGGGTAATTGAAGTCCCCCATTACTACTATCTCCCTTCCTTTTGCATGCTTGGCCATCTGTTCCAGGAAGGCATCATCTATGTCCTCCGTTTGGCTTGGGGATCTATAGTAAACTCCCACAATGAGGTCACTGTTATTCTTCTCTCCCTTAATTTTGACCCAAATGCTCTCACTTTGGCTTTGAGGTTCTAAATCTTGGATCTCTTCACAGGTATACACATCCCTGACATATAACGCCACTCCTCCTCCTTTCTTGTCTGGTCTGTTTCTCTGAAATAGATTGTATCCCCCCATTATTACATTCCAATCGTGGGACTTATCCCACCAGGTTTCAGTGATGCCTATTATGTCATATTTAGTTTGCTGTACCAAGAGCTCAAGCTCATCTTGTTTATTTCCCATGCTTTGCGCATTAGTGTACAGACATTGAAGTCCATTAATCATTCCCCCGTGTCTCTTATTTAAGGATTTTTTCCTCCCACCACTAGGTCTGTGTGCTGGTTTCTTTTGTCCTAACAAACCAGAATCACTAGGCAGCCTTAAATCATGATTTGTTATTGGTTTATTGATCTGCGCTTTGCTAGGGTGAAATGAACTTTGATCCCGGGGGGTTGCTAAGCTAGCCCTTTCCTGATTGGTTTATCCCAGGGGTAGGGAACCTGAGGACTTCCTGCTGCTGGGCTACAACTCGGCTTGCTGACCATGCTGGCTGGGATTGATGGGAACTGGAGTTCAAGAGCATCTGCAGTGCTACAAGTTCCATGCACCTGGTATATCCAGGAGAGAATCAGATCAGTAGCATGAAGCTTGTGCACATTATGATTCATTAAGCTTGCCTGCCATGGCGCTGCCAGGCAAGGAATGTCCAGAGTGAGGAAGTAACTGTTGACTGTTAAAAGTACACTTACAACTTAGAAAAAGCCATGTCCACCGACCCAACACCTTTCAGCTACTCCTATCCAATGAGGCAGTGGCGGCAACAGAGACCTGAGCTGCACACAAGCAGGTGAAAACCATGCCTGTGTGTAACCTATTTCTGCTGCTCCCTCTTCAATCCTCAACTGGTCCTAGGAGACAGTGGAGCAGGAGAGTTGGGAGCAGAAGGTAGATGTGTGGAAGCCTTTGACTCTACACCAGCCTGACTTATCACCTCTTCTTCAGGCTACAGGTCACTGATCCCTTCCTTCCAAGTTAGACTCCAGTCCCCTTTCTCCCAGTATAAGTGTCCAGCCATCACTCACTCCAGCCAGCCCCTAACATTGCCATTGCATGCAAATGCAGCATTCTGAAGCTCGCAGGAAGCCAACTGAAATCTGCCGCGGCCGCTGAACTCAGAGACTTTGTGTGCTAAGAACTATATAAGCGATCTTTTAGCACAGGCTGTATATCCTGGGTCACAGGATGCATGTTCTGCTTGGAATAAAATACCACCAAGTATGACATTTACTCCCTCATAAACTTGATTAGGATTGCAGCCTCAAAACATCAACTCAGGGGCAAAAACAGGCTTCCATTCATCACCCAAGCTGCGGCCTCACAAGGAGGCCAAAATAAGCATTCAGAATTTTCAGCCACATTATTACACCTGTCATCATAGGATGCCTTTGTTTGCCAGTTTGGAAATCCATAATGCCACGAACAAGTAAATAAACTAAACCTCACCTTCTTGTGTGATAGGAACTTAAAAAGTTGCTAGTAGTCTCCTCTTCAATCAACCCCACCCCAAAAGTGCCCTTCTCATCTGCTATTGACTGTGGCCCATCCAACACTGAGCACTGAAAGCCAGGTAACAAGTATGCAAATCTCTTCTCTTTCATCCCTCCACTGGTCCCTGGCAGTTGACAGGCTAGGAAAGGGCAGAATAATGGCAAGGAGGAGGGCAATGAATTAAAAGTATTGTTTTGCAAGTCTATAAACGCTGTTCAGGACAGGACATGTTTTTATCCCCCAAATCTGATACACACTATTGGCAAGGACACACCCTGCCGCAGATTTAGTGCTGCAAAATCCCTATCCATCTTGGTGCGCTTTGGAAATTTTTTGGCAAATCCCTATGACTTGCCCAGCTCCACCAAATGCTTTCTTTCAGCCAGTTGACAGTTTTCATAGCACTGTTGCCAACATTCAGGGGTGAGTAAACAGGAGTGTTCCTTTTGTTTTTAATCTTGCAGTCAAAGCAGGAAGATGGGAAAAGGGGGGGGAATGTAATTCAGAGGAAGCATTGTACAAGAGACAGGGCTAAGGCATGAAGCAAGAAATTGTGGGTAGTACGGGGGGGGGGGAATTAATGCGATTTAAGAAAGCACACTCCTCCCCTGAAATCTGTATTAGCTGTAATTATACCCTCTTGAGATTTTTTTTTTATCCTCTTTGAATAAGAGTCATTGCTTGCAACACTCATTTTTTCTATGTACCAGCAGGATAACATGTTAAAGATCTGTAGTCCTGTATTCTGCTGTTAACAATTTTCACTTGATGGGTGGGCAACAGGTTTGTTATTACATAAAGCTATGTATGCACAATAACATACAAAGCATGTTCTCCCTTAAAAAATAATAATAATCTTAGAAACTGTAGTGTGTTAAGAATGCTGGGAATTATGCCTCTGCTAGGTGTACACTACAGTTCCCAAGATCCTTGGGTGTCAGCATGCTTTAAATGTATGTAGGTAGCCTAAAACGCAATAAATTAAAAGATACTGTGCACATTTTCAGCTCTGCAGTTATCTTCTTACAGGAAGCCTGTGCATTCAATAGGTAGCTTTCCAAATCTGTGACTGCAATAATTCAAAGTTCAGTTTCTAACAGTAAATTTGGATCTTCATCCAAATAGGAGGATCTCTATCTGAGAAGTGGGACACTGTTTTCAGGTTTATACTGGAAATGTTTAGGTGAGGAGGAGTTGCAAGACAATGCCATCCTAAGAACCACTTTATTCTGGTCCCTTCTACATTCTAAAATGAAAGGAAGAGGAAAATGGTTATTGCTCGTTAACTGCTCTGCGGTCTTACTGAAGAGAGGTCCAGGAATATCCCCAAAAAAGAAAATTTCAGTTGGGTACTTTTTATTTTGTCTTTCGTTTCCAACTTCTGGAAGCAATATAGCCAAAGCACAGCAAACCACAAACTCTTAACTGAAATGGGATTTTAAACTATGCTGCAAGAGCACTGGCACAACCAGCCACAGGCATGTAAAATACTTCTGTTCTCCTCCACCGCCAAGTACAGTTCTAGCCTTCGTTTATAGTCAGGAGTCTCAGGACAGAATGTTAGAATAGGCTTTGCCAGATTCCACACAGCACACAGGCATCATACATACTTTCCTAACAGAAAATAGATGGGTCTTTGGCATAAAAACCAGCTCCTTATCTTCAGACTTTTGAAACTCGGGAAAAACTGTGGAGTACCTGTGAGTCACCCAGGGTGAAAAATGTTTTTTTTAATTAACCTTCTCAGCTTGTGCCTCACCTCAGTCTGTTTCCAGTAATGATTGTGTTCCTGAACAGAGGTGATAGGTTCAATACCAACAACACAAAATGGATTGTTATTTGGGAAGGGCAATGGGAAAGATCTCCCTTCACCCGAGTAACATGGCTTTTGTATTATCACACACCTTTACTATTTTTTTTTTAAAAAGGCAAAGAAGCAAAGGTCCATATGAAAAAACTCAGAAAGCAGAGTTGGGCTTCATATACTGTTGTATGAAAGATGCAGGATTTTGTAAACAGCCAGTCAACAGCTATAAGTGATGTTGCACAGGTGAAAGGATACAACTCCATCTCTACCTAGTAAACAAATCTAATTGGTATTAAAAATGGAAGAAAACATGGGCAAAGCAGGCTCACAACACAAAAACATGCCACAGAAAAGGCTAGTGAAGGGAGATGTGTCAGACTTCCTTCCCTGTGTTCACAGAGACAGAACCAGACTTGTCTTTGTTGACTCACCGAAGTGAAGTCTATGGCTTATAGAAATACAAACCAGAAGGTCACAGCTCTTCATGTCCAGTATGAATATCACAGAGACATACTGTACATATTATCTGCCCTAGGAAAGCAGCGAAGGATATCAAAGTAAACCATTCCATATTATGAGGAAACACCAAAGATGTAATCCAAAGGGCCCATAATTCCATCTCTAGACACTATTTTCCCAAAACATCTTTGCAAACCTGTGGATTTTAGTAAGTTTTTTGTGTCATCAATAATGTACAGATGCTATGAATACATTCACATGGTTCGTATGAATGTATGAACTTATTAGGCACAGAAACTCACTGAATCCAAGTCCTAAGTAATCTCAAGTGTATATTCAGAGTAAAAAAAAAATGGTGTGTATTCATTGTCACTTACATCCAACTATTTCATTTTTAATATGCAGACCTCCTTCCTATCTTACCGTACCCAAGGCAGCTTACAGTATAGGGTTCCAGAAAACAATGAAGCTAACATGTTACTTCACATCTATAGACCTGTTTTCACCTCCAGTGAAGAAGCTGCCTCACATCTTCACTAGTCTCACTAGAAACTCAGTTGAGGATTACTTCTCTTTAATTGTGGATTAAGGTGATGCTGCATACTGCGTTCACCAAATATCCACTGATGTTTCTTCTGACCATGCACACACATACACACACACACACACACACACACACATTTAAAGAGACAAAGCTGGTCTCTTTTCTGGAAGGGAAGGTGACAACATTAATCCCCTTTACTTGCCACACCTACAAAAGTTGCCAAACAAGTTCTCCAGTGCTAGTTTCACAGAAACTATACGTTAGTCGAATACGGGAGCCAGTCTTAGGTTGTTTTGATATTCCAGTTAGGAGAGGAGAAGGAAGAAAAGGTGGCTTCCTCTTCCTCTTCTTATGCTCCCTTAGAATGGCTAGTGGAGAGTCCATGCACAGTGGTACCTGGGGTTAAGAACTTAACTCGTTCTGGAGGTCCGTTCTTAACCTGAAACTGTTCTTAACCTGAGACACCACTTTAGCTAATGGGGCCTCCCACTGCCGCTGTGCCGCCGCCGCACGGTTTCTGTTCTCATCCTGAAGCAAAGTTCTTAACCCGAGGTACTATTTCTGGGTTAGCAGAGTCTGTAACCTGAAGTGTCTGTAACCTGAAACGTCTGTAACCCGAGGTACCACTGTATCACCAATCACAAGGAAAATAGCACATCCTCAAATGGGGACCCAGCACACACATTTCCTCAAGATGATGATGCAATAAAACCACGAAGAACCCTACTGTCTTACAAATCTCATTTATCTTAATGGAAGAGAAATATTTTCAGGTTAAAACACAAATTTTCCAGCCTGTGCTCTTAATCTGGATATATTCATCTTCCATTATTCTAATAGCAAATGCAGCTGGCAAGCACCGCTGCCAGGCTTGGACAGGTAACTCACAACTTGTGCACATTTAACTTTTGCGTGTTCAGCTTTATGCACTTGGCAAAAAGAAAATTAAAAAGGAGGCAGAAAGAAGGCGGGTGTCCGGGGGTGAAATACTTTGGCAATCCCACCCACCACTGAACCCAACGTGCTTTGACTGTACGTGATTTATGCTCTATCCCCGGAGTATAACCCTAGCGTAAGTTGAGAATTGCTTGTACAGAAAACAAGGGAACACTGAGAAAGAAGAGGGAAGTCCCAACATGCTTGGTGGAACCTCAAGGTTTGCAGAAGTACTTCTTTTGGGTGGGGGGGAAGGTAATTCCCCCTGCAAACAGCCCAAAGAGCATGCCCGGTCCAAGGCACATGCTCTAACCACTGCACCACATCAACCATGGGACAGCTCCAGTGGTTAAAGGACCTAGCCAAGTTAAGATGCCAGGGAAAAAGAGGGAAGTGCTCTCAGAGTTGGAGAAACGAAGGAACAACCTCCTTCCCCATACTTGCATTTTAACTCTATAACATACTGTACTATAAACCTATAGTTAAATTGCTATAATGAACTTGTTTCTTTTTCAACACAAGGGAATTTTAAAAGGAGGAACTATGACTGCGGTCCATTTATGTGTAAAGAAAAGCTTTGTTCTTGCATCTCGGTGCTTTCAAAGAGCAGTCAAGTATCAGCATTAGCCATGCACTTATAAATTATACCTGCCGCTCACTACTATATTTCTAGGAGTCAATTAGGAAAACACTTAAGAATTGTGTCTGGGTTTCCCTCCCCATACACACACATTTATTTATTTTTTAAAAAAGAAAGGAACTGATGCAATCAAGGAGTGCGCATTTTGTTTTGGGGCAAGGCAGAAGATAAGCTATTTTAAACCAAGGAGAAATATTATGACATACAAATAAGCTTCCTGGAATTGGGAAAGGATTTCACAAACCCGGCTGAGACTTAGGTGGACTTTGCTCTCCATTTCTACATGCTGTATAAGGTAGTTATTAAAAGCAGTTTGACCAATGAATTACTTAATAGGTTACCTGAAACCCATTAAAAAATTGCACAAACAAGACATTAACCTACATGGCAAGGCTTTGGAGTCTCGTTCGATATTGTCACTCTATGTCCTACGTTGACTGATAATCTGATAATCTCATAATGCCAAATGTTATTCCTCTTGTAAAGTATTCCTCATCCATAACCCAAAGCACATTTTAAGATTAGCAATTTCTTCAGTAGCCATCTGTATTGATCAGCTGCTGAAATCCTCCTTTCCCCTAAGCTAAATTCATACTAACATTGTACTTCATTTCAACAGATCCTTAATTAACTTTTAGTCCAGGGTGACAAGGTGTCCTGTTTTACAGAGGGCACACCTCTCTCTGAAGAAGCGCTGCCTGGTTCAAGCCAGGTTAAAATGTTTTTAAAAACCCGAAGCAGCTAAGCCTTGAGATTCTCACCAGAAGTTAGCACCTGGATAGCATAGAATTGTAGAGTTGGAAGGGACCACGAGGGTCATCTAGTCCAACCCCCTACAATGCAAGAATCTTTTGCCTAACATGGGGCTCAAACCCACAACCCTGAGATTAAGAATCTCATGCTCTGCTGACTGAGCTATACAGGCAGATCAACTTTCTGCAACCTTCCTCACTATGGTAAAGTGTATGGCATTGCTATTTAAGTTATAGTAATCATCTCTAATTCTCATCAAAACATAGCCAAAGTTTCATGTAAATCTGTGCCATCTTTTTGTTTCTATGTAAATCACCTGTTTAGCACCTGCTCCTTTCCCTCTAGGAAGGAGGGAAGCCAGTTATGAACATATCTGAAGAAAAATATATGCCCCTAATCCTGAACCTTTTGTTCATGGCAATATTACCTGATGAAGGGATTTTGTGCTGGCATCATTATTTTATAATAGAAATGAGGACCTGGAGAGTTCAGTTGGTTAGAGTGTGGTGCTGATAATGCCAAGGCTGCAGTTTCGATCCCCCTGTGGAATAGCTGCACATTCCTGCATTGCAGGGGATTACACTACAGATGACCCTCAAAGTCCCTTCAATTCCAAGATTCTACAAAAGCAGCACACAATGTGGGATGTTTCCAAGCGATCTAGATGAGAAATCTGCTGCAAGCAGAAATCCACTAGTGTGAACAATGACGATTTCTCCTAATTCCAAAACCTAACTTTCAGCTGCGCGCGACAAGCATTGGTCTCTGTGCATGTTACATCTTCAAAAGGCCTGAGCTTGCTTACTTAGTACGATGAAATATAGCCTGGAGAGGAGAAATTTAATGGGAGACATAATTGCGGCCTTCAAATACCTGAAGGGCTGTGATGCAGAAGATGAAGCAGGCTTCTTCTCTGCTGCTTCAGAGGGCAGGAGCAGAGCTAATGAGTGGAAATTGAAGGGAAGCAGATCCCATTAGGAGAGACTGCAGACTGCCTCAAGAGGTAATGGGCTCTCTCTACCTGGAGAGAGTCATACAAGAGAGGCTGGACAACTATATGTCAAGGACACAGTAGCTGCAACACACACTCAATAAATAATAATAATAATAATTTATTTATACCCCGCCCACCTGGCTGGGTTTCCCCAGCCATTCTGGGCGGCTCCAAATCAAATATTATAAACACAATACAGATTAAACATTAAAAATTTCCCTAGAAGTTCCCTAAAAACTGCAGATCCATAACTGAAAAGAGGATTGGGCTAAATGACTTTCAAGGTCCCTTCCAACTCTTATGATTCTAGGCTTGGTGATGGGTTTGAAAATGTCATGGGCTGAAACTGTTCTCAAAAGCGGGCCTTATAAATGAGTCCTTAGTGTACTTCCTCTGCTTCTTAAGTAGGAGGCTGAGGCAGAAGACCCTGGAAAAGGAACAGAAATGCACAGCTTTCGTATTTTTATATAGCCCAGTCTGCATGCAACCCATTTTGTAGCTGAAATGAGTTACTGAACTGAGTAGCACAGCACTACCACATCTTGGCATCACAAAAAGGCATTTCTCATCATATCAGTTGCCAGTTGGGAGAATGGGTATTTTCGTGTGTGTTTGTGTGTGTGTGTGTGTGTGTGTGTGAGAGAGAGAGAGAGAGAGAGCACACACACTACTGTGTGACAGAAACTGCCTATGGCTGTTTTCTGTCTGTGAAGTGCTTTGCAAATTCCCTTGTTCCCCTTTGCTATCTGTCCGGTAAGTCGGTAAGTAGACAGAGACAACCCCCAGCCAGATTCATGAGTCTGTAGGAATTTGGGTATGGATCCTTCACAAACAATTGGAACATTTTTATCCAGCACCCTACATTGGCCAGTGTGATGGGACGATGAGCTGCTTGTGTGTAAAATCCTAGTCCCTCAGAGTTTGGTCAAGTTTGCAAACCTCTGTCTGTAACGGAGCCCCTTAAACATGGCTCCGTCAGTCGCTGGCAGATTCCGACAGTGGTTGCTTTCGGAATCGCTTCCAACATAAAAGCTCCTTAACGGAAACACGTCTTCTGGACTCTCTGCGTGACAGTTTCCGGCGAGGAGTGGGTGTCCCTACAGGAGGTCCTGAAACCTCCCCACTGTTTTCGCTGGAAGTGTCTCTGAGCCATCCCTCCAGCTCCCTTTCCCTCAGCCCAGCTCCTCTCCCCCTACTGGTTCCCTCTTCAGCTGCTGAGTCTCTCCCAACCTGTGTGAGCCCTTTCACTTCCCTTCCTTCCGATGGCAGTTCCCTGACATCCACCTCCCCTCCAGGGCCCCCTTCATCCCCTCTCGCCCCCTCCTCTACGGGCGGTGAGGAGGCAAAACCCCGGAATGAACTTCCTTCATCTTCCGATGTCCCGAACACTTCTCTCCACCTGTTGCGGTTCCTGGTCTCGAAGTACTCCTCCTCCTCAGAGTCCATCTCCCCTTCCCCTTCCGATTCCGAGAATCCTTCCAACTCCTCCTCCTCATCGGTGGTCCCAAAGTATTCCCTCCGGAACCTCTCCACAGGCTGAGGTTTCCTTGGGAACCTTTGATGGAACGTTTCTATCAATACCTCGTCATTGATATCTTCTGCCATTACCCAAGTGTTTTCTGACTCCGGTTCTCCTTCCCACGCTACCAAATACTCCACCTGATCCCCCTTCCATCTGGCGTCGAGGATTTCTGCCACATGGCTGCTGCATTCCCTTTCTTCTATGACCGGTCCCCGAGTGGCCATCCCTTCTCGTCCCCCCTCATACGGTGACAGTAACGACCTGTGAAATACTGGGTGCAGTTTCATGTGGTTGGGTAACCGGAGCCTGAAAGCCACTGGGTTGACCTGTTGAATGACCTCAAAGGGACCCAATCTCCTGGGTCTTAATTTCTTACAACCTCCTTTGAACGGCAACCCTTGGGTTGACAGCCACACCCTATCTCCCACCCTTATGGTTTCACCTTCCCTTCGGTTCTTGTCTGCCTGCCTCTTGTATTCTTCCTTCGCCCTTTCTAAGTTGAGTTGGAGCTGACGATGGATTGCTTCCATTTCTTCTACAAAATGCTCGGCTGCCAGGACACCCCATCTCTCCCCTTCTCCCCCTGGGAAAGCCCTGGGATGACACCCATAATTAGCCAAGAAGGGGCTCATCCCTGTGGACACATTCTCGGCATTGTTGTAGGCAAATTCCGCCAGCGCCAACTTTTCTACCCAGTCATTCTCTCTGTCATTGACATAACACCTCAGGTATTGCTGGAGGACCCCGTTTGCTCTTTCCGCCTGCCCGTTGGTTTCAGGGTGCCGGGCAGTCGAAAAGTTGACCTCCACCTGCAGTAAGCTCATGAGCTTCCTCCAGAACCTGGAAGTAAATTGTTTTCCTCGGTCTGAGACCACCCTCAATGGCACCCCGTGCAACCTAAAAATGTGTTCTACAAATAACTTCGCTGTCTCTTCCGCCGTGACTGCATGCGAGCAGGCTACAAAGTGGCACATCTTTGTTAGTAGGTCTACCACCACCATGATGGCTGTTTTCCCCTTGGACTTCGGCAGATCAGTCATAAAATCTATCGACACTGCCTCCCAAGGTCGTTCTGGGGTTGGTAAGGGTTCTAATAGCCCCGCCGGTGCCCGCCTCTCCCCTTTGGCTCGCTGGCATTGCTCACACCCTCTTACATACTCCCGTACATCTTCCCTCACCTTAGGCCACCAAAATTCCCTGGTGACCAACCACATGGTTTTGTGTTGTCCAAAATGCCCCGCCGTGGGGCTGTCGTGCAACTGCTTGAGTACCCTCCCCCTTAAGTCTCCTTCAGGGATATACAGTGCCCCTTTGTAATACAAAGCTCCATTTCTTTCCTCGAAACCCCCTGGTTCCTCTCCCTCACCCCTAAGACCTCTGAGCTTATTCTGGGCGTATTCATCATTCTCTGTTTCCTCTACCAGTTCTCTTTGTCCCACCAATGCCGCCCCACACACCCAGCGGTCCTCTGGAATGACATGTCTCTCTTCGGGTGCTCCCTCCTCCTCCAAATATTCAGGTTTGCGTGAGAGAGCGTCCGCCCTAATGTTCTCTGGGCCTGGCACGTAACAAATCTCAAAGTTAAATTTGGAGAACTCCTGGGCCCATCTCACTTGCCGTTGGTTGAGCACTCGTGCCGTCCTCCAATACTCTAGGTTCTTGTGGTCAGTGCACACTTGCACCTTATGTTGTGCGCCAATTAGCAGGTGCCTCCATCTCCGGAACGCCTCATGAATGGCTAGTAGTTCTCGGTCATACACCGTGTAGTTCCTCTCGGATTTGTTCAGCTTTCGCGAAAAAAAGGCACACGGTCTCCACTCTGACTCCTCCTTCCCTGGCTGCAGAAGCACCGCCCCAATCGCTCTGTCTGATGCGTCAGTTTCCACTCTCATCGGTTTTTGTAAATCCACATGCAGGAGTTGTTGTTCCGAGGCGACGGCCCTTTTTAGTTCCTCAAATGCTCGCTCCGCCTCCTCAGTCCAAACGAACTTCTTCTTACTGCTGAGACAGTCCGTAATGGGCGCCGTCAGGTGGGCAAAGTTTCGGATGAACTTACGATAGAAGTTCCCAAATCCTAGGAACCTCTGCACATCCTTCCTTGTTTTGGGTGTTTTCCATTCCAGCACCGCCTGGACCTTGCCGGGATCCATGGCCAATCCCTTGTCTGACAGGCGATACCCCAGGAATTCCACCTCCTTGGTATGAAACTGACACTTCTCCAGTTTCACCCACAGCTGGTTGGCTTGCAGCCTGCTCAACACTTCTCTGACGTCTCTCACATGCTGCTCCTCATTCTCAGAATACACCAACACGTCGTCTAAGAAGGCCACACAATTCTTGTAAAGCAAAGGCCCCAGGACGTGGTTCATAAACGATTGAAAGCACGCGGAGCCTCCTTGTAGGCCGAAGGGCATAACTAAATATTCAAATGCCCCCAAAGGGGTGAACATGGTGGTTTTCCATTCATCCCCCTTCCTTATTCGTATCAGGTTGTACGCCCCCCTTAGGTCCAGTTTAGTAAAAATCTTTCCCTTCCTGACCCTTGTCAAAATGTCGTCAATCCTGGGCATAGGGAAAGCCACTGGTTCTGACACTGCATTTAAGGCCCTGAAGTCACACACAAGTCTCGGCTTGTTCGTGTTTTTTTTATTCACAAAAAACACTGGGCTGCCCCCCACCGCCCTGGACTCTCTGATGAACCCTCTCTTCAGGTTCTTGTCAATGAACTCTCTTAGCTCCTGCATCTCTCTGTCTGACATGGCGTACAGCTTGCCTACAGGGAGCTGTGCCCCAGGGAGTAAATTGATTTGACAGTCAAAGGGTCTATGCGGGGGTAATTGGTCAGCTTCCCTTTCGCTGAAGACGTCGCGGAGATCTGCGTATTGTCGTGGTACCTTCACGTTCTCCGTTACTTCAGTCCCTGCTAGGGTGGCTTGGGCCCCTGCCAAACCCTTTCCCTCTTTGCAGTGTTCTAAGCAATGTGCTGAACCAAAAGAAACCACTCTCTGATGCCAGCCCACCAGCGGATCATGTAACGCTAGCCAGCTCATCCCCAATATAATGGGAGCTCCTCCCAAGGTGGCCACATTAAACGCTATCAGTTCGGTGTGCCTTGCCACCTTCATTATCATTGGGACGGTCTGCAAGCTGACTTCTCCTCCCAACAGCTCCCTGCCATCGATCGTGGTCACCTGCAGGGGGTTGCTTAAAGGGATCGTCTGTATCTGGTGTTCAGCTGCAAACTCTTTGCTCATGAAATTGCAGGAGCTGCCTGAGTCCAACAGCGCCTTTATCTTTAGAGGGTGTCCGTTTGGCAGCTCTAGCGCCACTTCTATCACTAGGGCGGGTTTAGGAGGTTCTGGCGTGGGCACTTTCACTGCTCTTTGGCCTGACTGCTGTGCCCCGACGGTGGCAGCCAGGCGTTGGCTTTTACTTGCTTCGGTATTTCTTCCTCTCTTCCCTCCACAGCTCCTACCATCCCTTGCCATTCCTTCCTCTGGGGGCAGACTCTGGCAAAGTGACCTGGCTGTTGGCAGAGATAGCATTTCCGGGCGCCTTTTCCCTCCTTCTTTCCCCCCTCACTGGGCTTTGAAACTGCGCGCGCGCGCGCTGTTCCGATTTCCATCGGCTCTGCCGGCGGGAAAGTTGGCTCTGGAATGTCTGGAATGCGGAACTCCTTCCAACGTTCCCCCTTCCCTTCCCGCCTCTCCAATGCTCTCGCCTCCTGGCGCGCTCCTATGGTCAGCGCTGATTTGGTCAGCTGGTCCATAGACTCCGCCCTGGGCGCCCGGGAAAGTTCGTCTTTCACAGCCGAAGAAAGCCCTTCTTCAAAAAGCATTTGAATGGGTTCCGCCGATAGATCCCACCCCAATTTATGGATCAACATGGTGAATTCAGTCCAGTACTCACGGACAGATCGGCTCCCCTGTTTGCAAGCCATTAACTGTCTGCGGACCACTCCCTGTTCAATATCGCTGGAAAACATCAGATCCATGGCGCGAAAGAACTTCATCGTGTCCTTTAGGACGTCACTATTCGCTGCCATCAGGGGTCTAACCCAGTCTCTCGCCCCCTTTTCAAGATGCCCAATCACGAAAGCCACTCTTGATTCCTCGTCAGGGAATTCATCAAACTGCAGATTGAGGGCATATTGCATCTCTGTCCGAAAGCCATGATAGTCTTTGGGCTCCCCCCCAAACTTCTGCACCAATCCTGGTACCTTTCTGACGAGCTGGGTGTCTTTCCCCTTTTTGTCTGCATCCTGAGCCCTCCTCTCCTCAAGCCTCGCCGTCTGCAGCGCTAGCTGGACCTCCAACACCCGGTACCTTTCTTCCAGGCTTGGACCCGCTCCAGCTCCTGCTTCTCCGGTTCCGGCTGGGTTGCTCATGATGCCTTCTCCTGCACAAGCTGCTCACGAAGACTGTCGGAATGCTGTGATGGGACGATGAGCTGCTTGTGTGTAAAATCCTAGTCCCTCAGAGTTTGGTCAAGTTTGCAAACCTCTGTCTGTAACGGAGCCCCTTAAACATGGCTCCGTCAGTCGCTGGCAGATTCCGACAGTGGTTGCTTTCGGAATCGCTTCCAACATAAAAGCTCCTTAACGGAAACACGTCTTCTGGACTCTCTGCGTGACAGTTTCCGGCGAGGAGTGGGTGTCCCTACAGGAGGTCCTGAAACCTCCCCACTGTTTTCGCTGGAAGTGTCTCTGAGCCATCCCTCCAGCTCCCTTTCCCTCAGCCCAGCTCCTCTCCCCCTACTGGTTCCCTCTTCAGCTGCTGAGTCTCTCCCAACCTGTGTGAGCCCTTTCACTTCCCTTCCTTCCGATGGCAGTTCCCTGACAGCCAGCGTCTCTGACGCATGAAAACACATGCGTGCACATACTAACAGTAGGAGGAAAGGTTAATAAATGTGCCCAAACAAGTTCGTTACCTGATGGCGAGAAGACTGCAAAACAGCCCCTGTTGCCAAAATGCACCCAACACTTGCTTACAGTGCAAACCCGAGGGTCTACTCAGAATTCAGTGAGGTTTTCTCCCAGGTAACTGGGGCTAGGCTAAGCCCCTTGCTCGTGCATGTGCAGGACTCTGCTAAAATCTAGCACACTGCTTCCAAGAGCAGCAACAGGTTGAACGACAAAAGGGAGAAGAAAGATGCTTATCTTAAAATTAATATTGTGTCCATTCAACAGCCAAGCGGATGGAGGACTGACCCAAAACCTCAAGAACATTATATACAAGGGTGAGCCTCCAAGATTAAGCCCAGTTTCGCAGGATGCAACCGTCCTTCCAAACCACGCCACCCAGGTAATCCTGGTTTCAGTAAATAAGGCATGTTTGCGTAGCAATCAACATTGGGTAATGCAACACAACTATATTACCAGAAGCAAGATTACATCAAGTCGCAAGAGGGAGATGCAATTTACCTTCTCTTTAAATAAATAAATAAAACATCGTACTAGACATCCATACTTTCAAGAAGGTTTCGAGTTTCCAATTAAGTACCAGAACATTTCCAACAGGGAGGAGGGAGAGCAGGTGGGTGGATAGATACAGCCATTGACCATGCAGCAATGTCAACATTACCTGCATTATATGCAGGGCTGCCTCTGAAGATGGTTCGGAAACTCCAGCTAGTGCAGAATTCGGCGGCAGTCTGATCCTGGCCCGACTGCACTGTCTGCCGATTAGTTTCTAGGCCCAGTTCAAACTTAATAAATAATAATAATAGCAAGGAGTAAGAAAACACTATGTATATAGATGTACTTGTGTACATACATACACTCAAGAAAAAACTAGATGGATAAAATTATGTCTAAATTGCACATAGGTGCCCTTTAAGGTAAAGGGACCCCTGACCATTAGGTCCAGTTGTGGCTGACTCGGGTTGCGGCGCTCATCTCGCTTTATTGGCCGAGGGAGCCGGCGTACAGCTTCCGGGTCATGTGACCAGCATAACTAAGCCGCTTCTGGTGAACCAGAGCAGCGCACGGAAACGCCGTTTACCTTCCCACCGGAGCGGTACCTATTTATCTACTTGCACTTTGACGTGCTTTCGAACTGCTAGGTTGGCAGGAGCAGGCACCGAGCAACAGGAGCTCACCCTGTCGCGGGGATTCAAACCGCCGACCTTCTGATTGGCAAGTCCTAGGCTCTGCGGTTTAACCCACAGCGCCACCCGCGTCCCAATAGGTGCCCTTGCTTCCCTGCTAAAACCATATCATCAGGCCTTTTTTCAGCTGGAACTCCCTGGAATTCAATTCTGGCACCTCTTAGGTGGGCACCAATGCCATTCTAAGAGAATGGGGAAGGTTTTCCTGGTGAGTTCCAGCACCTCTTTTTTTTCTAGAAAAATAGCACTGCACATCATGATATACTGAGAAGCAGCTTACTTAAATCTCAGCTAATAAAAATAAGCACTTTTAGATGTGCAAAATCCAAACTAAATGTATACAGTAGCTGGGATTTTATCTTCCTAATTGATTCTCTCTCTCCAGAAGCATGATGCACATGAGAGAATGAAGGTATCACCAACACTGATAGTTTTGCCATCACCACCCTATTTAATGTGATTCTGGAGAAGATGTCTGCTGGAAAGCTAAGTTTTTGTTTTTAAACAAGCTCTAAACGGAAATGTTTAAAACAAGGTGCCTGGCAGGACTGTCACAATATTGAGCGAAGTCAGCCATGATGTTCAGCACAAACTAAAGCTGTGAAACACATTAACGCATCTTAAAATTAATCAGAGTGCACACACAATGACACTCCCACAAATTTTACAGCCTATAAAATACAGGCAGATACTACCAACCAATCACTTTTATATTCTCTCTCCCTCTCCCTCCATCCCTGCCACGAGATGTCTATTTATACAGCAGAGAGATGGTCTTTCATCAGACAAATGGGGGAACTCACCACCTCAATAAATAAAACTGAACTGCCAGACTAATTGTAAGTGGGAATGAGCAGTCCATCAATGTTGCCTCCCCTTTAAGATGTCAGCATTATTCTTCTTCAGCTGGCTATTCTGGCTCTGTGGAAAAACTAATGGGGGGGTGGTGGTCTGGGGCAGAATTAAATAGTTTGCTAGAATTTGTCTGATACCCTTTGTAAAAGAAGATGGCTGCAAGGCAAACTTACCTGAGAGCAAGCACCAATTAACACGGCAGGATTCCTTCCAAGTAGGATGCTCGCTTTCACATAGTTTATTTTTATTACCTCAAATATTTTATGGGGTTTTTTCATACAGTGGCCTAGGAGAATTCTTCCCTTTTCCTCTCTCCTTCTCATGCCAGAGATGCAACAGCAACACATACATCTGCAGACATAGGTATTCTGAAGTGCAGCTCCAAGGGCCTATTGCTGGTTCCCTCACTGCAAAAAGTGAAGTTACAGAGAACCAGGCAGAGGGCCTTCTTGGCAGTAGCACCCTCCTTATGGAACGCCCTCCCATCAGATGTCAAGGAAATAAACAACTATCTGACTTTTAGAAAACATCTGAAGGCAGCCCTGTATAGGGAAGTTTTTAAAGTTTTTATTGTGTTTTTAATACTGTTGGGAGCTGCCCAGAATGGCTGAGGCAACCCAGTCAGATGGGTGGCATATACATAATAAAATTATTATTATTATTAAGCTTTAAAATGGTAATTGGTTAAATTTATCAACTAGCGTTCCTATCAGCTTTTAAGCAAGCATGAGCAGGCTCTTATGGTCAAAATAATCTGACTAGGACAGGACAATACTTGTTGCAAGAAAATCCTCTGGAGTGAAAACAATAAACCTGTTTTACTGAATCATAGCTGCCTCCTGAAATGCAGAGATGCCGCAAGCTAGCTTCTTTCTTGCATTTATGCATTCCTACAGTACAGTAATCCCTCAGAAACTGGAATTCATCTTTCAAGCTTAAAAACATAAAAGTGGCCTTGCTGGAGCAGACACAAGGCCTATGAAGTCCAGCACCCTATATCTTACAGTGGTCAATCAGATGCTTCTGAGAAACCTACAAGCAGGATGTGAGGACAATAATAACTCTCTCCTACTTCTGCTTCCCAGCATACCTGTATTAATAGGCACGGCATGTCTGATCTCCGAGGGGGCATACAGCCATCCAGCAGCCAAACTGTGGTTAGGCAACACAATTGCTTACGCCAAATTATATCTCAAGAACTTCTATAAACAGCCACATGCATTTCTCCAAATTATGCCCTTTCTTCAGTTAAAGGGGCAGCTGCTGGAGCTCACAAGAAAATACAAAACCTTTAGATACTGTTCCCACCTGAAGACAGTTGCTAAAGTTATTGTGCAAAAAGCTCAACCCTTGATCTCTCAAAAGTATACCAAAGGCATGCAAAGATCTCTAGCTGATCTCTCTCACACACAGGCAATACATTCGCAAGACGAATGCCTCGCAAGACGAAAAACACGCAAGACGAAAGAGTTTTTCATTTTTTTAGTTGCTTCGCAAGACGAATTTCCCTATGGGCTTGCTTCGCAAGACGAAAAACGAAAACGTCTTGCAAGTTTGTTTCCTTTTTCTTAAAACCGTTAATACCCTATGGGAAACCGTGCTTCGCAAGACAAAAAATTTGCAAGGCGAAAAAACTCGCAGAACAAATTAATTTCGTCTTGCGAGGCACCACTGTAAAACCTTGCCAAGACTTCCTAATTCAAGGCAGATCAGGCTTCAGCCACAGTAAGTGACTAACAATGCAATGTGCCTGCAGGCTGACAAATTGCCTTCTTCAACTGTTTAGAAGACAAGCAACCCTTTCCTATGTCAGCTTCTAAATCCACTATGCTGCTACAGTTTTGAGAATTCGAAAAGTCACTCAATCCAGGGACAGTCCACATATATATTGGCCTATTCCTAGCTCTTTTTCTTAATGGTGACACGGACCATTCATACTGTAAGAATAGTCTTCACAACTTGTGAGCAGGGCAGTGGGGTGGGGTGAAGACCAGCTACAACAATTAGCTGTAATGTTGTTCACTGATCCTGCTCAGGCTGCACAGAAAAAGCATTTTGGTTCCTGAAATTCATTTTGATGGTGCAGATAAAATATCGTGGATAGAATTCTACAGGATGTGTTGCTAGTGTGTGAAAACGGTCCAGATCCAATGATCTCCAGGCATGCACCTCCAAATGGTGGAGATGTTAGGTGCAATCCTGGCACCTAGCTAATTTCGAACACTGCCAGAGACATATGGCTTTGGATCATTGGCTTACCAGAGAATGTTGGCTTTACAGTGGCAGGGCAAACTGCTGTCGTGCCTCAGAAATCTAAGCAGCTCCAAAAAACTGGGCTGTAATTGACAACCCATTTACTCCAGAGCAGTTCAATTAAAGTCACTGGGATTGCACCAAACTAAGCGGCTGCAGATTGTTGCCTTAAGCACGTGCAGTTTAGGGAATATATCTATGGTGATATATTCAACGGAGAGTTTTCATTCAGAAGTTTTAGCTGCATTTCGAAGTGTAGCCACAAATTAAGGAGATGACCGCAAATTAAGGAAATACACACTGGCTGTTACGTTGCCTACCTCAAATGACAGATTTTCACTGCAGTTTATCTAATCACCGCTATTCCCGTGTTTAAACATATCCCATAACCAAACACCTGGCTGGCAAGATAAAGACCAAGCAGATTTTAAAAGTAACAACTGCATTAACAAGAAGCAAGCTTACAGTTTAAATATAAACTATGTGCATTATGGAGGTGCCCTTCAGCTGCCAACCTCAGCCACGCAGGAGCTGATTTTCACAGCACCATCGCACAAGGACAAAGCAAATCACATGGGGACACATCATGGAAAAAGTGGGTCCCATGTACCCAAGGACCATAACTGAAGGGCACCTGAGAAAATGTACTTATCAGCAAGCAAGTCCTGGAATCGTAAGACTGAAACACCAGGCTAGTTCTAGTCAAGTTCTCTGAGCTATGACAAATATTTGTGACGTGGTAGACTGGCTATGATTCAGACTTGGAAAGAGACTTGATACGCATCACACATCTAAAGCACATGACTTCCCCCAAAGAATCCTGGGAACTGTGTTTGTTAAGGGTGCTGGAGATCTGCAAGAGTTAAACTACGATTCCCAGGATTATTGGAGGGAAGCCATTTTCTTTCAATGCATGATAGGTATCAAATCAAGGGCTGGAGAACCACCTATCAAGGATGCTGAAACAGTGGGTTTTCTGCATCAGAAGGCTGCTGAGGTCTGTTCCAGGTCTATGACTGGAAACACCTGCTCAGCCATGAAGCTCACAGGGCAAAGTCACTATCTCTCACCCTACCTTAATCCAATAGTCCTGTGAGCCGAGTTAATTTAAAAGGGAAGCTGAATGAAGCATCCAAAAGCCTTTGGGAGTCTCCCTCATACACACGTTTTAAGATCAGGGTGAAATTGGGGATTTAGAACAAAAGTGGGGAGACTCCAAAGGCTTTTGCAAGCCTCCGCCAACTCTCCGAGTTTGGGAATTTGGAAGGGAAGAGGCTTGCATGGGAAGTCTTTGAGAGTTTCACCTACTCCCTTCTAAATTCCCAATCTCATGCTGATCTTTAATCTCCACTCATCAACTGATGCCCAGAGATTCGATCCTGCTGCCTAGGCTGCATGATCCTGTTCCCTGCTGGGAAATGGGCAGAGCAGCAGATGCAGGATTAAACCCTGTCCTTTCATCCATCCATAGATATGTCAGCTGATAGATGGGTGAGTGTGGATTGGTAAAAACTGCCTGGCAGGCCAAACTGAACCCCCTGGCAAGCCAAGACTGGCTCGTGGGTCAGAGGTCCCTACCCCTGGCATAACTACTTGAATGCCTATGGTCCTTGGAGGAATTATAGGATTCAAATGTTTGACTGAAGCAAAATCACCATGACCCTCAGTAGAATCAGAATCTGTCTGTAGACTGAATACATAACCAAGTGTCACTCATGCTATCTTCCATTACAGCACCCTGAAAATGGACATTAAATATTGTGTATGTGTGTGTACATGCATATTCTCCTTAAAAATCCATTTATAGTATATGAATGTCATTCTTTTTGGACAACTGGGGTTGTTACAGTTGCTGTAAAAATCTAAATCATTTTCCATGACTCTCAGAAAGTATGCATTCAAATTTTAAAAATACACACATTACAACATTCTATTTTTACACGTATTCTTGAAGCTTCAACTGAGGCAACAAAGCGTTGTTTTTATAACCAAAAAGACACATACATACACACACACCAACAACTCTTAAGTACTTACAAATAGTCTCTAATTTCCAAGCTGTTTCACAAAAGTGTTAGCAGAATGTGCTAAGCATTTTTTTAAAGAGACAAACCTCACCCATATTTCCTGTACTTTGAGAGTAGCCGGAAACCAAGGATTTACCACAGCTGCAAAATCCCCCCTGCCCAATCTCCTCTTCCTTGCATCCATTCGTATTGAGAGTAACAGGAGGTTTTATTGAGCAGTTTCTCAACCTACACACATTGAAGCCTGCCAAGATACCACACAGCACCACAAAACAGAAGCTGGGGCTATGAAAGACTGTATCCAAAAAAAGGGTAATTTTTAACGGATGAAAAATGGCAGATTCATACAGCACTGGGACAAGTATGGCCTGAAATTACCGTATTTTTCCGTGTACAAGACTAGGTTTCCTCCCCCCCCTAAAAATAATGTCAAAAATTAGGGGGCATCATACTCTGAGCCATCTCCTCACATTTTCTTAAATCTGAGTCCCCCAAAATAGGGGGCGCCTTATACATGGGGGCGTCTTATTTCCAGGTCTAAGACAAGGGGTGTAGTTCTCCTTCAGTGTATCAGGTGCATCTTCACTTATCTAGGACACAATTTCACCGTTAAGCAGAGTAAGATATTCCCCTCAGGCAGTTGTTTGGGGTGTCAGAAAGGGCAGCGCACTGTTTGTTATTCAATTTATTATCGTCATCTTTTCTTGCCAAAGAAGCGGGGAAGGTGCTTGTGGGATTTTCAGCCTCAGGCACCAAAACAACTTCACTGGCCTTGGTGTGGCACAATTGCCAGCCCTACCTGAGGGAGCCTGAGGGCCATGATGAGGAAGAGAAGCACCTAGCACAGCCCAGTGAAGGAGATGGAGAACAAGTTGGAGAAAATGACCCAGCAGCCAACTTTTTTTAGAAAGTGTACAAGTGAAACCGGTAATGGAGGACAAGGTAAAAAAGACCTTGGCTATGCAAGGTTTTTCTACCTTGAGGTAGAAATGTGTCTGAGAACTTGAGTGGAGAGCCTTGGCCAAAATCAATAAAACAGAGCTCTTTGGCCAGTTACACTGCACTGCTGAGCTTATATAGAAAACAAAAAATAAGAGAGTAAACCTGGTAATGTGGAGAATACTATAATTGGGGCGCTACTGTATTGGTTTCAGCATTAAATAGTTCCAAGCGCAACTAGAAATAGATTCAAGATCGCCACAGGCTTTCTGCTTTGTTAAGTCATTGCTCATGCATTAAATACAGAACTTAGTTTACAAAATCTGCTAAAATGCAGTGTAGTGTCAACAGCAGGGCTTTTTTTCCAGCCGGATCTCAGTTCCTGCACCTCTCAGGTTGGGTGCCATTGCCATTATAAGAGAACAAGGTGAGTTCCAGCACCTCTTTTTCTAGAAAAATAGCACTGACTATCAGACTCTTCATTCTGAAAAGTTGTGGGCTAGCCATGAAAAGCACACAAGCATATGTGATATAATAAACAACAACAACAACATTTGTACCCCTGCTCATCTGACTGGGTTGCCCCAGCCACTCTGAACGGCTCCCAGCAGATACAAAAACATAATGAAACATTAAACATTAAAAACTTCCCTATACAGGGCTGCCTCCAGGTGTTATGCTACTACAACATCAAAATTCATCCAACTTGCAAGGAAAAGGCCTTGAATTAAGGAATTCAGAACCCAGTAATTTGTGATGCATAAACTGAGCTCATAGTCCTTCCACACATACACCCAATCCTGATTATTCCAAGCTTTTTTCATTTTAGTAGTATAATTTAGGGCAGGGGAAATGCTACTGCTGCTGCTGTTAAAGCCACCAGGGACCTAAAATCCTTGCCAGTCTACTACAGATCACCCAGAGCTCTGCCAGTAAATCCCAATCTATCTTCTATCCACCTTGGCTATATTCACCTTTCTCTCTGTTTTAAGATGTCACATTCCCACATGCATAGGGCTCTTCAGGGAGCCATTCAGTGAGGGATGCTAATTTCCCACAACTTCATATAGTTCATAATCCATAGCATGGGTAGGCAAACTAAGGCCCGGGGGCCGGATCCGGCCCAATCACCTTCTAAATCTGGCCTGCGGACGGTCAGGGAATCAGTGTGTTTTTACATGAGTAGAATGTGTCCTTTTATTTGAAATGCATCTCTGGCTTATTTGTGGGGCATAGGAATTCGTTCACCCCCCCCCCAAAAAAAATAATCTGGCCCCCCACAAGATCTGAGTGACAGTGGACCAGCCCCCTGCTGAAAAAGTTTGCTGACCCCTGATTCATAGCATGTGTGAGCCAACTACTTACAGGAAAACCACCAGCACCCATTCTTTGTGAGCTGCAGATTTGAGGCAGGCAATTGTTTCCAAGGGCGCCAACTGCCAGGTATCCTGGCACCACTTTCTCTTGCTGCGGGGAGCAAATATTTAAAAATGATAGTGAGAAACAGTCTGGAACCATTGTGGGAATGGCTAATTGTAGTACACGGTTGCTACTAGCACCACTGCGGTTGGTGTCAAATTTTCAACACTAATAAGAATATCAGAAATGTTATTTCTGCTTCTCTCTCTATGAATGAGAAAAGAAACTGCAATTGAAAATGCTCAAAGTGAGTGTGTGTGTGTGTGTGTGTACGAGAGAGAAAGAAATTCAGTGGGTGGAGTCCAGGGCTTTTCTCATACCACCTGTACTTCTGAGGTGGTCCAAAGGAGTGTCCTTTCTTACATTCTACAAATCTCACTGTGGGTCTGCACTGTACGTCCTTCTTGGGTGCCCACACTCAGACCATTTATCTATATCAGTATTGTCAGTTCATCTATATCAGTATTGTCAGTTCATCTATATCAGTATTGTCTACTCAGACTGGCAGTGCTTCTTCAGGGTTTCAGACAGGGGGCTCTGCTTGCAGATGCCTGGGATTGAGCCTGGGGCCTTCTGCATGCAAAGCAGATGTTCTACCACTGAGCCCTTCCTCAACTGAAGCCCAAGAGAAGACATCATGAGGCAAATCCTCCATTAGAGATTGTTGAGATCAGAAAGTGTGGGCAATCAGGGAAGCTGCAGAGCGCTAGAGAAAGATGAACACACACATCAGCCAGCTCAAAAGCTACACCCTAAACAAATTCATGAAGTGCCCATGAAATGAAACAGAAAAATGGAAGCCCCATTTGCAGAAGAAGAAAACTTTTGAGATACCAGAGGACCAGTTTGGGCCTAGCATTAAAATTGCTAGTTGCTTGTTGACAGTTTGGCACCAATGTGTTTGCATCACTGCATGCAGAGGTACAGCAGTGACCATATTGTCCTGGCCATGAGCTCAGGCTGCTTTCTCTGAACCCAATAAACAGGAAATCAGTAGCACTGTGTCTAGAAGAAACTAGATTTAATTACTCCCCTCTCTTAAGAAGTGATCAAGAAAGGAGAAAGGAGAAATTTTCCATTGGTGCAAACTGGGCGGGGGGGGGGGGGTTAAAGAGGCCACAAGCTATTTTTGCAAAAGTGCAGATATTCTCAGGATCTCTGAGCTTACATTCAACAGCCAGCTGGTTGTCTATTGCCATTTCCAAGGCACACAGCAAGAAGGCAAGATTTGTGGTAGTTCCCTGCTGAAGAGCCTCCCAGAAATTCAGCCTTCAAACCCCCAGATGTAGTAAGCAATACATGGTGAATGCATCAATTAATCCAGAATTATATGTTTCAGTGCACAAAGTATGTAAACTCTTACAATTAAACAAAACAAAACAAAAGAATTGTATTAAAAATCCTCAACATTGCAGTTCTTTTCAAGCTGCTACAGACATATTCTTGAAGGGATAAAAACAAATACAGGAACATCAAATACTGCTCTCTAACAGCACCACTGAGGATTGCAATAGATTTTATGAGAGATGACTAGACTGATGTTCAGAATCTGAATCGTTTCAGAGAATGCAAGCAAACTAGGACATCTGCTCATGCCTATTCAGGCTAATGAGTTTATTTCCAGTTAACGGCTAACAGGGGAACCATGCAGCTGCACTCCACATTTCAGAAGATCTGAGCTCATTTATGCTTGCTGCACAGCATCACAAAGAAAGATAAGAAAGCAATGATTAGGCTGCATCCAAATGGCAGTTTGAACCACAGTTGGATGTGGTTTACTGCTACTGCTTCTCATAAATACTACCAAAGGGCCTGGAGAGTTCATGTTACAATACCCAACTGGAAAGTGCCACCCTTATTGTGATCCTGATAGACCCAGCGTATTATTTGGGGCAGCAGGAATCAGTATGGGGAACTCCAGTGTATCTTGCAGATGGCAGGGGCATTGAACTTCCAGCTTGATACTTTGAATGTCTTAATATGGAGCGACTCTTATTTAAATCATCCAGACCAGAGCCTCTCATGCAATCACCACAGACTCTCAAATTCTGTACAGGAAACCAGCTGCCCAACACCAAGCCTGCTGTGGGAGAAAATAGGTATTTTCTCGACACAGAGTGATATTACTGTATTGGTCTGAGATGCTGAGAACCACAGGAACTATATCAGTACAAAAGAAAACTCCTAAGAACTACGGAAATAATACAAGCTCTTTTGAAGGGCCAACTACCATCTGTGGAAAAAGTACGCAAGCTTTAAATCAATCCACAGAACTCTGCCAAAATAAAAAGTAGCAGACAGATATTGAGCAAAGACCTCTCTCAGAGATTTCTCTAATTTAGCTCAGTACTGGAAGAAACAATGCAAGTATTTCTCATGCCACATATAACTTCACAGACAAATTATCAAGCTCTTAAAAAAAAAAGAAACTCTTTTGCAAACCTTTCCAGCAACCAAGTGAAAAAATTGTGCACAGAATATAAGATGCACCTGAGTTTTGCAAGGTAGCATACAGCTCCCCAAACCTAGTAAGATACCTCCATTGGGTGAAGATGGGGAAAGGAAAGGGTAGGGATGCCCTTGCTGGACTGACCCAAAGCGTCTCCTGAACCCAGTACTGTATTCTGTCTCCCAGCAGTTAGCAGCCAGAAGATAGTAGAAGCTCACAAAACAATAGTGTGAGTCCTTTTATTTGCATCACTAATCTTCCCAAACCAACTTGGCATACACCCTTCTCTTCCTCTCCTCCCCAGTGGCATATTTATGGCTAAAAGTGTCAATGCATGTAGTTATAAAACGAAGCTACATAACAGCTGAGCGTTCACACAAGCCAAATTGCAGAGGAAAACCAGAGAGGGGCAGAAAATAAGGAGCAGTAAATCGATATATGCAATTGGAAAGTTGCTTACTCTCCCGCCCCTCAAAGGAAACCCAGGGGGAAACTACATCAGAACAAGTAACAAGCTTTCTGGAAACTCAGCCCTCTTCCTACCTGGTAAGTGACAGCGATCGCAAGCATCAGTCGGGCTATAAAGTAAGCTCTTCCGAGCCGCGGTTGTGCCCCCACCGCAGGCAGGGCTTGGAGGGAGCGAGATCCAAGCGGCTTTTCCTCACCTCTGAGCAACCTGCCAAAGCACAGCCAGGAGTCAGAGAAGCCACTGACAGGCAGACAGCCACGACAACGAAGCGGGCGGGAGCGACAAACACAAAGATGCACCCTCTAAGCAGCTCTACCTGCCTGCTCCCTGCTACTCCCTTCGGCGGCGAGAAAAGGGCGGAGCCTCTCGGCCAGACCCAGCTTGGTTCCTCCCAGGGAGGTTCCGGAGAGGGCAAAGAAGCGTCTCGGTTGATTGACAGCGGCGCTGACCAAGGGGAATCTCCAGACGGATCAGCGCCAAGGCGGCGTTCGCTCGCGCTTTCGCGGGCAGCCGCCGGGTGTTTCCATGATGTCAGCGAGCAATGTTTCTCGGACAGGTACGAAGAGGAGATGCGGCGCGGGCGGGCGGGCCGGCACCAAGGAGAGCGAGTCGAGGCACCCGTCACCCTGGGGCAAGGCTTTCGCGTGCGATCGCAGTTCACCCGGATGAGCGGAGGCAAAGGTGCTTAACCCGAAAGGTGGGCTTAAACTGGCCAAGGCAAAGAGGCATGATTTAGAGTCGGGAGAACGGCTGCTTCCCTGTTACAGCACAGAGTCAGGATTTCAGTGCAACAAACTAATCCCGAACCAGCTTTACTGCACCTCTTCCTGAGCTTAGCGATTTACAGTTTCCATAATTACTTCGGATTTGCACCACAAAACGCATGCAATATTTCCCATTCTTTGCAGTGCGGCTCGGTCGGATGAACACACCATTCTAGAATAACCCCCGCTTCTGCAATCGCCCGTCCTGTGTGCCCCCCCCCCCCCAAAAAATGCCCATTTCGCCAGCGAGGAACGCACAGCACCATTAAAAACCATTCAAGCCGTCGTTCCGTGGCCGGGGACAGCGTCCGAAGAAAGCAAAGGCATTTTAAGTTAAGGAATATTTGCAACACACGAGCCCAGCTTTGAAAACTCGGCTGGAAAAGCTTGGAGGAAGCTGCTGCAAAGAAGCCCAAACCACTTCCACAACTTAGCTAAAAGAACTCGCAGCCTGTACACATAATTAAAGCAGAGCCATGACACCTTTAAGAAATAGCTATCATGAAACCATCCGAGTGAGAAATCAAACTCCACAAAGATTGCAGGACAGAATGCAAAATGCAGAAAGGCTCTCAAGATGAATACCTTGTTATTCATTTGCATATAGAAATTAAAAAGCTGGAAGCATCCCCAGGCATATTCAAACTGCCCCAGCCATAGATTTCAGAGTTGCGGACACTTGCCTCTCGAGAAGACTCCTTCCTTTCCCATTCTGTGAGTTCTCTCAATGCAGCGACAAAGGAAAGAGTCCGCCAGTCCCACCCAGATTCCGCCCAGGCGGCGGGTTTTACTGGCTGCTTTCAAGGAGGCGGGGTTTCGCCTTGCATTCTTCAAGTAATCTCATCCACGCCTTGGCACCATTCAGGGTTTGGGTTGACGAGGAGCCAACTGTGGCGCTTCTCGCCCCGGAAGAACAGACAGCTCATTAGGGCGCTGCCCCGTCAACACCCAGTTCTGGGCTGAGATGGGCTCCCACATTCCACTGCCGTATGCGAGGGACGCCGTTGGTTCCGATTAGAACACTTTCAGCGCCAACCGCGCAAAATAGAAACCCATTGCAATGTTAAAATTAGCAGGAGGTTTGGGGTTTGGGTTGTTTTTCGGAAAAGGAATCAAGCAGAGGGCGGCGAGGTATTTTTGCTACTGAAGATGCAAATATCCAAATGAAGGCTTTTCACAGCCTTTAACGTGGGCATTCTAAAAATATTACGTTTGCAGTTTGCGTGGGTGAAAGCAAAGAACGGATTGCATGCTACCTCGGGCTCCAGCCACGCTGCTTACCGTTCTGAAAGCTACTGTTCAAAGTTCCTTCTATCTGTTTTTGCCCTGGTACAGTTAAAATGACATGGACCGTGCTTCCGGGTTAAGGTGCAGAAAACCAGGATAACGGTTCAAGAAAATAAAAGTAAGAAAATGCAGCTGTAATTATCGCAGAATTGACCTGCGGAACTCCTTGTCTCCAGCATTGCTACTGGGCAATAATAGAATGGCCTCCAAAACAGAAATGACAATAAGCTCTGAAACCTAGTGAGGATTCTTAAAGAAGGTAATGGAGAATGAAACACATTTTCTCTCCCTGCATTCTTGGGAGGGATATTGACTACTTATCTGTGCTATTCTAAGTTTCTATAAGCACCAAAATCTGAATCAGTGGCCCTTAGAATGAAAAATATTTCTCGCCCATGCCCAATTGTAACTAAACCTAAGTACAGTGGTACCTCAGGTTAAGTACTTAATTCGTTCCGGAGGTCTGTTCTTAACCTGAAACTGTTCTTAACCTGAAGCACCACTTTAGCTAATGGGGCCTCCTGCTGCTGCCACGCCGCCAGAGCACGATTTCTGTTCTCATCCTGAAGCAAAGTTCTTAACCCGAGGTACTATTTCTGGGTTAGCGGAATGTGTAACCTGAAGCGTATGTAACCTGAAGCGTATGTAACCCAAGGTACCACTGTATGCACAACCGAAATAGCCAATATTTCCCCTCCTGCTTCCCCCTGCCTCCCCCCCCCCCGCTGTAAATTATCATCTGTCAAGTTATAGATCTAAGCAACACACACACAAGGCACTGGCATCTACCTGATACCAAACATTTTGTGCCATCCATTTCAGTGGGGCCTAGTTTTCTGCAGCATTCTTAAGAGTGGGTTGCAATGCATAGAATTCAGGATGAATACTATTTGCACTCCCTAGGGAATAGCGGATGCCTGGAAGGCACCATTTGCATACAGAGAAAAGGGAGATTCAGTTGTGCAGAGCACTACAATGGTCTTTGCTCCAGAGCCCTGACAATGAGGGGGATGGCTGACTAAGAGCAGAGATGTTAAGAGCAGCGAAGTGGGCTGGTTTAATTACTGCTAATTTCGAAGCATTTGCACAATGTCTTTTTATAGCCATACTCAAGGGCAAGGAGCTGCAGTGTCACTGTAGCAACTGGACTCTGACCCAAATGCTGAAACCAAGCAAAAAGGACACTTAAATAATAGTCACTCATTATTGTGGGACTTTAGCTATGCAGAACGATCAGAAACCAGTGGTAAGAAATGTGTAATTTGGTTAGAACAGTTACACGCAGGAGGAAACTCAGGCATTGACTGCTTGCACCAGTATTCTGGAATCCATGCAAGTGCAGCTCCTGACATAATGCAAACTTTGATCCTCTAAATCACAGATTCAGCAGGAAATGAATCTACTGGGAGCAAAAGGGATGCTAATAGGAATATCCTTTAAGCCAGTATTTTTCAAACATTCTTTCTAGGAAGTGGTAGTTCTCTTTGATATGGCGTATGGGGCTGGTTTCTCCTGTTCTTCTTTTGACATGTTTCACAATCTGCCCCCCCCCCCCCATGGCAGAATAAAACGCTCTTTCTCTGGATTAACCCCTTGGTGTCATTTGGCTCCTTTTGTCTCTGCTCGGGTGCAACAATTATTCCGATCCATGGATTAATAAGGCTACAGAACTTTATCGCAGAACTTCAATGTCCCAAGAGCAGCGTTTATTTCCATTATAGAACCCCTTTCACTCAACATCAAAGCCATACAGAAAAGCAGGGCTTCCCCATCAGTTTCTCATGCCTGCTGTTCTTCAGAGCCCTGCTTATGCAGCTCTGAGGCCCAGTATTTTTGGTGTTGATGGAAGGAAACAACAAGATGCTCTTCACATCAAAGGAAATTTAGCATTCTTCCTTGCCCTCAGAAAAAGGAGGAAATATTGCATGGTGTCCAGCAAAATCAAACCACCAGTGCAATAATTTTTGGCTGTGCAAACGAACATCCTCTCCCTCTCCTCTCCCCACATGCCCCTCCCAATCTGTTTTGGGGGGTTCTCCCGACTCTCCGCAGTCAATTTTAATCAAACATTTAAAAAACCTTCCCTATACAGTGGTACCTTGGGTTAAGAACTTAATTCGTTCTGGAGGTCCGTTCTTAACCTGAAACTGTTCTTAAACTGAAGCACCACTTTAGCTAATGGGGCCGCTGCACAATTTCTGTTCTCATCCTGAAGCAAAGTTCTTAACCCGAGGTAATATTTCTGGGTTAGCGGAGTCTGTAGCCTGAAGCGTCTGTAACCTGAAGTGTATGTAACCCAAGGTACCACTGTATAGAGCTGCTTTCAGATGGTTCGGGGGTCAGATAACTCCATACCGTCTAACATTTCTCTGATGAAAATAGGGACATCCTGGGGAAACACAGGACATTCCAGCATCAAATCAGAAACGGATGGCTTCTGCAAATGTAGGATTATCCCTGGAAAACAGAGACACTGAGTTGGATAACCACTCTTTCTAGAATGAAACTGCATTTCATTTTTCTTTCTAAACACAAGTGAACTAACTGATGGAATTGGATTGAGAACAAATATCATGATTCTGCAACTTACTGACAAGGGTCAAGCATGTTAGAAACTCCTGAGCAAGTAGGGACGGAGCCATGGTCAAAGTGGTCCAACAGGATGACTTCAGAAAAGCTGCTAGGCCCTGGAAGAAGGAGCAGAGAGGAGGGGAGCCCTGTTCCAGTTTTTCATCTGACATCCCAGTAGTGGAAGCTGACACCCAGAACCTATTATAAGAATCGAGTGCAGCTGAGCTTTTGATTGTTAATAATAATAATAATAATAATTTATTATTTATACCCCGCCCATCTGGCTGGGTTTCCCCAGCCACTCTGGGCGGCTTCCAAAAGAATATTAAAATACTATGTTACATCAAACATTAAAAGCTTCCCTAAACAGGGCTGCCTTCAGATGTCTTCTAAAAGTCTGGTAGTTGTTGTTCTCTTTGACATCTGGTGGGAGGGCGTTCCACAGGGAGGGCGCCACTACCGAGAAGGCCCTCTGCCTGGTTCCCTGTAACTTGGCTTCTCGCAGTGAGGGAACCGCCAGAAGGCCCTCGGTGCTGGACCTCAGTGTCCGGGTAGAACGATGGAGGTGGAGACGCTCCTTCAGGTATACTGGACCGAGGCCGTTTAGGGCTTTAAAGGTCAGCACCAACACTTTGAATTGTGCTCGGAAACGTACTGGGAGCCAATGTAGGTCTTTCAAGAGCGGTGTTATATGGTCTCGGCGACCGCTCCCAGTCACCAGTCTGGCTGCTGCATTCTGGATTAGTTGTAGTTTCCGGGTCACCTTCAAAGGTAGCCCCACGTAGAGCGCATTGCAGTAGTCCAAGCGGGAGATAACCAGATAATGGGTTGCCTCTGGCCTCTAGTCTGAACGAGAAGTCCCCATTATTCTTTGATAGTCATTATTGAATTACATTAGCTACAACATTAAATTGCAAGATCACAAAGGCAAATCGTTCTCCGAAATAAAAGCTAAGCTATCGCAACCATCTAAGCGCAGTTTGACTTTCATAAATTAGCATGTCATTTAACAGTCATGGTTTGTTTGATGGCACCAATTTACGGAGAGCCAGACATTGCTATGGAACTATCTAAACGGACCCAGTTCAAAGGGCTGGTTATGACCAAACAGTTTGGACATCCTAATTAGCACAATGGATCCCATGGTGTGACTGGGGTTGCCAGCTGAAATCTAGGACAGTAGAAAATGTATTATTGATCATTACTGTAAAAGTAGACCAGTATACCTAGGTAAAAGCATATCTATGTATACAATATCTACTATTATATACAGACACATATGAAGATACAGAGCCTTCTCTCTCTCTCTCTCTCTCTCTCTGTGTGTGTGTTGTGTGTGTATCTCCTATGATGTGTTGTGAAGACACATCATTTTCTGCATGGTAGGCTGCTGGGAAATCTATGCTGCCTGGATTTCCATACTATGAAAAGGGTTTTATATAAATGAAATAAATAATACGAACACATTTGAGGACAAAGCTGCATTTGTCCAAAACCCAAATGACCACTTCTTATAGGCGAAAACAACTTAAGGAAAAGGCATTTTGGAGAAGCGGAAATAAACCTTTCTCCTTCCTAACCCCTTTTTTCTTTTTTAAAATGGCTTTCTGTCCCGCACCCCCAATTCCTGGTACTTCTGGAAGGCTTCTAAATGCACATTTACTTTCTCAGTCATGCACCCAGGAGAACATTGATGGCAGGAGAACGTTAAAGAAGTGAAGATGAATAAACATGCGTATATACAAGTGAGGCTGAGGGAACTTGGTATCCCTGGCTGGCCTGGTGAGCAAATAGTCTGAGCTGCTATAGGGCAGCTTCCTAGGTTCATTCATGAGTCTTTGCTGTCATGGTCCAGGATTCCAAGTCCTCACTCCTCACCTTCCTCCTCCCTGAACAACAATTGCCATCTAGATGGAAAGGCAGAAGTGAAAATATCAAAACGGTAAAACCCTCTATCTGTGCATAAGAATATTTTTGAGTGGGAAGAAAGCAATAATATTGCAAGTGAACCCTTCCAGAATCTAAGAAGATCAACCAATATTGTGAACACAGATGCAAAAGCCTCCCACATGTTTCTGCCTCTAGCACAGTATGTGGGCAAGGAAAACAAAGAAGAGGCGAGAGGAAGATGGAAAGCTCTGACTTGCAGGCTCCGTGCAAGCTTGAGTGCCATTCATTAACCTAGGACCAAGCTGTCCATCATTACCCAAAACCAAGTAGCTGGCTTGGGTACCACTGTCAATCTGATCAGCCTCCTTCATCTGTAACTCCAGAACACGAGGCAGGCTAATTGGGAGCAAATGCAGAACGGTTTGATGCAAATCAGTTGCCTCACACAATATTTCTCATGCTCATATGCTCTTCCTGAGCACGAGATGTGTGTATCAATGTCTGTCTTGTTAGGTGTCAAATGAGCTGATTGCCCAACCGGGAGACAGCTTCTTTTGTCATTTTCCCCGCCACTCAGAAAAAGCTGATTGCTTTTGCAATGCAACAGTCTGAAGAGACAAAGAAACAGCAGCTCAACATGGTGAGGCATATTCAGCTTCTTGAAAAGGCCAAATCAGACGTAGAACCATAGAGTTGGAAGTACCTCAAGGGTCACCTAGTCCAACCCCCTGCAATGCAGGAATCTCAGCTAAAGCATCCATGGCAGATGGCCATCCAACCTCTGCTTAAAAACATCCAAGGAAGGAGAGTCTACAGTCTCCCGAGGGAGTCTGTTCAACTGTCAGACGGCTGTTACTGTCAGAAAGTTATTCCTGATGTTTAGTCGGAATCTCCATTCTTGTAACTTGAATCCATTGGTATGGGTCCTACCCTCTAGAGCAGGAGAAAACAAGCTTGCTCCATCTTCCATGTGACAGCCCTTTAGATATTTGAAGGTGGCTATCATATATCCTCTCAGTCTCCTCTTTTCCAGGCTAAACATACCCAGCTCATTCAACCGTTCTTCATAAGGCTTGGTTTCCACACCCTTGGTTGTCCTTATCTGCACACGTTCCAGCTTGTCAATATCCTTCTTAAATTGTGGCACCCAGAACTGGACACAGGATTCCATGTGTGGTCTGACCAAGACAGATTAGAGTGGAACTAAACTTCCTTTGATCTGGACACTATACTTCCGTTGATGCAGCCTAGAATAGCATTAGCCCTTTTTTGCTGCTGCATCACACTGTTTTTACCAATATTACCAAATCCCCCCTTCCACCTGCGAGCAGAATTTAGAAAGCTCACAATTCCTGCATCTAATAAGACAGTCCTACTCATATCAAAAAGCACATGCAGCAATGTGGGTTGTTTCACATTACAACTTACATGCGGAAATGATGTCACTTCCTACATGGAAATGACATCTTTAGAAAAGTTTGCTCATACAGTTTCCACATTTAGGGAATCAGAAAACTTTTGACTCACCCATTTTAAGAAAACCTATCAGGGTCAAACTTAATAAGATGCTTGCTGGAGGACAAAAATGCAAGCAACTGTGTTTTAAAAACACCCTTCCTCAGCTGGGGGCTGATATGGTTTTTTCCCCATAAAATGTGCCACATCTAAGCAAATCAAGGCACAACAAAGACCCCAAACAGTAGGCAAAGGAGAATGAAAGGATATAATTTCTATAGGTTTTCAAAAGGCTCTTGACTAAAGCCTGCTCAGAGGAAACTTGATGACTTGGTCTAGGAAAGTCATGAATTAAAAACTAGTAAGAAGATAGGGGACAAAGAGTAGAAATAAATTACCTGTTTTCAGCATGGGAGGAAGTTAACAGAGGAGCGTCCAATGGCTCGGAGTTGGAACCAGTGTTCCACGCCAATATTCAATATATTATTAATAGCTGAGAATGGATTGGTAGAATACAAGGTGATAAAGTTTCTGGATAGACCAGAATGACCTGTCAGAAAGCCGCTGTAATCTTGTTGCTGGATAACACATAGTGTGGTCGGCTCCTGACATCGAGAATTCTGGTAGCAGACACAGCCTTGCAATTTGCTTGCAGGGGCCCAGCAGGAATGTCAGCTATTTTAAGGTTTACAGCATTTTTATTAAAAAAAACCAAACACCTGATATAATATTTTTGTTTATTTAGTTGCTTTTCTAAAGGAAAGGAAGGAAATAAAAAACAGATGGAAAACACTTCCAGCCTGCTGAAAAATTTTGGAATATAGTGATCTCAAATAAACTTCACAACCTAGGAAACCTTTAAGGTCAAATTCTTCTCATGTAATGGCAACATCCACTGACAACATCCACCCACTTTCTGCTCTGCATAACAAGGTCAGAGGGTAGAGCCACATAGACATGCAAGTCAAGGGCACAGCAGTGCTGAAGCCAAGTTTTGTGTGAGGGACAGCTTGGGAAATACATTTAGTGTGGCCCCTCTCACTGGGCCTTCTACTCAACATTTTTGCTGGTGGCTTCCAGCAGCTATGAGTAAGCAGGTGGGTGGCAGCAACTACTCCTGGCCCTTGCAGGGGTCGCCACCAGTGGTATAGTGTGGTTTGCAAGTGTCCAGGGCCACACAGAAGGGAGGGAGGGAAATGGATGGAGTATGCATTCTCATTCAACTGCCTAACAGCGTCCGCATCACCCAGGAGATGGCAGCCACAGAAATAAGAAAAGAAGAGTTGTTCTGTTGTCTAGAGAGGTCACTTCCTGGTTTGCATGGAGAAGCTGTTTTCAACGGAGCCCAATGACGGAAGTACAGTGGTACCTCAGGTTAAGAACTTAATTCATTCCGGAGGTTCGTTCTTAACCTGAAACTGTCTTTAACCTGAGGTACCACTTTAGCTAATGGGGTCTCCCGCTGCCGCTGCGCTGCACTACTGCCGCGCAATTTCTGTTCTCATCCTGAAGCAAAGTTCTTAACCTGAGGTACTATTTCTGGGTTAGCAGAGTCTGTAACCTGAAGCGCCTGTAACCCGAGGTACCACTGTACAAAGCTGTGCATTTTTGTACCCAGGACGACCGCCCCTGTGGCCCCCCTCCACACTATGCCACTGGTCACCACTTACATGCCCATTCTTTCTGGGCCAAAGGATGGAGTAAGCAATAAGTGGCAACAGTAAAGAGGAAGAGCCTCAGGGCTAGCAGACTCTTAGCAATGGGTCCCATCCCAGGGCATGGGCCTCAGTGAGTACCTGGTGTTAAATTCCCAGTGTGAGGGCAGTGTCAGCAGCCCCTCCTTGACAACCTCGTGAGGGCCATATGCCACTAGTGAGGACCAAAGACTGAAGTGGGTGGAGAACAAATGTAAACAGTAGACCGGTTTCCACACATGCTCACGTGCCCCTCCGAATCCTCCATCTAAAGAAGCAAGAGGCATGATCAGAATTCAAGAAGACGTTCCAACCAAGCAAGAATCCTCTGGGTGCAAAACAGAGCCAGTGAATGGTTTGACCTGGAGCAGGGGTCAGCAAACTTTTTCAGCAGGGGGCCACTGTCTCTCAGACCTTGTGGGGGGCCAGACTATATTTTGAAGAAGAAAAAAAAAATGAACGAATTCCTATGCCCCACAAATAACCCAGAGATGCATTTTAAATAAAAGGACACATTCTACTCATGTAATAACACACTGATTCCCGGACTGTCCACGGGCTGGATTTAGAAGCTGATTGGGCCGGATCTGGCCCCCGGGTCTTAGTTTGCCTACCCATGACCTGGTGGGTAGGGCAGGATGTGACCTAGATAGGCCTAAAGGTAAAGGGACCCCTGACCTTTAAGTCTAGTCGCGGACGACTCTGGGTTGCGGCGCTCATCTCGCTTTACTGGCCGAGGGAGCCGCCGTTTGTCCGCAGACAGCTTCCGGGTCATGTGGCCAGCATGACTAAGCTGCTTCTGGCGAACCAGAGCAGCGCACGGAAACGCTGTTTACCTTACCACCGGAGCAGTACCTATTTATCTACTTTCATTTTGACATGGTTTTGAACTGCTAGGTGGGCAGGAGCAGGGACTGAGCAACGGGAGCTCACCCCGTCACGGGGATTCAAACCGCCGACCTTCCGGTCGGCAAGCCCTAGGCTCAATGGTTTAGATTTGCCCCCAGAGCCTGAGGTTCCTCATCCCTGGTCAACAGCATCATCCAGGCTCCTTACTTCCCCACACATTCACTGTATCCTCAGAAGAAGACTGAAAGGGGTTTAAGTTTGGCTCATGTCACATCCTGTTCGCCGCCTATACACCCTGCCCACACCCCTTTCATCTGAACTCTCTCCCACTCGTCAGTGCCTTGCAAAATGAATCCGCCCGAGCCTCACGAGCGGTCTTTTCAATCGATACTGAGTACTCGTTTGTCTTTCCACATTGTGAAATCTTTTTACAAGCTGCCTTAAATAGCTGCAGATTCCTAGAAGTTGTGTTCTCGCTGCCAAGTCAGGTTCGACGCAAGGAAAAAAACACAAGGAAAAACACAAGGAAAAAAACAAAACAGCAACAGCCATGGCCACATTCACACTTAAGATGCT
This sequence comes from Podarcis pityusensis, assembly GCF_964106645.2. Lineage (NCBI taxonomy): Eukaryota > Metazoa > Chordata > Lepidosauria > Squamata > Lacertidae > Podarcis > Podarcis pityusensis. Next base: position 35,966,228 of record NC_138037.1, read on the forward strand.
ACTTTAAACAGCTGTTGACCCCCCCAAAGCATTATGGGAGCTGTAGTTTATGAAGGATGCTGAGAGTTGTCGGGAGACCCCTGTTTCCCTCCCAGAGCTAAAGTTGGTTTAAAACTCTGGAATTTGTAACTCTGTGAAGGGGAGGGAGGGAGGGAGGGAGGGAGAGAGAGAGAGAAAAAAATGCGCTTATGCAAATAGCACAGACAGAAAGTTGGGTGTAATATTGTGGCTGAATTCATGCAATTAGCTCAGTGCAAATTTCATTTGGTTAATTACATGTAGGGGCTTTAAAAATGGCTGCATGGGGCTGCAATCCTATGCACATTTGTTTATTATTATTTTATTTATTAGATTTATATACTGCCCTTCAGTGCTATTTTTCTAGAAAAAGAGGTGCTGGAACTCACCATAAACACATCCCTAATTCTTTTATCCTTAGGCAATGGCAATGGTGCCCACTTGAGAGGTGCTGGAACCCAGCTGCCGCCCTTCATTAAAAGATCTCAGGATGGTTCACAAGATAAAAACATTTACGAGGGAGTAAGCCCATCTGAATTTATGGCTCTAGTATTTCATGCCAATATAGTGTGGTTGCTCAGTACACTTAACCAGTCCATTAATCACTGGGTTTAATAGCACTTTGGCTTCAGTCCAGCTCAAAATCAACATATTTGAACAACTCTCTGAAATTCCTTAGGAAAGAAAAAAGTGGTGGAATAATTTCGTTATCAAACTAATTAAAGTGTCTTCAAAAGCTTGCAGCATATTTTATTAAATATGCTCTTTTTTATATTCCGATGTTTAATTAACTGGTGGGTTACGATATGCTCATGTAGTTCCTCCCACCCTCCGCCACACTCTAAGGGACCCCAAGCCGTCCTGTAGCTGAGTTCTTCCCCAAACATCCTTCCCTCCATTTGTTGAAATTTGTCCTTGTGTGTTTAGTTGCTGAATAAACAGGTGACCAATAAAGGGTGAGGCAGAAGGAGGAGAGAGACAAAGTGAAATAATTACTTATTTATTTCTTGGATTTCTCTCCCACCCTACCTCCCCAAGGAGCCCAGGCTGGCAAACAGATATAAAATATTTTTTTAAAAAAACATGCTAAAACAGATTAAAACTTTCCAACAACAATTACAGTTAAAAACATGCCTCCGCACAGTGATCTCAAAGCTACCAGAAACAGTATTCAGCCACCCAATAAACAGGAATGTTTTTCAAATTCCTCCCAAAAGAAATTCAAAGTAATGATGGAGACAGGCGCAGAAGGGTGGGAGGAGAGAGTTTTTTATGTTTGCATACGATCTTGTAAATACAAAATTATTGACTAAAATATAAATTTTAAATAGATGAGGGGAGAAGTTACACCTAAAATGTTTCATAGAATTCACTAATGTCCGTTTATCTTTAGATTGTTCTTTTAAAAAGCACTATAGTGCCATGCCTGTGTGTTAAGATGTGCACTACTCATGGTTCCCTGGTAGGTGAAATTCAGGGAACAGTGGCTCATGAAAGAGCTTACTCTACTTATTTCTGGAATGGTACTGTTGTCACTGGCTGTCAGATTCCTCCTCCCCAGTTGCCCTTGTAGAACTCAGCAGTTTGGATGGAGGCAAAATTACCATTAGTCAGCTCTGCCTGTCCTTTGATCTAGCGCCACCTGCTGTTGGCATCCCTGTCAGGAGTTCAGCCTATACTCGAGTAGGACCCTGGCAGAGACACATGCCCGACTGGCATGTTCTCTCCCTCCTGGTCTTTCGTTTGGGAGCTTCAAAAGCTTTCTTCTGTCCGAACATCACAGCGACTGATGCCAACCGACACTGGCACACTTAGGGATTCACAAGTTTGCACAGCATTGCGTGACAGACCTCAGCAACTCAGCATTTTGGCTAATCTACTTTATTTACATATAAACACACACGGAGCACTGCAACATGGCTCCCTCTCTCTCTAGCATCAGACAGCAAAGAGAAAAAGAACAAAGGACAATAGTCCCACTTCACGGAACACAGTAACACAAACATCCTGTCTACGTCACTTCCCACTCTGTGGAGTCAAAACATAGAACCTCATGTTGAAGACAACAATCCTATGACTGCAGTCATGGAGCAGGAATTCTAACAATCCCTACCTTTTGTCCTACCTGCTTCCATGGGTATCAGCCACTGCAGACTTTCTCTTACGGCTGCCCATTCTATCTCAGGAAGTGAGTGCGCAGTGAGAAGGCCTGGCAGGAGTGCTCTCCTGGTGGAACATAAGCCACTGTATTCTCTTTCATTAAATATAATGGTAATTTTAATGCAGGTTCCAATCCCTGAAAGGGTTCTCAGGGCTGGCCTAAGATATCTTCCTGCAGGACAAGATGGGGCCTCCCTCGGTTCCATGTGCAGATGCTGACCAGAAAGTCAGTTGAATCTTGTTTCTGCGCTGGCAACAGGACAGTTTCCTCCACTGCATATGAGAAAAGCAAGCTAAATTAGGGAGCACAGAATGCGTTGGACAACACACACAACTGCCACTTGAAGAAGCCACCTCACTCTTTCTAATGATCCTAATCCTAAAGAGCTTTACCCAACCCCACATATGATCTTGTGCATTCCCTCAAAACTTGCTTCTCTGGGCTATGCTGTGGGGTGTTTCTATTCAGCTGCTACTGACTCTTTTGAAATCTGCTTCCTTGAATACATCAGGGAATATATATGCAGGTAGTCTCTTAAACTTCCCCTTCCTCTCAGATCTGTAATGTCACCAACTAATTAATAACCATGTTTGTGTGGATTTAGAAATTTCAGAGGCAACCTGTCTAGAACACAATGTGTTGATAAGGCGTAGAAAAATGAAAATAGGCAACAGCAGCCAAAAAGAGAGTAAAGTTACTCCCGTCCTTTCCACCAGCTGTAGTACTGTGCTGTTTCTAAAAGTGAGCAAGTTTCTAGGGTAAAATTCCAGTACTCACATCTTGTTAACAGGATGGACAGCGATCTGACATTTACCCATCAGTAGCTGCCAAACCTTTTTCAAAGTGGGTGCTAGAGAAGGAGGGATTTAACTTCGAGACAACTGGTTCCAATCAACTCTGAGGATCTGAGCCAATGTAGGATGCTGATCAGTGTTCACAAGACCCTCACAGCCAGGTGCATTGACAATAATTTCTTTGAAGTTGGATTTAATATGTTAAAAAGATTCCTCAGCTGCTGTTCTTTTACAAGATTAAAGGCTTACAGAGTTTATTAGTTCAGTTATAACCAGATACTACCGTTGGATATGGTCACGGTGCTTAGAAAGCATACATTTAAGCTTTGCATAGATTGGTACTTATTAATAATGATGCATTATTTTTGCTGTATTTTGTCTCCACCATTTACCATTTTATATAGGGGCAGACAGACAGACGTCAGACCTAACTGGAGATAGCTTTTCATGCTTCTGATCATTGAATCTGGTCTTTGTAAATTTATGCCACAATAAGAAATCTGTTAAGGTGTTTCTAGATTCTTTGTTATTTTATCCCTTCAAAGCCACGGAAAAGACTTTATGATAAGGAAAAAATGTAATGTTTCGGCAAGGGACATTTTGCATTTGATGAGCACCTCAAGCAAGTTATTTCCAGAGCAAAGGAAAAAGCAGTATAACTGCCAGGGAATCCACATTTTAAAAGAATTATTTATTTATTTTCTTATTATTAAATTTGTATCTCAAACAATAGTTAGGAAAAGGTGGGTATAATTATATCCCCTTGCCTGTTTTCAGTCAAAACAGAATTGTAGCAACCACCTTCCAACAGGACTTAAATAAAACCTCTAATATTTCCCCTCCAATAGGTCTCAAACAACCTCTTCTTCTGCTAAAGTTGATTCCATATATTTAGATTTGGAGATAGCCTGGAGAAAATCTCCAGGCTATCTCATTCTGGGTCTTGAATGAGATGGTTTGGGAATTACGTCCCAAACCATAAAAGCTGTTGAGCAAAATATTATTATTTCTGAATTTCCAAGAGGAAGTTTCTGTGTAGCAACCAGTATGTAGGACACCCTAGAAATTTAGTCACAATTTCAGTCACAGAAACTGCCTAAACGTTGGGAGTTTAACTGATCTGTTAACTGTTTCTTCCATGATTTTTGGGATCAGTTCAATCTAGCCTTCCATTTCTGGATGGAATATGTGAGAAACCTCTTGAATGAGGCAATATTTGTTGTACGTCAACTTCGACTACTTCTTCCGTGACGAATGTGGTGAACCACAAGTAGTTCTCAAGAAAACAGCCTTGCTATTCATACATTGCATCTGGGGCATTGCTTGCATACCCCACTTCTTGCAGGTTAAGAAAGCCCAGGGAGAGTTCATGACTTGAAGATAAAAGATATAAAAGATCTTAGAAGCTGGCCCCATGCTCAGATTTTGCTACAGCGAGATTCTGTCGCCAGACGAACCCACAACATGCATGGGGAATCAGCGTCCCTTCAGTCGGTCTCCTCAGATAATAGCTGCACTAGTATTTTCACACTGCTTAGCTTCTCTCATAGCAAGATACCACCCCATATGGCCTGGTATGATTTAGCAGCATTAACAGCAAAGCTTTGACAGATGCCGCTCATCCATTATTACCATCTCCAGAGAGCATCTGTTTTCTGGGCAAGAAACTGATTCACTGTGGCAAATCCCTTTGGAGGGGATGTGGCATTAACAAGATTCAAGAGAAGCTTAGGTCATTTATATTAATTGGTGAAATACCTGTAAAAAATAATAATTGGTGACAGAACCAGCACGGCTGACATCTTTATCCTGGCCTTTGACACGTGAGGTGTTTGTTCTCAGGGCCTACTCTATCCCTGTGACTGTTATCTGTTTTAACTGCTTTTCATTTTTAAATCTTAAATTGTTGCAGCCTGCCCTGGGACCTGCTGGTGAAGGACACATAATCAATTGAATGATGATGATAACAACAAAAACAACAATCTGATATTGTATTATATTATATTATAATTAATTATTATTATTATTATTAGCCTTGCAGGCCACTCCAACAAGGGTTCTAAAACTTTCGTTTTCAGGCCTTTATTTTATTTATTTATTTATTTTGCAATCTCTGAAAATCTTACTCCATTATCTATAGCCATATCTAACGTCTACCCACCAGCTTTCCATAAATAGGCTGATAATCAGTCACGTCCTTTAAATTTCTTTCCATCAATCACTTTCATCTCTCTAAACCTAGTGAGCAAATTAGGAGAGCCGACTCACTCCTGTTTGAAATATGTTAACAACAGAACCCCTCCTTTAGCCGCCTTCCCCAATGTGGCGCCCTTCGGATACTTGGGACTGTGTCTCCCATCAGCCCCAGCGAGCGTGGCCCATGGTCTCGGATGAAGAAAGCTATAGTCCAGAACATCTGGAGGACATGAGACTAGGGAAGGCTGATCTATTGGGTGCAATTCAACTAGATTTGTGCACTAACACAAGGATTTGCACTAGGTTTCCCCAAATCTCTGCCAGGAAAGATTAGGGGGATTCCAAGAGCAGACCTGGGAGGTGCCATTTCATTGACTACAACCTGTTGTCAGAACTTGTGTTGTTGTGTAATGTATAAAACCGGGTCAAGCATATGTTGGAACTGTGAAGAAAAGGAAGGGACCTTTTACCATATGTGGTGGGAATGCAGAGAAATTAAAAAATTCTGGGGAATGAAATATAATGAGTTGAAGAAGATGTTCAAAATAACATTTATTTAAAAAAACACCAGAGGCATTTTTGTTAGGGATTGTAGGACAAGACCTGCCAAGGAAAAGAAAGAACTTATTTATGTATGCTACAACAGTGGCAAGAGTCTTGATTGCACAAGGATGGAAGAATGAGGAAACCCCAACAAAAGAACAGTGGCAAGAGAAATTGATGAACTATGCAGAACTGGTGAAATTGACAGGCAAATTACAAGACAAGGACAACTGTGACTTTAAAGAAGAATGGGAACCATTTACAAATTATTTAAAAAGACAACAAAATGAATTGGACTCCTTGGCAGGTTTTGAATAAACATACACAAATTTACTGAGGGATAACATAGAAGATAGATAATATAAGGATGTATACAGTTGTATAATATGCAGAACATTGGATGAGAAATCAGAGAGAGGAGCTGAGGGAAGTCATAGGGGGAGGGAGGGAGGGTTTGTTGGGGAGGGGGAAATGGGGGGAAAATAATGAAGATGATTAGTTTTGATAATTTGCTATGTCGAAATTGTTAATAAAAAAAAGAACTTGTGTTGTGTACTGCATAAAGTACAAGGGAGAAGACAGGAACTTCTTCTTCCTCCTCCTCCTCCTCCTCCTCTTCTTCTTCTTCCGTACTATACCTGGAGGTCTCAAGGCGGTTCACAGAATAAAATCAAAATATAAAACCACAAAATACATAATCAAAATAAAAACAACAACCCAATAACCCCCCCCCCAAAAATAAAGCTAATATAATGAGATCTCTTTATAATTCTTTTTTTCTGAAGCATTTGAAAATGACTTGATACTTAGTGGCAGCCAAGTCCCTCTGAACTCATTTGGGCTTACTTCCAAATAAACATATTTAGGATCCAACTATCAGAGTCCATTTAATGTTATGTTGGTGTGTGGAACTGTTGAAGGTAGCTGGCAGGCTACTGCCTAGCATATTTCTTGGGAGTCAGTTGCACTGATTTTAATAGGTCTTAGATCCTAGTAAGTAAGATTAGGAGGAGACTGGGATGCCAGTCTAAAGAGACAGAATCCTGGCTTAAAACAATGGAAATTCTGAGCTAAGACCTTGCAAGTGACATTCTGAAGTGCATGACCATCTTATGACCTCAGAAATTAACATTAAAGATTTTGTTGGAGATTTCTGGAGGTTAGAATATGTAAATATTCTAAAAGAATGCAAAAGGACTTCTGTTACTTAACTCCAAACATCATTAAAACTTTTTCTTTTCTATTTCAGCAGGGACCTTCTCTGTTTTCATTAAGGCTAATCCTGCTTGTTCTCTCTGGCATTCCACTTACGAACCCTGGGTGTGCACTGCAATACATGAGGGACCTTCTATTTCTCATTTTTCTTTGGAGTAATCAAACCATTGCTTGGGACTCTGACATCTGTGGCACAGAGCAGTCGAGCACCAAGGCAACCGTCCTTTCTCAATATTTGTCCAAGAGCCTCATACCAAATGAAGTCCTGATTACGGAGCTCAAATATAATTTGTCCCATATATAATTCAGCTATTCTCTCCCAGCTACCACTCCTGCCCCCAAATCCATGGGAATTGACCATGGGGATTTAGAACAGGAGTAGCTTGTGTTGGTGCCGTCCAGAGATTTGAATTCTGGAAACCAGAGGAAGGAAGAGTGAGTGATGCTGTGCTCAGGTCCTGTTTGCTGGTTTCCCACAGGCATCTGATTGGTCAATATGTTGAATAGGATGCTGATCTAGATGAGCCACTGGCCTGATCCTGCAGGATCTCCCTGCCTCACACTCCCACACGCATTATCCCTGAACATTGGCCATGCTAGCTGGGACTAGGTATGGACAAATCTGGCAATATCAGTTTTTCATTTTTTTCCAGTTTTAAGTTTCGTTCTCTACATTTCCACATCCTATTTTTCCTTTATATAGATCAAAAATTATTTATTTGGTTTTTCAGATTAAAGTTTTACAGTCACATATCCAACATACGACATAGAAACAAGATTCCAAGGAATCTCCTGGACTTCCCTCCTCCCTTTTGTGGGTCCTATTGTCAATCATTTCCTCCTGCATCTTTTGTAATAATCCAAATATTTTACCTCTCCATTGTGTCCAAAATTCACCATTAAACTACAGTGGTACCTTGGTTTATGAACTTAATCCATCCCAGAAGTCCGTTCTTAAACTGAAACCGTTCTTAAACCAAGGCGTTCTTTCCCTAATGAGGCCTTCCGCCTCCGGTGCCCTTCCACCATTCGGATTCCGTTCTTAGACCGAGGTAAAGTTCGCAAACCAGGACACTATTTCCGGTTTTGTGGAGTTTGTAAACCGAATTATTCTTAAACAGGACTGTTCTTAAACTGAGGTACCACTGTACAAGTGTTATTCCAATCCTACTAATGATTTTAACTGTTTACAATTTAAGATAAATTATAAATTTTCTCCATTCCTTATTAAAATTTTGGTCTTCCTGATTCCTGATTCTTCAGGTCATTTTAGCCATTTCAGCATAATCCATCAACTTGATCTGCCATTCTTCTCTGGTAGGGACTTTATCTTATTTCCATCTCTGGGCCAATAACATCCACTCAGCTGCGGTCACATACATTAATAGTCTGTTCTGCTCCCTTGGGATTTCCACATCCTATTTTTCATTCATTTGGTAGGTTCGTATTTAAATGATGACAAAACTGAATTTCTGCTCTGCCTCATCCCTAGCTGATAGTGGGGTTGTGTAATACTGTCCTGTTTTTGAGTGCTTTCTTTCTTTGGTGCACAGTCAACAATTCTCAGTCCCAGCCACCTCTCCAGATCCCCTAATTTATCACCCTTTCAAAATGAAAAATGAGGACGGAATGAGGACAGAAGCCTGACATCTAGTCACTGATACCAACGTGCAGCTGAATGGAAAAGAAGAAATATGCTTGTCCTTAAAGGATTATTGCTGTCCAAGGGGCCCTCAGTCTAGGACTTTAGGGCAGAAGCCCAGGGCCTCGCTCAGCAGATGGAGCAAGCAGAGTAGGGACCTCTTACCGCATGTGGAAGTAAGTTAAATACTACATAACGCCATCCTAAAAGGTGAGGGGGTGTCTGATTTCATTTTGACCAGTTGGAAGGGAAGTCTCGCAATCTGCGCTGGCTTTGTGCAGCATCACAAAGGCAACCTTGATAGGAACCCAAGGACTGCGTTTCAGACTAGCAATAAAATGCCCTTTCGCCCTTTGAGCCCAACACCCGGTAGTCATCACAGAAGGGTGCCACAATCACTAATCTTCAAAGTGGACAGAGCAGCCTTGGAGGGAGCTAGCACTTTGTTGGGGCTGGAGAGAGTTGAGCCGGGAGGCCAGACAGCACTGCAGCAAAGAAGAGGAAGGAATTATATAAGCAGTTTGCAAAGAGAAGCCAGTAAGGGTACTTTGATCAGGGTGGAGGGAAGTCTATCCATAGCAATGCCTGAGAAGTCAAGAAGTACAGCAATCTACCAGCAAATGAGACTTCTCCAGATTGGTGCTTTTTATGGGCGCATTCTGCAACATGTTGCTGATGCATTAATAGCCCATTAGTGGCGCTGTGCGTTAAACCACAGAGCCTAGGACTTGCCGATCAGAAGGTCGGCGGTTCGAATCCCCGTGACGGGGTGAGCTCCCGTTGCTCGGTCCCTGCTCCTGCCAACCTAGCAGTTCGAAAGCACGTCAAAGTGCAAGTAGATAAATAGGTACCACTCCGGCGGTAAGGTAAACGGCGTTTCCGTGTGCTGCTCTGGTTTGCCAGAAAACGGCTTAGTCATGCTGGCCACATGACCCAGAAGCTGTACATCGGCTCCCTCAGCCAATAGAGCAAGATGAGCACCGCAACCCCAGAGTCGGCCACGACTGGACCCAATGGTCAGGGGTGCCTTTACCTTTACCTTTTAGTGGTGGGTTTATCCTGGACTGACCACATGCAATCCATCTTTATTTGTTGTTCTGCAATGCTTCTCAAGTGTGGCTACTTGAATGCCCTCTGGAGGGGCGCTCTGACACTATAGCACAACAAAAGTGGGACACATACAACAATCCAGAGCATTTGTGGGATGGGAAGTTACAGGGTTTCAGCAGGAAGCTATGGGGCATGCACCAGTTGGAGACAAAGCAGTATGTCCACCCTGAGAGCCTTGCAAATGCAAACAGTATTGAAAGCATGATTGTAAATAAACATCCTGAAACATCATGAGTCCAAATCATCATGAATGTCCAACAGAAAGGACATCTGGAGAGGCCTTCAGGCAGGCTGAAGTTCATTGGCTGCAAATGACTTTAAGTGCATCTCTCTCTCTAAATTTGACTGGGAATTTTGTCTTTCTCTTAATCTTTATTGCTGCAATCCAACATTGAGATGTTTGGATGTAGAAAGCCCACCCAAATAGACTCTATATATTCTCTATACTGGAGCTCTAACATGAAAGAGGTGAATGAAATGATGGTTTCAAGATGATGCCACCTCTTTTGTCATTATTTTTTTTAAAATAACCAGCAGCTCAGTCACATTTGCCAATCTCATTCTTGCCTTCCTGTAAATACTAACTTTTTAATGCCTTGAAATGAAGTAATGCCTTGCTAATGCACTTTCAATCTGATTCTCCAGCCAACTTTGTCTTCCAGTGGAATCTATATCTTTCTGTTCCAACACTGTGCTTAAATTTTAGCTCCGTCATTAAACCCGAATGCCGCAGAGTGCCCTAGGAGAACAGCAATAGCGTGTTCCTTCTATTTAATTGCAAGTGCCATTATTCCTGATATACTTGACAGAGGAGCAGAGGGCATTAAGCACCACTCAAGTCCAAGTTATTTTTCAAATATGCTGGAAAGGAAGTTTGCTAAACTGAAGTATAGGATTCTAAATGGAGTGACAGCAGCAGGGTACCAAGTGATTCATGCATCAAGCACATTGCTTCTCAAAGCCAACTGAACAGTAGCCACTTTAGAGTAAAAGTGCGGACTTTTTATTGTTAAAAATTTAAATATCAACTTTTGTCATTAGCATATTAAATTCTGATCTTCAACACACCTAAAGGAGAAGATGGAATGCCAACCAGGGTCACAGAACAGATTTTTATTTTTGCAAAGTCAGGATTCATAGATGGCTATTTTAGGGATGCTGCCCTTTGATAGCAGAACTCACTTACACAAACAGAAATTTCCATGAGATTGTGTCACTTTCATGAGTCCTTTGGAAGTGTCACAGAGGGGATGATCTGATCCCAAGGAAGTAGATAAATAGGTACCACTGTGGCGGGAAGGTAAATAGCATTTCTGTGTGCTCTGGTTTCCGTCATGGTGTTCTGTTGCACCAGAAGCAGTTTAGTCAAGCTGGCCACATGGCCCAGAAAGCTGTCTGTGGACAAACGCCGGCTCCCTCAGCCTGAAAGCGAGATGAGCGCTGCAACCCCATTTGACTGTACTTATCCGTCCAGGTGTCCTTCTTTTACCTTAACTCACCAGGGTGATCTATCAGGCGCTCACTCGTTTGTTTTTGCTCCTTGCTTGGCACTATAGAATAGGAGGTTCTTTGGACACCTGGCAAGCCAACGGTACATGAATCGTGGGCTCTGGATTCACCATTGCAGGTCACATCTTGCACAGGCATAGAGATTTCACAGGGTAGGTAACATTGTGTTTTTAAAAAGTCATTTTATTGGCTTTTTAAAATGCCAGTAAAATGTCATTCATTGTGAATAAAAAAAACCAAAGCAGACTTTCTATGCATCACTCCTTTTTATTCGTTCTTTTGTGATGCCTCCCCAACATTGCTGCACTGTTGACATTTGGAGGGGAATTCTTGCACAATAGTGTACCAAAGCAATACATCCCACCCCCCGCACCTGCCCCCGAACATTTGTCATTTTATCAGGAAATTATGGGCCATGTGCCTGAGGCAAATGAAGCAGTACGACTGCTGCAAAACAGGCGAAAAGGGTATTCAAAATGGGGTTGTGTATAACTGCCCCAATAACATCATAATCACAAATCGTGATGAATGCTCTGATTACGCAGGTGTCTGGAGGGACCTGCGGTTTTGATTGTTTTGTAAACTACCTTGGGCATCCTTTGGGGATGGATAGCACAGGATCTTAACCATCGTAATAGTAATAACCACTCCCCACCTCAAATGGAAGGTGCTTTTTGCTGGGTTGCGTGCAGCCCCTTGATCCTACACAATCCCCGGCAATGTAGCCTGTCTTTGCCTCCCGAAGCTGGATACCTGGAGGTTCCTGCCCAACCTCAGACCGTTAGCCATCCCCAGCTGGGGAGGTGTTGCCAGGGGAGTTGACCAGGTAGGGTTAGGACCTCCCTGCACACACAATAGAGGGTGGAATTTACCTGGGAGTCCTCAGTCGGCTCCAGAGCTTCTCCCACCCTGCCCTCCCTCAGTTTACACCTTCCTTTTGCAGGTTAACCTCTTCTTTACAGGTATGCGGGTGCTGCTACGGACATTGATGGTTGCTGTTGAAGGATCGGGAAGAAATTTCCCTGCATTGGCAGGTTTTGCCTTCCCCGTAGCAAAACGTCACAACTTTGGTGGTTTCAGGCTTTGGGCAGAATCCTTTAGTCTATCTTCCCTAAATGGGGCTTGTGTGTGTGTGAAGCAGTGACCCACGTCCCCCCTGCGACGGCGATCCCAGGGTTCCCCGTTAAAGAGGTTGTGTGGAAGGGAGTCACTGGCCATATGCCGTTAGGTTGTCAGTGCTCTCCCCTGTGTTGCGGCGAAATGGGGGGGCGGGCTCTCTGCTTAAACATACGTTTTCCAGAGCCAGCCCAAACCCCACACAGTTTGGACAACCCTGATGTTCCCCAGATCCCCGGATGGGGACAGGGAGGGATAAACGCCCAATGCCTAAGCCAAGGTCTCCCTACATCTGAAAGTGTAATAAAGTTGTGGCCAATTTTAATCCCATGACACGTTGTCATGAGTCATTATTCCTCATGGGGGTCGCCTGAGGTCGGGGGGGGGTCTCTGCCTGGCCACGCAATGATTAAAAATTGTGTTTACAGGGATCCCTGGCTTGGGTCTGACTTCAATGAAAGCACATGGCTATGTGTCTCCCTACAGGGTAAGTTGCTACTACTGCTGTTCTTGTTTTCTCTGCTGGCACTGAGTTTATGGGCCATGCCAAGCTCAGCAAAGCATCACGGAGCAGTTCTTAGAACTGTGCACCATTGGATGACTCAGTAAACAGGTTTCTAGGTCTTTTCCTCACGACTGCTCAGGAAGTACAACTCAGCTAAGTCACTGACTGTTCTGGGTCACAGAGAAGATTTGCTGCTGTGCAGAAGCAAGCAATAGAAAAAACATACCTGACTTACTCCACCAGAGTGCTTTATCTTTTTAATTACAAAGGTCATGTTTCTTGGCTCTGAATCTGACCTCCCAGCCTCACCTGCTTTCCAAGATTGGACTGGAACATCTAGTTTTAGAAAGTTAAATGCTCAGGCCTGGGCAAATGAGCCTGACAATAGTTTTGCTGGAAGACATAAGGGTTTCTATTGCAAACTTTGAGGCTGAGAGCAGTTATAATGCTACCTGGTCCTCTCATCATAGTTAAGAAAGTGAGGGCTTTGGTACTTTCTACTCCTGCTTTATCTTCTCCCTTTCATTTTCAAAGCTAACTATGGATAGCATAGCTGGTATCTAAATGTGGTTAGTTGCAAACTATGGTTAGAAGTAGGTGCTTAAAATTAAAAGCATGATTCATAAGCCCCAGTGCAAAGATAATGGTCGTTAACTACAGTTTGCACCAAAAATGAAGGGGAGAGTGGGATTCATCCCCAAGCATGGAGGCATAAAAGTCCACAAGGCATTTCTCACATTCTAACGGTTATTTTAATGGTTTAGGTAGGAGATTGGGCATTGTTGTAGCTGTACCGGAACTGTGGCATAGTGTGGGTTGCCTGGGGCCATGCAGATGGGTGGGGGGGGGAGGGAAATTGATGGAGTGCGCATGTGCATTCAACTGCCTAATGGTATCCTTGTCACCCAGGAGATGGCAGCTGCAGAGATAAGAAGAGTCATTCCTTGCTCTGTCATATGCTGGTTTGCATCTTGGCAACAGCTCTTGACTCCTCTCTTGACAGATGCCCGTAGCTCATGTGCAGGTACCGTATTTTTTGTAAGGTACATTTGTATTGCTATGAACCTTGTGATGGCTTTAAACAGAGACTGGAATGTAAGCCGTTAGCTGTGGGAAGAGGAATCATCAGAAGATACAGATACAGGGTATATGAGGCCTGTCACTTGGCAGTTAAACTGTCACAGTTGTTCACTGTTGCTAAGGTGATGGCTTGGTTTGGCCTTTCATACACAGCACCCAAAAATGATCAGTCTAGTTGGTCATTTGGTGGACATTCCATCCCAAGCTATTGGTCCATAATTGTAGGCCAACAAAGGTTTGGAATTTGGAATTCCATCAGATACAAATTGATTGGCTGGAGGTCCCAGCTGAGGGGAATATAAAGCCGGGATCAGCACTGTTTGAGGGGTCAGTTGAACAGTCGTCAGTGGACAGTGAAGAGAATGGGCAAAGAAACCTCGAAAGCCAAAAGGAAGCCGAGAGATTGAGCCCAAAGCAAACTGAAGAAAATGGCGAACTTTTGCTGGATGCTGAAATGATTTGAGATGAGAACTAAGGTGGATTGTGAGAGAGGCTTGGAAGACTCTGATAGCAGTCTTGGGGGAAACTGAGGTCAGATTAACAAAAAGTAGAAGCTGACCAGAGTGAAGACTTTAGATGACGGTAAAGCTGGAATGGAAAGGTACCCTAGAGCAATGAATCCTGAGCCACGCTTCTAGGAATGCCCTCCAGATAAGCCTATGAGTTAACTGGCAGGGTGTGTGTGTGTGATTGGAGTTGGAGAGTAATTGGCTAAGGAGGTTATCATACACAGAGAGGTACTAGAGCAGGCCTCTAGCTATCTTCTTTAAGGAGTAGCAAAACCACTAAGTACAGTGGTGCCTCGCAAGACGAAATTAATCCGTTCCGCGAGTCTCTTCGTTTTGCGGTTTTTTCGTCTTGCGAAGCACGGCGCTTAGCAGCTATTAACGGCTTAGTGGCTATTAACGGCTTAGCGGCTTTAAGAAAAAGGAAACAAACTCGCAAGAACTCGCAAGACATTTCGTCTTGTGAAGCAAGCCCGTAGGGAAATTCGTCTTGCGGAACGAATCAAAAAATGGAAAACTCTTTCGTCTAGCGAGTTTTTCGTCTTGTGAGGCATTCGTCTTGCAGGGCACCACTGTACTACTAACGCATTGTACCTAATAATAAACTAAGTTTTCTTTTTCAACTTACCTCCAAGTAAATAAGTTATACAGTTATTAAGCTTTCATATACAGTGGTACCTTGGTTCCCAAATGCCAAAAACCAGGGAGTAAGTGTTCTGGTTTTCGAAAGTCTTTTGGGAGCCGAAAGTCCAATGCAGTTGTCAACTATTGTTTCTGGGGCGCCTGCACCAATCAGAAGTTGCGCCTGGGTTTTCGAACATTTCGGAAATCAAACGGACTTCCGGAATGGATTAAGTTTGGCGCTTTCGTTTTTGCTATTTATTTTGTGTTTTTGTTTTTGAGACTTTTTTGGTTAATTTTGTGTATGTCTGTGTGGAACCAAGTTCAGCTACTGATTGATTGATTGATTGATTGATTGATTGACTGATTGTGTGACTGCGGAAATGGATAAAAGCCCCCCCCCCTCCAAACAATGACTATCATCAGTGCAGGTAAGAAAAAAGAATAATTTTCATTCTTATCATTTACACTATTGTCTTATTTATTTTATAGTACAGTACATTGATTATTGCTTTCATTTTATGGATCAATGGTCTTGTTAGATAGTAAAATTCATGTTAAATTGCTGTTTTAGGGGTTGTTCAGCCATGCAAAGCAGGTGCTTGGCACACGTCGCACCGCCGCTTATATACTTTCCCCACAATCACCCTTCAAAATGATTGGGCAATAGCCCTGGGTGATTGTGCTGCCACCCCGGCATAAGGGTGATAGCTCCACCCACGCCAGGGTGGGGTGGGGTGAGCCAGTTTGAGGGCCTGCCGGCAAGCAGGACCATCTATTAAGATGATCCCATTTGTGAGAGAGAGGGAGGAGAGGTTCTGTGAGCAACAGAAGCCTTTGGGGTGCCTTAGCACCCATGGGTGCCACATTGAAGCAGCTATGACTAGGGTCACCAAAGTCCTGTGTGTGATACTAAAAGCATACAGTGTCCTTTGGTATCCAAGAGATCTGTGGATCATGGCACATCTTCAGAACTGGTCATATTTCCCTATGGGAAAAAGCACTTTCAGTGCCAACTGAAGTTTTTTTGCTGCCTGAAGCAGAGCTGAAATGCTATTCATCTAGGGCTAACACTTTGTATGATACAGGAAGGTGTTGTTTATACAGTGGTACCTCGGGTTAAGTACTTAATTCGTCCCAGACGTCCATTCTTAACCTGAAACTGTTCTTAACCTGAAGTGCCACTTTAGCTAATGGGGCCTCCTGCTGCCGCCGCGCCGCCGGAGCACGATTTCTGTTCTCATCCTGAAGCAAAGTTCTTAACCCGAGATACTATTTCTGGGTTAGCGGAGTCTGTAACCTGAAGCGTATGTAACCCGAAGCGTATGTAACCCGAGGTACCACTGTACACCAGTTCTTGCCTTCCCTTGTTCCCCTTGAAATTACCGCCAGAAGCAGGTCTGTCCACTCTTCTGCATAACAGGGCTGACAACGTATTTAAACACAAACAGTAGTTGAAACTAATATTTTCTGCCAATCTTTGTACATAATCCAGCACAGAATCAGAACCTAACACTTTGGTTGTGACCATCTACTTTGTCCTCACAAACCAATGGAAGGTAAGTCTAATGCCATTTGCAAAATTCTAAGTAGTCGCCAGAACCCATCCCTAGGGATCCAGAGATAGTCACTTAATCTACCGTGTGTGTGTGTGTGTGTGTGTGTGTGTGTAAAATGTTCTTATATACAGATGAAAATGAACACAGGTGCTCTTTGAGGGCATCAAATTTTGCAAATAATGCTTTCTCCTCCCCAAGATTTGAACTAACAATAGTATTTTATAGAACATTGCATGTCTTCTGTGCTTCATGACAGTGTTCTGACACTTATCACCTTGGACACCATATGAAACGTCAGTTTTATTTTACTGTTGTGACAGACTGAATGAATATCAGTTATCAGTTGTGTCAAGACATCCGCTTTGAAAATCTGGTTGACCGATCTGTTTATATTGTGTCTGAATTTAATGAAAAAGAGAGAGGAAGATTTCCCTCTGGTGGCTAGACTAGGGCATTGGAGAAACTGAGAAAAGTGGTGAAAAGGCAAATTTATTTGGTTTGACTATTGGCCTGAGGAGCAGATCACGTTATTTGGCAATTTTTAAGACTCATTAGGTTACACTAACATTCCATAACAGCAATTATTATTGTTGTTATTTATTGAATTTATATACCACCCTATACCTGGGGGGCAAAATATGGTCTGAAGCTCAACATCAAAAAAACTAAGATCATGGCCACTGGGCCCATCACCTCCTGGCAAATAGAAGGGGAAGAAATGGAGGCAGTGAGAGATTTTACTTTCTTGGGTTCCATGTTCACTGCAGATGGTGACAGCAGTCACGAAATTAAAAGACGCCTGCTTCTTGGGAGAAAAGCAATGACAAACTTAGACAGCATCTTAAAAAGCAGAGACATCACCTTGCTGACAAAGGTCCATATTGTTAAAGCTATGGTTTTCCCAGTAGTGATGTATGGAAGTGAGAGCTGGACCATTAAGAAGGCTGATCGCTGAAGAATTGATGCTTTTGAATTATGGTGCTGGAGGAGACTCTTGAGAGTCCCATGGACTGCAGGAAGATCAAACCTATCCATTCTTAAGTGCTCACTGGAAGGACAGACCCTGAAGCTGAGGCTCCAATACTTTGGCCACCTCATGAGAAGAGAAGACTCCCTGGAAAAGACCCTGATGTTGGGAAAGATTGAGGGCACAAGGAGAAGGGGACGACAGAGGACAAGATGGTTGGACAGTGTTCTCAAAGCTACCAACATGACTTTGACCAAACTGCAGGAGGCAGTGGAAGACAGGAGTGCCTGGTGTGCTCTGGCCCATGGGGTCATGAAGAGTTGGATACGACTAAACAACAACAACAAAATACCTGGGGGCAGAATAGTAAAGACAGGACTCACTAGGATCCAAGGATTCCATGAGGAGTCAGTCCAACAGGCCAAGGCAGGAAACCAGGCTAGGACAGGCACAGGGTAACAGGAAGGTTCCAGCAAGCAGCAATGTTGCTCCCACAACCTGGGGTGGCGTCCGGCAGCCTTTTATCTCTGGTGGGGTAACGGCCGGTCCTGATCCCCCGGTGACTCACCTCCCTGTCCCTGTCTCGCCTGAAGCCGAGCACTCCCCCTGCGAGTACTCGGGTCTCTCCTTCTCTCAGACCTGAGTCTCTACAGCTCTGGAGATGTCGGTGAGTTACTAGACCCAGAGGCCGCCTCAGCCTCTCCTGAACCAACTGGTAGCGGAGCAGCTGCATGTGATTGCCCAGCACAGGTCAATGAGGTAATCCCCACATCTGGAGCCAGGGCACGCTCAGGCTCCTGACTTGGCCCAGCTGGTGTTTGTTGCAGGGGAACCTGTGCAGACTGCCGCTCTTCAGAATCAGGCCCCAGACTCGGTTCAGATGCCGCCTGAGGCAGAGGATCTGGTGTGGACCAAGACTCTTCCGAGTCCGAGCCCGAGTCCCAGGCCATCACTGCACCAGTGTAGCAACCTTTTGTGTTGAATCAAGAGCACAAGTCCATCTTGCTGTGATGTGATGTTTGTCAAGTGATGGAATTCAAATAAAAAAGATTAGTACCAAATATTCAGAACATAATTGTGTCATACATGCCACTATGTATTTGCTTTTTTGGTTCAGTTCATTCTCAACTCCCTTACCCATGTCTTGTTTCTCTTCATCCCCTGACATTCCCACTGACTTCCGTCACCTTCCATTGCCTCATTCCTGCATCCTGGGGCCTCTGTGATGTGGGGCTATTCCCTCACCCCACTTGTATTACATCTCCTCATAATATGTTATATAACAGCAAAGATATGAGCTGAGTTTCCAGCTCCTTGCAAAATAGCAGAGAGCAGCGTTAAATCATAATTAAAAAAAAAAAAACAGATTCAGAGAAAACTCTTACAACGGAAGTCTTTCATCTTCAGTGCCACAGTTGAAAGCATGTATTACAGGAATTCTTAGAATTATCTCTCCCAGAAGTAAGAGCTTAGGGAGTTTTATTAGAAAATGTATATTTTCTAATTCTTTTGGAAGCAATTATGCAGCCTCACTATGCGCATTCATCTCCAAGCAAGAGAATTTAAATTATTTTGACTTCATCAGCAGAGTTCCATAACTCTTGCATAGCAGGAGTCTATTAAGGAAAAGCTTGCAAGACAGTTTATATGGAGTGAATTTGCTGAGAGAGCCACTCCTGGGTAGTGAGCTTGCTCCTCAATCCTGATTTATCTTTTTGTCTTGATTTGCTCTTCAATCCCAGCTTCTGGCTTGTCACAAACAACTGTTGCCCTCACATATTGGTAGAAGGGCCAGCCTAAGACCCAGCAGATTCTGTGCTGCTTCAGCTCCTGCCACCTTCACTCTCCACCTCCAAAACAGCCAGTTGCATGGGTTACCACCAGCAGTAACTTCTATCTGGTTTGGCAGGTGTATTGGGGCTCTCTGTGGGGGTTGTTAAGTATAGTACAGTAGAACATTGGTTCTCAAACTTAATCCATTCCATAAGTCTGTTCGACTCCCGAAACCATTCGAAAACTAAGGTGCTGCTTCTGATTGGCTGCAAGAGCTTCCTGCGCTGAAGTGGAAGTTGCGTCAGACATTCAGCTTCCAAAAAAGTTCGAAAACTGGAACACTTATTTCTGGGTTTTCGGCCTCCAGGAGCTGATTTGTTCGTCAACTAAGCCATTCGAGAACCAAGGTACCACTGTAATTTAATTGACTGAGATTATAAATACGTTTATGCATGACTATGTGTTTAAATTTGATTGGTTGGTAACTGAATTCTAGAGAGTTCTCTAGTAGTCACATGGGAGGTATCTAGTGAATGAGAGACTCCATTTAATGTCAGGCAAGATGACTGTGTTTTAGAATCCACTGTGAATACTGCTAAGTTGAATAGAATGTTTGAGTGCTTCTTCTTTGCTTGAAAGACAGAAAAGCAGAAGGAAAAGGTAAAAGTGGAAATCTCTCATAGAAGTTGCAAGGCATGGCCTGAGATACAGAAGGCTGAGTACTGAGCTCTGGAAAGGGAGGAAAATACAGTTTGTTTGGAAGTTAGAAGAAGCCCATGCTTGGAGAAGCACGTGACTGTAAATATTCTGTTTTAATTCATTTATAACTAAGTTTCTGCAAGTAAAGTTTTTGAATGTTAAAGTATTGACATTGGTTTAATTTCCAGAGAAGGGTGTCAGTCACATATATGATTTGAGCTTCTTAGATGAAATTTCACTAACTTCAACAGGGGTTCCCGTCTCCCAGAGTTTGGCAAGTCTGGGTGTGAAACATCTCTACTGCATCCAAACCCCCTCCAGCATTGCAGACCAGAAGTTTGGCTTGCTTTGTTCACAGGCATTCTGGATTATTTATCCCTTGAATGTTAAAGTGAGCCACAAGTGCAATCCATAGCGGCAGTCTCCGTTTTCTCTCCTTTGTTTGCCTGCCTGCTGCTCAACGCAATAAGCTAATGCAGACACTGTGCCGTGCAGGTAAATACTTGATCCCAAGCAGAAATCAAAGGATAACACTGAGTGTTCTGAAATTCAATCATACCATCTAATGGAGGACCCAAGAGTCTAGCATTTCACAAGAGGGATCAGAGTCTGAACTCCACAAAGCCGCCATTTGATATATGCAGCAAGCGACAGTCACACTGTTGTTTCGCCAGCCACTTATGAATAGGCAAACAAAAATGAACACACGAGGATATCAAAAACCACGGAATAAAAGAAAGGCCAAGAGTGTAAGATGGATTCTCTGTAGCTGCGGCAGAATGCTTCCCTGCAGGGTGAATTTTATCTCATGTTTTCACTGTGTAAGTAGAGTTCTTGGTAGTACATTTCTATTGAAGCTTCTGGAACATGTGCTGAACTGGCTGCACTCGCTTAAGAACCACTGAAATATGCTCGGAGTCGAGAGTGGATTTCATGCTCTTTATGCAGCTCATAGTGGTGAGGAGGAATGGACTTTCCCCCAGAATGTCTGCTTTATATACATTATTTACACAATGGGCCCCAGGTGATTGGCTAATTCCGGGATTCTCCTGTAGGCCAATCAGGTTGCGGATTCACTTCCACCTGGAGCTGGATTGGGTGGCTCCTGTGGACCTATCAGACTGCTGCATTCTGGGTCCTATTGTTCTAGGACCAATCAGACTACTGCATTCTGAATCCTATTGTTCTAGTACCAATCAGATTGCTGCATTTTGGATCCTATTCAACTCAGTACGTAACAACCACCCTGCTGGATTAGTCCAAAGGCCCATCTAGTCCTTTGTCCTTTCCCACACAGTGGTCAACCAGACACCTAGCGGAAGATCACAAGGAGGCATGAAGGCAACAGTTGCCTGACACTATTGCCAGTTGTCTTAACTCTCCCTGTCAGATGAGGGACTGGAACTCGTGACTCCGGTTTTGCTTTGAATTTCAGATTAGAATGGTACGAAAAGTAAATCACAGGTTGCAAGGATCAGCAGCTGTATGAGAGGCATGAGCTAAGATGGTGAAGCAACAAGTGACACCCCCTCTGTCCCCTCCCAGGGATGGACTTTGGTCTATAAAATTTCAGAGGCGCCCAGTGTAGAAATGTAAAATTTTGAAGCCATGAGGGAAAAAAGCCCCCCCCCCCCCGTTTCCCCTAGGAAAAAATGGAAATTTTGGAAAAATTGAAAAAAAGTTCAGTGTGGAGTGGTTTTACAAATTGCATGAAACACAGTGTAGATAAAAGTATTATGCTTGCAATAAAACATGTAACCACCCCCTTTCCCTCAAAAGCAGCAAAAAAAGCAAGAAACCATCAACATAAAAAATAATCAATTTGCCCCTTAGCACCAACAGCAAATAAAGTTAAGGTCCACTTCAATATTTAAGCTCCAAAGAAGGTCTACCCTTTGAGTAGTGCTTTTTTAAAAACACAAAAAACACACACAAAAAGAAGACACAACATATACATGCAGTTTATTCTATCTCATTTTCTGAACTACTGCTATCATTTTCCATTTCTTCTTGTTCTTGCTCTTTGTCATTTTTCTCATGGACTTCTAAAAAACGGCTTTGGGGGGAAAAGAGGGGGAACCTGTCCCCCCCCCCCCATTTTTCTGTTCTCCCCGCCCCAGCCTTTCCAAATCTACATGACGATAGCCGGGGCAAAGCACAAGGCGTTTTTTTTTGTATGCCAGGCCCAGAAGTACGGTGATCAACATCCAGTTACTGAATAGTATGTAATAGTAAGGCTCAAACTCTGTTTGAAAGGAAAAGAAGTGTGTGTGGGTTTTTTAATTGAATTTGTTATTATATATTATAAACCACATGATGGTAAGAGAGCTTTCTGAACAGTTTACAAAAATATACAAAAGAATATTAAAATGATTGATAAAACAAAGTCAAAAGCAGGTATTTAAAGAGTATTCAATAGATGATTAAAGTCAGCAGTGGTTGAAAGGAAGTCCTGGCTCCAGCGAAAGGAACCCGAAGCCTTTGGAGCACAGCGCGAGGTCCCGCTGCGCTCCAAAGGCTTCAGGCGGCTATCCCTGCGACCCCTCTCGCTCTCCAGGCTTCAGCGAAAGCAACGTGTAGCCTCCGGAGCGTGGAGGAAGAGCTCCCTCTGTGCTTTGGATGCTTCGCATTGCTTTCGCTGAAGCCAAGGAGCCTGCATTCGCTCCATAGGACGCACAAACATTTCCCCTTCATTTTTGGAGAGGAAAAGTGTCCTATAGAGCGAAAAATACAGTATTTCATAGAACTGTAGAGTTGGAAGGGACAACAGGAGCCAGTCAAACTCTCTGCAATGCAGGAATCTTTTGCCCAATGTTGGGCTCAAACACACGACCCTGGGATTTAGTCTTATGCTTGACTGACTGAGCTATCCCAGCTATTTGAAGATGGCTATAATATCTCCTCCCAGTCTCCTTTTTACCAGGCTAAACATACCCAACTCCCTCATCCGCTCCTCATAAGTTTGGTTTCCAGACCCTTGATCATCTTGGTTGCCCTCCTCTGCACACATTCCAGCTTGTCAACATCCTTCTTAACTTAAAAATGTTTTTTTAATTATTATTTTTCAAAAACAGAAGCATTTTTACTTGGCATTATAGGTCAGGACATTAATAGGCAAGATGTTAAATTGTTTTTATATGCAACAACTGCGGCAAGAGTATTGTTACCCAGAAATGGTAACAAGAAGAAATTCCGACGAAAGAAGAATGGCAGACGAAATTAATGGACTGTGCAGAATTGGACAAAGTGACAGGAAGGATTCAAAACCTGCGGGACCAGAGATTTACAGAAGATTGGAAGAAGTATATGAATTATTGGAAGAGCAACTGTAATCAACAAATTACGCTAGTAGGACTACAAGAAGTTTTGTAAGGAGAAATATACAAAGTGTTACAAAGTAGAAATAGAGATATTGGTTATGAGTTTGAAATGTAATAGGGAAGATAAGAAATGCATACTGAGAGATTAGATTGGAAAATTTTCAGACAGGATTGATGGATGTCAAAAATTTGAATAATATGTAAAAGTATGTTTAATTACTGCTGAAAATGATATGTTAAAAAAACTAATAAAAATTATATATATATATTTTAAAAAATCCTTCTTAACTTGTGGCGTCCAGAACTGGACACAGTACTCCAGGGTGGCCTGATCAAGGCAGAACAGAGCGGTATTGACTTCCCTTGATCAGGTATGGTAGTTTAATCTGGTTTGAGTATGTCTTACTTCTAAGCTATATAAAGAAGTCAATGAACCTTTCAACTCAATTATGAGTTCAGTGATAAGGAAAAAGAATTTGGAAGTAAAATGGTTGTGTTAGTTCAGAGGAGAGGCACCTGTGGCCTCCAGCTGCTGATCTGTAATTTCCTTCATCCCTAACCGTTGGCTAGAATGGCTGTGGTTAATGCTGGTATAATTACTACATTGCTACAAGCACTTATCTTGTAGTGCCTTTTCCTTCAAAGCCTTCAAAAATAGTACTCATAAAAACGCAAGAACCTGCCGAAACAGGCCAATCACCCATCGTGAATTCTGACCAACACACTTCCCCAGCCAGCTGCCCCTAACCTTTTAGAAACTAAGATTGTAATGTATCATGGCATGGAGTGCTGCCATTCGATATACTGTGTACATTTCTTGCTCAATATAGACACATAACACTCCAGGGTAAAATCTAATCGGTGTCCTTGTATACCTCAGCTAAAAGAATGGGAGGGAATGCATTTTTCTCACTTTCCTTTCCCCCTGCAGCCCACTTACTCCTGTTTTGGAGGACATCTCAACCCTTTGGACTCAACAGCCTTTTGGGAGAGGGGAGAAGAAACTACAAGCTGTCAGAGAAGGGGAAGATGGCAATTATTATTATTGCCTACCTTCTTCCATTAGTGAAGACCTTTGCCGGCTCTAAAGCCCTTCTGTGAGCACAAGCGCACCAACAGGACTCTACTCATGGCTTTTACCACCACTTCATACCAACTTGCTACTTTTTAATGACTGCAGCAGCTATTATGCTGCCTGCCTCTACCATAAGCCTCTGGAGAGCCAGGGGTCAAGGGCAAGAGGTCATGTTCCAAGTTTTGTAGTGAAGTTTAAATTAAAAAAAAGTTTGTGTTTGATTCGTCGTATGGGGAAGGAAAACAGGAGAGGCATACAGGGCCATGGAGTTGCTTGTGATGAGGTTATAGAAAGCACCATGCTAATTGCTTTCAAATACGGTGGTACCTCGGGTTAAGTACTTAATTTGTTCCGGAGGTCCATACTTAACCTGCAACCTGAAGCACGACTTTAGCTAATGGGGCCTCCTGCCGCCACGCCGCCGGAGCACGATTTCTGTTCTCATCCTGAAGCAAAGTTCTTAACCTGAGGTACTAATTCTGGGTTAGCGGAGTCTGTAACCTGAAGCGTATGTAACCTGAGGTACCACTGTATGCTTGAACCCGGAAAGAAAAAGCAGAGACACATTGACAGGGGTTGTTTGTTTTTTAATTACATGATCAGGAAACGCTACAGTGACCCTGACTGTACTCATTCAAACCCGATTGCACAATTCTATAAATTATAATACAAGAACAAGTACATATGTTAGCAACCATTCATGATCAAAAGTTCTCTGGCTGACGAGAAGGCTTTTTGAAGTTGTTACAATATAATGCATGTAAAAATAGAAAGTTTAAAAACCAATCTCATCAGAGAGTCATTTCCATTTGTATGGTGAAATAAATAAGGCAGCAGAAGCCATTAGTTAGAAGTGGCCTCCTTCAGGTATGCTATTAAATCTGCCCTCTCCCCCTTCTTCTTAATGCCAGCAAATATCATCTTGGTTCCTGGGATATACTTCTTGGGGTTTTCCAAGTAAACCATCAGTGTATCTTCTCCCCAGGTTATACCTAGGAAACAACAACAGTATTTAACAAGGTGTTTTCTATATAAAGAATCCAACAACGCTCCCCCCCCCCCATTTCAATACTTTGGTCCAATGTTGAAAACCATGTCATATGGTTCATTTTATATTTAAAACCACCAGCAGATTTGGACAGACAAATTAGGCAATCAGGACATGAACTGATAACTTTTAAGACCAGTCACTGAGGCATTACTCTTAAAGATGTTGTTACTGGCCCTGAACTGAAAGCACATGATGGGAGTCTACACTTCCTGCTCAACCCTGCTTGTTTGTACAGTCATGATGCTACCTGTAAAATTCCATGCTATATTAGATAAAAGCCAATACACGCATAAGCAGTAAATTGCCGTGCAATGCATGGCAAAATCTTTCCCTAAGTGGGCATTTGTTAAGATGAGGTCCTGAGTATTTTTGTTTTAGGAACTCTGAAATTGCTCATTCTCATGACAGTCAAAACCTAAAAGCCTGCCCACTGCATGCAACCACTAGGTGGTGTTTCTATGGCTCTTTACTTGGCAAACAATTTTTTGCCAGCTAACCTGCACAAATAGGTATGGAGCTGGGAGTTGCAAGAGAGACACTAATCTAGTGTGGGCTGTCTCATGATTAAATGGCAGCTCAAAGCTGCTGCAAAGAAGAAGTTAGGAAGCTGACTCCAGAGAGAACAGAAATTAAATGGCAAGTTAATTCTTGAAAGCAGGCAGGAGTGGCAGGAGCATGTACCTGGAGTCCTGCCACACCACTGCTGGGACAAGGTCAGTGCTCTGTGGATGCACCAGTGGAGCCAATCCAGCACTCCCACTGGTGCCATGCACACAGAGCCGACCTTCCTCCTCTGCATCCTGATAAGCTGTGGTTGACTCCCTAGCCACCTTTCCTTGATGACCTAAAAGCAGGGCACATAACAGGCAATGAAGTGGGACTGGTTGAGTTTTGGAAAGATGCAGAGCACATTCCAGAATGCCCTGGTCATGGGAGTGAGAATGCATTCTATGTTACAACTATGTCCTCCCTATTGACTGCTGCTAGTTTTCCTGCAATCTGATTTGCAAAGCTAACAGGACACTTCCATTTTACCTTTGCTTTTGTTGGCGTCTGTGTAAGAGAAACCATCGGCCTGACCAGTCTTTCGGCCAAAAAGACCATGAAGGTTAGGGCCAGTCTTGTGCTTGCCTCCCTTCTCAACTGTGTGGCACTGCGAACACTTCTGAACAAAGATCTTCTTGCCCTTCTCAACGTCTCCCATGGTCACTGCTGAAGAAAAACAAGAACATCATACAATCTTAAACATTTCAAGGTCAGTTGGGCTCATCTGAAGTGAATGAGAAACGCAGTAAGAATGCAAAGATCCGGGTACTTCTAAAAGCGGCCATAAAGAAAACAAAAAACCAAGCACAAAACAATGCATTCTAAAGCCAGTGACTATGACCAGTAGATCAACTTTCAAAAGCTATTAGGTTTTACTAATGTTACATGTTAAAATGAAACATTAAAGAAGAAAATGGTCTGTCCCTGGGGTTCAAAACTATCTCAGGAAATTTGTTTGGAGCATTTGTTCTAGAGTAAGATAGCATAAGTGAATATCAAAGAGCTTGTCTGCATAAAACACGGTATCAGATATATTCAATTCTGTCTGATTCATAGTAATCTATATTCCTGTAGTGTCATCATACCCAGGATACAATCAGGGCAAGCTAAGTTGTTCATGACACTGTTATTGTGCAACGCTACAATCCTATGTACTTTACTTGGGAGGTTCTTGCTTCCAAATCAACATGCACATGGCTGAAATTGTTAAGCAAGAGGTGTTCCAACATTACAGTGCCTTATTTCCTAAACAGGACCCACTACTGCCAAACCTGTTGAGGAAATAAGGGTCATGCTAAGTGTTATTTCTCATCTTCCCTCTCAGTTTGGGGGCAGTCTCAAAAACTGTGGTTAGGACAGTGACACCAGGAAAATTGTCCATGTTACAGAGGTAAGTGAGAGAGGCACTGTAATGTTGGAACAAAGCATGCCTTCCTTCTCAAGTCTCCTGTTTCACAGAGTTAAGGGAGCATCCACAAGATCACACTGAACAGCAGGGACGAGCAGTCTCTCTTTGCCAGCCACCCTCACAAATATGGAGTTGGTAAACAAAAGGATAGATTTAAAATACATATAGCACATGTATGTATATGTATATATGCATTTAAAATTTCTTCTTTTAAATACCAACCCCGTATTTGTGAGTGGCTGGCAAATAGAGACTGCAAATCCCTGCTGTTCGGTGTGATCATGTGGACGCCCTATATATATAGGGACCAAGTTCACCCTGTGCCTTTAGCCATGCTTGGTTTTCGGCGGGAAGCTCCAGGCCGCGCGAAAAGCTTTGCTTAAGGGCGGGATGAAGGGCACAAGTTCACGCGGGGGGTCAAACCGGCGCGCAGCAATGTTCTTTTCTCGGGCGGCCTCTTTCATTGAGGTCAACGACCTGTGCCTTCCTTTTCGGCTTTATGTGGAGCTTCACAAGGTCGAAAGATGCCCAGAAGCAGCAGCAGCAGCAGCCTTTTCCTTATCTTGCATAAGGGCGCATGCTCGAAACCTGATAACATCGCCGCCGCCGCCGCCTATGAGTCAGCGCTGCGGGGCCTCTGGGGACGCCGCGTCCCTCCGGCAGGAGACACCGGCGTCTCCACCGCCCGTGGAAGGGAAGGGCCGCTGCAGGGGCTGCATCTACAGCCCCTTCCAGGGCGATGACCGGGGGGAGGCCATGAAGGGCCGCGATTCCGCCGCCCGCCGCGCTCCTGCTCCAGGCCACGTGGAGGCGGCCCGGCCTCTCTCCCCGGGCTCACCTGCCTGACCTTGGCCTTCCGCACAGCCCGCTCCCGCCTCGACCCGCTTCTCCTCCCTGCCCGGCCTACAGCGCAGGCTTCTGCTTCTCCCCTAACCCCGCTCCCCCGGTTCGGGGTATGGGGTGCCCCCCTCCATTCCTCACACGAGAGGCTCCCGCTCCCCCGTTCATTACCACGCAAAGTAGAGGAAGGGATGCAAAACCACCGCCGCCGCGCGTTCTCCCGTCAAGAGTTCCGTAGACTGAGCCCAAGGGCACCCCGTACCCAGCGCTATGTAACCGGTGTCCGCGCAACCAAGCTTCCCTCCGGGGGCCTGCCGCCGTGTCTCCCAACTGGCCAATCAGACGCCGGCTCGGAGAAGCTCTATTGGGCCAGCTGGACGCCTGTCAGCGTGACTAATCTCAGCAGTTAGGTTGAGCCAGAGGGGATCTCGGGTGAGCCGGCTTTGGCGTTGCGCAAAGGCAGGGACGTAGGAAGATGACGACAGCGGCGCATGTGCAGAAGAGGGATAGCGGCAAGGTCAAGCACGCTTGAGGATGCTGGCTTAAAAAAAAAAAAAGGTCATGTGATTGGATGCTCCTCCCTACAGAAAGTGACGTGCGTGGGAATTCCGCCCAGGGTGTGATTGGGCGAGGATATTGCAGTTGTTCTTCTTCGTACAATGAAGGGGGATTCCCCATTCAGGTAATGATGGTGTAGTCACAAAGTTACAGGTAAATGATGTAATTAGGGAGCAAGACAAGATGGAACGACTCTATTAACCTTTGCACCCAGAGCAAAGTATTAAATTGTATAATCTGAGGATTATTATGCCACATTTTTTTTAAAAGGGCTAAAGGTTGTTTTCTCACCTGAGTCTCTCTGAGTAAATATTCAAACACAGAATAAGAAAGAGGTGGGATAAAAACAGTTTAGCATACAGCCATATATTTTTCTGGGAGCAAGCTGCGTTGAAATCAATGTGATTTGCTTCTGAGAAGACATGTTGTATAGGTTTGCAGTTCTTGAAATGAAATGCATATTCTAGTTAATGTAGATTTTACATTAGGGATATCATATAATAATTTTGTTTTCGAAGAAGCCTTTTAGTGCCCTTTGTGACAGTGCTGGATTGTGTCGATATGACGTTGCAAAATTTAGTGCCACAATTGTATATGCCCCAGAACACCTCTCTTCCTGCCTTTGAATTCCCACTCAAAGCTCACCTTTTATGGGATATATTGTGCAACCTCCCAAGGTCCTATGCCTTACAACAAGGATCGCCAACATGGCGCCCTTCGGATGCTGCTGGACTACAACTGCCCTCAGTTGCAGGCAGCATGGCCCGTGGTCAGAGATGATGGGAGCTGTAGTCCAACAAGCTGTATTCCATCTAGTGCAAACTGCAATGACCCTTACTCCAGGCTCAGTTACAGTGTGGCAGGGATAGCCTAACTAGATGTTATGTCAATCACATGGATAGTGTCCATATCAAGGGATTGACAAAAATTTAATATTAGGCATGGTGGGTAAGAGGATTTTTAAAAAATAAGGCCACATTGCATGGGAAGAGCAGCTTTAACTCTTTCGTATGATGTGATAGGATCCTCTAGAAAATCACCCACCACCATCATAGTACAGGCATGGGTGCTTTTTGCTAATTCAAATTGCTGAGGTTTTGGTCAGGCAAGGGAAGGGTTAAGTCTCCCCTCCCTGTGCATTGCAGCCCTGATAACAATTGCACACCTCCCACCTAGCATCATATTGATTTTAAATCCCATGATGTGGTTGCTAGCCATATAATTAGCTGGAAAATGCTGGTGGGTGGTTAAAGGTCACTGATGTGGATTTACTGAGTATTCTCAGTAAATGCAAATACACGTTGCATTCTGTGTATTTTACATCCACCATAATAAATGAACTGAAAGTTCCGCTTCATTGCCTGAACAAGGAAGTTTGAGTACTTCTACAACTATGCAGGCAAAGGTGGTTGGCTCCTCCCTTTTATGGAGCTCTTAAAAGCACATGATCTCCATATAGTTTGACAGGTGAGTAGCAAATTGACTATTCCACTATATTTTAAATTAATCTCAAGAGTTGAAAATATTTTTTCTTTCTGGGGGATTTGTGCATATAGATGAGGAGTGGGGAATACGATTCTGTTGCTGGCTGCACTTATTCTGGGGTGATCTATCAGGGGCTGTGTTCCATAAGTAGGCAGGGCAAGAGCCAAAAGTGGGTGGGGTCACCCCCCCTCTTTTGCCCTTCCTCTGCCTTCCTGCCCAGTGAGCTTTTAGAGACAGGTTTGGATCCTTGCATATGCAATGCTGCGTAAAGGAAAGACCCCGCTTTCACATTCAGTAGAACACATACATGTCAGGGGCATAGAAAGAGAGGAGTCCTGATGACAGCCAGTGTGGCGTAGTGGTCAGAGCCTCAGACTAGAGCCTGGGAGACCAAGGTTCAAATCCCCACCCGATCATGAAGCTCACTGGGTGACCCTGGGTCAGTCACTGCCTCTCATCCTAACCTACCTCACAGGGTTGCTGTTGGGATTAAATGAGGAGGGCGAGAACCATGTGCACCGCCACCTTGAGTTCCTTGAAGAAAAATGCAAATTAACAACTACAGTGGTACCTTGGTTCTCAAATGCCTTGGTTCCCAAACGCCAAAAATCCAGAAGTGTGTGTTCCGGTTTTCAAATGTTTTTCAGAAGCCAAACGTCTGATGCAGCTGTCGGCTATTGCTTCCGGGGCGCCTGCACCAATCAGAAGCTGTGCCTTGGTTTTCAAACATTTTGTAAGTCAAACGGACTTCCGGAACGGATTAACTTCGGTGCTTTTGTTTTTGCTATTAATTTTGCATTTTTGTTTTTGAGGCTTTTTCAGTTAATTTGTTTTTGTGACTGTGTGGATTGATTGATTGTGTGACTGCAGAAATGGATAAAAGCCCGCCATCCAAACAATGACTAATCAGTGCAGGTAAGAAAAAAAAAATAATTTTAATTGTTGTCATCTATAATACTGTCATATTTATTTTATAGTACAGTGGTACCTCAGGTTAAGTACTTAATTTGTTCCGGAGGTCTGTTCTTAACCTGAAACTGTTCTTAACCTGAAGCACCACTTTAGCTAATGGGGCCTCCTGCTGCCGCCGCACCACCGGAGCACGATTTCTGTTCTCATCCTGAAGCAAAGTTCTTAACCTGAAGCACTATTTCTGGGTTAGCGGAGTCTGTAACCTGAAGCATATGTAACCTGAAGTGTATGTAACCCGAAGTACCACTGTACAGTACATTGATTATTACTTTCATTTTGTGGATCAGTGGTATCGTTAGATAGTAAAATTCATGTTAAATTGCTGTTTTAGGGGTTGCTTTTAGAAGTCTGCAACGGATTAATCTATTTTGCATTACTTTCTATGGGAAAGCGTGCCTTGGTTTTGGAACACTTTGGTTTTGGAAAGGACTTCCGGAATGGATTAAATTTGAGAACCAAGGTACCACTGTACCTCATAATATTAGAGGCATGGCTAGCAGGTGTGGCCCTAGGTGCAAAGAGGCTTTATGTCTTGTTCTCATTTGATTCCTCCCAAACCACTTCAGAGCTGCCTCTACCTGCCTTTGGACGACACTGAATCAGTACTTCACGCAAAAAACTGAAAAACTAGGAGAGTGTTTTATAAAGCACAGCAAGCCAATTCAGAAGCAGCAACTGGAGAAATCGGCTGAGATTATTTTCGCCCTTCCCTTTCGCTTTTTTTGAAAGGGTGAGGACGTGTGTCAGTTATAGTGATAGGCATTCACACCGTAGAATTTGTGCCTTCTGCCTTTCCTGTCGTGATCCCTCAGGTCCCTTATTCCTCCTCTAGTTAGATCACTCAGGCACTTGATGGCTTCACCCTTCCTAAAACAATACTGCATATCGTTTAATTTTGTCTGAGGCCGAGCTATCCCGCAGTTAGGAATCCATTCTGGGAAACTAGACCTGCTTTCGATCCCTGGGAACACATTAGGAACACATTGAACACCCGGGATGTCGTCACAGGTTTCAAAGCTCACCTCCGTTGGGCCTGGTTTAGAGAGGCTGATGGGATGGTGCCACACAATGTAATTGCTTAAGCGGGAGGGGGGCAGATCTTCGTAGCGAATGGATTCAGCGGGCTTCACAACAATCTCTGGTTCGGGGGGGACAGCAAGCTGCCTTTGATACAACTTCTCCGTCTTCCAAGTATCTGTAATTTTCTGAAACCTGCTCCACGGAAGTTTTGTATGTTTCATGCTTTCTCTTGGGTTACCTACCGGACGATTGATCTGATTTTGTGGGAAGTCCTCAATTCTCTTTTTTGCTCCGCTGTCGGTTTCCGGAGGCATTTGCCTACTGCTGCTCTGCACCGCATCTAAACATTTGCGTATGAGTGACTCGCCTGTCCATTGAGGTGGGTGCTCACAAATATAGCCAGGATCCTGCTGCTGAGGGTCATAGGGGCGAATTGGTTTGCCTTGAAGTGCGCGAGCAATACGTCCTTCTAAGGGTCTTACTTGAGTCTCAGCTGACGGAAATGATTCTCTCTGAAAAACAGATCGTTTGGGATTGATAGCTACCCTTTCTGTTTATAGTGATGTTCTCTAAATACAACTCTCAGAGCAGCGATGGGGAACTTTTGGCTCTCCAGATGCAGTTAGATTCCCAACTCCCATCAGCTCCAGTCAGCATGGCCAATGGTCAGGGGTGATGGGAGTTGTAGTCCAGCAGTATCTGCCATGCCAGAAATTCCCCATTTCTGTTATAGGACCAAACTAGATACTGTATATCATTTGCTTGATGATTTAATATTTAAATAAATTGTCCTTTGTGCAAGCAAATTCCAGGGCAGTGTATGGTAATATCAGCAACAAGAGAATACAAGAAACCAAAAGACAACATCTATGAAACGAACAAACATACTGGAGGACAGATGTAACCCTTTAAAAATGTGTGGT
Organism: Podarcis pityusensis; assembly: GCF_964106645.2. Lineage (NCBI taxonomy): Eukaryota > Metazoa > Chordata > Lepidosauria > Squamata > Lacertidae > Podarcis > Podarcis pityusensis. The sequence continues at coordinate 35,999,440 of NC_138037.1, forward strand.
CAAAGAATAGGGCTGGGCGATATTTGGTTTTCAACAGCGTGATATATCACCAGCTAAACATTGCGATATACTGATATATTGTCATGTCTGAAATAAGGATGGAGCTATGTATAAAGGCATCGTCTGGGTTCATGGTTTTCCCCACATTGCGATTTTTTGCATAGCACACACAAACACACATCATGATTCATGATATATTGCCCGGTCAAAAATTATGAAGCCGATACCACAATATGGACTTCAAACTGGTTTTGGACGATATAGTGATATGTCGCCCAGCCCTATCAAAGAGGAAAATCTTAACCTGGTGCTGAAAAGATCGCAACTTCAGTGTCAATGCAAGATTAGAAGCCACTGTAGGCATTGCAAGGTGACAGCTATGTCCAGGGTATTACCTTTTTTTTTTTACTGTTTATTTCCATTATTATTAGTATATTTGTTCCACTCCATTAAAGAGAAGCTTTAATGAAGACATTTCATCACCACGGATCAATAAAACGTGTCTCATCACGAACAAAGCTAATGCATAGAAAAAGAGTGCCTTGCAACAATAAGGTTGCAGCGTGGAGTGTTGCTGTTCAGAATTCCAGCCTCTCCATTCCATTCTCCTTCCCACCTGGTTTTCTAGGACAGTCAGCTGGCTGTTCTATGAAACTGAGCATGCTCAGTTCTCATTGGGCTGCTTTGTGGTTTCCCCCTTCCCTCAGAGAGACGTTTGTTTGTTTTTGCATTTCTGCAACCACCGTGCCCACCTACCAGCTTGATATCTCCCTCTTGGGTGCTGTGGGTGGGTGCTGCCCTTCGGGCTACATTATCAATGGCACTCACAGCCTGAACATCAGAAATGGAAGGGAACGATCAGCTTGAAAGGTCCTAGTTGCCATACTTACGAGTTCAACGTCCATGCCCAGTTCTCCAGTTGCTCTGCCAATCATCTTGGGATCATGGTCATCCAGCAGCAAGGGGTTCATAGAACCTTTACCTTAAACAAAACAATGTTGACATCAGTTTAGGAAGTTAATATGTAATATGTGGTATTTTTCTTTGAAAAATAGCAATAATATTGTTATGTGTTACCCCAGTCTCCAAGCTATTAGAGACTCCAGGGGTACCTGTGCTTAACCCAGGATTTGGTTTCCTTGGAATGAAAGCGAATGGAGATGGTGGTGTCTCCAGGATAAATGGTTTTATTTACACACATATATATCCCAAGCATAGGATGGAGTGGCTCACAGCAACAACACCTACCCCTGTAGTTTTTGCTTCCCCTTTAAGCTTCCAGGGGAGACACAAAGTCATGTCTCTGTGTCTGCAGCTTTAACATCCGGCTCCCTCCTCACAGGAATACCAATTCTGGGCATTGTTCTTTTACCTAGGATCATGTGGCCTTTAGTCAGGTGAAGGGAGTGGGGAAGATGCCCGTGGCCCTCTTTCCTGGAGAGTAGCATCACTTAGCTCCTTCTTTGAGATGCTCACAAAGGCTGCACTAAAGCCATTACCATTATAAGTTTGACCCATTCTGCAGGTTCCCTCGTATACATTCCAGCCTTACAGGTCCAGGTCCCAATAATTGGGAGCCCAGGTATCATCAAGACTGTCCCCCCCCAAAAAACCTCCCCTCATCATAATATTTTGGAAAATGCAGAGCAAATCTCAAGATGATTAATCTGTAGGTATTTTGTGTTCCAGCCTTAATCTCTCATGTTTAAAAGGTGTGTACCTGTGTAGTCACGCTTGTAAGTCGACAACCAGAGGGCCTTTTTGACATTTTCCAGCATGTTGGCAGCTCTGAATGAAATGTCAAGCTCCGGGGGTTTGGAAGTCTTCTTGCGGCCCCCCTTTGGGGAAGCATTTGGGTCGCCTGGCTGACCATTTTCATCGCCATTCTGAGAATAAAAAGTAGAACAGGCATGCTAAATTCTCCTGCTTGAACCATGCAAGTGTTTGCTGAGAGGGTAGGAAGGACACAACTTTCAAAATTGAAGCTGTCAAGGTTTAAAATGTGGTTTTAGAAATCTGTCCAATTGGGAGCAAATGAATGAGGATGGTAAAAGTTTGGATTCACTTTCCACATAAGAGTCTAGGGGTGGGATGGGGAGCTGTGTTCAGCTTGAAGGCCACATTCCCTTTTGAGCAACCTTCCGGAGGCCATGTGCCAGTGGAGGTCAGGACCAGAGGCAAAAGAGGATGGAGCCATTAAAATGAATGCTACCTTAGTACTGTGGGATATTTTCTACACACATTCTGCCACCCTCCCTCCTCCATTCAAAGAAGGCATTGCCTCTGCCATGGGCGTGTCTACTTTGTAAGATTTAAAAAAAAATCATTTCCTGTCATTGTTCTGTTTTAAACTTTTTTAAAAGGTCGTTTTTATTTTGTGCATCATCTCGAGACAAATATGTGGAAGGCAGTTAATAAATAACAACAACAACAACAACAACAACAACAATAATATAGTCCATGAAGCTGGTTGGCAAAGGCTGGTCTACTCTGCCAGAGCTGTCTCCAAGACCTCTTTGTTACTTGAGGTTTCAACATTTTATTCTTAAAGATGGAGGTAACCAGGAATTGAACCTGGTTCTTTTTGATTGCTGAGCCCTAGCCCTCCCTCTATTGTTAAAATCCCCAACCATAGTCGCGATTACCTACAGGAAAGTATCCAAGCCGTCTGTCTAAAGGTTCGCCGGCTCTTTCGTCTCTTTCGGGGCCACCTTTAAAATTCAGGAGGAAATACTTGGTTGCATAATATGAAATTCAAGCAGCTCAGGTAAGAAGAAGAAGAATCTGACTTGGAAGGGGGCAGCTACTTTGCTATAGTCAAGAAATGCTTCCTCATCCACCGCAAATCAGAGATCTACCAGGAGGTCTTGGCCTGTGTCCCGGTTGGGCAGAAGGCAGAAGACTACCATCTTTTGCAGAGCACTTTTAACAATGTTTATGGAAGAGGAGCAAAATTGGCTGAGTACACGCCATACAGTAAAAGCACAATCTTGGGCACAGTAATTTGTTAAGGGTGCTCTGTGAAGGGTCAACCAAAGTTCCCAGGTTTCTTTCCGGGTTGGTGGTGGTGGTGTGTATTTTAAATGTATGGTGCACACTCGGTGTACAATGATTTTGCTGCCAGCGTCTGAATGCAAAGAAGGAACACAGCTGAAGAATTCCTCAGAGAAGGCCATAATTCTTAACCTGATAAGCTTTGCTTGGAATAGAACTTGTCCTCTGATGGTCCCTTGCAAAACAAAAATAGAACCGCACATCTTTCCATCTTTGTACTGCTTAGAGCCAGTCTAGAATAAAGTACAGGCAGACGGGAGAAAGTTTAGGAGGAGGAATGCTAATCACACTATTGTACAATAATGTCTTACAAGCCTCCTTTGTTTACTAGGCAAAGATCCCACAAGGTGCTTCAGCGTTCTTATTCAGCGTTGTGGTGATGGGTGGTTGGAGATAACAGCTCCTTAACTCAACTTGACCTGTTGCTTAATGCCATTACTTCCCAATGATTAAAGCTTCTTAACACTGTATGCATTTAAACTGGACAAATGTTCTGTGACTGCAGTAGTCTCATGAAGTTTTCCTCTTACATTACTTCCCTTTGCCTGTAATCCGTTTTGCGTTATTGCCAACACGTTTATAGAAGTCGGAATGCGCAGTATGGTCATTCATTCTTTCATTTATTTAAAAGATGTTATGCTACTTTTTCAATGCATTCAAAGCAATTTGGGGGAAAAGGAGAAAAATTAAAACTGGAATAATAAAATAAAAATAAACACACATATACATTGTGGTGTGCTCTCCCCAGGGAGGTTCATCCAGCACCTTCAGGTAAAGGACCCCTGGACGGTTAAGTCCAGTCAAAGGTGACTATGGGGTACAGCACTCATCTCACTTCAGGCTGAGGGAGCTGGTATTTGTCCACAGACAACTTTTGGGGTCATGTGACCAGCATGACTAAACCGCTTCTGGCGCAATGGAACACCATGACAGAAACCACAGCGCACGGAGATGCCGTTTACTTTCCCCCCACAGCAGTACCTATTTATCTACTTGCACTGGCGTGCTTTCGAACTGCTAGGTTGGCAGAGCTGGGACAGAGCAACGGGAGCTCACCCTGTTGGAGGGATTCGAACTGCCGACCTTCTGATCAGCAAGCCCAAGAGGCTCAGTGGCTTAGACTACAGAGTCACCTGCATCCCCCTACCTTCATTATACATCTTTAGGCACCAAGTGAAAACATTCTTCTTCAACCAGCCCTTGGCTGATTAATATTCTAATTAATCTTTTAACCTTTTAAATGTGTTTGCAGAAGGAGGGGTTATTGTTTTGTTGTTTTTGTTTTAACTATTTATTTTTGCTTTTGCTTAAAATATAAATAATCTTGTTAATCACCCTGAGATCTGGGGATGATGGGCATTATATAAATATAATAAATAAACAAATGTGTGTGTATTGGCCAGTTGAAAGCATCGTAAGGGGCAAAACCCAATAGACAGATAAAGAAGGGATGGCTTGTCCGAAAAATCAGGCTGAGAAGAACAATCCCTCAGTTTCAGAAGATATTGGGGGCACAGCTGTAAAGCCCTTGCTTTCAGTGGCATATATTTGTATTGCATGGACAGATAAATAAAGTAACAAAAGCAGGACTGGCCGGATGAAGGAGGCTTGATAATGTCACTACAACCTAATCTCCAGGATCTCCCTCCCCCTTTCCTTGGAACAGGAAAAATCCTGCTACAGGCCTCAGTTAAAAGCCCCACCAGGAACTCTATGGAACCCTGCCAATAAACCCATTATGTTATGAGCACCTATACAGAGCTTGAATTCAAAAGTCAAGGTTCAGCCATCAGGACTGAGTCTGTGGCTTAGCCTCCTGTGACTCAGTAGATTTGAGTCTGATGGTTTTTTCACCAGCAGTTTTGAGCCTTACATGGATTTTGGAGTCAGAGGATGCTTAGCATTTGGGAAGAAGTGTGCAGACGAGGGGGAGATGGGCAAGCCCTGCATACAGAGATGGTCAATGTTTCCTCCACATACCAGGTATGTCATACCTGCCTTTTGGGAAAGGTAGCATAACAAATAATAGAATCACAGAATGGTAGAGTTGGAAGAGATCCCAAGGGACATCTAGTCGAGGGGTCAGCAAACTTTTTCAGCAGGGGGCTGGTCCACTGTCCCTCAGACCTTGTGGGGGGCTGGACTATATTTTGAAAAATATATATGAATGAATTCCTATGCACACTGGGAAGAATGGGGTGGGGGAAGGGCAGGCGTAACTCTTCACGGCAGGTTCTCGGGCTGGTTTTAGGACCCAGGCGGACCTGATCCGGCTCGGGGGCCGTAGTTTGCCAACCCCTGATCTAGTCCAACCTTCTGCACTGCAGGAATCTTAACTAGATCATACATGACTGGTGGCCATCCAACCTTTGCTTAAAAACTTCCAAGAAAGGAGAGTCTGCTACCTCTTGTTAGGAGTCCGTTCCACTGCTGAACAGCTCTTGCTGTCAGAAAGTTCTTCCTGAAGCTTAGTCAGAATCCTCTTTCTTGTAATTTGAAGCCATTGTTTTGACTCCTACCCTCCAATTATATGGAAGTATTGCTGCTCCCCTCTTCCCCCAAGATAATGCACAGAACTGCCTTAAAGCTTCTAAATAGAGAGGTCTGCTATCTTATACAGTTGAGAATATTATCTTCAACAGGCATGGGGAACATTTAGTGTTCCAGATGCTAAACTACAGCTCCCATCATCCCTTAGCCATTGGCTAAGATTGCTAGGGCAGGTGGGAATTGTTGTTCATCATCATCTGGAGGGTCTCTGGTTGCACACTTCTTTACAGCTATCCTAAGAGCAGGTTTTTAAATTAAGTTTCTCTAGCTGATAAAATAATAATAATAATAATAATAATAATAATAAATTTTTATTTATATCCCGCCCTCCCCAGCCAAGGCCGGGCTCAGGGCGGCTAACAAGCAATAATAAAAACAAGTTGAATGAATACAACTTAAAAACAAGATTAAAATACAACATTAAAATACTGAAACATTAAAATACTAAAATGCAGCCTCATCACAGGCGGAGAAAGGAAAAAGAAAGAGAAAGAGGGGGAGGGAATCAAATTGGCTCCAAGCCAAAGGCCAGGCGGAATGACTCTGTCTTACAGGCCCTGCGGAAAGAAATCAGATCCTGCAGGGCCCTGGTCTCATGAGACAGAGCGTTCCACCAGGCTGGAGCCAGTGTTGAAAAGGCCCTGGCTCCGGTTGAAGCTAATCTAATTCCCTTAGGGCCCGGGACCACTAGGGTGTTGCTATTTATGGACCTTGAGGCTCTCTGTGGGGCATATTGGGAGAGGCGGTCCCGTAGGTACGACATGAGAAGACTTAAACCAAAACCGCACACAGGCACAAATGAATAATGCTTTACCTGTGATGTCGATGTTATTGTGGACGTAAGGATGAAGTGGCCGGTGACGGCCAGCCACAAGATGTGTCTCTGGATTGGCTGGCGACTTGTGCCTTAGATACTTCTCATATCTATCAAATACAGCAGAAAGTTTTTGACAGGGACAAAGAACATTGTATGGTCATGATGGGCTTCAGTTGCTTGGAATGGATTTCAGATGAAGAAATACAATCCCTTAATTTTGCTCTGTACTTCTACCTTGACTTCTCTACAAGCTGTTCCATACCTGCTGACAGGAATGCCCTGGGTTCATTCGAGGGATTCAGCTGTTAAACTACAGGCTACAGCAACACATTTCACCCAGAATTTACTAACAGTATTTTAAAAAGAAAGAAAGAAGTCCTAAGAATGAGCCAAAGGCATGGGGAGGAAGGGCATTCCTACTGCCTCACCAGAGTGGTACATGCTCTGGTTATCTCCTGCTTGGCTACTGCAACGCTCTCTACATGGGGCTACCTTCAAAGGTGACTTGGAAACTACAATTAATCCAGAATGCGACTGCTAGACTGGTGACTGGGAGTGGCCACTGGGACCATATAACACCTGTCCCAAAGGATCTACGTTGGCTCCCAGTACGTTTCTGAGTTTAATTCAAAGTGTTGATGTTGACCTTTAAAGCCCTAAACTGTTTCGGCCCTGGACATCTGAAGAAGCGTCTCCATCCCCATTGTTCAGCCCGGACATTGAGGTCCAGCTCCTCCTGGTGGTTCCCTCATTGCAAGAATTGAGGTTGTAGGGAACCAGTCAGAGGGCCTTCTTGGTAGTCCCCCACCCCCCGTGAAATGCCCTCCCATCAGATGTCAAGGAAATAAACAATTGACTTTTCGTAGATATCTGAAGGCAGCCCTGTTTCGGGAAGCTTTCGATGTTTGGTGTTCTGTTGGAAGCTGCCCAGAGTGGCTGGGGTACAAGGAATAAATTATTATCATTGCTCAGCATGAATTATTTCCCTTTTCCTAGGAAGATGACCCTACACCTGCCCTTCTCTGCACCCAGAGTGCTAAATGCACTTGTTTTCTTTCTTTCTTAACTGTTTTTGCACTTCAGGAAGGGTAATGCAGAATTCTGGAACGAGGTCCAGTGGAGAGCTTGGGCCATCATTTTCTAGCCAATAAATTATACAGAAACTAGTTTAACAATAAACCAAAGGGAAGGGCAGTGTCTTCGTCATCAGCAAGCCTTTGTGGTCATCTTCAGCTCTTTCTGTCGCCTCGGGGGGAAGAGCTGGGAACCTGGACTGTGGCATCAATTGCCAGGAACTAGAAGCCACAAACTCCTCCATATAGTCCTAATATATTGTACATTTTGAACTGTAAGCTGCTTTAGAAGCCAGTTTGGCTGGGAAATGGATAAAAATGTCAGTCATGCTTTTTCTGTTATCTGAATAAAAAACACACAGATTTTAACACAGACGTAAGTTAACTATACTTACTCCTCTGAATTTTCTGGCAAGTCAGGAAGTCTGTAATAAGAGAGAGGTCAGCCAATTACGGCAGTGTATAGGATACCTTATACTTCCAAAAGGCAATTGTAATTGAGACTATTCTGATTGTTGCAGCTGAATCTGGCCAAATGGCTTTAGGATATACTCAAAGCTTTGTAAATTTCACCCATCGGTCTGGAGAGGACCAGAAGGTACAACACGAGAACGGGCCTTCTCTGCAGTGGCTGTGGAATGTTCCCCCCAGGGAAGTTCACCTGGTGCCTTCATTATACACTTTTAGGTGCCAGGCAAAAACATTCCTGTTTAATCAGGCCTTTGGTTGATTTGATTGACATCCTATGCCCTTTTAAATAGTGGGGCGTGTTTTTTTGGGGGGGGTTATTGGGTTGTTTTTATTTTGATTATGTAATTTGTGGTTTTATATTTTAATTTTATTCTGTGAACCACCCTGACACCTCTGGGTCTAGGGCAGTATATAAATTCAATTGATGATGATGGTGTTAAAATGTCCTCCATGTTTTGGACATGGATTATAACATGATGCAAACAGCAGTACTTTGCAATGTTAGGAGTCAAAATGAGGAAAGCCTCCTTGGATGGATCTACTTTGGGAGACAAATGTTATTTGGAATCCATCAGTTAGTATTTTGTCTGCACTGCACTGAATTATTCATAGTTGTAAAATATTTACGTCAGTGGTTTATTGATTTTGATAATTATTTTGCTATTAAACAGTGTATTTTGTATTGTACTGTATTTAGAATCATATAGAATTGTAGAGCTGGATGGGATCCTAAGGGTCATCTAGTCCAACCCCCTGCAAGGCAGGAATCTCAACATGCAGTCCCCCATCCAATTTGAAACCAGACCAGACCCTGCTTAGCTTTGCAAATGTGCTAGCAGTTTTGTTGCTGCATCTCTAGCAGGAAACTTCTATTTGATTATTTTTGTCCACCGCCCTGGGATCCTATGGGCTGAAGGGCACTTTTAAAATGGAATTAATAACAGCAGGAGCAGCAACCAAAAATTATAGGGAGCAAGGCTTGCATGTGTGCAGTACAATGAGGCGGCCGACTTCTGAGTTGGTAAAAGAGACTGTGCCATTTCAAACTGCAGGTGGTATATCACATCTGTGAACCCTCCCCGTACATAAACAACTCACTGGAAGTAGTTTAGTTCTGTTCAGTAAATTGTGCTTGCCAAAGGACATGACAAAACCATATAACACAGGCAATATAAAATATAAAGCAAAACCTGTATTTGAACAAGCAGAACCATGTGTTGCAAGCAAGACTGTGAATAGGGAGCCTCTGCAACCACATACAGCGTATTTCAATTTAGACCTCAGAATCTTCCTTACAATTTACTGTTATTTTGTCCAATTCCTTCTTCCTAATCTTTCTTGCTGCTAGTGCAAAAAGGGTGACTTTATGAGCCTCACGGGTGTTAGAGTTACTCAACAATCACAGAACTCTCTCCGCCGAGGAGAGACTGCTTTCTTGAACAAACAGGGAATTTAGAAACCATCTCCAAGCTCCGTGTATAATGGGCAATAAAACAAATAATGAAGAATGTCTTCGACCCACGGTTGCCCACATGTACAGAACCTACCTGCATATGGAATCTTTGCAAGTAGAAAGGTAGGGCAACATGGAATGGTCCCAGCTAGACAATCCTTTCTTCCAGATGTGCTAGGTTTTTTACTTGCAAGATGAGCAATTTTATGAAGGGGTGCAGTTCTAAACAAACCACTTTGCTGAATGTGTAGAGCAGGTTTAATCTATCTAGTCTGTTCTTTCCAGTTTTCTGGAGGCTGGTTTCCTGACATGACGTGTGTCCACACTTAACCACAAACGTTACAAACACTGCACGGGAAGGAAGTATGTTTTAAAATAAGGAACCACTCTTTCCCTACATCAGCACCTAGTAGGGGAGGGGCACAGCTCAGGATCTCAACTGGACTCATTGTAATATCTGGATTTGAAGACTGAAAAAATATTGGGTCATAAAAATTAGAATAGGTGGATGTTAATGAGTGAATACTCTATTTAGCTGAAGGACAGAAAACTGGAATTCTTTTTATCTCCTCCCCTCTTTCTTTTCCTTTTTCCTTCTTTTTCCTTCTTTTTCCTTCTGCTCCTTTTTAGATTAGATTTTTTAAAGTATTTATTTATTCTGGTGTATTATAAAAGATAATTTGTACTGGGAATGAACCTTTGTATATCTTTGGATCAGTATAAATGCAAATAGATATATTTTTTTTAAAGGATCTCATGTGGGCTGCAATAGTTGCTCTTGGAATGTATCCTAATTTTTTCATTATGCTGATAACGCAACTGTGTTTCTTTCTGAATGAAACAGGCATTCAAACAAATAATTATGTTTATTCCAGTTCTAAAACGTGCAGCAATCACTTTTTGTGTTTTGGTGCCATCAGGTGGCATAACTATAGTTCTGCAGTTCTAATCCCACAATGCTCAAGTTTCTCTCAGCCTGCTAAGTTTTCATCAGGGCAATGAGAGAACATTTTCTTCAGTTATTAACTTAACTGCTAGCTCTCTGCAAGGACTGAGACCCTGCATCAAAATCTAAAGGCACAACCACAACAGCACTTGAGCTCCACGTGCTATTTAAAGACAGTCTGATCTTAGCTGGGAACAACATCTTGAGAGACAACCATGTTAACCTGTTGCTGCAAATATAACAAAGGCTGCTTCTAGACTGCTATTATTTTCAAGTGGAATTCTGTCATCTAACCTTCCCAGAAACAAATCAGAATGAAAGCTTATCAAATAGCCAAAGTTGTCTAAGCTTCCTGCAAACCAATAAGAATGGAAGCCAAAGCAGTTCATCTTTAACACACAAGCCTTTATGAACTGACACAGAATCCAGTCCACAAAAGCCCATTTTATAATACAGTTGTCTTTAAAGGGGTCACAATACAATTTGTGGTTTTAATCTTAGGATATATGTGACCTGACTCTTGTGATGAAGATACCTGTGTATCTTAGCAATGCTGAATAAAAACCCATTCAACCAACATAAATGCAAAGCCACACAAGGTATATAGGAGTGCCCTTTGCTATGGCACTATTGCCAAATTAATGACATACTTGTTAATATAGTGATCTGAAAACTGCAGAATTTCAGGATGTAGACACCAATGCCTCATTCTTGAACGCTGCAGGTATTTTAAACGTGAGCTTAGTGTATCATACATCATAAAAGCTCTCTGTTCATATTGGGCAGTCTCTTTTGACCATAGGATGGAGGAAATGTTTTTATAAAATAAATATTCTTCCAGGTTTAGTCCTCATCAGTTTCTGGCTTTCCAAGAGACACCAGCATTTCTGAATTGGCTTCTGGATTTAAACACCAATATCCAGCCATCCAGAGAGAAAGCAGATAGCCTACCTTAGCGGGGCATCTCTGTTACTGCCATAGTATTGGTGTTCCTGATCAAACTTGTAAGGCGGCTCGTAGATTCTGTGGGATTCTGGCAACAGGGGTTCAGATTCTTGTTCTCCTTTCACGATGGGCTTGCGCAGCTGGAATATTTCCCTTAGCTCTTCATATCTGAAATCAGATCAAATGTTCCCAAAGAGCAGCTGCAACAACTCTACCTGAGTGAAGCTTGCTTCATAGCTAGGATGGCCACTTATCAGACCGGAGGTCAAAGAGGACACAGATTTGCATAGTAGTTGCACATGCTGATTAAGATGTATTGGTTCACATTTGGAAGCAATTGCTGCAGTTTAAAAAGAAATATAATGCATCTTGCCATAGCGGGCCTGACTGCTGACCAGGCTCTGACTGTTGATAGTCAACTTGAAGACTCTCTCGCCTTCTTCTCAGAGTTGTTTCTGTGTATATCAGACTTGAAACAGACAGCCCTTCAAACAGAGAACTGTCCCTCATAAAGCAGGACACATGGACACCTAGCTCATAGTGACTAAAAGTTTGAGTCTAACCATGTATACCAGGCATAGGCAAACTCAGTTTACAACACAGCGCCACCCGCTTCCCTATATGTGTGTTTACTCAGAATTAAATCTCCTCAAAGTCAATGAGGCTTAATTCCAATACACAGCATTGTGGCCGTAATAAATATATTCATACCACAGTGGTACCTCAGGTTACAAACGCTTCACGTTACAGATTCTGCTAACCCAGAAGTAGTACCTTGGGTTAAGAACTTTACCTCAGGATGAGAACAGAAATTGTTCAGCGGCGTTGGCGCGGCAGCAGTGGGAGGCCCCATTAGCTAAAGTGGTATCTCGAGTTAAGAACGGTTTTGGGTTAAGAATGGATCTCCAGAACGAATTAAGTTCGTAACCAGAGGTAGGTAAAGGTAAAGGTAAAGGTACCCCTGCCCGTATGGGCCAGTCGTGTCCGACTCTAGGGTTGTGCGCTCATCTCACTTAAGAGGCCGGGAGCCAGCGCTGTCCGGAGACACTTCCAGGTCACATGGCCAGCGTGACGAAGCTGCTCTGGCAAGCCAGCACCAGCGCAGCACACGGAAATGCCGTTTACCTTCCCCCTATAAAGCGGTACCTATTTATCTACTTGCACTTATGGGTGCTTTCGAACTGCTAGGTGGGCAGGAGCAGGGACCGAAAGACGGGAGCTCACCCCGCCGCGGGGATTCGAACCGCCGACCATATGATCGACAAGTCCTAGGCACTGAGGTTTTACCCACAGCGCCACCCGCGTCCCTGTAACCAGAGGTACCACTGTATAAGATCTAAGTCAGCTACATAGAGATATTGAAAAAAATATATAGAGTGAATAGCTACTTCTTACCTTTCTGGTGATATAGGTGGGCCCGGGGGGATATGCAGTGGAGTCAGGTGATTCGCAGATTCCAAGGTTTTTGTTACTAAGGCTGTTCCACCTTGAGCATCATTGTAATAGGTCATACCTGTATGCATTTCCATCTTTAATAGCTACAGAGTAAATTTATACACAGAAAAGTCCGTGATCAAAGCAACTAGCATTTTGCTTAATTTGAACAGATAAAATTCTGTTTCATAGGTAACTAGAATTGACTTTGCAACAGCACCAACTTCATTACTGATCACTTTTCAGATTGCAATGTAAAAATGAGAGAGTCTGGACAAAAGTAGATATGACAAAGAATTTCATGATGAACTGGAAACATTGAAAACTTGGGATTTTGGAAAAGAAGAAGCCAATTTTGTTTTTTCAAAGTGACACAGTATCATATTAAAACAAAGTCCCTAAAAAAAAGTTGGAAGGGACTAGAGCAGCCTTTTCCAATCTGATGCAGTCCAGATGTTTAGAACTGCCATCCCTTACCAAGCTAGATAGGGTTGATGGGAGTTGGAGTTCAGTAACATCTGGAGACACCATGTTGGGGGAATGCTGGATTAAAGTTATTTGCATGAGGGGAAATTCTCTTTCAGCTTCTGGGTATTGTACCAAATGGTACGTGGGAAGAATATGAGTCAGTTTCTTCTTAGCAGCCATTCAATAAACTCTAGCTCTTACTTTGATTTCCCTTAAGATGTAGTTTATGGCAGAAATACAATTGTACCATGCCTTCCACTTTAGCATTGAACTTTGGCAAATTCATACAGAACTATCGCACATTTCTGTTGTGTTCCACTTTTGATAAATACATGCAGTTTTGTGAGTGTGTTCACCTGCTGGATTACACCAGCAGTTACGCACCATATACCAGTGCTATGGTTACATGTAATGCCAGGATGTGACCGCAGTTGATTCTATCCCTATTCACTTCTTCAAAGGACATTTCAGTGCAAGAAATATACAAGCAGAGCATAAGGCAGGGATGGCAAGCCTGTGACATTCCAAATGTTGCTATATTATACCTCCCATCATCCCTGCTCATTGGCCATGCTGACTGGGTCTGATGAAAGCCAAAGTCCAACAACATCTGGAGGGCCACAGGTTTGGCACACGGAGAAGCAAAGAGGCCCTCTTCCAAGGCAGGAGATGTACTACCCCATAGCAGATTCCCAAACAGAGATACCTTGCACTTCCAAGATGCCCTCATCCAGAAACCAGTTTTTTTTCTGTGTTCCTTTCTTCCAAATGGCAAATAGTCTATGTTTATACAAACTGTTCCCATCATCCTCCGCCTCTCAGCTGGAGGGGTGGTTGTAGGTCACCTTCTCTGTGCTCCAATAGGTACCTTATTCAAAGGCATAGAAAGTATCCCAGCTGTCAGGGACTGGGCTGAGGAGGAATGGTGGGGACCACCTCCTCTGCACTTCCCAGAGAAGAGGGAGACAGTATAGATTCACAACAGTGGTTTGCAGAAGGTCATAGTTCAGAGGCTGCAGAGGGGAGAAGCTGGGAAATATTGGGAGAGGAGCAGGAGGAGGAAGAAGAACCGGGGGGGGGGGGACAGCTGACAAATTCAGTGTCTTTGGAAAGAATTCCTGATTCCCCCCCCCCCTCGCAGGACCTGGCGAGCATTGAGAGTAGGAGAACAGAAAGCTCAGAGGCAAAAAACACAAATTAGCTGATGCAGGGATGATGTATAATAGGAGAGACAGAGGGGCGGGACTTTACTCAGAGCAACGCCATTATCTGAGAGACTTCATTCTATGTCTATCTCTGTGAATATTGAATAAAACACCTTGGTAAGAGCTTCTTGTTTTTTTCTTTACTGGCAGCTTGCCGTGAGGGAGGGGGATCGGATTCCCTGCAGCCTGACACCAGCTATCAACCTAGCCATTATCTCTCATCAGCCACCCATTCTGGACTATTAATTAATAATCTGCTCTGCCTCCACGGTCAAAGGCTGTAAACTGTCCGAATACCAGTTGCAGAAAACCACAAGAGGGGAGCGAGTGTTCTTGCTTTTGGGTCCTGCTTGCAAGCTCTCCATTGCCATCTGGCTGACCACTCTAAGAAGAGAAGGCTGGACTAGATGGGCCTTTGGCCTGATCCAGTAGGCTTGTCTTATGCTCTAACTTTCTCAACGCCATCCATCAACAACCACAACACCATGAATCGTGCAACACATGTCCACTTTCAAAGTTATTATTATCATTTATTAAATTTGTAACCACCCTATACCCGCAAGATGGATGACGATCCATCTTTGATGCTTCCATTAGTCTCCAGGCCTTTTCCCCAACCCCATGCAGTGTTGAAAGTTAGATAAGAATGGCTAGAAGAGAGGAAACAGATGGAAGCAGACTTAAAAGTGGAAGTTTGAGCCTCAAACCTACCTTTCTAGTTTAAGGGCAGTGCAGTATGTTGTTCTAGTTTCCTGCCCTGTTCTGTCAGTGGTATCTGACATCACAATAGAGGAGATTGTCCTGATTGTTTGCTTTCACAGTTTCTGATGAAAAATTAGCTTGTTGAATTTGGCACATTATATTTCGGTAAAATGGACGTGGAAAAGTGAAATATAGTGCTTGATACCAAAACCAAAATACCACGAATGTACTTAAAGGAAGTTTAACTAAACGAAGGAAAAGAAAACCCTCACCTAATTGTGCTTTGAAAAGTAACCTTTTATGCTACTTCTTGAAACAAGGGGGAGATATCTGAGAGTGACGGCCAGATTCTCATTAAACCAGTGCTTCGTTTTGTATTCTCTATGTTTCGACAGAATGAAACACATTCTAATGATCATAGTCACTGGGAACAGGGCAATGTTCTCCACTACAGCTGAAGGCAGCAGGCTTAGGGCGTGCAGGGGAGGCCACATGGCACACCACATATGGCTCTCTCCTCCAACATCTGGTCACCACTCCCCATCCCCTAGTGGTGGAGGTTAGTCCATTCTGGCAAATGGGGCACTGCCCCACCAACCTTAGTCTGCCCTCAGCCAGTCTCCACCTGCCTGCTTTCTTGGTTATACAACCAGTCAGGGGATGGCTTTGACTCTCATTGGCTCTGGCGCCACCTAATGTTGGTCCTCCTACTTTCTGCCCTACAAGTCCAACCCCTGACCACTACCTGCCAGCATTTGATTCCTGAGGTGGCCAATGACAGAGATACTTCCTCTTGGTACTTATGGGGGACAATTATGACAATTTCAATCAAAACCATGGTGGGAGAGGAAAGAGTTGAAGCTTCCCTCCCTGTGTACCTGGACCTGATGAAAATCAGGGCTCCCACACTTAAAAAGCCAAAAACTCTGAGATTATTAGCAGTGACACAGTGCAGTATGTTGTTTAGTTTGGCCCTGATTTGTGTATGAACGCAACCGCAGCACAATCCTGCAGGTGTCTGGACTCATTTTACAACCACCAGCTCTTCATTGATTCATCTCTAACGTCTTGGCCTAAGCCTAACAAGAGTATTGTGTTCTTGTTCTTTTGAAAAATAAAGGGCTTAGGCACCAACACACAACTTGTGTGAGAAACAAAGAAGGTTGGGAGCTCCTGCAGCTTCCTGAAATCCATTCCTGTAGGTTTGATTTATTCCAGTCCTTCCCCTGCCTTTCTCCCCAGTTCATGAATAATATATATGCATGGATAATAAATAATCTACAGATAGCCATCCTTGTGTGTGTTACCTGCCTAGAATTTGCTTGCAGCTTCACTTACTAGGCAGTGATACTTTCCTTGGCTCCTATGCTATAAAACCAAAGAGAAATTTACATTGCACAGCATCATGTCATTCCCACCCCCCATTTATTTATTTATTTTTACGGATTTCTTCATCCACAGGAATCAGGAAAAAAATTCCAATCCTTTTGTACATTTTCTTCTGTACAGCTTTTATAGAAGCAAGCCCAAAACCTGTTTATTTCTGCATCACTTTTCAGCCACTTTGGTTACAGGGTAGATTTCTTGTGGTGACATTTTTTATTTTGCTGACACTGTTTTCAGCTACATACAATACTACTATATGCTATTTACAATTGACACCAATGGTACAGAGTACAAGAGAGATTGAAACCCGCAGCACAGCTATGGAAACAAACTAGTACAACAGCCACCATCACCAGTCTACAAATGCCTCCTGATGGAAACCATGATTTGAAGACTGGTGGCTTTTTAAAAAAATTGCCCCATTTCTTTCTCTTTCGTTGTATCGCCTTTTAGAATGGAAATTCACCCAGAGCCTTCCAAAGTCTTGCCTCTTCATCATCAGATTCCCTTTTCATATTATTGTGTAAATGGCCAAATCTGAAAAGAAAGAATCAACCATGAATGATTCAGCGGCACCAATGATTCAAATGTGGATTGATGTAAAGGAAAAGGTAGAAGAAGAAGAAGAAGAGTTTGGATTTGATATCCCACTTTATCACTACCTGAAGGAGTCTCAAAGTGGCTAACATTCTCCTTTCCCTTCCTCCCCCACAACAAACACTCTGTGAGGTGAGTAGGGCTGAGAGACTTCAAAGAAGTGTGACTAGCCCAAGGTCACCCAGCAGCTGCATGTGGAGGAGCGGGGAAGCGAACCCAGTTCCCCAGATTACTAGTCTACCGCTCTTAACCACTACACCACACACACTACACCTTCACCTTCACCACCCTCTGGATCATTCTTCAAATTAAATGTGCTTTTCAAGGGTACCATTCAAATACTTAAAAAAAAAAAAATCCTCTCCACCACCCCATTCCAAAAATATGTTTTGAATTGTATGAAATGTCCAATTATTATTTTTGGGTTTTGGTGATGGAGAATTGGATGATGGGGAATTGATAGAGAATGGTTGAAATATAATGCAGGAGAATTTTTCGGCACAACTCTAGAGCTTGACTTTGGAGAGGAAAGATCATTTTTTATCAAATCCAGAGAGGATGCTTCCAGAGTGGCCTCATTGCTTTAAAAATATCACATCTCTCTCCATCATACTTTCCTCCTTCAAGTTCAGACGGCAGGTCCGTTAAGATTTTCTCAAGCCACAAAGGACATACTTGGACTTCCAGGGAATACTTTATTCACATTGACCTGGCAAATTCATAACATTATATTATTACATCAATTCAGATTGGTAATGAGGTTGGGATTAGAAGTTGTTTATTGAATGAATAACACATAGAGCAGCTTTCTATGACCTGGTTTCCTTCAGCTGTTTTGGACTTCATCATGGACACACAATCTGTGGCTGGTGGGAAGTGTTGTTCAGATCATAGAAGGCTGCCACAGAGCGTTCAGCACTTGAATAAAACAATGGATTTAAATTTATTTACTTGTTATTGCCTTGGTCAGGATCTTTGGCCACTTGGGGCAGAGTGAAGAGAAGCGACGTCCCAAGTCTTTGTGGCAAGTTGGCGGGAGAATGGAAGGAACTTTGAACCGAAGGAGCTCTCTCAGATCTTTGTGACAAAGGAAGGGTGTGCCGAGCAAGGCTTCTGGCAGACGCCCTTCCAAACCGGAGAGGCAGGTTTGCTGCAGGCTTGATGCTTCTCTCCTCCTGAAAGTTTCTGCCAAACCTCAGGGGCAAATTTGCAGCTGAGTTGGGCACCTTCTTTGTGGTGGGTGTCCTCATCTTAATGATGTTCTTCAGCCCCCAATCCTCCAGTTCTTCAAGGTTCAGGCTTCTCTGATTTTCTTCTATAATGTCTTCACTAGACTAAAAGGGAAAAAAACCAATAACACAACTTCAAGGCGATTAATATACTGGTTACATGCTGATAATTAAGTGTGATTCTGGTTAGGCTTTGGCCCTCTCCAAGTCTTGACTCTCTGCCAGTCCCAGATTTTTCTGTGGAGAGTGAGAACACTTCAAGTGTAGTTGGGGGAGGGCGAGTACCTCAGTTTACAAACTTAATCCCTTCCGGAAGTCTGTTCTTAAACCAAAACCGTTCTTAAACTGAGGTGCTCTTTCCCTAATGAGGCCTCCCACCGCCGGTGCCCTTCCACCATTCGGCTTCCGTTCTTAGACTGAGGTAAAGTTCTCAAACCAAGACACTATTTCTGGTTTTGCGGAGTTTGTAAACCAAATCGTTCTTAAACCAGACTGTTCTTAAACCAAGGTACCACTACACTCAATTCATTCTGAAGTGGTCTTACCTTCAGATTGGCTGTGCACTTACCCCAGTGTGGGCTAATATCCTTGGCTTTCTTACCAGTCCACTTTCCTAATTTAATCCTTAATATTTTTTTTTTAAAAAATAGCCAACTGGCTGGAACTAGCCAGATCTTTTGTCACAGACACCAGGAAGGTGAAACCATCCTGCTAAGTAATGTCTGATAGATAATTTCTACCTTGATGACTAACATCAGAGATGGAGCTTATTTTCCAGGAGAGAAAAGCGCGAGGTTATGATTTATTGAATAAGTAACAGGCAAATAAATGCAGACTCTCATTTTATTGAGATGTTCTGGAACTCACAAAAAGAAGTATCTCACAAGAACCTGGAGAAATATTAATTTCAGGACAATTGGAAATAACAATAAAGGAAGAGTCATATTAGACTGATTGAGTGTCAGAACTGGAGATGCTGGAAGCCTGCAAAGGGAATTTGAAGTAGTACCATTAGCAGATGGCAGAAAGCTGTATACCACCTACAGCTAGGAGCTATTCTGGAGTGTATCTGCTAAAAATTGGAAATAACTGTATTCTATTTAATTGACAGATAGAAGAGAAGAAGTACCTCTTTTTTCTCTTTCTTTTTTCTTACTTAGTTTTTGATAGTATTTTATTAATATTAAATGACATAACTTATAAGCATGATATGAATGAAGATACATAAAGAGAGAAGATTGGTAGAAGAGATTTGTGAGAGGCAGAATAGACTGATTTTTCTCAGGGTGTGAGGTTGAGAAAGATGGGAGCTGTTCCAGGTGGGAGCTGGGAAGACATGGATCTCTGTTTGTGAACTGAAGATGAAGATAGAAGGGTCTTAAAAAATATATAATTGTGTTGTGTGCGTGTGTGTGCAGCAGCAGGAGGCCCCATTAGCTAAAGTGGTACCTCAGATTAAGAACAGTTTCAGGTTAAGAACAGACCTCCAGAAGAAATTTAGTTCTTAACCCGAGGTACGATTCTTGGAGGGGCGCAATTTTCTGATTCACCTCAGGTGCCAAAATGCCTTGGGCCGGCCCTGATTGATCCACACATATGCTGTTTCAACATTTTCTCTGTCAACCTCTTTATGTACCAATAGCAGTGCAAACACAGTTCTTAAAGGATAATATTATGTCAGTAAATTTCTTACCTCGGAATAGTTATCATCACTGTATTCTTCTCTGCTCTGCAAGCTGGTCATTACCGATTCATCACGGCAGAAGGTCTTTGAGGCTAAAAGCAAACATGTAGCTAAAGTAAATAAGATTAATCTGTTCATTTGAAATAATTTTCAGTTCTCCTAGATCGTATTTACATCAGAGATCCAAATCTGGACAGCAGAAAAAGTGGCATCTTTTTATACTATCAGGCAACCAAAAAAATAATAATCTTACCATGACACCGATTCCAAACATCTTCATTTTAATATGAATTAGAAATGTGACGTTAATTATGTATAGGAAGTATGCAGAGAATTTGTTTTGTGAACTTGTTTAAACAAAAGTGTTTCTGGTCAAGAAATGCAGATGGCATTACCAAATATTTCCCTTGCCTATTAAAGAGCTTTAATTAGGGCTACAATAATCTGGAGCAAGACCTTATGCTTAATTACCACGTTTGAAACAAAACCACTCTGTTCTTGCATCAGCCTCAGTCATCAGTGCTTGAAAATGAAATGTCGGTGCATGCCATTCTCCCAAGTCTGTGGGAGTTTGTTTCTTCTTAGAGGTGCACCATTGGAAACAGACTGCCGAAACTGGGTTGTTGGGAACAGTAGTTCTGTGAGCAGTAAACTTCACTGCCCAGAATTCTTTGAGGATGGAAATGTGTTTTGAATGTGCTTTAAAGGTGTAGTTTGCTGTTCTGGATTCCACCCTGGGCATTGTTAAACACTTATATAGCAATTGTATTTGTTACATTTATAGGTAAAGGTATGGTAAAGGTACATTTATAGAGCACCTTTATCTTCCAAAGATCTCAAGGTGATGTACATGGTTCTCCTCCTCTCCATTTCATCCTTGCAACAACCTTGTGAGGTAGGTAAAGGTAAAGGTAAAGGACCCCTGGATGGTTAAGTCCAGTCAAAAGTGACTATGGGGTTGCGGTGCTCATCTCGCTTTTCAGCCGGTGTTTGTCCACAGACAGCTTTCCGGGTCATGTGGCCAGCATGACTAAACCGCTTCTGGTGCAACAGAACACCGTGACAGAAACCAGAGCGTACAGAAACACCGTTTACCTTCCTGCCACAGTGGTACCTATTTATCTACTTGCACTGGTGTGCTTTCGAACTGCTAGGTTGGCAGGAGCTGGGACAGAGCAACAGGAGCTCACCCCATTTCAGGGATTCTAACTGCCAACCTTCTGATCAGCAAGCCCAAGAGGCTCAGTGGTTTAGACCACAGCGCCACCCGTATCCCCTCCTGTGAGGTAGGTTAGGCTAAGAGATGGTAAGTGGACCAGGGTCACCCAGTGAGCTTCATGGCTGAGTGGGGATTCGATCCCTGCTCTCCCAGGTCCTATCCCAACACTCAGTCCAACTGTTACGTATTGGAAACTGTTTTGCAGGATATCGTATCCTCCGTAAGATTACTTGCTAATATATAATTTATTGTGTTTTATTAAATAAGAAGTGTAATGATATCTGAGCTCAAAACCTGATGGATATTAAACAAATTCTTCTTTATTTGACTACTATGCAACAAGTGGCAATATCTATTTGATGATGTCAGCTGCATTGAGGGACAACTTTCTGCTCCTACGTAGGTTCCATTGCAATGAATGAGGACCATGCAGGAAACTCAAACGCTGTGATGAACTCTTGGCCTGGAGGAATGCATGCTTTCATATTAAATGGCATGAAAATCTGATCAGTAGTAATGAAAAGAGCAACTTTGTCTTCTAAGCGAATCTGTCAGTGTGCCGTAAATCACTTGATTCCAGCGGAAGAGCAGGTTTTAATATTGTTCGTTGCATTTCATATAATAATATAATGATAAATCCTTATTCATTATTAACAGTGCATTGTGCAAAAAGGATATGCATTACATGACTCATGTCACCAATAAGTATCGAAGGATTTCCATAAAGATGAATAATTCATTGCATATTCATTTTGCCCTAGTATGTAATGACCTATTTTATGGCTCATTTTGAAATAGCATGATTTAAAAATGCATACATTTTTTTCATTGAAGAATTGGCCCAGTCATTTTTCATACATTCTATGTATGCAGCCTTCTTACTGAACTGTGTTTGATATTTCTTTGGTCTTAAAAATGCAGCTCTACGTAAAAGTTCAAGCAAATGTTAACAGTTATGCTAGTATCCTGATATGGTTAGGGATGGAGGAATCATTTGCGTGGACAGGCAGAGACCCCCCCCAACCCCAGGAGTCTCTGGGAGTTTTGCATCACTTTCACACCTACATATGTCATCCTATTTCTGCATCAATCTGTGTTTTTTGTTTGCTTAAGGTGCATGAAAATTCATATTTAAATATGTACCTAAATTCTATGTTTGAATGTATTTTCTCTCAAAAGACACCTTTCTAAATATATTTTATCCTAAAATACAGTTTTATACACACTGTGGTATGTGGTTTGAGTCAAGAACCGTATCTCAAAGTTTGGAGAAATACAATGGAAACCTGTGATCCGATTTGCATGTATGTGAAAATTCAGAATTTGCAAATTTCACAATATGTGCATATTCAGAATTTACGAACAATAAATTGCAGAGAGGCAGGGAGAGCCTCCTGCAAGAGTGTGGAAAGCTGTCTGCCATGGAGAATTCACAGTAGTGTGTGGAGGAGTGTCTAGGGTTCCTATGAATTGTCATAGTCCCATTACCGAGTGACAGCATGTGAAACTTGGTGGCGTGTGAGGCCAAACAACCAGAGGAGAAGAGTCTCTTGAGGTACACTTGGCAGAGTCAGCATATGAAGTTAAGTCTGTTCTGAGGGTTGGGCAAACAGTTGGGAAATCCAGCGGTTAGGGAATCTGATGATTACAAACCCTAGGGAACCACAAACATTGTTTCCAACATCTGACTGCTGCTGAGAGCTCTTTTTAAGAAGGCTGAAGCCAGTTGGTTCTCCTCTTCATCCTTAAAGGCTGATCAGCTGCAGGTGGAGTCACACCTCCTTCTCCCCCTTCAGGCTGTTGATCAGCTAAAACGAAGCTGACTCCTGGGCCCATAACATGAATCTGAACTGTGTAGACCAGGGTGGGGATCGTCTGGTCAGTCTTCCTGGGGCCACATGCTGGTGAGTAGGTGGGGGAAGAGTCAAAATGGGCAAAGCAACAAATGCCCAACAAAAGCAGGGTATACTCACACAGCAGGCAAGAAGAAGAAGAAGAAAAAGAAGAAGAAGAAGAAGAAGAAGAAGAGGAGGAGGAGTTTGGATTTGATACCCCACTTTATCACTACCCAAAGGAGTCTCAAAGTGGCTAACGTTCTCCTTTCCCTTCCTCCCCCACAACAAACACACTGTGAGGTGAGTGAGGCTGAGAGACTTCAGAGAAGTGTGACTAGCCCAAGGTCGCCCAGCAGCTGCATGTGGGGGAGCGGAGACGCGAACCCGGTTCACCAGATTACAAGTCCACCGCTCTTAACCACCACACCATGCTGGCTCTTTCTCACCAAGCAAGAGTCGTGATCACAAGACACATTTCATCCAGCCAAAAACTCTCAAGGAGGATAGGAAGCAGGGGCAGTGAGGGGTGTGGCCTTGGGGGAAGGGGTGTGGCATGGGGGTAAATCCTGAGGACCATATAGAGAGGCTTAGAAGGCAGCCTTTGGTGCTTTGGGTGTAGACTAGCCCTGGTCAGAGGCACAAAGCAGGCTTTGTCTCTTCTAGACCACGTTATGGGGTACTGTCAGGGACTGGGCAGAGGAGGAATGGTGGAGACCGCCTCCCTATCCTGACCCTTCCAGGGAGGAGGAAGAGGAAGACAGTATAGATTTACAACAGGGGTTTGAGGGAGGTCGCAGCTCAGAGGCAGATGAGGGGGAAAGTTGGGAAATCATGGGAGAGCCAAAGCAACATGTTGTCATTAGAAAGCATTCCAGACCCTCCATCTCCCAGAACCTGGCGAGCCTTAAAAGTAGGAGAGCAAAGAGCTCAAAGGCAGAGGGCACATAGCAACACCCATAGAAGTGACAAATGAGAAAGTGGGAGCGACGGGGGTGGAGATTCAGTTGGGACAACGCCATTATCCAAGAGGCTGGGTTCTATAGCCTCTCCCTGTAAAGTTTGAAATAAAAAAGGGCTGTAAGAAACTTTCCCTTGTCTTTATACTTTCCTGGGCAATCAGCCGGGAGCTGCTGACAGCATCCTGACAGGTACTGGGGCAGCAGGGCAAATTTAGCAAATTGCAACAGGGGCAGCTTTGGGCAGTTTGGGGTCATAGATGGGGTTGACAGTGTCTGGGTCATTTCTCCAATGATATTGCAGAGGCAGGGCACTGGCCATCTAAATGGTACTCTTATTTTGAAGTTTTGACCCTGCTTGGACGCCATTCTATTTTCCCATGATTTGGGGGAGCCTGGATCTCAGGGAACGGATGATACAGAACATTAAAAAGTGGAGTTGTTGAGAAGAGCAATGGCTAAGCACAACTGGAGTTTCGTTTTACAGTCTGTATGAGCATGCTACAGGTTTAGTTATGCCATTCAGGCTTGCCACATGATATTTGGAGCATTTATCTTTAAGATCAATTTCGTTTGTATATTTAATAAATAGTCACCATATTGCATAAAAATTGTCTGGTCCCCCCACCCTGTTTCTTTTATGACTTTAAAGTTATGCCTTATTTTCTCCGCACTAGCTGATTACCAAATATTTATATACCATAAATCCAGGAATAATCATGGTAAGGCCTTCCAGGTTTCAGCTATCAATAGCCAACTGGCCACTAAAAAGATAGTAAATCCTCATGCTTTACACCAGCCTTCAGGCCTTCAGAGGGGGACAATAAACAGAATTGGAGTGAGAAATCCACAGGCTCCTAGATTATTTTGGACACTTCCCCCAGTCCTCCAAATGCCTGTATTACCAGGCAACGCATCATACGTGATCTTAAGTCCTCTTAGGACCACACCATCAGCATCGTGGTTGGGTTGTGGGCAATATAAGGGCAAGCTAAACTGGTGTCCAGTACCACTTTTTCAACAAAGTCTTCATTTTTATTTTTAATTGTATTCTTTTATTGTGGATGTGCTTTCCACCTTGGGAGGAAGGGGTCAGAGAGAAACTGGATAAATTAAATAATAAATGCGATAAAAGTGAGGTCAGTCCTAGAATGCAAAAGTTACTATTTTCTGACCAACCTTTTTTTGTTCTTATTTGCTAACGTCTACTAAAGTTTGGGGGATTTGATTCATACAAGGAAGGAGTGATTCAGGGAATGTTGCTGTTTATAAGAATCTATGAATCAATCTTTTTCTTTTTCATTCTTTTTCTTGATGGAACACATCTTGCAAATCAATAGAGACCTGTAATGTTTATGCTGCTTTTTTCCTGATGGTGGAATAAGGAGAAGCATTGCAGAAGTGGGCTTGGTGAAATGAGAGCAAGAGACCAAAGACAATTATATTTTCTTAGTAAAAAAGAAGAAAAAGAAGAAGAGGAAGACGTGAGAACAATAATTCTAGGCTGGACAGGTTCTTCAATTATGCATCTGATTCTAGTAATAAAACAAACATGTCCTCAATAACAGCTTGAGCTATAAATGTACTTGTACTTTTTACTAACTCTTTTGAAAAGAATGGTACTGTACTTACAAATGTACTGCAGCATGCACTATCCCTAACTCTCTCTCTCCTATTAAAAATTAAACTAATTTAACATACATTATTAAGGGGAATTGGATTGGTTACAAATCAACAGCCTTCATAAAGGCTTAGGGGAGGGAGGGAGAAGCTGATTAAATCTGGATTCAGAGGTAATAACAAAGAACACAGGAAGAAGAAAAAAACACTTCCATAAATTTAAGTTTAAGAAGTCTTTCTGGAATTTTAAAGAGGCATTAGCCTTTTAACTAAATTAACTATTAACCGAGGGCCTTTCAGTATGGATACTCATTACTCTGGAATTTATTAGAATGCGATTTTCTATAGAAACTGATCAATTTGATTAGTAGAGCTTTTAATTTCCCTGTTCCCTCTGAATATTTGTGTCTTTTGTGTTACTGTGTATAGTCCAGGGATGGAGAGAGCCTGTGGCACTTGCAGTGTTGCTGGATTCCAGTGCCCATCAATCCCAGACCCCATGACCAATGGCTAGGGATGATGGGAGTTGTAGTCCAGCAATATCTGGAGGGTCACAGGCTCCCCAGCCCTGATGAAGCAAATACTTTCTCATACCTTCAAACACTAGAGTGCGGCAAATTGGATCATGACCTCGATGGAGGCTGCCCCCTTTGCACTCCAGCCCAGCTCCCCCATCTCTTGGTGCATCCTCCTCCTCAGTGTCTGCTTCCACCACAGCCACTGAAGTGCTTCCTGAAGCTGGTGCCACTTCCAGAAGTGTGGCCCCAGCTTCCAGAAGTACGTGTCAGGCTTCGGAGAATCGGTTTCCTCCCCCCGTGGCAGTAGATAAGTTCAAAGAAAGGAACGTCTTACCAATTAGAAACTTTAATAATCACAGCGAGAGAACAAAGAACACATCTCCTAGAAATGGCGGTGCTCCCAGTTAAGGTTCACACTGCCTTCTGTCCCTATTAATCTACATCACTCCTATGTCTTGCCACCTGACCTTTTTAATCTCTGTGCTTTCTGTTCTGAGACTTTCTGAGCTCTTCGTGACTTTGGGGAGATCGGAGGAATGCTGTCCAATGACTGTGAATCTGTTAACCCTCTCTCTCCCAGTGGTTCTTCTGCTAGCTGTTCCCCATCCAGTATTTCCCAGCTTCTGCCTTCTGAACTATGTCCCTCTGCAAACCACTGTTCCAAATCTATACTGTCCTCCTGCTCCTGGGAAGATTCAGGAGCAGGAGCAGGGGGAGGGGGTGGCTCCCACCATCCTGCCTCAGTGCAGCCCTTCTCAGCACAGTCTCTGACAGTACGTCAGCTAGAAAGCCAGAGGAATAAGAGTGGGTGATGCATGAGGACAAGGTAAACTGGTGCGTCTTTTGGTTACATGCTCTGGCACGGCCAGAACACAGGAGCCAAAATGGGACATCCATGATTGGGATCAGAAGCCAGGGCGGCTTCCTTAAATATAAGATATCTTGCTTAAAATGGGGTAGTTGTGCAGCATGCTTTCTACACGTCACCCATTTCTCTGTTACTTGGGCCACATATAAATATCATGCACATTACAAGTTGCCTCATAGCCATACTATTGATGTATTGAGCCTCGTGCAGTCCATTGCAAGTGGGAAGAGCTTCCTGAAGTGCAAGGCAAAGACTCTTTCCTGGCTCCATTAGCTGTCAGGGAAAGGTCTGGATCAGAGGATTGGGGAATGTATTATCAGGCAGATCAGCTCCTCTTGGAAGAGGAGGAGGGGGGAAGATTTGCCCTCCTTATTTCCAGCGGTTTCATGAGCAGAGACACAGACACTGAGCCGTTTCCACAGGAGTTGCCTAGTTACGAAAGAGCGGAAGGAGAGAGAGAAGGGAGGGAGCAGCTAGCAGAAACGTCATTGGAGAGCATGGGGGACCCTCCCTCCCCAAGAACTAGGAGGTCAGTCTGTATTAGAGAACAGAGAATGCAGGGAGGAAGAGCTTCCCACTGGCACCCAGGATGTTGCTGGGGACGTAAGGGGGAGGGGCTGAGAGTAGCCAACTGCTCTCCTTGTGGAGAGATGTGGATTTTTGCTTGCAACAAGATGACCAAATAAACAGGACTATAAAATATTAACTGCTCATTATCCTCTTCTATAGAGTGACTGTGGGGGGGGGGGGGAGAGGACTCTTCACGCCTGACATTACCTGAGTTGTCAGAGATTTTAACTGGGACCTCTTGGATGCGATGCTGAGCTCAGGCCCCTCAGTGAAGGCTACGTGAACATGCTCAGGTTGCCAACAATGGGAAAAACCACTGACTCAGATCCTGAACAGACACTCAGGACACAACAGATACTGGACAAAATGGACAAAGAGTCTCCACACATCCTATAGCTGGGACAGGCCATAGATCAGATATCCACACCTTATACTTTATAACCGCTAGTACCATAAAATTGCTGGGGCCTCTATACACCAATCTATCTGTCCCTCTATGTGTTTCCATAGGCTGTTTCCATTAATGCTCATTCCCCAAAGGTAGCCTCATGTGCAGAGGGATATGAGTGCACATAGCAACTTTCTGGCTGCTGAGTACAGTTCCCTATCCTTCACCTCTGTCCTGGGAATGGAAAGGGACGCAGGTGGCACTGTGGTCCCATTGCTCTGTCCCAGCTCCTGCCAACCTAGTAGTTCGAAAGCACACCAGAGCAAGTAGATAAATAGGTACCACTGCAGCGGGAAGGTAAACTGCGTTTCCGTACACTCTGGTTTCCTTCACGGTGTTCTGTTGCGCCAGAAGTGGTTTAGCCATGCTGGCCACATGACCGGGAAAGCTGTCTGTGGACAAACGCCGATTCCATTGGCCTGAAAGCGAGATGAGTGCCGCAGCCCCATAGTCGCCTTTGACTGGACTTAACCGTCCAGGGGTCCTTTACCTTTACCTGGGGATGGATAGCTCGATTGCCTTCTACATCCATGTAAATCATGCGGGATTGTGTGGTTGATTTCCTGAATGAATCAGGACATGAGCCATGAGGGCCCTGCAGAATTTGTAGATGGCAATTGGGACACGGGTGGCGCTGTGGGTTAAACCACAGAGCCTAAGACTTGCCGATCAGAAGGTCGGCGGTTTGAATCCCCGCAACGGGGTGAGCTCCTGTTGCTCGGTCCCTGCTCCTGCCAACCGAGCAGTTTGAAAGCACGTCAAAGTTCAAGTAGATAAATAGGTACCACTCCGGCGGGAAGGTAAACGGTGTTTTCGTGCGCTGCTCTGGTTCGCCAGAAGCAGCTTAGTCATGCTGGCCACATGACCCGGAAGCTGTACACTGGCTCCCTCGGCCAGTAAAGTGAGATGAGCGCCGCAACTCCAGAGTCGGCCATGACTGGACCTAATGGTCAGGGGTCCCTTTACCTTTACTTTAGATGGCAATTGGATGAACTGCCCACAGGGATGGCAAAGGCAGGGGTGGCGCACCATGCGGGCAAAGAGAAAAGCCACATGCATTTGCTCTTCTCTGGCAGAGATGATTGAATTGTGAGAACTTACTTATAACACACGTACATCAGCAAATGCTACACGATGTGTCCTTTGTTATCCCGGGTGACTCTTTGGCTTTTAAAAATCCATGACATTAGGAGAGTGCTCATGACCATTGCTGTCATTGGATTTTTGCGGGGAGAGGATATATATGTGACATTTTACTTTACATGCGCACATACACTCTGTCACATAAACAGCTGCTTTGTTAGGGCAAAGGGACCATCAATTCCAGTGGGATTGTCGACGACCATCTGCCACTTAACTGTTTATTTTGCTGGCAGGGAACTCTGTCTATAGTTTCTAATCACTTTCATTGAATTTAGTGGTTCACAGCTTGCTGGCTTCATGTTGAAACATTAGTCACAAATCTCACACTAATTTTGCATTTATTACTCATAATGCCGGGAAACTCAGAAAAAAACCCTGGCTCCACCATTCCCTTTTCCTATCAGGTTTTCCAACTTATATTCTTTATACTGGTGATATTTAGGTTCAGGGACTTTGAACTACGCAGTGAGAGTAAGGGTTGCAGAGAGTTTCAGCTGTGTGTGCAAACACCTCCAACTGATTGCAGGGAATCCAAGGATATGGACTCCAGCTCTCATAATTCCTGGCCATTTGCTGTGCTGGCTGTGGATGATGGGAGTTGTAGTCCAAAACATCTGGCGGGCACCCAATTGGCCACCTCTGGACTAAATGATAGCAGAACAACCATTGCAAATATATCCGATCATATGCTTTAATAAGATACTCTGAAAATAGGAGCAGCTGCCCACACTGCCCTAAATCCAGTGCTGCCCATCTTGCACATAGTCTGCTCCCAAAAGGATCATGGTGGGCAGAGAGGAATCTACCTCTGAAGATCCTTTTCCTCCAATGATCTTCAGCAGTGGGTTACTGTTTGTTCCTCCTACCTCACACAGACCAGCCATTTTTAGACTGTGGCTTCTTTACAAATCCATTTTGGAATCAACCCAGACATCAACACCTCTGCTGATTTCAGTAAGCGACTGAGATTCATTCTTAAGGACCTATGAAGAGCTCTGCTGATTCAGACCAAAAGTTCATTCAGCTCAGCATCCTATTCCCACAGTGTCCTTTTATGTGTTGCTGTCCAGCCGGTCATGGCTGTGAACCAATGCCTGGCCAGCCAGCAAGGAACTCTCCCACAACCTGGGCTCTGATTGGCCTGTTTGAACCCAGCACACCAGCCAGGAAGTCACACCTCCCCATGGCTGCAGCACCTGAAGGGATTTCCCCATTGACCAGCGACCATGAGGGTCCAGTTGCTGGGAAGGAGGTGGAGAGCAAGGGTCCACAACTGAGGGTCTACCGGGGAAGCAGTGAGCATCAGTTCTCAAAGTGTCCAACCTCATAAATATGGGAAACCATGTTTTTAGAAATAAGTTAAGATACTTCCCAGTTTTGTAGGGGGAGCTCAACTTATTTCTGTGCCAGTCTGATACAAGCCTGCGTTTGTGGCTGCAGTGTGTCATGTGCTCGTGGTAATATCGCAGGCACCTTCTTAGACATTCCTTCAAAACCAGTAAGTAGTGAGCTGCACATTGCTGTCTTATGCAAGCACCATTTTGTAAATTTCTAAGTTTTCAGTTTTTTAACAGCAGCAGCAACAGCAAAATCTTCATTTGTGTGCTTGCTCCTTTGCTGCACTGTTTTTAGTTTTCAGCAGACTTGCAATTCAACCACATGGGGGCATGAGATGTTTGCTTAAGAAATTTTCTGAGGCCCTGGAGCATCACACACAGACTGAGGTTTTTTCTGGGAAATGGAGGTTAGGTTACTACCTAGTGTTTGCTAACTTGCCTACAAATTATGTATGACTGAAAACTATTGCAAAATGGGCCTTGTGTGAAATAAATCTAAACTCAATTACAAAATATGGCTTTGTTTGGGAGAGGAAATGTAGAAAACTCCACTTAATCTATCTGGTTCCTAAATACCAGAGCTGAATTTTTGATCATTCGTATACAGAGAATGTTCCAAAAAGATATTCAACATTAAAAAAAACAACAGACTTGTCTGCATTTAACCTTTGCATTTTCAGCTTCTGCTTAATTTTATTCTATGCTTATATCACTACAATTTTAAAGAGATGATTTAATTCAGCTCAGTTATTCATAATGTTTTCCTGATGTGAAAAAGATTATACTTGCTCATGCAATTTCTATTACACTAGCTACAGTTAATTATTAATTTTAATTGACTTGGAAGAATCCTAATGTTATGCTCACATAACTGAACCCATTTTTCTGGTTGCACTTTGTTCCTCTTTAGGGTACTGTGTCTTGCATTTTGACAGGGCTGTCCTGTAATACCAGAAAGATAGGGGAAAAAAGCCCTTTAATTAGCTATCCGGTTTAATTTGAAATGCAGTATTGCTTTGTACTTTGTTTTTTGGGGGAAAATACATGTACATGCATCCCCCTGGGGAGAAAGATGGCTGAACCTATTTATCTACTTTGGCAGATGAGGGTATGTGATTAGATTGGTTTGGTTTGCTTCCTACCTAAATTTGTTCATTTATTGTTTTGGCTGACCTTTCTTAATTTGAAAAAGCACAAACTGTTTTCACAAACGTTTCAATCTCTTTAGAAAAAGACAAAGTTATCCTTTTAAGAATTCCTAATTGAAGTGTTCACGTTCAATGCGCTCAGATTTAGGACCAAGCTACACATGACATGTTCTGTTCTGTTATTGTGTTTTGTTTTGTTTTTACAACTTTTTCTACAGAAAGCAGCTGTGGTAATCTTCAGGTTTGGGCATGATACACGGTCACCATATCTTTCTTCCCCAGTGGAAAAACAGCTGGGGAATGGAAGCAAAAATGTTAAATGACACATCCCCTTGCTGGGTCCTCTACTCAACCTGAATCTCCCCAGGGTTGCTTTGCATGAAAAAAATAGCCAGGAAAAAACTATGGCTTTTTCCAGACGACCTGCTTATTTTGAACATTCATCCTGATTTATTTGCACAAAGATTTTGGATCTTCATTGTGCAAGCTGTTTGTATGCGTATGTGATTGAATTCCGCATGAAAATCGTGACGGTCTGAAAGTGCCCTTAATGTCAGGGAATGCTGGCTGGTCTGCAAAAAAGTTAAGGGGGGAAATGTAGAGTCTAGCTTATAATGATGAAAATGAAATCTAAATGTGCATTACCATCTCTCTTGTAAAACTCTTGTAAGTGGCAAGTGCGACCTTCCTGTTTCCATTGAAAGACTCCAAAACTAACCAGCCAATTTGTACAAGCAGGATTCTTTTTTGAAGCCCATAACATGTAGGCAATAATTTTATCATTTGTAACGTAAGGTGTTGTTATGTACTGAAGTTCTCACCCTGGGCCAGCAGGGGGATACTGTAGATAGTTATGCAAATAAGGGCTTGAAAGTGACGTTCAGTGATTGGAGAGTTTTAGAAAATTGTTACAGTTATGTTGTACTATATAAGCAGGCTGACTGAACCCTTCAGTTCAGTTCAGTTCTGGCCTGTGAATAAACAAGAGCTGTTTGAAGAATCGCTGTGTCGTCTGATATGTTCACCCACAACTTAACAGGTGTGTACCTCCAGTCCATACTGGTGCTCAGAAGTACATCCAAAGACTTGAAATTGCCACTCCCAACTCTAATATAGCCTGGGCAAACTCGCCCATCTTTTGTGACATCAGAGCAAATCAGGTGCTTTTATGCAGGTTAAGATACAGCAGTGCTCCTTATCCTCATTGCCATAAATGACAACATTATCGGCAATGCATTCACTTTTATCAGTATACAGTCAACAGTACAGTGACTGGGGCCCAAACTGGCCATATTTGTTCCACATACTTCTTGGCAATAAGCAATTTGCCTGTAAACTATCATCTCATTTGCAGTGTCTGAAAATTATAGTGCAATGAACACAGTTTTAGAGCTTGTTTGTGCTCCGCTAATGCACTGAATGTACTTGAATTCTAGGATTTATATAACATTTTATGGAATGCTATTAAACCAGCTTGTTGTTGATAACCATTGTAACATTTACAATGTTCTACAGCAATAGCGAAATCATTATTCCCGGTTGTGTTCTTCAGAGATCGTATGCTGTGTATCAGTGTAGCGAAAACAAAATTAAACATTGCTGGCTTTTCCATCGTGGAACTGCTTAGCAAGAGTAATTCAACTTTTGTATTAAGAACCAGTGTACATTGGGAAAGGATTCCTCTGAATTTGTTACTCCTTCCTTCACTTGCAGCCTTATCTTATGGGTTTACTTACAGGCAAGGGCCCTTCCAGATATCTGTTTTATTGTGCATTCATGACGATTTGTGTTCATGATGAAATTCAGTGCTTTATTTTTAGGGAAAAATGAGTCAGTACTCACCATGAAGTTGTTACAGTAAAGTGCCATACTTTCAACATTTGAAAAGCTGTCGGTACTGCGTAACCTTGAGTATCCCTGGGGGGGGGGGGGGAAGCACTGATTGGATTGAACAGTTATATGTGATCCACTTTCAATAAGGTTTGGCTCTGCAAAAATTTCAGAACAGACATACTGCTTCATTTTCAGTTGCTGAATGTCCATAGCTTACTACAGTGGTACCTCGGGTTAAGTACTTAATTCGTTCCGGAGGTCTGTTCTTAAACTGAAACTGTTCTTAACCTGAAGCACCACTTTAGCTAATGGGGCCTCCTGCTGCTACTGCACTGCCAGAGCATGATTTCTGTTCTCATCCTGAAGCAAAGTTCTTAACCCGAGGTAATATTTCTGGGTTAGCGGAGTCTGTAACCTGAAGCATATGTAACCTGAAGCGTATGTAACCCGAGGTACCACTGTACTGGAATCCTGAAACTCTCAATAGAGCAGATGTGTGAGGTGTGTTTGTTGCCCTGTTTTTGTTGCGCTATAGCACAGAGGGTGCCTCCAGACAGCAATAATGCAGTAACGCTTAGGGAAGCATCACAGAAGCTGAATGATTCATGAATATAATTCCACCACTGATACCCTATTAAACCAGAATCGATGACATTTTACCTCTGGAAAAACCCACCCATCTGGAGGGGCCCTAAGTCCGAGTGTATTCAGTGGGACTTACTCTGAAGTAAACTTGCAGAGGATTGGATCGTTAGTGATCCAGTCTTCTGTAGAGATGCCCTTTTGTTCCACGCTTCAGAATTCACTGAAAACCAGGAATTATTTTCCTAAAGACATCTGGCGCTTTCTTTCAAAGCTGACACATGCTTTCATCTAGACAAGTAAGGTGATCTTAAGGTTTGGATCAAAGTCTATCTTGCAGTTAATTGGTGTTAGTGAGGTAGGTTTGACAGACTCTTGACACACGGCTCTGGAATGCCTGACTCTATTAAGGCCTGTCTGTTCTGACCCAGTCAGCGCAAACACATCAGCATTCTCTCGTCTGACTTCTCCTCTGGGGACGGGCATCGGGGTTTACCAGCTTTCGTTGTATATTCTCCATCGCTATTCATGCCAAGAAGTGAAAACATCTTCGGAGTGAAGGAAAGGCAATTACACAGAGGTGTGTGCGATGAACAGGGCTGCTTGTTGCTTTAAAAATTATTATTTAAGGAAGCCCACAAGAAACAACAGGGCAAATGAAAGAGAAAGGGAGATGAGAAAGAAGATGAGAAAGAGGGAACCAGCAGCAACAAAATTCAGTGTTCCTGTTTATTGCTGAAGTTTGCCCCCATTTTTCCACCCTCAATATTTCCATGCTCAGACCTCATTGGGCAATGTGTGGAGTTTCTCCCTCTTTCAGTCTCAGCCCCAACCCCAAAAATATTTTTTGCACCTCTGTAAATCTTGGCTTCCCCACAAAACTGCTGACACCTTACGCTTGTGCATGGGCGCTGCTGTTTGGCAATGGCCTCCAGAGCTTGAATACTGGAATTAGAGGGAATAAGATTTCCATAAAGCCTATCTGCACTGGAGATTTTCCTGAATTAACTTGCTCTGTTGGTGGCAATTTGGGAAAACTAGCTATTTGGGAAACATCAAACTAAAGAAACCCTGCAGAAAGCTGTGCACTTTTGTCATACTTTCAAGTTCTGCGCATAATCTAAGAGTCCAGCTAGATCCGTTGGCTAGAGCATGGTGCTGGTATTGGCTAGGTTGCAGGCTCGATCCCCGTAAGGAACAGCTGCACATTCCTGGATTACAGGGGGTTGGACTAGATCAAAGTTTCCCAACCTCAGGTCTCCAGCTGTTTTTGGACTACAACTCCCATCATCCCTAGCTAGCGGGTCCAGTGGCCAGGGATGATGGGGATTGTAGTCCAAAAACAGCTGGAGACCTAAGTTTGGGAAACCTTGGACTAGACGATCCCAGGGTCTCTTCCAACTCTGATTCCATGACCTGACTCTATGCTATTTTAAAGCTGAAAAGTAGCTGATACCTGCCACTCACTGCCCTAAAATGAGGATATGGCATGGGAGGGAGGATGGGGTAAACTGAGGGAGATCTAATGACTGATTAAGGTTGCAATCTTATAAACACTTACCTAGGTCCACTTCCCCCATTAAAAACAGTAGGACTTCTGAGTAGGGATGGAGGTGAAATTAGACTCCGTTCTTTAAATGTCAGCACTTCCCAAATCGAGATCTGAACCGAAGCACAACCATCCTTCACAATTCGCACTTCTCTGAATTTTGTAGCAAACCTGCCCAGCCAAATGTGTAATATTTGAAAATTGCACATAGTGGGGCAAAGTGTGCCTAAAATTGCACATATTAGTAAATATAATACAAAAATGCATTTTATTTGGGAAATTGCATACAAAACTGTATAGTTGAGTAGAATTTCACACTAAAATGCTGGTGAATTTTCACGAGGACTTTTTATTTTTTTTAAACACACACACACACACACACACACACACACACAAACTGATATGGAAAGGTAGAGAATGGAACTTTAGATTGGAAATGCTAGAAACTAAGAGAAACTGAAATGGACACACTCGTCCATCCCTCCTTCTGAGCAAGTAAACATGCCTTGACCTGGGCTACAAAGCATTTCTTGTACCCTTGCCCCTCACTAATCTTCATGTGAAAGGCAAGTCAGATGAGACCTGTGAGGTCCCTGCTCAGGTCTTCTGAATCTGGTCCAGGCTGCAGCAATGGGGGAGAGTTATCCTTCCCCCTTTCCCATTTTGCTGATTGTTAAGTCCTTGCTCTCCCCTGAAACTGTTCCTGTTGATCTTGATTTGTTGGGTTTTGTATCTTAGTTTGTTTTGTTGTTGGGGAGGATCTTAACTTTCGAGCCAATATGGTTTCTCTTCCTTGTTTATTTTTAATTTATTTTAAAAGCTAACAAGCCAGTAGAAGCCTTGCTTTTGATACAACATTGTTCCTGATATAGCATTGTTCACACCAGGGTATTTTGTTCACGAAACACAGCTGGGAAGCAGAGGGCAGTCAAGCCACTGTCTGAAGTGGTTGCAAAGCTTCTTTTGTGAAAGAAAGAAAGAAAGAAAGAAAGAAAGAAAGAAAGAAAGAAATCAACCACCCACTCTGCAAGTCACTTAATACTTCCCTCCACACATACACACACATTTTTGCAAGGGACCAATGAAAGATTGTATCTGTGGTGATTGGCACCCTTTAACTCTACATGCTGTTTTCTTTTTTTGGATGCCCAGCTTTTCATCCATGAAAATGCCATGGAGAGATGAAAATATGGTACCCAAATGGCAATGACTGACAGACAACTAGAGGATTGATTCCTGTGGCTGCCGTCAGACTTAATGCTAACTTAATGCACACGATTTCACACCCCCTCTTGTGAAAATGTTTGCATAATCCACAGTTTGATGGCTTGCAAAACTGTTTTGGATCATCTACCTGGGACTGTTCTATTGTGGGGGCGATGCTTCCATTTTTACTTGTGGCAGCAGCGTTTTTCTTTTCCACATTCCATTAACTTTTCAACAAAGTTTTTTGGGGGTGCTGGGAGGGGGCGCAATATGGCAAATATGCTTAACATTTAGAAAATAGTCAAGCAAGCCCGATGGCAGACTGCTTTCCACATTGTCAGATATATCAGGGGAGACGGCAATCGGTGAGTCCGTTGTTAGATTACATGCATAAACCCCAAATGTTCCACACCAGCGATGGCTTTTTAACATGCCTAAGCTCCGAGGGCTGATTCAAAGAGACTTTGATGGAATAACCAGAGTTTATGCATTAGACTTGAAAGGCATTTGAATATATTCCACTTCAGTGTTTTAGCTCTGGCACATCCAAGATTTACTTCTAACCCTCTTTCAAGAAAATTGAAACTGTTTTACATAGCTTTTCAAGTACTTCCAGAGAAATGCCACTGGAAAAAGTAGACATTTGGTTATACAATCTTAATAACTTCTTTGATTATTCAAATTTTAAGTTATAACCTCAGGCAAGCTTTTTATTTTAAATCCAGCAATACTCTCTGGGTGAAAAAAAGAAAGAAATCAGATACATAGTGGGAAAGACTTATTTACCAACATGAAAGATATAACATGTTTATGGTACCTACTGAGTTTTAAAGGAAAAACTCAATGCTTTATCCATTGTTTCATATATCCCAGTACATTTCCTTCTTTGGAAGACTTCTCATTTTACATTTTGCTTGAATAAATAGAAGCACTATTATATAAATCTGTCAAAGTATCATTCACTTGATCAGCTTGCCTACTGCCTAAGGTTGGTGGAGATGCTCTTCTCTGTGTCCCACCTATGGTGCAGACAAGGTTGGTGGGGTCCCAAGATAGGGTCTTTTCTGTGGCTGCCCCCAAATTGTGGAACACTACACCCCATTAAGCTTAGGCAGACCTCTCTCTAGCCATTTTTGGCCACTTAACAAAGGCCTTTTTAATTCTGACAGTTATCAATCTTGCTGGTCAGATCATGTTTATCTGAAGACAACGTTTCTTTAAAAATGTGTTATGCTTGCCTCTTGTATCTCATTTCGATGCTGATTTATTGTGAGGGTGTGGTTTTAATTGCTGTAAGACGTCGTGCCTAATGGTGTTTGTTTTTTTGTTTGTGTAACAATGTCTAAATAAATAAGGGGATACCATGTGCAAATGCTTCATTTTTGACTGCATGTGCCATGAAATAAGGAACCAGGGAGGATCATGGCTCCATGCCACGTAGGGGAACCAAATAACTAATAGCAGAAGAAAAATAGCCTGCTTGGGCTGTTTCCTTATGCAAGATTCTGTGGAAGAGTTCGTTCCTGCAAGGTTGTTCAAGATAGACATATTTGTGTACAGTCATACCTTGGGTCCCAAATGCCCTGGAACTCAGATGTTTTGGCTCCCGAATGCTGCAAACCCAGAAGTGAGTGTTAAGGTTTGTGAACGTTCTTTGGAACCCGGACATCCGATGGGGCTTCTGCAGCTTCTGATTGGCTGCAGGAGCTTCCTGCAGCCAATCAGAAGCTGCGATTTGGTTTTTGAATGTTTTGGAAGTCAAATGGACTTCTGAAACGGATTCTGTTCAACTTCCTAGGTATGACTGTACTTACGTTCCCTGACTATTCCCCATGTTTCCATCTATATACTCATTCTGTTCCACTCCCACATCATTTGCATGAAATTTTGCCTTAATTTTTGAACTGTCTTTTTCAATATATGCATGAATCGTTGGATGGTTTTTAACCAAAAACTTTGTATCCATTTTGGTACCTTTTTTTTAACATTTGCAAAAACCAAAGGATAACTGTGTCTTGAGCCTTATATCTATCCAGGAAGGAGGAATCAGACTGGATCACTTACAAAATGATTCTGCTTTTGCAATCCCTTGCACAAAGGGAGGGGCATACCACTCTAGTATGAAAGGTAAAACACGTGTATCCAACCTAAAAGTGTTTATCCTTCTCTTTATCCATGAAAACAAAACCCTCATAGCCTCTTTTTCAGCCAAATACTTTTCTCCTCCAGATCTCTTCTTTATCAAAGGTGGAAATTATGCCACTAATTATACCATCCAAAAAAGTCACTGAGTGCCCATTATCCTCGCACATTCCACAATGCAGTCCTAGAAGCGATAAATGTGTGTGCAGCTATCATATTTTCCCCGGGTACAAAAAGAGCTTTGCTTTGATTGATTGCAAAATGTGACGTCCCCAAAGTAGAAATGGATGATGAGGGCAGCATGCAACAAACAAGAAACAAATGTGAATTCATTCTCGAAAATGATAATGTGGAGTTTTTGGTTCTTGGTTTATTGTGATGGGAATACACTTAACCTCCTCTCAGGCTTACATGCTCCTGCTTATTTCTCCTCTTCCAGTGCGGTTGTGAGAAGGAGTTGGGTAGCTTTCACTTCTGTTTTTGATTAATAGGGACTTGTGTCGTGCCAGCCAAACAATCAAGATATGGTTATCTTTAACTATATTTTGTTCGGAACTAGCCAACATCAAACCATGGCTTATTTCAACAAACCATGGTTATGGCTATTCACAGGTTAGGGTACAGACAACACACTAAACTGTGGCTAATCTGAAACAGAAATGGAAGCTTCCAGCTTCTCACAGCTACATTGGAAGGGAATGGGTGAGCTGTCAAAATGGTTCACTATGTCCAATGTTGTCATCACACACATCCCCTTATTAAAAATCCCCATAACTCCAAAGGCTCATTGGTCCTGATCAGCTGAGTTAAAGAACAAATACACATACTTTTATTTCAAGAAAATGGGGTTTCGGCCTGTCCTATGCAATTTTACCTCTTTTCTCTTTGAGATTCCCCAAGTGATATGTGCAACGGGTTGCTACGATACAGATCAGTTAATGACTTTATGTTCAAAATTAATACCAAAATCTGTTTGGCTAACATGAAAGGTTGTCACATCCATAGGAACCACTTCTGCCCACCCCAACACTTTCTTGCAAAAAAAGGCAAAATGTTTGCAAAAGGGTAGCCAGGGATGAGAGGAGAGGGAGAAGCATAAAGGAAAAGGAATTCAATTTAGTTGACAAACAATTTAAATGCTTAATTAGGAATGGGGGAAAAAAAACCCCTGAGCAGGTGGTACATTATTCTGCCAAATGAGAGCTAGCGCATGGCGTTTGCTTGAATCAAAATGAAAAATGTGAAGACCTGAAATACAGGGCTGTATAATGGCATTTGAGCGGCTGAGATGAGCTTCTGATTATGTGAAGAAATCCAACCAGGGTGGGGGTGGGAGTGGGGGGGGGACAGACTCTGATTTGCCTGCAGAAAGACGGATCCCCAATTCTGCATTTGAGGTTTACATGGATTGATCATTGCATTAGCCGGGGCTACATTTAGCTGTGCATTCCCAGCGGACAGGCAAAATGATGGCCCAGAAGAAAACTGCCACATTTCAAACACTCCAGCTGTGCTTTGCCACCATTGCTACCTTCTGCTGCCAAATTCTGTAATTTATTATTTTCTCTCTCCCTCCTCCCGCCTTCTATGAAAATATTGCTAATCTGTTAAATGAAGGAAAGACCAACAAGAGAATAGCACAAGGAGAAAATGAGTGTGTGTGTGTGTGTGTGTGTGTGTGTGATCTGTTGAAACTTTAGAATTTCTTTATGCGTTGCTAAAAATAATGGGGACAACCCCCACCCCCATTCCGGCAAATATGGGCTGTACTAGCAGTTAAGAAATCTTTGTTTTGGGGTTGACTGTGCCCTTAAAGGCAGAGGAGGTGGATTAATAAGCGTGCAGAACACGATAAAGAATACTGTTAAGAATGATAATAAATAATAAGGCATTATTTTTGTTATTTATTGAAGCTCGGAGAACAGGCTCTAGAGGACCAATTGTGGCCTTGTAGAAGACGGAAGCAGCTTTGGTCCTGGTTTCGTGAGACAGGTCTGTGTTTATGTCTGTATCAATACGGCATGGCACCGTGCATAGATCTTTCTTCCTGTAGCCAGGCAAGGCCCTGTAACGTCTCTACTGTCAAAAAGAAACATGTTTTCATTAAAAAAAATTGCTGCATGTCTATGCCCACATCACATATGCAGGGAGAGAAAGAGAGACCCCAGTCCCTATGCCATTGGGGTTTTCTTTCCTTTGTTTCCTTCTGAAAGGATTTATACAACTGTGGAAAGGGGAGAGGAACAAGAGGAAGGGATGGCTACTGAACAGAAGGGCCTGTCTGATCATTTTATCTCTGGCCTGATAATAGCTCCAGTAGCTTCCATGAACCAGGGCATGTGGCAGGTGGAGGCAAAGGTCATAGGGGTGATGGCAGCCATACTCATAAGTAGACCCCTTGCAAGACTTAAATAACTTCAGTGAGCCGAGAGGGAAGGCATACCTGTTAACACAAAGCGGACCAAATCCGGGATGCCATCTTTTGGGTCCACACTCCTGCATGACTCATGTGACCCATATGAGATCATGCTCCCCACCCCAGCACTTTTTTTGGGCACAACACCCCAAAACATGCATTTTGGGGCACCATGCCCCAAAAAGTGCAGCCCAAAATAACATGAGATCGCAGGAGCCATTGTGATTGTTGTCTTCTCATGA
The DNA here is from genome assembly GCF_964106645.2 of Podarcis pityusensis. Classification (NCBI taxonomy): domain Eukaryota; kingdom Metazoa; phylum Chordata; class Lepidosauria; order Squamata; family Lacertidae; genus Podarcis; species Podarcis pityusensis. Next base: position 36,041,086 of record NC_138037.1, read on the forward strand.
GAAAAAATGGGATGTCCCTGGAACGAGTATGGGAACGTTGGGGCAAAGATCATGGGCGTGATGAGCTCCAATATTAGTCATAATCACAGTAGGACCATTGAAATGAATGGATATAAGTCCATTGATGTTAATGGGCCTTTTTTTTTGAACAAGACTCATGTCAGGTGTCACTCATAGATTCCTCCCAAAAGTGGTCCTGCTAAACAGGTACTTTGATGTTCTCTTTGGAACTCAGCCAAGCAAGAACCTAAAGGAAAAACCAATTTCTTTCCAGCTTTTCTGCTGCCTCAAATTTTAATGGATTAGTCCTGGAGGTGAGGAAGGAGCCCCGTGATCAGGGAAGCGAGCCAAAGAAGAAAAGGGGGGGAAAAGAAGTACATTTTTATTACTGAGACTGAAATTTCACAGAGCATTTAGACAGAATGTTTCTCCAGTGAACAGCCTGGCCAGGTTGAGCCAGAGAGAGAGCGAGAGCTGACCTTTGAAAAAGTTTGACCAGGCCATGCTTTTTGTCTCCTGGATTGCATTAGAGCAGCAACTGACAGCGAGAAGGGGAAGGACATCCTTAACTGAGACCAACGAGTTCCGGGGTTAAGTCAGATGACTAAGAGCCACAAAGGGGCTGCTTATAAAATGGGGTGTGGGGAACCTCAAGGCCAGGGGCCCAGTGCAGCCCTCCAAGCCCCTCCTCAGCCATGCCACAAACTCCCCAGTCCATATTTCTCACCAGTCTTGGTTCACACCTTATTTCTGACTGCCTGGAATGTATCCTTGAACTCAGCTAATACCTCTTCTTTGCCTAAATGAATAGAGAGTGGTGTGTGAGAGACATGTGTCCAAGCAACCATCTCCTCATATAAATCTACCTGATGCAGGATAGGCCCCTTTAGTAGTGGCACACCGCTTGTCAAATTCATTGCTTTGGCAGACCTGGTTGACCCTCCCTCCTCTTTGTCCTCCTCTAGGTGGCAAGTTAAAACACAGCTATTCGGGTGAGCATCTGATCAAGGTGAAAGAACTTTCGCCTGCTTGATCTTTTCAGCATCTGCTGTTGTAATATGGCTATCGCTGTCACACTTCCTCTGGCTTCAACTCCTCAGAACTTAAGCCAGCTGCTCCTTGACTCAGGAAACCAGATTGAGCTCCCTTTCATAGCCTTTCTGCTAGACATAAGAAGCCCTGTTCATTGTGTGTGGAGCAGAATTCAGAGAAACCTGCCCATCGTTCCCTTCCCACAACTCACCATGCTCAATCCAGGTGTGCCTCCTCCATTCCTGGTGTGGCTGCTCACCTTCAGTTTCCTCCCACCCTTCTCTGTGGCTTTGGGGGTCATAGCTCAGTGGTAGGGCTCCTGCCCTGCAAGCAGAAGGTCCCAGGTTCAAGCCCTGGTATCTCCAAGTAGGGTTGGGAGACAGTCCTGCTTGAAGTCCTTTAGAGGTGCTGCCTGTCAACATAGACAATATTGATCGAGAAGCACCAATGATCTGACTCAATTTAACGCAGCTTCCTATGTTCCTATGGGTCCTTCCAAGACTTGTAAACCCCTGAAGAGAATTCAGAAGGTGACTTTGAAACACCACCCTCTCCATTTTCAACCTGGTCGTGTTTTCTACAGGTTGGACTGGCAGAATGGAGGAAGCTCCTTTTCCTCAATGTGTTGTAAAATGTATTTTTAAAAATAACATCAGCCAAATCATCCATTAGTTAGGTTTCCTCCGTGATGGGATGAAGGTATATGAATGACATTCAGGAGATGTGAATGTCAGGAGATCTATAACATGCCAGCTGATCTACAATTTACTTTGGGTTTGTTAACCTCTCAGAGGCTCACGTGTTTGCTTGGCTGTTTTCCTTGATGTGGGTCAGTCGAGCAGGAAAAAGATCAAGATTTCTCTGATTTAGCAACATATGGAAGTATATCCACTAAAACAAAGAAGGGGGGGGGAGGCCTACTAAAATTAAATATGTTCACTTCTTTTCCATTAAGAGGTTTTCAGTTCCAATCTAACGTTTCTTGAAGGAACTGAAATTCCTAGACAGGACAGTGATAACCATCCTGCTATCTTATTTACCTCTACTTTGTTCCAGAGGTTATCTCTCTCTCTGCAGACATCTGCTACCTGATACAGACCTGAAAATATGTTTCTTGTGGGTCCAGGTTTTTCAGCTGCTGATGTCTGCTTGCGATATGGAAGGTTTCCTGGCCCTCAATCATTCTTGTTGCTAATCCATCAATTCCTCTTGCAGGACCTGGATAGGATCAGGCACACCAAAGAGCTGAAGCTTAAAGGCTGGGAAATCTTGCAGACCATCCTTCTATGCCACCAGAGCAATCCCCACTGGAAAGGCCGCAGCATGAGAAGGAGCTGATGAATGACGGTTTGGGGATGATACAGCGACGGCACTGCAACCATAACCATTCCGTGGCTGGTGATGCTATTGGTTCACAATGCATCTAAGAGCTGTAGCTTCTTTTCTAACGAGAACTTTTGTCACTTTTCTTACAGTTTGGGCATCCTGTTGTATATCAGCTTTGTAATATGCTGGGCTGTCTTCAGGGTGTTGTGGGGTCACCAGTTACGTGTCCATTCAGTGGAGCCATTAAATAAGAAAGGAGCAGAGTGAATGGGAGTATGAATCCTCTGCTCAGAAGACTTGTGTGCGCCAAACATCAAACAATCAGGGGAACAGGCTTCTTAATGGAAGCCACAAGCCACACCCACTTTTAGTCAAATCATGGTCCCTTCTAAGTACAGTAACTAGGGCATCCCCTGAATTCCTTGCGATTCAAGCACCACCCAAGCCCATGCTGACCATAACACTATCCTTTAGATCAGAGCTTTCCAAACAGCTTGGTCAAACTCATGTTCATAGCTTCGAGAACACTGTCCAAACATCTTGTCCAACCAAAATTATATTATCAACATATAACAAGCAGAAAAGTTGTTTCCTTCATTTGCAAGGAATCATACAAAACAAAGTGGCACTAATAAAGAAAAGTTCCAGGGTGGCAACAGAAAGCAAACTAAAAATGCTTTTGCAGTTCATCAAAACTATCCAGAAATATCAAGTTATAGGAAAACTGGTGCTATTAACAGTAATCCTTCTAGTTGGTTAATTGGTTTGGCAACTTCCAGGCACATGACGTGTCATGCTAATTATTTCCCCAAAGAGTTCAATGATAGCTAATCAGAGGCAGCTATAGTTGCAAATGGCAACAATATATCTGTGAAAGGAAGAGGAGCAGGTTTGCTCAAGTGTGTTGCAGGTAGAAATACTGTTTGTAATGAAGTGACAGCAGTAGTTTTGCTCGAATGAACAAATAAGAAAGTTTTGAGAATTTAAATTCTAGATTAAAATTGATTACTTCATTGAGAAGGGGATTGTAACAAAAACACTGGGGCCTAATTTGAATAATAGAGTGCCTGGTATCTGGTGGGCAGACCAAAGCACTCGTCAGGAGAGCTATGAGATTCAGGTGAGGGTCAGATGCCTTGTCAATCCCTGCAGATATATAATGGGAAGACCCGGCCTGCCTGGGTCTGCAGCCTGCCCGGGGCACAACATTCCAAATGTTGTGATATTTCACGAGCAGCTTCAAAAAATCAAACTCTGTGCATATCCTTGCCTGGTTCTCCCAAGATCTTGCCCTCCAGAGCCCATTGACATTTTGGTGCCAACCCCTCGCCTTGGCTCTGTGAACAAACAAACAAACAAACAAACAGGAGCCTAGCATTTCCATCCAGTCAAACATTTACTCAGTTCTTTTCAAAATAAAAGCAATTTGTTTCTTTTCCCTTTTAAGCAGGAAACGGTTATCTTGCAGAGGGAAATGGTGCTGTGATTGTCACAAGGGCTAACCAATTAGCACTCTTCTGATTCTGCTGGCGATGGAAGGAACTGACTGCTACTGAGTTCAAACCAGTTTAGAAGTTTGCATTTGTGGCCCCAAAGTGCCGAGTCTGGATCCACATTGGACTCGCCACCCAAGCTGCCGATGCCTGAATTGTAGCTGAACCTTTGTGAACTCATCCTGAGGCTGCTTTAGATGTCTGGGTCAATGCAGACAGCCTTGCTCATATTCTTTGCCTCCATCGAACAGAGCAAATAAAAAACATTCAGTTAGGAAAAAAATAATGCAATCCATGAAGCGTACGTTCTTATCTTTGAGTTGCCTGATTTATTCTACCAACATAACTCAGGTCTGCAAATAACTCCATGAGAGACTCAGAGACGAATGGAGGGAGGGAGAAAGTCCAGAGAGGTTTTCCAGACTCATCCAGCCTTTCTAACACAGTGCTTGTTAAGCCTAGAAACCCCCAATTTTTTCATTTTTACAGGTTAGCAACTTCTGTTCATGAGTCTGTACACGAGCCAGTAATTCCGTAGCAAACACATGGCTATGCAACAGAGCCCTGGAAACAGATGATGAAGAAGAAAAATGTGTGAATGTAGCAAAAAGTTAAGAGGAGAGGAAAGCACAAAAGATTGATCGCAACTTGGTTTTCGTTAAACACAATCAGCTTGGCTTGAGTTTTGTTTTGCTTTCGATTGTTTTGTTTGTCACTTGGCTTTGACACCAAAAGAGGCTTGGATTGGAATTACCACCAAAACCACTTTTCATTTTATTATTATTATTCTGATTTAGAAAAGGGAATGGCTTCTGGCTCTGGAGTATAGACATATGGAAATCTGCTTTTCTTTCCAACAAGGAGAAATAAATTGTCGAGCAGGGGAGAATGGAATGTTAGCCTCAATAAAGAAAATGGAAGCTTCTCTAACTCCTTTCATTTTTGATACTTTTCACAGATGTGACCTTTTTCTTTTTCTTTCTTTTTTTTTCACCCGCTTCCAGTTATTGTTTCATTCTGATTTATAGGCAGACTAATTCAGAGGAAGCCGAAATCAAGGCAGATGTTTTTGGGACATCAGCATCCAGTTTTTTTTGTTTTGTTTTCATAGGCAGTCCAGCCCACATTTCAGAACCAGGAAAACATTTTATTATTCCTGAAGAACAGGATGAACCCATTCAGAAGAGCAAAAGCAGGAGAGATAGGAGATTTGGTTGGCTTTGTTATCTGGTATCCTAGAACATATGGATGGAAACCCTCCCAAAACAGCTGTGTACAAATTGCCATTTGCTGCGGCTCCATTGTGCTCCCACTGCTGGTGTTTCAAGCCAAGCACCTATGACATTAGCCAAAATCCATATGTATCCTGTAGATTCTGCCGGAATTCTGCTGTTTGATTTCTTTCCCCTCAAACCAGCCTCCATCTGGTCTGAATTCATAAGCTGCATTCTGAATACGCAGAGCCATGTACGTTTCAGACATCCGTTGTGCATGTGCAGATGAAACTTCAGATGTGAAGCCTTCATTGTACAGGAGTTCAGGGGTGGCGTGTTGCAGGTGCGAGGAAACAATTCAGGTGATGTGTGGGGAAGCAAAGAAGGAAGTGATGTCTACAGCAATGTAAAAATACAACTTGAAATGCAATGTGGTGGTGGAGAAAGCTATCTCGCTGCATTCTAAGCTGCTAAAGGTGTGCATATGTCATAGACTGGCTGGATGCAGAAGAGTTTTTATTTGTTGTATTATTTGTTGACTGATACAGATAAGTCCGTGCTTTACAACAGTTTTGTTTGCTGTAGTTGGGGAGAAAAGGGAAAGAAACAGAAGCAAGTCTGTCCAATCAATTGCTGTTTTGTACCACCGGGGCCACATGATATGAGATCAGGATATTGCTGGGCCATAAAATGTAATGCTTGCTTCTTCTTCATTATTAATTCTGAAATTTATTTTTGCAATGAGTGAACTAACCAATTTTGGCTCAGATATCTTGTGTATTCCCCAGCTCGGTAGATGTGTTATTATTTGTGTTGAGCACTGTTTGTCCATGACAGATGGTTTTAAGCAAATAAACAGAGAAAAACAACAGATATAAGAAAAGAGTGAGAATGAAGGAAGGAAGGAAGGAAAGAAAGAAAGAAAGAAAGAAAGAAAGAAAGAAAGAAAGAAAGATGCAAGTAAAGTAAGAGCATATTTCTGTTGATTCTACCTTGGGAGTCTTAAGACTGTCATTAATTTGCAGGAGGGATTCAAGGGCATGCTAGATTTGTACAGTTAAAAGTGTGCTCTGCTGCCCTAGTGTGGTGAGCAGAACAAAAGAAACAGAATTTTTGCAGTTAGGAAAGTGACAGAGAAATGCATTGAAAAGATGTGGAATGAAGTGGGAAGATGTATAAACATGTTGCCAACAAATAAGGATGAATGCTCATTGTCATACAACTTCCCCACAAACAAATCAAAACTAATTCTCAATGAAGACTGGATACAATCTGAGTTCCGCATAAGCTTTGTGCAAGCAAATCAGGATGAATACTCAATAAACAGGTCATCCGAAGGAACCTTTTCCCTGACGACAAGCAATAACTCCACTAGACAGTGTTTTCTCACTATAAAAAGGGGAGGAAGTGGTAGATGGTTAAGTGTTGGCCACTTTGTTACTATTGAACCATTTTATGTTTTACCTTCTCCCACCAATAATTTTGACCCCAGAGAAAGTACAGTGATACCTCGGGTTACATATGCTTCAGGTTACATATGCTTCAGGTTACAGACTCCGCTAACCCAGAAATAGTGCTTCAGGTTAAGAACTTCGCTTCAGGATGAGAACAGAAATCGTGCTCCGGCGGCGTGGTGGCAGCAGGAGGCCCCGTTAGCTAAAGTGGTGCTTCAGGTTAAGAACAGTTTCAGGTTAAGTACGGACCTCCGGAATGAATTAAGTACTTAACCCGAGGTACCACTGTATGACAAATAATTAGTTCCATTGGATTGTACATGAACACAATGCTCTTCACAGACTCAAATTAATACAAGTCCAACCCCATTTTACAGGTGCAGAACTGAGGAAAGGAGACAGCAGCTTGCCTGAGGATTCCAGTACAGTCGTACCTTGGTTCTCGAAGGGAATCTGTTCCGGAAGTCCATTTGACTTCTGAAAATGTTCAAAAACCAAGGCACAGCTTCCGATTGGCAGCAGGAGTTTCCCGCACTCCATCAGAAGCCGTGTAAGCCACTTCGTACGTTCGGCTTTCAAGGAACGTTCACAAACCAGAGCACTCACTTCCGGGTTTTGCGGCGTTTGGGAGCCAAAACGTTCGACTCACAAGGCGTTCAACAACCAAGGTATGACTGGACCAAATTGAGATTTAAACCAGATTTCTCCTCTCCCAGATTCCACAGCTTTCCAGGGTACAGTACCTAATCTCGTCTTCCTTACAAGCCAAATCAGAACAGATACTGGAGAGACTTCATGAATCCTTTAATAAAAGCCTTCTGGAATTCATCTGAGGGTGATTTTGCCTGATCTCGTTAACATTTGATGTGTCCTCCTTTTTCTTCACTCCTGTTGCTAATCCCCAAACTCTCCCCATCCCTGGTTTATCTTTGGGATATCCTTTGGGATGTGATAAATTTGGATGTGTTCTTCTACCTCTTCTACACAGCTCTCATCACCTCCAGCCAGTTTAACCAATGGCCAGGGAGGATGGGAGTCATAACTCAACAAGATATTGGGGCGTGGGATTGAATAACACTGAATCTAGTGCATTGCCAGTGCTTAAAAACATATTTGGTAGTAATTAGGAGTGCAGTTCCCTTGAGATTAATGGAATCTCATTCTCTGCTGCCCCTCCTCGACCAAATCCCTTTGAAGAGGAATTTTAATGCAAATGAGTTCAGGGCCTGCTGCCATCTGAAACAAATAGTTTTGTGGCTCTTTGTGCCATGGAAATTTTTCTGTCTGGCATTTTTCGATGCAATAAAGCTCCTTTGTAATTATCTGGGTATCACGATAGCTGTATCTCCCAGTTCCAAATCCCATTACTGTATGCCTGAAAAATGATAATTGTCTTGATCCCTTAAAAAGCACATATGTGATTATACATTGACAACATTTGAGGTTATATAGGTAGATTTCTCTCACCACCACCTCTCCCCTTACGTAAAACATAATTTTAGGTAAACCAAGGTGGAAATTAAAGGTAAAGGTACCCCTGACTGTTAGATCCAGTCGTGGATGACTCTGGAGTTGCGCGCTCATCTTGCTCTATAGGCTGAGGGAGCCAGCATTTGTCCGCAGACAGTTTCCGGGTCATGTGGCTAGCATGACTAAGCTGCTTCTGGCAAACCAGAGCAGCGCACAGAAACACCGTTTACCTTCCCGCCAGAGTGGTACTTATTTATTAGTTGCACTTTGACATGCTTTTGAACTGCTAGGTGGGCAGGAGCAGGGACCGAGCAACGGGAGTTCACCCCGCCATGGGGATTTGAACAGCTGACCTTCTGATCGGCAAGCCCTAGGCTCCATGGTTTAGACCACAGCACCACCCGCATCCCATTAGGTGGAATCTACACACCTATAAAAAACATTCTGAAAATGCTTTTTTAAAAAAGCGTTTTTAAAAATACATTGAATTTTCCATGGGACTCACCATTCCCATCTAGTGTCACATTGTATATTGCACTTAAAACGTTTTATTTGCAGTTGTACAGCTGAGTCCCAAGGCATCTGGAGCCATCAATGGTGTTTTCCCTTTCTAGATTTTTTTTAATTGGTTGGGATTTTAGTATTTTAATTAACAATCATTGTTGCTTCATCTAGAGTTTAGGCACTAGTTGTAATATCTTTTAAGTAACATATTGTTGGGTAACAACTTTAACTAAAGAGATGCAGTTCCTAGCACGAGTGCAATGCATCAGTAATATTTGTTGTGGGACTGTCAGAAGTCTGTTGTGTATGTATATCGCGATGTGGGAAGTTTAGGACGCTCCATCCATTTGTCATATTCCTTTTATCCGCCCAATTTTCTCTCCTCTGTTCCTCAATGAGATGTTCTGTTGTTCTTTCAGCAGGTTCAGAACGTGAACTTGCATTACAATTCTTACCAAATAATAAACAGCTCTGGGCTATAAAACCTCTCAGATTGTCTTCCGCAGACAGGATTTGCATGCTGACTCAGACCCTCTATATTTATAAGCTATTGCCAAATGACGGCAACTGCAGGATTTCTAATAATGCTATGGAAATTACTCACATTGCAATGGGAGTTGAATAAATTTACATTTGTAGGATTTTTGCTATTTCAAAATTTATGGCAGATTACCTTGTTTGTGCATGTCTGAGTTTTAATGGTTATTTTTTATAGCAAAATAGTGGTTTATGATGGTATTCCCAGCTGAGATTGATGTGAATCCACCATATGGAGTTTTATAATAACCCCCCGCCACACAGACACACACTTGCCTCAGTGATTCTTTTACTGTGAGATGGCATCTACTGTATGTTATTGAGGCTTAGTGATTGCAGAATATTGTAAAATCCTTCGGAAGTCCATGTTTTTGCACATGGATCTTCCATTCTGGTTATCGCAGCCTGCATGCACACCTATACCTGCAAAGTATGTTCCCCCTATAAAAGAATCCTGGGAATTGTAGTTTAAGGGTGCTGGGAATTGTAGCTCAATGAGGAGAAATTGATAGTGCACATGATTTTTTGGAGGGTGTGGGTTTCAAATGTATGGTGTGTACACAGCAAATGGGACATGCAAAATAAAAATTGGCATCTACTCGCCTCTGGACAGGAGCATTCCTGTTCAGGATACAAGCCAGTAGGGATAGAGATGAGGGGATTCAGTTTGGATTGCATTTGGGTATGATTTGCACTTCCTGAAATGCAACACAACAGTCCTTTGAAATTCGCACGCTTGTGAATTTTGTGAAGCAGTTCTCCAAAGCAAACAAGAATGCATAAACTGGGGGAAGTTTGCATGCCAATGCATGTATCAGCAAAACAATACTCAAAGCAGAGTTTTCAAAGAAAACTGAAGCAGGAGAGCAGGAAGGCCAAGAGGCAGAGATGAGTTCGGCTGATGAAGAAGCACGGGTGTTTTCCCCTCTTGCTGCAGCAAGCTCCCTTCCCCCACAGTTTCCCTGAACCAGAAGAGGCATGAAAAGGGCAGAGAGAAGTTAGCTTCATGCAGGCACAGTCTCCAGTTGCTTGGGAAAAGCCCTGGAGAGGAGTGGACTAAGATGTCTGTAAGGAGGTGGGGACTTTCAGTCTTGGCAATTGATTATATGGAGCAAGGCCACCAGCTGCTGTGCTCCTTAGGCCTGACACTCAACCAAGTCTGTGGAAATGGTGTTTTTGCTAATAACGAGTTAACTCCAACTTTGAACTTTGAACCACGTGATTACTGACCAGCGCACTCCTGTGACACTGTATTATTTCATGCTGAAGTCAGAGAGGGCACGGGCAGCCATTCTTAAGGGCATTTCAAATCAGGTGGACCCCCAATGCTGAAACTGGGGGGAAATATGCTTTTCGACTTCTTGATTTTAGGTTCCAGCAATCAGTTGCTATTATTTCTCACTGGTCCACTGAAATAAATGGAGTTTGTGTGTCTGCATCACAACCCTGGCACCCTTAACAAGCTGACATGATTCACCCCGCGTAAGTCTTGCTGAGGCTGCTCACTAATGCAGACTAGTGTCAGTGCACCATATATTGTACTTAATAAATGTTTATATTATTTGGATTAAAATGTCAAGGAGTGAAGATTTAAGATTAATCAAAGTAACTCGTTTGCCTTGTGACCGTGGTTTAATCAACACCAGTTTCAACCCTAGTTATGCCAAAGATTAAAGTGAGATAACACCCAGGCAAGGGAATCGTTGTTGCAAGTGGTAATTATTTCTAAGTTTATATAGGTAGAAAGCAACCGTAGGGAAAGGCTTTCCCTTGCTCTTCCCATCTATATGAAGAGTTCAGTCCAGATCAGACTGAGGCACTGTTAGTAGGTGGTTCCCTAGACCAGGTGGATGGGAAGTTGCCTGCCCTTGATGGGAGGTTAGACTTCCTCTGGAGGAGTAGGTATGTAGCTTGGGGATATTCCTGGAGAGTGCTATTTTTCTAGAAATAAGACATAGTAAAACATCAAACTTCCCTGTACGTGGCTACCTTCAGATGTCTTCTAAAGGTTGTGTAGGTATTTATCTCTTTGACATCCGATGGGAGGACGTTCCACAGGGCAGGCGCCACAACTGAGAAGGCCCTCTGCCTGGTTCTCCGTAACCTCACTTCTTGCAGTGAGGGAACCGCCAGAAGGCCCTTGGACCAAGATCTCTGTGTCCAGTCTGAAAGATTGGGGTGGAGATGCTCCTTCAGGTATACAGGGCTGAGGCCGTTTAGGGCTTTAAAGGTCAGCACCTTCCTCAAAAACTGTGGCATTCCTTGTTACTGTTCCAGGACTATACACAATGGAGCCATAAATCCTGCTTAATGGGCTGAAGCTCCAAAAATCATGTCAAATAGTTAATGCTTACGACCACTAAATTTTGCACTGTATTCAGTTGATTGTTTCATAGTTTCCATTGTTTGTTCAAGTGAAGGAAACCATTAGAAAGTCTAACCGGGTCTTTATTTCATCCAATTAGGAATGCTGCATTTTAAGATTTCGTTTGATTGGCTATAATATTTCAATCTCAAAGGATGCATGCTAATTGCATTTGTATTTTGGAATTTCATAAAGAACTGAGCCCTTCACCTGCCAAAACAACAGTGATTTGTACAATTATTGAAAATATTCACTGCTGTGTGCTTGATAAGAAGATTGCTGCATCAGAGTATGAGAACATTTTGGGTCATAAAAACTTTGAAATGCAAAATGAATCAGTCAGAGCCATATAAGTGATGTGAAATAATAGTAGGACTAGTTATGCCATCAATGTACATGGTGCTGTGTAGAATATAAGAGGATATATCCCTGGCCCATGGGGTTTTACAGTCTCATCAATTAATCTATCAATCAGTTAATCGTGGTAGATCCACAAACATACAATTTAGAAGATATAATCCATGTGAAATATTTGTGTTTGTGTGTGCATTATGCAGTCATTATTATGCAAGTAGCAGTTTTGGATATTGGTTCTTCCATAGAGCAAGGATATCTTTCAGGTCTTGATTCCCCACCCACCTCACCCCCAATATCTAGGGATTTCTTTTTTCTTACAGTCAAGTGGTATATTAATTTGAATGAATGAATGAATAGTACTTTATTTACGTCACAGCTTGGTTTTTTAAAAAAGAGACTTTGCTGTGATACAGTGACTGGTAGAAACAGGGGACATAAATATTGCCAGAGTAATATTTCTGGCAAAAAATGTTTTTGTTGTTATAATGATGATGATGATGATGCCCATCTGACTGGGTTGCCCCAGACACTCTGGGTGGCTCCCAACAGATTAAAACATCAAGCACAGCAAAACAACAAACGTTAAAAAACTTCCCTATACAGGGCTGCCTTCTAAAAGTCAGATAGTTGTTTATTTCCTTGACATCTTCCGGGAGGGCAGGCACAGCTACCAAGAAGGCCCGCTGCCTTCTGGGTAAAAAGAGTATGAACCTAAGTGTGGCTGCTCAATTACCAATGTATGTGGATGTGTGGTTGCCTGTAAATAAAGCATTGCCTGTAAATAAAGAAGAATCTGTTTTAAAAATGGATCACTGGACCAACCCCCCCAATGAAATCAGAAAGGATATAATGCATGTATGGAATTCATAAGGTCAGAGCCATAGCTCAGAGGTGGTGCACATACATTGCATACCACGGTTCTTAGAAATTAGTTTCTGACATCTCTGGGAAGGGCTGGGAAAGACCCATCTCTGAAACCTTGAACAGCTCCTGCGATTCGGTAGGTGGTAGCTTCCAGAAGACACAGGTTTGTTATCATTGCTGTTTGTTATTCCATTGTTTCTGTATAATGTCATGTGATCCCAAGGACTTGGAGCTATTTGATTTGCCTTCCCTATGTATGGTGCTTTAAAATATTTTTAAAATAAACTCCAATTCCATTTTTATGAACAGTTTTGAAGGGGTTGCACATGTGTTTCATTTAGGCTCATATTCTCAAGTCACAGGTGGAGGTTAGGTGATCATCTGTCAGGGAACCTTTAGCTGAGATTCCTGCTTTGCAAGGGATTGGACTAGATGACTCTCGGGAACCCACCTCTACAATTCTTTGTATCTCTCTTATAGTCAACCTATTGGCATGGTTCACACTTCTGCTTTGGCCCTCTGCGCATTGTACTGATGCAGTCTAGTTAAGAAGGAGCTCAGCTACCCAATCACTTCAGCCTCTTAGACTATGGGCTACTGCTGCTTGAGTGATGAGCATCTAACCAGTCACTACTAACATTTGTTAAGGACTGGAAATTTCTTATGGACTTTTTGCCAAAAGAGAAAATGAACTTGTACTATCTGGATCTGAATATTGAAAAAATATTGCTTTATAGACAAAAGAACGGTTGGATCTTAAAGAATGAACATCATATGTAGCTGCTGGAAATCCTTTTATTTTATTCTATCTTTCTTTGGTTTTTTCCTTTTCTCTTGCGTTCTCCTTCTTTAGATTTCTCCTTTCTTGCATTTCTTCTTCTGATTTTGCTCTTTTTAAAGATTAAGTAGCTGTTTTATCTCAGTATATTATAAAAAAAGATACTTTGTAATGGGTTTGTATTTCTGTGTATCTTTCAATAAGTATCAATAAATAAAACTTAAAACGGCATGATGAACATCAAACCAAAGCTGAAGCCTTGGGTTTTGGATTCACCATTGAACCAGATCTTGCTTACAGCACAGAAGCAATACTGTGATATTCTCTGGTCATGGATGCAATGCTCACCTCTCACCCATAAGCTGAATCTCACAATATTAAAAAGATCATGTGAAACTTGTATACTTTTGCCACAAACTCATTCACATCAATAGCAAATGCAAGGAAGAGATCAGGGCATAAGCCTCTTACGTTCCTTGTCCCTGCTGAGTTCCTCCTTTCTCTTCTGTCTTGTTATTTACATCAGAAATGCATAATCATGAAACTGAGCATGTAATAAAACTTGATTTATACTAAGCAAATTAATGTAAAGCTTCTGCTACTGCCCTTGTTTATTTTCTCTGTTATTTTGTGCATCTGCACTGGATTTATTAAAGGGATAAGGCACAGAATGAATATATATATATATATATATATATATATATATATGCGAATAATCATTTATCCTCTTTCACAAAAGCACATAATTTATTTTAACTAATGCATATTTACTCGTATGTACAGAAAATGAACATTTCATAAATGCTGAATGGTGATATTATCTAAATATATGCCAGTTATCTGAAAACATTCGAAATTAGATGTGATTGCCAGATAGAGAGAAGTGATGAATAGGAATTATTTTACTAGCTGCAATGTCATTGCACTCAGTGGGACTCTCCACCACCACTCAAGGGAACAGTATAGGCATCAGTGTAAATAGAGCACAATGGCATGACTTTTCCTTCCATCAGATATTATGAAACAACACAGCAGACATCCTTTGCACCCAGATCATACATTCCAAATTTCACAACAGTGGTGGGCTGATGTCTATAATTGTTTTCTATCCACATGAGATAAGACTTCAGACTGCAGTGAGTTTTGAACCTGAGAGATGTCAAGTGGGGCTTCAGCTGGTGTGCTGCTCTGGTCAAATGAGATCACCACACGGAAAAGGAAAAAGGGTAAAGGTAAAGGACCCCTGGATGGCTACATCCAGTCAAAGGTGACTATGGGGCTGTGGTGCTCATCTCGCTTTCAGGCCGAGTGAGCCGGCGTTTGTCCACAGCTTTCTGGGTCATGTGGCCAACATGACTAAACCACTTCTGTCGCAACGGAACACTGTGACAGAAACCAGAGCACACAGAAATGCCATTTACCTTCCCGCCGCAGCGGTACCTGTTTATTTACTTGCACTGGTGTGCTTTCAAACTGCTAGGTTGGCAGGAGCTGGGACAGAGCAGCAGGAGCTCACCCCGTCGCGGAGATTCGAACCGCTGACCTTCTGATTGGCAAGCCCAAGAGGCTCAGTGGTTTAGACCACACTGCCACCCGCGTCCCTGCAGGGAAATGTCCACGGGGAAAGTGATTAGGCAAGCCAGGAAGCCACCTAACCACAACTGGACACAGAGGCCTCATGTGGTACTACCTAAGCCTTGTGAGAGCTCACACCTTGGGCTTGCTGGGGATTCTGCTGCTGCTACTGTTCCCCATGAGAGACAGCACCAGCCTCTCTCTTATACAGCCATGATCTTGCACCAAGTCCTGCCACTTCAGTAGCACGTAGTAAATGAACACAGAGTGGGATATTCTACAATAGTACTAACAGAAGATTCAGTTCTCTGTGCATGGATTCCTAGGCTGCCAAAATGCAGTGCTGGATTAAACCCTGTGGTGGTCCCTTGTGGGGGCTTGTGTGCACGCTTTAGTGGGATAACTTTGAACTAAGAAAACCTGATGGTAATTTTCTTTCAAGATCCAATCAATATAATTTTGTTCCGTGGTCAGAGGGCCCTTAAAAGGTGTGGGACCCATAGGCTGATGCCTACTTTGCCTATTTGGTAATCCGGCACTGCCAAAATGACACTATTCATTGCAAAGAGGGAGTTATTAACAGGCTCAGGGGAACCCCGAGTTGCGTAGAAGTGCAAAAGCAGACCAACAAAAGGGTGTGGAACCAAAATAGTCCAAGAAAACTGAGCATGTCCAGGGAAAATGACTGACCTTTCTGGAGTGTGGGTGCAAAACATTTTGGGGGAGGGATGGAATAGAGTGTCTTGGGAAAGGGCATGGCTGGCTTGATCCCTTTAAAGCTCCCCCCCCCCAACACACACACAATGCAAAATTTTATTGCAGGTCTCAGTTGTTATTGTGAATGAACTCTCGCCTATAACCAAAAGCTGAAGCCTTTCAGAAGAAGGTACCTTAGGCTGTATGTTTGATGAATGAGTGGCATTCAACTGAAACACAGAGGACAAGCAGAAGTCTCGACTTAAGCCCTTATCAAAACATTTTGAGCCATGAGATTGTTCTTACATGCTATAAGCTTGGTAGCTTTTTCAGCATCTAAAGAAGGTGGACTCTCCTCTGTCCAGGATGACATGACATTCTGTGAACCTAAAAGGAAAGAAGCATTTTTCACATCAATGAATGTTAACATTCCATTGACATTTATCTTTCTGACCCAGTTATTGGCAGCTACTGTGCTGCTTAGATGTGACATTGGATGCGAAGACTATAGTTGTTAAACAAAGCTTGGACAAGATTGTAAAATCCTGACTTAATATTGATTGAGCAATATTACTAAGTGCAGAGAGAGTCTGGGAACTTTTTAATGTTTAAGGGGGGGAATGTTTCACGTTACAGGAATAGGTGGCGAACAATGTGGCTGAATGGTGAAAGAGATGAAGAAAAATAAACACGCAAGTAAGGGATAACAAGATGTTGCTGAAAAGGATCTGAAGGTTTTAGCACCACAAAAGAAGCACGCACCGTTTGACAGATGCAATTCTGAGTTAACCTGGAGGGTTCAATAAGTATGAACTGGATTCAGTATTGGATGTACATTTGAAATGGAAAACAGCATCCAGTGGGTGAAGGATGGGTGCTGCTCGCATTATAGGAAAGACTTGGGTAAAAAAACAACAAAAAACAGGATGTGCAATG
This sequence comes from Podarcis pityusensis, assembly GCF_964106645.2. NCBI lineage: Eukaryota > Metazoa > Chordata > Lepidosauria > Squamata > Lacertidae > Podarcis > Podarcis pityusensis. The sequence goes on from NC_138037.1 coordinate 36,057,687, forward strand.
CTGCAGATAATGGAGTCTATCTCTTCCTGTTTTAGTCCTGAAAGTGGCAATGGAGTCTGCAGCCAGGAGGGAGAATTGATTCTCACCATCTACATATTTAAGCCATTTATGCATGTATATGGACCTCTCAGGGACGCAGGTGGTGCTGTGGGTTAAACCACAGAGCCTAAGACTTGCCAATCAGAAGGTCGGCGATTCGAATCCCCGTGACGGGGTGAGCTCCCATTGCTCAGTCCCTGCTCCTGCCAACCTAGCAGTTCGAAAACACGTCAAAGTGCAAGTAGATAAATAGGTACCGCTCCAGTGGGAAGGTAAACGGCATTTCCGTGCGCTGCTCTGGTTTACCAGAAGCGGCTTAGTCATGTTGGCCACAGGACCCGGAAGCTGTATGCCGGCTCCCTTGGCCAATAAAGCGAGATGAGCGCCGCAACCCCAGAGTCGGCCACGACTGGACCTAATGGTCAGGGGTCCCTTTACCTTTACCTTATGAACCTCTCTGAATCCCACCTTGAGTTTCAGGATATAGAAGAACTCAAAAGTATATCTGAAAAAGCTTTGAGAACTACACTTACTCAATCCCATCCATTTTAATAGGTCTACTCTAAGTATGGCTAAATCTGGATTCAAACAAAAAACAACGATCAAACAAAACAAGACAATACAACTGGTGCAACATATCTATGGAGATGGCATAAATGAGAAGCTTTCAAGGGCTGGAGGGATTATGGCTTTGCTCACGGTGTTTAGATATTACAGAGTACATTGAGAAGCAGCTGGGTGCATCTAGCACAGCTGACTTTGCATTCCTTGGAGAAAAGGGGGGATATATATGCAACAAATAAATAAATGTGCTAAAATTAAGTGACACTTCGAAATCTTGTAACAGCAGACAACTTCTGTCCAAGTTGGACTTGTAGCCTGATGAGCAGATTAAGAATTATGATGGTGCCGGCCTGCTCACTGTTCATTACAGTGGCCTCTCTCCTTATCTGCTCTCTCAACAGTTGTGGAAAATAGGTGTTTAGGCCTAAAAGAGGGTGTACTTTTTACTATTCTCATGCCTAAGCTTAGAACCAGAGTGTAGTTGAGTTCATACACACTGGTGTTGAGTAGGCCCCCACACAGAAAGGCTTAATTTCTCCTCTTTGAGCCATAGGCAGCGGGATGTCCCTGCTCCTTTTATGTTGAGATGACTTTGTAGCTTCACTGTGAAGGCGTAAATAGGAGTCACAGTGTAGGTCTTGAGGAGGTGAGTGTTGTGTGTGTCTGTGAGAGAGAAGAGATGTGCATTTTGTCCAGGAAACCAAATTAGCTGAAGTTGAGCCTGGTGGTAGCATGTTTCAGTACAAAGAACATTGATTATATATTTTTCTAAAATTGAGGAGTCTGTTTAAGGTTGTTCCTTCAATCCCTAAAATGTGATTTTTTAAAAATACAACTACCCATTGCTAATAATTCCATACTCTGGACTGTTGACACCCCTTGATTTATATGTAATAATATGGTTCAGAGGGATCTCCAGGCAGGTGAAAATAAAGGTTTAATGACTGAATTTCTATATCCTCTTTCTTTGATTGAAAATAATATAAGACAACTGGCTTGGTGGCCAGACAGATTACATAAGCACAAGTTAAGTGGTCGAATAAAAATGAGTGATATCCCTCCTTGACTTAAATACAGCACTAAGTAGTGTGCCCTTCAATTCAGCATAAAGCAATTTTCTCTTGCTCGGTAACAGCTAGGGGGCATTCCAAATGCAAATAGAATCAGCTTTGCATTTTTAATATTTCATATATACATAATTCACTGCCTCGGTTTAGAAACGTTATTGCTACCTCTTCTGTGCATTTAAATTATTTCCCACCTCTGAACTTTCATATTAACTTTAATGTCAGCTCTTAAAATGTATTTTGTGTCGCGCTAGCTTCTGCATATAGCTCTCTGAAAATTCATGAACTGCACAAATGCACACTCAGGCACAAATCGAGTGCACTATTTAACCTGCATCGCTCCATTGAGACAAAGTCTTACTTGGGAAGAGTATTTACTAACACTGGCCATAGTTATGCCAAAGTCATTAAAATCAATAGGCAACAAAAGAGATTCAGTCAGTGCCATAACACTGCATTTAGGAGCCGTATGCTGTTTATGTCGCACAACCCAGGGGTGTAATGAAAGTTCAGGCTGATCAATATTAGGCAATTCTGTTTCATAAACTGCTTTTGTGGCAACAGAGCATGTGGAAAGGAAGAATGCATGATGGAGTAATAAAGCCAATCCTCTAGTTAAGGCAAGAGGCATCGCAAGACAGGATAAGTGAATCAATCTTTTTTCATCCTATGTTACTGTCACCATGGTTTCATTCATAATTCCTTCCTATCCTGTTTCTGCAATCATCTGCACATAAAAAAAGAAGAAGATTTAAATAGCTTTAAAAAAAACAAAAACCCAACATATGAGCCCCAAATTGTCATATGTAAACACAGTTTGCTATGTTTCAAAGACAAGAACTGAGTTCGAACATTCAGGAAGTGAGGATGCCAATGGAGAACTGTGAAAAACGAGTCAGGCCCAACTCTCTGTCCTTTAAGATCCTTTAATCCAATCATTGCCCAGAAGCTCCTCACTCCATTAAAGAGGAGTCAGCAAGCCCGGCCTCAAACACCCCTCCTTAAATATGCAAGATGGCGCTCTCCTGTCCGACAGGTATAGAGATGGGAGGGAAAGCCAGCAGGTGCCATTTAAAGGCAAACCTATTGGATTTACACTCCCCCTCCCCCCAAAAATGCGTGAACTGAACTGAAACGCATCTTGACTGGGAAAATGAGAAACTGAATGAAACCCAAATTGAAAGATCTGCCCATCCCTAGACAGGAGCCAAGAAAGAGATTGTATGGTCCTCATAGCACCTTGTGGGCTGGAAGAAAGTGTTAATGGTCAACCCCTCTCTGTATATGTGATGAACCTCAGGTGTCTTAAGGAGCGTTGACTTCCAGCTGATTGGTTGAGCCCCCTCTTTCCCAGACAGCCCACTCCTGAATTTCCAGAGAGAAAAAGAGTAAGCTTTCTTCTCCCCATGCCTTGAATGCTTGCTATGGAACCCCATGATGATATGCATTTCTGCATCTCATCTGAAGATAACGCTCTATGCAAGCTACAGAGCCTAACCTAGGGACTATATTAGAGTAAGGATTTGCTATAAAAATATTGGTTTTTATCCATTTTCTTTTCTGTGAAATGTCCTTCTTTCTCCCACTTTTAATTATCTTTAAACAAAACTTGATAATTTGAACTCTGCAGTTCACTAAATATTTTGTTAACTCACGTGTTCTGTTTCACTAACATGTATCCTTTTCTTTCTTGCTACTTACTCGTAAGTAGGAACAGGAGAGGTATTTTATTCAGCCCATATTTAAAGGTTCACATTGAAACCTCCTGAAATCATTCATGAGCCAAAAAAAAACCTACAGCCATCTTTCAAAATTTGCATTTCTCTGGATTTTGCAATTGTCCGATCAAATCATGTGTACAAAAATGGAAACACTACTCTAAAGTGTGACCTTAAATGCGTACATTAATGAAAACAATGTACAAAATAATATCATTTGTGGGGAATTGCTTGTGATATTTGATATTTGTATATTTGACAAAATGGCATACAAAATGGCATACAAAAAAAGATAGCTTACGGAGAAGTTAGCTCTATAACGCTGGTGAATTTTTATGACGACTGATGGGGAATATGGAGAACTGGATTTAAGGGTAGAAAAAGGAGGAACTGAAATGGACATATTGGCTAATCTCTACTTGTAATGAGGACTGGGCCTGGATTGACAAAGGCCTGTGGTCTTCCTAAGCATTGCTTCCCAATTCTCACAAAGCCTCTGGCTTCCATGTTTGGAAGTGACTACCCACATGTATATAACACACAGGATGCCTCTTTGATTGTCCTATCTCACAAGGAAGCAGGGAACAAACAAGTGCCTGTTTATAACAAGATTTAAATTCCAACCTGTACATTAGTCCTGGAGGTTCAGAACAGGTCAGTTAGCACTGGAATTCACCAAGCCTGACTCCTTCAAGCACCTCTAATCTTCAGTAGCAGTGATGAAATATGTTGGTGCATGAGGGGAGCGGAAGGCAGACAGGAGCTGTTTTTAATTCCACAACTTGTCAGAGATGAGATATAAGACCCAGGTCCTTCTCTTTGGTAGTCATTAACAATCCCAAGGTGTTTTGCATAAAAGAGAAAGCAGGGAGAGCAACAGCCCACTGCCTTCTTGAGACTACTCTTGGAAGTATGTATTGATATTTCTCAAAGGATGGCTTTACATGTGTGCTCAGCCATGGGGTTTTCTGTTTCACTTGTCTGCATAAGCAACCCTGACCACACAGAGGTTGAGCATGTCCAATCACAAGTGTTAGCAGGCCTGTGCAGAGTATGCATTTTCCCTTTTTTATATAAAAAAATCCATTAAAAATGAACATTGAAAAGCTTTAACAAGTGTGTGCTTTATGTTAGAAGTGTATATTTTATGTTTGAAACGCATACAAAACTGTATACGAAATGTATATCATGTGCACAAACTGTATACAGCTTAAATGCAGACTTTTTGTATGTCCTTTCAAGATTAATAATAATAATAATAATAATAATAATAATAATAATAATAATAATATATTTATACCCTGCCCATCCAGGATGAAACAGGCCTATGACTGACTACCAGCGACACAGAAGGGGGTGGAATTAGGCTTCCCAGACCACCACTCATGCATGCATGGATATATATATATACATCAGGGGTGAACCTTGGTAATATGGTACCCTGTCTGAGGCCAAAATCTGATTCCCATGCCCAACCCTTGCTCCGTCTTCCCAAAGTTGGGTAAAGGAGGAGTTGGGCTTTGGGAATCAGGCTCTGGCAGGGTCCTAGAGCCCTCCCTTCTCCTTCTCAAAGCTGGGCATGTGCTAACTAGGCTTTGGGAAGGAGAAAGGGGGACTCTAGGCCCCTGTCAGAGCCTCACGCCTGCTTCCCAAAGCTTAGCGCTTCCTAGGTTTTGGGAAGGATGAGGGAAGGTGGCCCCTTGGCCCCTGCACGCTGCCCTAAACCAGCCTCTGCATACATTACTACATTGCTCTGTAGATACATACACTGCTAGATGCATGCAGGCTGTGATGAGCTGTGAGGAGATGCTGAGGCTCTTTGCCTTCCATGTCTATTGGTTGGAATTGAGCTTAAGTGTAGTAAAGGAGTTTCAGGGTGGAAGAACAGAAGTGGGGGATGGGTTGTTCCTTTTTCATAAGCAGCAAAGAAACAGGAGGAGGAAAAAGGATGGAGGGCAGACCAAGAGAAGAGCATGAAAGAAATAGCCAAGGAAGCTTGTTGTGACATAGCTAGCATGTTTGTGGGGGTGGGGTGGGGGTGGGAAAGGAGAGCCTGCCTTTCATTTTACACAATGATATGCTGGAGCTCTTGGGTCCATGAGTGGCTCTCAGCCCCTTCCTCTGGTGGAAAAATGGGCCGAGAACATTCTGAAGGTTGTGGTCTTCTCTACAAGGCCTCTGTTCTATCAGTACATGTGGTGGACACATTTATAAATACGTAGTGTTATCTCCACTTACAAATGTGTTCCTATAAAATAGAATGTGCAAAATAATGCTCACTACCAAAGCTATCTTCAGAGTGTTCTTAAGTTGTGGTGGTGGGAGCAGTGTGTGTACATCATGTGCGGGTTTTGTTTCCGCATGACCACCACTCAAGATGTGCACCTAGAACTAGGCAGTTACAGTGTTTTCGTTTTGTGTAGCAGATTAACATTTAAGCAGAACTGCACAACCTGCTCCTTCCAATATTTCCCTTACTCTCCATTTCTGTGTGTTTGAGTTGCTTTTCACACTCATTGGCTCTTCCACCCATCGTGGGAGAGCAGATGAAAAAAGTGCCAGGTTGCTCATCTCCTGAGATGGGAAGCACCTTTAGAACATCCAAGGTTACAAAAGAACCTCAAGGCCATAAGTAAACGTACTGGGCTGAAGGCTGACCCTAAAGCTCGAAGGCTCACAATTATAATTTCCTAATTAGTAATTAATTGGAAGCATTCTTTTAATTAGAATGGCATTTTCCTACCACAGATCAATATGGACTAAAAACCAGGTCCATTTTTTTTTAGTTTGTTATACATTGGCATCACTGTAGTCATTGCAAAGAGAGTGAAAGAAAGAAAGAAAGAAAAAGAATCATGTCTATTGGTAAAGCACAGTAAGGTTGCATTGACATGAATTTCCAAGAGAGCCTCTCAGAAAACAAAAATAGGTCAAAACATAAATAGCACGTTATTAGCCACTTCAGTTGCATATTGCAATTTTAAAAGGTTTTAACTTCCGAGACAATGGATGGTTTTATGAAAATGGAAGCCATAGAAATAATTCATCCTTCAGTAATGAAAAGAAAGAAAGTGCTATAATTCCGATTTGTCAAGGCATAATGATGTCACCATCCATTTATCCTGTGCACTTAAAGGTTGAAGCTGTTCAACAAATCTCTCCTGGGCCGCTTACATAGGTTGCTTTAATGGTGGCTATAGCAAAGCATTCTGATTAGTTCAGGCATCATTCATCAATTAGAACAGAAGGTAAAAGTTATTTTTTCTTCACACAGTGCTCCATGTATATATATATATATATATATATATATATATATATATATAACATTGAAGAATGGAATAATCGAGAAATAAACAAGGCAAGAGCCATCTCTCAAGAAAATCTCCCTTTGAAGGATTCTCCTTCTTTCTACTGAGGGGAAGTGAAGGGCAATGGAAAACTGCTAAATCTTTGCACAGTGATGCGCAGCTGAAGTGCTCTGCTGAAAGCCACTATGTGGCTACAACACGCTCGCATTGACTTTCACTGGTGGTCCATGCTGTGGACGGTCATGCAAGTTTTTTTGCCACATGCATTTGGCTAATGTAGCGCAACCACATTCCTTTCTATGGTATCATATGGAGATGTTTCACTAGGGTTTCATCCCATGCTGATTTGGTACCATCTGAAGCACTGGAATCATCTGGGCAGGGCCGGTTACGTGTGTCCATCTCTACCATTTTGCTGTCTTCCATCCTTCAACAGGCCCTATGTGTCAGGCTTCCGAGGATCCAGCCCCCCATGGCAGGTTGCACCTGTGATGGTGATGCTGGAGAAGTGGACGGGAGATGGCAATGTGTGCACTGGGCACGCCTTGAGCTGATGGAGACACTGGCTGCCTGCCGGAGGAGGTGGAAGATATTGGTGAGCCACAATCGCCATACTTCCTTTCACGCTAGAAGAAGAAGAAGAAGAAGAATAGTAGTAGTAGTTTGGATTTGATATCCCGCTTTATCACTACCCAAAGGAGTCTCAAAGCAGCTAACATTCTCCTTTCCCTTCCACCCCCACAACAAACACACTGTGAGCTGAGTGGGGCTGAGAGACTTCAGAGAAGTGTGACTGGCCCAAGGTCACCCAGCAGCTGCATGTGGAGGAGCGGAGACGCAAACCCGGTTCCCCAGATTACGAGTCCACCGCTCTTAACCACTACACCACACTGGCTCTCGTTAGACAGCGGCAGGTTCTGCAATTGCCGGGCGGGCTGGGTTCAGGACCCTGGCAGGCTGGATCTGGCCCACGGGCCGTAGTTTGAGGACCCCTGGTATAAAGTGTCCACAGAAGCAAGGGGAAGAGCAATGCTATTGGGCTTTTATTTTGTGGATTTGTTTCCCCAGGATTGCATAAATGTGTACATATAAATTCCTAAGAGTACTTAAGCAGTTGGAGGTGGGGAGACCCCCAAAGTTCTTCTTTATTAAGTGTTTTTATTTATCGTTTAAAGTTTAATAATAACAGTGATGATGATAATCCCCGGGGGGGGGGGGAGAGGAAACATAGAACAAGGAAACATGCCTAAGAAGTGCTCCATTCCTTTTCAGTGCCATTTTCAGTACAGAGAACAAAGTCCATGACAGTGAAGGCTGTTCCATTCGAGCAACTGGTGCACTGCCCCATCAGCCTCAGTCAACCTCCAATATTTGCCCTTGTAGAAATCAGTAGGGAAGAGAATGTGAGCAGAATTAGCACTAGTTAGGGCTGTGAGTAGACAGCCTGAACATGAGGTTTGAAGACTTGGGCTGGTCTCTTAGCCTCAGTTCTGCCCCTGGAAAATGTATATCTGCAATGACAAGTAGAGGTCCGTTGGGAATGATGGGGACAGAACTACCTAAACAGTATAGAAACTTTTTCATGTATGCTACCACAGCGGCAAGAATGTTACTCGCCCCAAAATGGAAAGAAGCAGAAGTCCCAGCAAAGGAAGAATGGATACAAAAACTTGTGGAATATGCAGAAATGGCAAAACTTACCGGAAGAATAAGAAATCAAGAAAACAAACTTTCTACTAAAGCATGGAAATGGTTTATTGAATATCCACAGATAAATTGCAAATAGATAAGAACATTGGCAAGATTATTGCAATAACCTGCAGTTTTATAAGAGTATGTAATTTTTTTAATAAAAAAAACTTTTATTTTGCTTTAAACAGGTACATATAAACAGGTACATATAAATATAGACAACCAAAATTACAAAGGAAAATTCCTTAATAGTAATGGGGAAAAAACTTTAAAAACTACAAAAAATATCGAAGTACATGACACAGAACATAAGCAACTATGGGAAAGATAAAAGAAAAGAAAAAAGAAAAAGAAAAAAGAAAAAAGAAAAAGAAAGATGAGCCAAAGCAGGAAAGCTCATCTATTGTTCAGAGTATGTAATTAAGTAGATGAAGAAATGAGCAAATTAAGTTAATTTGGATATGCAGAAGATACTAAAAATAAATTTAAGGAACCGCAGAAAGAGGGGGAAGGAAGTCAAGTTTTGAAATGTTAAAATGGTTGTAAAATTTGTTGTTGTTTAGTCATTTAGTCGTGTCCAACTCTTCGTGACCCCATGGACCAGAGCACGCCAGGCACTCCTGTCTTCCACTGCCTCCCGCAGTTTGGTCAAACTCATGCTGGTAGCTTCAAGAACACTATCCAACCATCTTGTCCTCTGTCGTCCCCTTCTCCTTGTGCCCTCCATCTTTCCCAACATCAGGGTCTTTTCCAGGGAGTCTTCTCTTCTCATGAGGTGGCCAAAGTATTGGAGTCTCAGCTTCACGATCTGTCCTTCTAGTGAGCACTCAGGGCTGATTAGTGAAATGTATAAACCTGAAAAGCATCATTATTTTTTTTAAAAAAAAGACAAGTAGAGGTCCGTGTGGTAGGGCATTGCTGTAGATTTGCCCCCTGCGGCATCATTTCATTACAGCTTACCCAGAAGGGGATGGGTTGGGACAGGGTCATAGCTGTCAATGTTTTCCCTTTTTTAAGGGAAATTCCCTTATTCCAAATAGGATTCCTCTCAAGAAAAGGGAAAAGTTGACAGCTATGGACAGGGTGACAGTGAAATCAGGGCTGAATGGACCCACCAATGGGAGTACTGAATTGGTTTGGTGCCATTCAAGTGAGCTGCTCCTTCACCACACTGACTACTACTGGCAGAGGTACTTTGATTTCTGCCTTTGATTGCAGTCCTATAAATATTTAGATAGGAGTAAGTGCTATTGGCCGCAGTAAGGTTTACTTCTGAGTAGGGGTGGAAAGACCTGTCCCTTGTGGTTCTCCCAGTTTCTCATTTTTTCAACCTTAAATTCTCCACTCCAAAATTTGCAACTATTTCTATCTTTTTTTTATCCTCAGGAAAACTCATCGGCATTTTAGTGTAAGTTTCTCCTAATAAACACATTTTATATGCATTTTACTAACGTGCCTATTTTTGAAAGCAATATAATGTATGTTTCTTTGTTAACTATTATGTTCATTTTGCTATTTGCTCTTTCCCCTATTTTTTGTAAACATTGGTCGGTTGGAAAACTACGTTGCAAAGCTCAGAGAAGCACAACTTTCGAAGAGATAGCTGTGTGTTGCTTTGTATATTGTTTTGGTGAATTTGATAGATTCAGCTTTCAATGCATACTGCATCTAATTTCAACCTTTATTTTTCCACCTCACTCTGTGCATATCCCCCCCCAAACATTTCCCTGGTGGTTTTTGTATGCTTTTTGTATTTTATCTTCTTTATCTTTGTATTAAAAGGAGAATGTCATCTTGCCCTGTTTCCCTCTTCCCTTGTTTAACTCCTGTTTGTTGGTGAAGCGCCTAGGAATAATTGGTATGCACTTCTTTGGTATAGATGTATAGATCTATTGAAAATGCTTAAACATCAATAAAGAACGCTGATGGCCTGCCTGTGGATAGATGGTGCTTTTCACTTCCTTGAAAATTGTCCAAGACAATGGTAGCTGAGCACACAAGTGATGCACAGAAGAACAATGACTGCATTAGGATGAAAGATACATAATATGATTTGATTATGAATTGCATCTATGAAGCAGAACATTTATCATTTGCCAGTTTTATTAAAAAACATTTATTCAGTGGCTTTGATCAGGCAGTGGAAAGTCAAAGAAGAACAGCCCAATTATAGAGTTTAGCACACTATCGCTGGGCTCCATCTGTATAGCATTATAACTCAAAAATGTGTAAGAACTTGGTGAACTGCCTAGCCATTGAATACCTTGACGATGCACCTATCTGGACAATGTAAATAAAGATGAAATTATAATTCTAGGAAACCAAAAGGCTAATGAAAGATACTATACTTTGCACACTAAGGCAAGCACAGAACCAATATGTTGGGTTCTTCCTCCCTTCTCTCCAAAGTGTGAAGTAAACAGAATCGGGACCCACATTTGGTTTCCCTCCACATTCCTCCCCCATCCTATGTGACCAGAGATTTCTGTGTGGAAAGAAGAGATTGTTAGATGGGCACTCTGGCCCAAATGAGTCTGGAATGGTGACTGGAAGATTACAATGTCAATCAAAATTGCCTGCTTCACATTGTAAAGTTGTTTGGGTTGTGACAAATAATAGCTGGGGGGAAAGGGTTTTGCTTGTCCTGGTTTCCACTTCCTCCCCAAGCAAGCAGACAACTTAAAAGCAATGCCCAAGAAAGTTGAAGAACCTGATGTGGAAACAAGCTAGGATACGGCATGCGAAGGTCTATGCTTGGAGCCTAATGTTGCAGGTGTATCATTCCTGAAAACATGAGGTCCCAACTTTCTTTAATGCCATTCATAACATTATAGACTCAGCCAGCGCTTTTTCAGGCAGTACTCAAGGGATACACAGTACTGGCACCTCTTTTGTTGTTGCTGTTAAAAAGTGTGGGACTTACTGCAACAATTTCAGGGTGAATACTGGCACCACTTTTTTCTAGGGGAAATAAAAGCACTGGGCTCAGCTAACAAAGTTATCAATTGGAATGCACTATCCTCTCTCTAAAAATAGTAGTATCCAGTAAACCAGGTAAATAAATATGCACCTCTTTAAAGATCAAGCACCCTTTTTTTGTTTGTTTGTTTCAAATGAATGTGGTAAGCTTCTTCCCTCTTTAACAGCACATTCTTCTGGGAAAAATGAGAAGTGAATCCTCGTAGCTGATGCCTTTGAAATGTTTTTAAAAGCCTTGCTTCTTGCAGGTGCGAGTCAAATGAAATGAGAAACATCTTCTGAAGCAATTGTAGAAAACCTTTGCTCACCTCTATTATCTCCTGGTCTCTAAAGACTTAATAATAATGCCACATTACCCCATTCATTGCAGGAGTTATACCATGTGAACACAATTAGATGAACTCACCATACGACCTCTTCTTAATATTCTCTTTTAATATTCTCTATTATATATGTTTTAGGGGGGGGGAGTTGAAAAGGGAAGCATCAAGAAAATGCTTTTAAACTCAGTTTTGCCCTTTGTGGAGCAATTGCAAGAAAAAGCAAGTCCCACCCCCCACACTTTTCCTGTAAATGAATCACAGAGGGCACACTGATCTGATTTTAATGTAGGCCATTGTACAAAATACTGAGCTATATGGACCAATTGTAGTTTGCTAAGCTCTATAAATTGTTGTACCTTTACAGGGGGGAACCCGCAGTTCCCAGAATTCTTTAGGTGCTTTCAATATGTATGGAATAGGCTTTAAATGGATGGCATGGATGCGACCTCTGTAAAAACAGAGCAGCCTATTAGAAATCTGTCATCGAAGGCTGTGCAAACACTGCTGGCTTTGTAGGTGGTTCTTCTCAATTCAGACTGAAGCTGGTTTCATTAGCAGGGTTGCCTCCAAGATTGAGGGGCATGTGGGCATGTGCAGCATCATACGCACAATGTGTGGGCAATGTTGCATCGTCCGTAGGAGGTGGCCGCTGAAGCTGTGATGTGCGATGCATGTGAAGTCATGTGTACACGACATAAGCTGGGCCCCCTCAACATTGAAGGGATGCGTTTCCAATAAATACTGAGGGGTCCAAAGTCATGCCGATCCCCCAGAGCTTGTGTGCCTGTTTATAGGAGACTACAGGACAGATCAGAGAGGAAGTGAGAGCTGGACCATAAAGAAGGCTGATCGCTGAATTGATGCTTTTGAGTTATGGTGCTGGAGGAGACTCTTGAGAGTCCCATGGACTAGAAGAAGATCAAACCTATCCAATCTGAAGGAAATCAGCCCTGAGTGCTCACTGGAAGGACAGATCCTGAAGCTGAGGCTCCAATACTTTGGCCACCTCATGAGAAGAGAAGACTCCCTGGAAAAGACCCTGATGTTGGGAAAGATCGAGGGCACAAGGAGAAGGGGACGAGATGGTTGGACGAGCGTTCTCGAAGCTACTAACATGAGTTTGACCAAACTGCGGGAGGCAGTGGAAGATAGGAGTGCCTGGTGTGCTCTGGTCCATGGGGTCACGAAGAGTTGGACACGACTAAACAACAACAACAGGACAGATCTGGATTGTGGCTAATGTCTTGCGTATATCACTTCCCAAAATGGTGGTGGGAGCACACAAGATGCAGAGTAAAGGGGATTTTGTACATAGCTATAAACTATCAATCTTAAGTATCGGTATATTAGATTCCACTTGGAAATCTCATTGTTCTTACTTACTTCCAGCAATTTTGTTAGGGCTACTGTATTTTCTTATTCTAGTCACTAGTATGACTAGCATTATTTCCTGGCAATTGGTTATTGTATGACCTTGCAATATGTCCAGAACACCTTGTAGTGTTTAAAGTAATTTCGTTTTATCCTTATTGCACCAATATAAATGAGCAAATGGGAGATGTCTTCATTTGATAAGTTTCGCTGCAGGAACATGACCGGTGCTAATAGGTTTACCTCTGAACTAAATAGAGTATTCATTTATGCTGAATGCTCACTTCACTTGAGTTATGGCTCAGATCTGCACAAGTACAAATGGCTTAATCTAACAAAATGCATGTTCTGATCAACATAAGAAAACAGTCTAAAGAAGCAATTATGTTAAGAAAAAATAGTTTGAAGCAACAAATGTGTCCATAAATAAGAATAAAAAATTGTTCTGTTATCCTAAACACATTTTGTTACTGGGTATAGCAAGACTCCTTTTTGAGTAAACATGCACAGGAATGAGCATTTATTTAATCACAGCCTTCCTTCCTTCCTTCCTTCCTTCCTTCCTTCCTTCCTTCCTTCCTTCTGTAAACAACCTGGTCAGCTTCACCATTGTCATTTCATAGTCACTAATATGGAACAATAAAATAAAATTAGCAGTAAATAGAACTCAATCAGTGGAATCAGCGCTACTACAGGTGCCACATACATAATACGTGCTCCACATTTGTAAAAACTCGTTCATAGTAGCACCTACTCTTTGGAACTCCCTGTTTGTTGAGATCATAACTACACCCTTCCCCTCTCAGGGCACAGTGGGAGTGTGTCTCACAGTGGGAGTGTCTCTCTAGCAAACTAACAGGAAAACTCTATAAGCTTCAGCTCCTATCATGTGTCTATCTAGCAATACTGTAATCGTTGGTTTGACTACACTTTAAGTATCCTACAGATTCATGATATGCCATGTGGCTTTTCCCTACCTCCCATCAGATGTCAAAGAGATAAACAACTACCTGACATTCAGAAGACATCTTAAAGCAGCCCTGTTCAGGGAAGTTTTTAATATTTAATGCTGTACTGTTTTTAACACTTGATTGGGAGCCGCCCAGAGTGGCTGGGGAAACTCAGCCAGATGGGCGGGGTACAAATAATAAATTATTATTATTATTATTATTATTATTATTATTATTATTATTATTATTATACCTTCTGTTTCCATCTCTTCTTACTGCTTCCTTTCCTCTTTTCTTCCCATATTAAGGGTGAGGGCGATATGAGGAACTTAATATGTCTTCAGTGATGATGCCCCAATGCCAAAAAAAATATCAAATAAATCTTATTAGCTATAGATCTGTTCGGGCGTCCCTTCTCACATGCTCCCCATTGCATGAAGAAAGAGGAGGCTGTTTGCTGGCACCACCCTTTGGTTGGCTCCCAAGGCATTGGAGGGTAAAGACCTGCTATGGGAAACCTGCTCTAGTCATGTAAGTTCTCATGCAATTTAGAACTTTGATTAGGCAGTGTTCCCCCTCTGTGAACTGCACTTGTGCACACTGCTGATGATGTTCAGTTCCAGTGTATGGAGGTGTTAGGGACTGGACATTGGAGGAGGAATAGTGGAGAATGCATCCCCCTTCTCCCAAACCTTCCCAAGAAGAGGAGGACAGTATAGATTTACAACGGTGGTTTGCAGAGGGTCACAGCTCGGAGATAGAAGAGGGGCAAAGCTGGGAAAGAATGGGAGAAGCAGAGCAAGAACAGCTGGTTGACATGTCATCACTAGAGAGCATTCCAGACCCCCCCTTTCTCCCAGAACCTGGCGAGCAATGAAAGTGGGAGAGCAGAGAGCCCAGAGGCAATTGTCCCTAAGCAGACACCATAAAGGGGTGGGTAGGGTTGTTGATGACTGAGAAGGGAAGGGGGGGAGGAGATTACTCAGAGCAATGCCATTACCCAAGAGGCAGCATTTCTATGTCTTTCTCTGTGAATATTGAATAAAAGACATTGGTGAGAGCTTCTTGTCTTCTCATTACTGGCAGCCGGTCGTGAGGGAGGGGGGTCAGATTCCCTGAAGCCTGACAGGAGGATGGCAGGGCCAAACCACAAAATGGAGATCGGCAGGGCTAGGGATTTTAATTGTTTAGGATTTTAATGCAAGCCTATCTGATTTGCACCCTCCAAAACGATATGAAAGGCAAAACACAGCTATCCTCTGAAATTTGCACTGCTCCGACTTTTGTGATGCAGTTCTCCCCTCAAAAATCACTGGACCTATAAAAAAATGCACACGTTAGTGAAAATAACATATAGAATAGAGACTTCCGGGTTGGCGCCATCGGCAATGGCGGAATTCCTCTGACCGGGAGGAATTTGCCCCGTGGAAAAATTGGGTCTAGCCGCCACGGCGAAGGTGGAGACCCGTAAAAATTACAGGCGGGAGAAGCCTGTGAATGTGGGATTCAGCGGGCACCTTCTGCGCCTCCCCTACTTGCGGGGAAACCCATTTTCGGGTCTCCGGAGTGACGTGGGGTGAGTGGCGCGGTGCTTCGAATCGTCTGCTTCTTCCACGTAGCGAAGCCGCACAGCCGTTGCCGGAGAGCGCTGACTTTTTCCTGTGGACAATTTGACCTTAAAGTAATTACCCGTGAGTAGAGCTGAAACGGGAGAATTGGATTTCTAAAAGTATAATTTGGTATCGAAGCGGGGAGGTTCAAAACTGGAAGTCCGCCTCCCCCTTTTGTAAATAGACTGAGGCAATGAAGCTGCAAGCTGGAGTCCTGGAAAGTCTTTTGTAAAAGATTAAATTTCCATCGGTAAAGAACAAAACCCCCCTTTGGAGGCAGGAGAAGAGGGGGGGGAGTTGTGGACTGAATATGCCTGCAGGAGAGAGTGAAGAGATCTAAAACACCACTGCTCTGACCCTGGAAACGGGCTGCTAGTAGGTCTGACGCACTTTGGAATGTTCATTGACAGCGTTTAGAACGTTCATTGACAGCTAGTTAAACAAGAGAAATACATTGTTTCTACTGTTTCCAGCTGCTTTAAAAAGGAGTAAAAGTAACTGAAAATTGAAACTAACTTGAAACTAATTTTCGGATTGTTTAAAAGAGGATACTATTGACTATTGCAAATAGAAACTGTTTCCCCCTAGTGGAAGCCTTTGAAACCGGTTGCTTTACAAGAGCTGGACTAGGGGAATTTCCAGCTACAAGTTAAAAACCGTGAGACTCTGGGACTGACCTTGATCTTTTAAGTGTTATGGTAAATGGAAGAGGAAAAACAGACCAGTCAACTGCTGACAAAACATTAAGGTCTGGGAGGACTTGGCAACAATCCAGGAGAGGTTCACCATCAGCCCCCCCTGCTTTTTCTGAGCCTTTGTACCAGTATATGTAAAACCAAGAGAAATGTTGACAGAAGAGGCTCTAGTGGCGGGATTATTTAAGATAAATGATTCATTGGATCAGCTTCACAGGAAAATGGACACGATAAATGCGAAAGTGGATGTTTCAATCATTAAAACTAACCTAAATATAGAAAGTATAAATAATACTAATATAGAAACTACCCAGAAATTGACACAGGAACCTATTTCAATATGGCAAACTGCGGAGGAGGCCAGGGAAAAACCTGTTGTTGCTGAATGTAAAGAAACACAACTGGAGAGAAAAAGCAAGAGAACCCCAGCCCTACAGAAGCAACTTGATGAATATAAGTTGACGCTTGCTATGGCTGAACTCAAAGAAAAACAGACGAATTTGAGGATTAGAGTTCACCTTTGGTGGACATGCCCAAGGATTAAGACACTGGGAGATGATTCATAATGAAATGAAAAAGGTATTTAAATATACCTTTTTGAAGAAACCACAGGCCTTTCTCCTGGGCATGGTCGGCCAATTGGTGTTAAAGAAGGATAGAACTCTTTTCACGTATGCAACAATAGCAGCAAGAATACTCATTGTGACGTACTGGAAGACACAAGATTTATCTATCCGGGAAGAATGGCAGATGAAGTTGATGGACTATATGGAATTGGCGGAAACGACTGGCAGAAATCTGAGACCAGGGAGAAGAGACAGTGGAAGAAGACTGGAAAAAGTTTAAGACTATTTATAGAAATATTGTAAAAATAATGAATGTTAGAAAAATGTTGGAATGAAGTTATATGGCTTTAGTAGAAATGCTATAAGGAATTAAGTATAAATAGATTAATAGAGTATTAAAGGGAAAAATAAGATTAGAATATGTTAAGATAATTATAGGATAGAAAACAAAGAAAGAGGGAAAGGAATTGCTGAAACAATTAATAGAAGTGGAATACAAAAAGGGAGGTGTGAGGAGGTCGTGGCAATAAGGCAATGAAAGTTAAGATATTGAAATTGTTTTGTGTTTTAAATGGTTTGTGTCTTGTTTTGTTAATCTTATGTTTTTTCTTTCCTTTCTTTGCTTTTTCTTTTTTCTTTTTTCTGTTTTACTGTGTTTAAATGGTTGGAAAATCAATAAATATTATTTTTTAAAAAAGGAAATAACATATAGAATACACTATATCATTTGCAAAAAAAAGGAGTATATATCAGGAGACATTTGTACTATAATGCTTATGAATTTTCAGGAAGCGTTTTTAACGAAAAATGTCACAATCAAATGCAGAAACGTAAAGAACCAATGGCTGGAAAAATAAGAAAGAAACTCTTCTATTCATCCATTACTAGTTGAGGCCAAAGAGCACATCCTCTCTTGTGTGATGGAGTGAATGAATGCGAGGTAGGAGTGCCTAATGGGACTTATTGTGAGGTGCTATGATGTCATCGCGTTCCTTCCAGGAGCCCTGATTGGCTAGGTTCACACACAGTAAAGAAACTCTGTCAAATTAAGATATGGCACAGACGTAATAGCAGATGGGG
The DNA here is from genome assembly GCF_964106645.2 of Podarcis pityusensis. Classification (NCBI taxonomy): domain Eukaryota; kingdom Metazoa; phylum Chordata; class Lepidosauria; order Squamata; family Lacertidae; genus Podarcis; species Podarcis pityusensis. The sequence continues at coordinate 36,075,649 of NC_138037.1, forward strand.
CATGGGGAACTTGAAAGAATAGAAAGGAAGTATTTGGTGTGTGCGTTTTTCATAGACCTTTTGGTCCCTCTCGGCTACAGCAACATTTTTCATCTAAGAATCGAACTTCATGAAAATTGAGCCACCACAGTAACAGCTGCCATTCACTGCACGATCGTTTGCAAAAACCTCCAAGGAGCCTGCTTCTACATATCACTGTTTATGCCAGATAAAATATTGCTCCCACGCATCAGGCAGTGGGGGGAAAGTGTAGGTTTTGTGTGTAAGAGAGAGTCCAGGTTGCAGACCTGCGGCATTGCCAGAACACATTGCTTCCTTCATCCCAGATCTACTTTGCAGAAGTCAAAGTGCTGCTGTCCAAATTGCTTGGCTGCTGTTTTGTTTGAATGTGTCCTGCAGTGATTTCTGAACAACCAGTCAGGGGATGGGTTGTCAGATCTTTGGGTAGATGAGTTGCCAGGCAATCATTTGCAGATGGTGGAGGAACAGCAGGGAAAGGCGGGTATGAAACTCCATTTCTAAGTTGGGGTAACTGGGACCTGACAATAGGATGTGAAACATGGGACAAAAGTGCTTTCTTTGTAAAGAGTGTAGGAATTACTGTCATAAGGCCTGTATTTTCAGACAGTGCTCTGGTTGTTAAAGCACTTTGGAAAGTGGAACATTTTCTTCTTCTTTCTGGTGCCTGGAAAATGTACACAGATTTAAAAGGCAAACTGTACTTCTTAGGCTGTACTTGATGCAAAGTAACCCTCACCCTGTAGATGAGAAATATTAAAATGTTGATTGGATTCTTTAAAGGCAGATTTCAATCCTGGTTACTGCTGCTGCTGCTGGGGCAAATGTGGGCTTCTTCAGTCAAATGGATTTTAAATGTGTTCTGAACAGAGTGGGAACTGAGAGCAAATTAGATTATCATTAATTTTGGGGGTGAGGGGGAGGTTCAGTGTCCCAGTATATCTGTGAGATACACGTTGCTTTTTCTAAAATGTAAAATATAATAACCTGAACACTTGAAGAAAAATCACAACATGAGCCAATATTCAGTTTTGTGTTTTATTGCCTTGGTTTTCTGGGCTTCACAGATACCTCTGTTTTGCATCCTTTGGACCACAGAGGGTGTTTCCATGGTGACAAATAGATGTTACATTTATTTACTGGGCAGCCGGGAATGACAATGTCAGCGAATGACATTTCTGTTCTTTTCTTTCTTTTCCAGCTGAGATTTGTTTTAGTTAATGAAATTGGCAAAAGAAAGGGCAGCTATTTCTCTCTCTCTCCCCTTCTCTTTACTCTCCCCCCCCCCCCATTGGTGTGGTGAAAATAAACAGCAGTTAATTTGACTCTGTAATTCTCTGAACAACACTTTGGAAACCTCTGGCTCCATTCTTTATGCAAATGGCTCGTGATATGCAGACGTCGGCGGCAAAGTGAAAAGTAAATTTCAGATCTTACCCATGGGAAAGGACAGAAATACTTTCAGCCTTCATGTGTGCCCCTTCACTTTCACAGATTTGTCATTGTTAATAGTCCCATCGCATTGGCTTTCCAAAAGAAAGGTCAACAAGATGCTTGGTTGATGCAAACTGGGCCCTTGATACAAATGCACAGGGGAGGGCGGGGAGGGCAAGGTCCTCGGGTTTCCAGCAAATCCTGATCCTTCAAATTAAGATGGGTTTGTTTTTTTTAAAGGTATCTCTTTCTTAAGGTAAGCACATGGACAACAACAACAATGATTGAGGGAATGCATCACCATAAAAGGATGAAAGAGGACACATATTTGCATAAAATGCACACCCCCCCATGTATTTGTACACGTGCTGGTTTACAAGTAATTACTTTAGTGTGAATAGAAATACAATACATCTCACCGTAGTGGGAAAAACTAGAGGACCTGCGTTTCTGCTCTGTCTGCTGACCAGGTATTAACTTTTGATGGGCAGCTTCAAGGTCCTTCTCCTTTTCTCCCTCTCTTCTTGTGGGTTTTTAGAATCTTTTAAATGGACTTGGACTGGACAAATAAGAAGTGTGTTGTCCACCCAACCACCCATCATATACAGGACAATTTTCTGCAAAGTAGGACATGTTGTCGCCCTATTCTGAGTCACATAGAGATAATCTTTTTTTTTTTTAATAATTTTTATTAACTGGCCAATCACATCACATTAAATCATATCACATAAATTCTGAATTACAAAGCCGAATTTTAAATTTTGTTGGGGGGACCCATATTTCAAGATCCGAAGGGGAATTCTGATCATCTTCTTGCTGCTGCGTTAATGTCCCAATCAGTCCAAATCAGTCCAAACAGAGTTCATAATTCTATCCCATCTTATCTTGCTGTTTCCACATCACATCCAAATTGTTTCTTTTGAAGTTCTTGCATCTAGTGGCGCGAATCAGGGACGGCATCCAGGAGTGCCGAAATCCCACAGGGGGGCTTTGTGCCTAGTGCCCCCACCCCCACAAATTCGGGGGTGGTATAGGGCACAGCAGGCAAGGGCCGTCCCCCCCACAATCCTGGGGGGGGTTAAGGAGGCTAATTACCCCCATCATAGCCTCCAAATTACCTCGTGTGGGTCGGAGAGATGTTATTGTCAGCCATCTTCCGATGCGCCCCCTAGTGGCCCCCCCAGAGAAAATATATGCACATAGAGATAATCATTTGGGGTTTGGCAGGATGTCACAGCCTCTTCCTGCTCACTAAGCCCTGTTACCTCTTCAGCTTCCAACACCTCCTCCTTCCAACCTGCTCTCTCTTCTCCCTCTGACTGCTCCTTGTCATCCCACCACCAATCCCCTGGCTCTGAGCCTTCTTTCCTTGGGGGTTCCCCAGCTAGTGTCCTCCCCACTCCTCTGTATCCAGCCGGTCCACGACAGTTCGTGTGTTGTTTGGAAACGTGTGAATTCAGTAGGTTCACCTGTAAATGAAAACTGACTCAAGTTTCTCCACCTGTCAAGGCTTCAGGGAATCCTATCACTCCCCCAGTGGGATGCCAAGAAGCAGAAAAACAAGAAGAGTTCTTACCAAGTAGTTTATTCAATATTCACAGAGAGACGAAGGAATTCAGTCTGAGTAAAGCTCCACCCGCTCAGTCCCTCCTATTCTACATCACCCCGGCTGATCTGTGCTTTCTGCCTCTGAGTGTGATGGCCTGGGACTCGGACTCAGATGCTGAACCTGAGGGATCCCAGCCTGCACAGGATTCCCTGCCTCCAGAACCAGCTGAGCCAGGGTTGGGGCATGAGCCTGAAGGGTCCTCACCTGTGCTGGATCTTCAGGTGCAGGCATCAGGTGAGTCTGCTCTGGTTGCTGAGGTGATGGAGAACCCATTGCCTGCAGGTGTTCCACTCTCAGCCCCGTCAGAGGAAGCTGAGGTTGCCTCTGGATCCAGTAACCCTCCAGCCTCTCCTGAGCTACAGAGGCTCAGGGCAGAGAGGTGGAGGGAACTAAGTTCCCGCAGGAGGATTGCTCGCCTCCAGGCCAGGAGAGGTGAGTCACCAGAGGATCGGGGCCGCCCCATGCCTTGGGGCAGATAAAAGCTGGCCAGCCCCAGTCCCAAGTTGTGGGAGCAACATTGTTGGTTGCTAGTTCCTGTCTGAACCGTGTCCTGCTTTCCTGTCTGAGCTCCTGACCCGTCCTGGCTCCCTGCTTGCATGCCTGTTCCTGACTACACCCTGCCCTGCACCCAGCTTCAGCTACTACAGACTGCCTCCACGTTGCACCTTGACCATGGACTGGACTTGGACCTCGCCTCTCGGGTAACCCAAAGGACCAGCACACTGAGCTTTCTGTTCTACTACTCTCAAGGCTCGCCCGGTTCTGGGAGGGGGGGGTCAGGAATGCTTTCAAGAGACACTGAGTCTGTTAGCTGTCTCTCCCCTGGTATTTCTTCTTCCTGCTGCTCTCCCAATATTTCCCAGCTCCTCCCCTCTGCAGCCTCTGAACTATGACCTTCTGCAAACCACTGTTCTAAACCTATACTGTCCTCTTCTTCTTGGGAAGGTGCAGGAAGAGGATGGGGGCAGTTCCCACCATTCCTCCTTAGTCCAGCCTCTGACACCATCCTTCCCTGTGTGGATTGATGCTAAGAAGCTGAAAGGAAGAAGGCCCCAGGAGGTAGTGAGAAAGGAGCAGAAAGCCTTCAGAGACAGGTTACTGAAGGGCAGACGAACCAGAGATATACCTGAACACGAGAGAAGGCCTGATAGGAGGAAGAGGTCTGAGGAAAAGACTTGGTAACTGTGGGCTCTGGCTGTTGTCTTGCTGAAATGATTGCAGGCTATCAACATTGGTTCCAATTTGACAATAACAAATTATATGTGGAAATTATCCTGGGATAGGCAATGCAATTTTTATTCTTCGCAGAGCTGCAAAGCCAAATTTTCATTAAGTCAAAACTCAGTGGATCGCCTTCCCATCACAACGGTGTAATCTCAGTTCCAAACCTGCTATAGAAAAAAACATCCCACCTTAATTTCCAGTAAGAGATGCAAGGAGCAGAGTTGTAATGGAAGCTAGCAACATAAAAAAATATATATCAAATGAACGTATCCCCAGGCAACAGAGAGAATTATTAGACCAGTAACCATGGCAAGAAACGGCAATGTTGTTGTGCAATATATGACTCTGCAAAGAGGAGTACATTCCAGTGTCTCTCTGTTGTTCTGGTCTCCATGTCTGCTTCATTTCTGCCCGACAACAATTTGATTTTAACTGGCAACTGGTTTTCGGGTTAATTGTTAAAGAATTTGTGCTGTCATCCTTCGTGTAATTATCAACACTGGCGTGGCCATTTGCTTAGGAGGAAACAGAATGCAAAAGTTCATAAACGCTGTGCCCCCGAATGCTACTAATTTCATTTATTTTCCACTCGGGTTTCAACAGAATCATAGATATACTGAAAGTGGACATTCTCTTCCTCTAAACCAGACCTAACTTGAGGCCCAGAAATGTGGGAACAGGTCCAGTGGCTGCGAAGATGAGCTGAGAATGCATACCCTCCAAAATGTTCATCCCCCCCAAACCGGGATGTAAGCAGGGTCACACCAGACAGCCTTCTGGTCCAGCGCTCTTGTATGAATCAGAAGGTTCCGGAAGGCACTCTGGCGCAACCCTACTGACTCACGCCAGAGTGATTGACTTTTGGTCAAGTGCTCTGGCACGACAGAGACAATTGCAACAGGAGAAACATCACCAAACACAAAGAAATGAATAAAGGACATCTATAAAATGGATCTTGCACTGTGTTACTAATGTGAGAAGCAACCCTGAGTCTACCCTTGGTTTCTACTTTGCAGTCACGGTGCTTTTGAAAAGAAGCCTTGATATAGGACTTCCGGGTTAGCGCCTCCGGCAATGGCGGAATTCCTCTGATCGGGAAGAACCCGCTCCGTGGAAATCAGGGTCTGACCGCCACGGCGAAGGCGGAGACCCACCAAAAACCACAGGCGGGAGAAGCCTGTGGACGTGGGATTCGGCTGGCACCTTTTGCGCCCCCCCACTCGCGGGGAAACCCGGTTTCGGGGGTCCAGAGCGACGTGGGGTGAGTGGCGCGGTGCTTTGAATCGACTGCTTCTTTCACGGAGTGAAGCCGCATTGCCGTTGCCGGAGAGCGCTGACTTTTTTCCTGTGGACAATTGGATTTTAAACAACTACCCGTGAGTAGAACGGAAAATTAGACCTTAAAACATCTTAATTTGGCACCGAAACGGGAAGGTTTCATTTTTTTTTATAAGATATTTATTAAGGTTTTTCAAATATTACAATATAGAAAAAGAAAAAAGAAAAATGCAAAAATAAAAATAGTTAAAAACACTTCATTCTTTCCATTACTTATCCTTCATTTGCTTATTTCCCAGACCTCCTCACGCCTCCCTTTTTTGTATTCCAGTTCAGTTTGTTAGTTCAGCAAATCCCTCCCCTCTTTGTATATCCTAGTCGTTAATCGTAAAGTATTATAATTTTAAATTTTTACCTATTAATAATCCATTTTTTCATACTCCCTTATAACATTTCAGCTAAAGACCACTTAGTTTCAATCCAACATCATTCTAACATTCATTAATTTTGCAATATTTCTGTAAATAATCTTTAAACTTTTCCCAATCTTCTTCCATCGACTCTTCTCCCTGGTCTCGGATTCTGCCAGTCATTTCCGCCAATTCCATACAGTCCATCACCTTCATCTGCCATTCTTCCAAGGTGGGTAGATCTTGTGTCTTCCAATACTTTGCAATGAGTATTCTTGCTGCTGTTGTGGCATACATAAAAAAAGTTCTATCCTTCTTTGGCACCAATTGGCCCACTATGCCTAGGACAAAGGCCTCTGGTTTCTTCAAAAAGGTATATTTAAATACCTTTTTCAGTTCATTATAGATCATCTCCCAGAAAGCCTTAATCCTTGGGCACGTCCACCAAAGGTGAAAGAATGTACCTTCATTTTCTTTACATTTCCAACATTTATTATCAGGCAAATGATAAATTTTTGCAAGCTTGACTGGTGTCATGTACCACCTGTATATCATTTTCATAATATTCTCTCTTAGGGCATTACATGCCGTAAATTTCATACCTGTGGTCCACAACTGTTCCCAGTCAGCAAACATAATATTATGTCCAACATCTTGTGCCCACTTAATCATAGCAGATTTCACCGTTTCATCCTGAGTATTCCATTTCAACAGCAAGTTATACATCTTTGACAAAATCTTAGTTTTGGGTTCTAACAGTTCTGTTTCTAGTTTTGATTTTTCCACCTGGAAGCCAATTTTCTTATCCAAATTGTATGCCTCCATTATCTGATAATAATGAAGCCAGTCTCGCACTTTATCTTTTAATTTCTCAAAGCTCTGCAATTTCAATTTGTCTCCTTCTTGTTCCAAGATTTCCCAATATTTCGGCCGAAACGGGAAGGTTTCAAGCAGAAAGTCCGCCTTCCTCTTTTGTAAATAGATAGAGCAAAGACGCTGCAGGCTAAAGTCTTGGAGAGCCTTTTGTAAAGGACTAAATTTCCATCAGTTAAAATTATTAAACCCCCCTTGGAAGCAGGAGAAGAGGGGGAAAATTTTAGATTGCCTAAGCCTGCAGGAGAGAGAGTGAAGAAAGACAAATTGCCACCGTTTTGAACCTGGGAACGGGCTGTCAGTAAGTTTGACGTTTTGGGAAAGTCCATTGACTGTGAATAAAACGTATGTTGACAGATAGTTAAATAAGAGAAATAAATTGTTTCCATTGTTTCCTTTTGCACTTAAAAAGGAGCAAAAGTAACTGAAAGATTGAAAGTAACTTTGTTGCTGGATCTGCGTTTAAAAGGACGGATACAAATAGAAATTGTTTCCTCTAGAGGGAGCTTTTGAAACTGTTGCAGGAGTGGAGCTGGGGAATTTTCCAGCTGCAGAGATAAAAGACCGTGAGAATCAGAGATTGACCTTGGACAAGAATGTCGACAGAAGAAGACTTAGTGATTGCATTTTGCAAGATAAGTGTTTTATTGGAACAGCTTCATGAGAAGATGGATGTGATGACTATTAAAATTGATAATTTGGGACAAAAAATGACTAATTTGGGACAAGAAGTGAATATCTATACAGAAACTACTCAGGAATTGATCCAGGAATCTACTTCGACATGGCAAGTTGTGGAGATGAGGGAGAAAGTTATTGTAGAACCTCAAGTAATACAAGTGGAGAGAGCCTCAGTCTTACAGAGACAATTTGATGAATATAAGCTGTTGCCTTCTATGTCTGAATTTAGAGAAAGCCAGCTGAAACACGTTCTGAAATATCTTTTGGACTTTAGTTTTGACTATGGAGAATGGGCTGACCAGTCGAGAAGGAATAAAGACATTGTTAGGTTGGAGCTTCCCCGAGATCTACTCCTCAATGTTAAAGGAAGGAAATTAAGAATAAGATCAGCAGAAGATAAAGTAAAGTGTATGTATAACTATGAAGAAGATCTGCAGAAGGGACATGGAAAAGAGTTAAGAGCCTTGGACAGAAGATCACCAGGTTGATGGACCATATGGATTGATAGAAAGGACTGGCAGAATCCGAGACCAGGGAGAAGAGACGGTGGAAGAAGATTGGAAAAAAGTTTTTAAAATTTATTTATAGAAACATTGTAAAATTAATGAGTGTTAGAAAAATGTTGGAATGAAATTACACGGCTTTAGTAGAAATGTTATAAGGAGTTAAGTACAAATAAGTTTTAGGGTATTAATGGTAAGATAAGGTTCAAATAAATTATGATAATTATATGATAGAAAATTGTGAAGGATGGAAAGGATTTGCTGAAACAATTAATAACTAGAACACAGAAAAGGGAGGTGTGAAGAGGTCGATGAAACAAGTTAATGAAAGACAAAGATATGGAAATATTGCATGTGTTTTTAATTGTTTTTGCTTTCACTTTTGTTTTGATGTATTGTATCTTTTCTTTTTTCTTTTTTTATGTATAGTATTGATTTGCATTGTTTATTTTTTCTTTCTTTTTTTCTTTTTCTGTAATCTTTAAACCTTTAATAAATATTATTTTTTTTAAAAAAGAAGCCTTGATATAAATATACCTAGGGTGAAGTCAAGCAGATCTCAGGAAACTTTGGTTGCATCTCCAGCTCAAATCATGCTGAGCTTGAGTCCAACAGCTTAGGTCTCAGATTGCTGTTATTGGCATCCACCTGCCTTGGGAGACAATGGAAGACCACACCTTTGGTGGTAAAGTCAAACTATTGGAGAGTTACAGCTGTAGAGACTGATACAGGAGAGACATGTTTTATTGCAGGTGGGGCAGATGAAGACACCCAGTTTTGTTGCTGGTGTTTCTTCTATTTGCACTCCTCCCAGCAGTCATTCTGTCTCTGGCCTCTGATGTGGATGCATGACCTGGCTGTTTGTCTCCAGGCACTGCAATTGTCTACAAGGGATTCCAATATGGCGGGGTTAATGTTGCCAGTCTTCATGCCTTCTCAGATTGTAATGTGCACAATGAGGACTAAGGTGCAGTGTCCATCTCTAGGGATGGAGGAGAATTTTGTTTGCCAGCATCTAAAACCAAACTGACCAAACTTGCACCTTAAGACATGCATCGGAATGCATATCCTGAAGATTTTGCACATTTAGATGCACATTTAGACACACACTGAGATGCAATACATATTTAAGTAAGCAATCAATTATGAATTTTTGTATGGGCTTTGAAAATTAAAACATCACAGATTAATGTGGAAGCACAACAGAACAGACTTATGGACTTCCGGGTTGGCGCCATCGCCGAATGGCGGACTCCCTCCGAGCTCCGGAGGGAGTCGGCTCGGCAGGGGCTGGGTCCTACCGCGCCGGCGACGCGGGGACCCTTAAAAACCACGGGCACGGGGCCCGTGGACATGGGGACTCGGCTGGTACCGTCAGCGCCCTCCCGACTCGTGAAGGAGCCTTTTTAAAGGCTACGGATCGGGTGCCTGGGAGTGGCGTGGTACTTTGAGTCTATCGCTTCCCCTGCCGAGTGCAGCCGCATGCCATTCGTCGGAGAGCGCTGGCTTCTTCCATTTGAAATTCGGACATTTAACAAAAACCCGTGAGTAATTGGGTAACCGGGTACAAAAGGAGGAAAAAAAAAAAGGAATTTTTTTTTTCGGATTCGGCACGAGCGGGGGGGATCTAAAAAGGAAGTCAGTCCCCTCCCTGATTGTAAACATGCTAAAACAAGGACTGAGAAACCAAGATCAATTCAGAAGTTTATTGCTGATTAAAAATACCAAATTCCACGATGGAATCATTACAAGAATTGTGCTGGAGGAGAGTCGAGGGTGAGAGGGAAAAGGCAACCCCCCCCCCCGGGAACCGGGGCGATTCAGAGAACCTGGTGGAGAGAGATGGAGAGTTTGACAGCTGTCAAAGTAGCTGTCAAATCTTGAGAATATAAAGAGGACTTTGCTACGAGTATTTTGCTGGTTAATTTTGATACAATTGGATATAAATATGGATACAAAATGTCGGGTGGAAAAAGAAACAACAATTTGACTTTTGGATGAGAGGACACAAAGTTATTGCAATCCCTCTAGAGGGGCTTTGGGACATTACAAGCGGCGTATATGGAAAACTACTCTGGGATGTGTACTACTGGTCTTAGCTCCTGGGAAAGTAGCAAAACTGAAATATTTGTTTTGTCTACAGAGGTGACAACACAATAGAATCTTTCTATTCAAGTAAGCTCCTGAATAACAAACCTCTGTAGTGATACTAGATTTCAGAATAAGAATGGTTTTGCAGCTGAACAAGACAGAAACCTGAGAAAGTAAGAAACAAAAGAGTAAAGGACCAACTACGCCACGGCAAGAACAATGGGAGGAGTAACAATGATCAAGGGAAATTAAAGGCCTCGATTAGACTGGACTTTTGAAATTAAACATCATCAAAACAAGTAAATTTAAAGAAAACCGGCAAGATGAATTGAGAAAGTTTGGCTGTGGACTTGAGACCTCCAGGCCGACAACATACAGACTGATGGACATAGGGAATCTAAACCGGGGAAGGGAGGGGGAATTCTAGAATCCAAAGGCTATGTAATCAACTTCTGGAACCTTCTTCTATTTTCTATCTTTTAAATTTTTTTTTTTATATATATATAACTTTGGTATTTTGATTTAACAAGTTTGGAAAAAGAAAAAGAAAAGGGGGAATTCGTGGAAGGAAACGGGGTAGATTTTGGGGAAAAAAATCTTTGTTCTATTTTGTTAAAGGTGAGGAGTGATGTTAAGATTGTAATTTAAATTGGCTATTAGGCATAACATATTAGGTTAAATTGGGAATGAGAACTTGTGGAACCAACGTAGGGAAAGGGGAATACAGTCGGGAGGGGAAGGAGGGAGTCCCAGAAAGAAGGTTATGAAAATAAGGGTTTAAAATTGGTCTCTTTTCTTTCTTTTCTTTCTTTATCTTTTCTATCTTCTTTATTCTGTTATTATTGGAAATTTTAATAAATATGATTAAAAAAAAAAAAAACAGAACAGACTTATGAACAAAGACTTACAAAACTGGCACAGAATGGAAATAGATTGACCCACCCTAGATTTTAGACCAGCTATTACATTACTACTGAGCACCCAAAGAATATGGACGTTGCAGAGCAAAGCCTCATCTTTTTCTCCATTTGAAAGAATTCATTTCCACTCAAGTATATATATTATGGCTTCATCATCTGCTGCTGTCAGGTTGTTCTCTTTCTGGCTTGTTAGCTGAAATTCAGAGCCAATGTTTCACACACGGTGGAGAGGCCAAGTGACCGGACAACGCAATAATTCAGCCGGTATTACCATAGCCATTGAGGCTGGGACCACCATACTCCACCCTTTATTTCAGCAGTGTTAAATAAAAAGGAATCCCAGCTGGATCTCGAAACAGCAACCTATTTAGAAACAGGGGCCCTTACAAGAAATCGAAATGTGCACGCTTTCTGAGTTCATTTTGTACCCCGGTCTCTGTCTCTAGGGTGGAACGCACGGCCACAACTGTAATCTAAAAGGCCACTAAATCATTTGGTGTCTCAGACATTCTAGCGCCTTTTAGCGTAGCTAATTTCTTTCATATATTAAGCCCTGCACTACTTTCTGCAACCGTATTTTGTAAACGATTGTCAATCTTTAAATTTAATAGCATCTGTAGCTTCCAGCGAATTAATCATCTATGCAGTTATGGAAAGAGGCTGATTTAGAGCTGAGATGATCAGAATAAAACCCAGCAATATGCAAAAAAACCCCACAAAAAAACAAAACCCAATTTCAGTATTAAAAGAAAGAGATCTAGAAACACTCTAGATCAGCCTTTCTCAACCTGTGGGTCCCCAGATGTTGTTGAACTACAACTGGCTAGCAAGGCCAGAGCTCAGGGATGATGGGAGTTGTAGTCCAACAGCATCTGGGGACCCACAGGTTGAGAACCACTGCTCTAGATGCAAGAAAGTAAGTTTCTCATATTTACTTCCTGGGCATCAAGCCCAGTGTGGTTAGTTAATTACTAGTAGGAGAACTTCAGGGGATGGGTTGGGGCTGAGATCAAAGGGGATGTGTTTCCTTTTCTCCACAGCAAATCAGTTATTGGAGGCAGGGAACTGGACTCGGGTGTTTTCTCCGGGCTGAATCCCCACAGCAGCCACTTTCCCACCACTGCAACCACTCCATCCCTGAACTTAATGTTAAGGAGTAGGGAATTAGGCTCAGAGACAGCAAGCCAACAGGATGTCCCTAAGCATACTTCCTAGTCCCTGAAGCCAGTTGCATACATTAGGAACCTAATGTGTATGTGTGTCAGGGACTGGGCTGAACAGGAGGGCTGGGAAGTGTCCCCTCGGTCTGCTTGGCTCTTCTTGGAAGAGGAGGAGGAGTGGGAAGATTCGTCCCCTTTGTCTCCAGCAGTTTCAAGAGGAGAAGGAGACAGGGCTGAATTACAACTGAATGAGGAAATGCCTAGTTACAAGATAGTGGAGGAGGGGAGGGGAGGGGAGTGAGAGAGCAGCCAGCAGTGACCTCCCTGGAGAATCTGGGAGATCCTCCTTCTTCTAGGGCTCACCAATCCCTCTGCATTCAAGAACAGAGAAAGCAGAGGAGTGTAACTCCTGGGACTTCCCATAGGTACTCAGGATGTTGTTGGGGGTGGAAGGGGAGGTAACATCTCCTTTACGTGGAGACATGGATTCTGTTGGGATTTTTTCTACTATGTGCCATTTGATGCAGCTTCTCACAGAGGCAATTAAGAAGTTGGCTGAAGGCCAAGAAGACTGAGCAGAGAGAGTTATTCTGCCTAGAGATATGGAGCCTTGGATACAGCTCTACTATTGGTCGAGGTCTCCACATAGGCATGATGACTCGTGACCTTCCTTGCTGGATAGTTGGTTGGTCAGTGTGTGTTCTGAGAGTCATTTGGAGTTTGTTCAGTGAGAGAGTTAAGATCCGTATCTGTGTCCTGTATATAGTAACTTGTGAGTCTGATGTAAATAATAAACACCTATAAGTAATCAAGCTGCTGGTAGCAGCGTCTTGTTCCTGCTTCATCCTTCCTGCCTGCAACTGATTGCTTCTGGAAGTCTGCGTATGCTCTGCTATATTCGGCTGGGTCTGGCTAAGATCCTGCAACAAGTTAAAGTTGCGAAACACCAATAGATTCTTTGTCTTGTGACCAGATGAGTGAAGAAAAGCCATAAATATGAACTTGCTTGTTCTTCTTGCCTTTGATGCTACCAGGGGGTAGGGGCAGGGGGCAGGGAGAGGATTCTCCATGCCTGACAATGTGGGTTGGGGGAACACCTAGGAAATGTCTGTGCAGACTCTTAAAATCAAATCAAATCAGAGAGTAACATCATCATCATCAACAACAACAATCTGTACTGGCAAGGTGGTGGCCTGATGGTACCTCCATAAGGTACCTTGGGACAAAATTTGGAATGGCAGGAGTTCCAAGGATGTGGTTCTGATGGACTTCCGTGTCATAAATTTAAGATGGGGATGTTAACACATGTTGTCTAACCTCTTCATAAGGAATATGGAACTTGGTGTGCTCCAGATGTTCTGGACTACAACTCCCATCATCCCTGACCAATTGGCTTTTCTAGTTGAGGCTGATAGGAGTTGGAGTTTGACACCTAGTTGGCCACACGTTCTCCATCCCTGCTTTGCATCACTTTGGTTTGGATCCTCTGTTAGTCCAGTCACATTAAAAATAATGAAAATAACTAACTTAGGCCTGTTAATTTCAAATGGTTTACTCTGGCTAGGACTAAAGTTGGTGACCACTCTGGACTTATAAGATTTAAATGGGTTTGAAATGAGGCCATTAAAATTACTTTATTACAGCTGATGTTTGTAATTCAGAAGAATTGTAACTAAGAATAAAAATGGTCAAGGTCAAGATGGGTAGGAAAGCCCTCTTGTTATCACTTCAGGCATTTTCAACTGCAAATTTACAAGAAGAAATTAAATAGGAGGAGAAGGGCTTAAGAAAACACAACCTAATAATACCCCTAATAGCTAGCTATTTTTTTGTGCCATTTTCCCCTTAGGAAATGGTTGGCAAAGGAGGATGTGTTCTTGCAAAATTACATCTGGAAAGCCACTTTCAGTCCTTTGCCAGTAAAGGTAACACACTGACATGATGAGTTAATTCTAAGCTTTACGTCCCAAGTCTGCATTCCAAAATAATTATATATCTTGCAATAATATTACCCTCACAAAATCTAAAAAATGTTTTGCCAGATTATGAAAGAATATGCTTATACAACCTCTTGAGTTATTCTTACTGAACTGTAAAATTTGTTTCAAAATCCTGCTGAAATGTATAAGGAACTATTTAAAAAAGAATTAAGGATATGTTCCAAGCTTCCATGTATGCAATTGCTACCTTGGGTGGTAGGGCAAAGAGGCTGAACTTGTGCAGTCAGTAGCTGCAGGTGAGATGCTATGGGTGGGGCACCATTGTTCTCCTGTCTTTCCAACACAGACAGTAGCAGGCATTTCTCAGTAAGTTCTAGTGACCTGCTATGTTGGGAAGCCAGGAGAGCAATGCTGCCCCATTCACGGAGCTGCCTCATTGGCTGCTACTGCATTCAATGTATTTGAACTGAGCCAGGAAGGAAGGCAATGGACTTTTTAATGGGTTTTTATTATGGGTTGATAGGGAGGACTTTCCCTATTGGCAGGCCCTCTTTTTTTGTACAAGGATCTTGACAGGCTGCTAACATCTGATCTGAGCCTGAACAAACTTCTAAGCTAGCTGTCTGCAACCTCCAGAGGTCTTGAACTACAACTTCCATCATCCCTGACTATTGGCCACGTGGGAATTGGAGTCTAGGTACCTCTGGAGGACAGCAGAACGAGGAAGGTTGTTGTTGTTATTTTATTATTATTATTATTATTTATTAATTCAACTTATACACTGCCTTGTACCCGAAGGTCTCAGGGCGGTTCACAAGAAGACCACAACATATAAAATCAAACCAAAAGCAGTAACCCAATAACCTCCCTCCCACAAAAAGCCACATTCTAAAAGGGTGTTGGGTGTCAATAAGATCAACCAAAGGTCTGGTTAAAAAGGAATGTTTTTGCCCGGAGCCCAAAGGTGTGTAATGAAGGCACCAGGCAAATGTCCCTGGGGAGAGCATTCCACAGACGGGGAGCCACTGCAGAGAAGGCCTGTTCTTGTGCTGCCACCCTCTGGACCTCTCAGTGAGGGGGCACACAAAGGAGGGCCTCAGAAGATGATCTCAGGGACCGGGTAGATTCATATGGGAAGAGGCGGTCCTTGAGGTATTGTTCTAAGCAGTCTGGCAAATACAGCTATTTCAACCACACACACACACACACAATTAAAACAATTATAAATTAAAACTAAACAATTTAAAACAATTCCATAAAGAAAAAACAGTTAAAAATAATTCCAATACAGATACAGACTAGGAGAAAGGCTTGTTGGAAGAGGAAGGTATTCAGTAGGCACCAAATGCAGTAGAGTCCAATATTTGACAGGAGGGCATTCCAAAAGGCAGGTGCCACCACATTAAAGGCTCAGTTTCACATATGTGGGAATCATTTCCATGTCTGCAACTGAGGAAACAATGCAATATCATGCTCTCCAACATGTCGAGGTGAAAAACTGGGATGTGTGTCTTCTGGGGCTGTGCTCATGTATCCTGTGCGAGATTGCACCCACAAAGTGCTATTTTGGGGGGCAAGATCATGGCTCCCAAAAACGTGTTTGGGGGTGCTGTGCTCTTGCACAAAAGGATAGGATTCCTGATTTTGTGAGGACAGTTGAGAGGTATGCAAAGTTATTGCCTTACCTGCTGCATTCTCACCCTCCATCACCCAACAGTGCTAAGAAGTTTAAGAGAGAAGAAAGTATTTTAGCCTTACAGGGCTAAAATCTTCCTTACCTGCCATGCATTCTCACCCCTACGCAGACTATCACAGCAACTAGCCTGGAGAAGTGTAACTTGTATTTCTGACTCGAGGCATGTCTGTTGGCTAGCAATGACCACCAAGGCAAGCATTCTTAGGTATTATGAGATGAACATCCTCCTTAACAGCAGTAACATTATAAGACCATGAGCCAGTAATAAGCAGAACTTAACCATAGCAACATATATGTTACACACACACGCATGCACACGCACACATTTCCAGAAGCATTCCACGAGCGATTTTGTGATTTTGTGATTTTGCCAACATATATCTATTGAAAGCAGCCTCAGAAGAAATTGTATGGTAGAATGGTAGAATACAAATAATTGTGTGTGTTTATGTACTCATATATTGTAAATGATTCAAAGTTGCTCCTACATACAGTCTGTTAGTTTGCCAATAATTTTGCTTCTGTGAATGCAAAGCCAGGATACATCCACAAATACCTGTTCTAAGGTAAGAAGCAGATTACCGGGCTGTGGTGGGGGGGGAAATCTATTCCCGGAATCATTATACAGCTTCATTTTCTCACATAACATAACCTGTGACTGCAGATATGACCGGCATTCCACATTCGCAGAGTCTCACTGAACCGTGTGATAAGTTTTTCATTGCCATTAATTATTGAAACTCAGAAGGCTGCAAAAAGATGGGGTGTGCGTGTGTGAATGGAAACCATCTTGATTCATTGGCAAACTGACAAACATATGGCCTGTTTTGCAAACCTCAAGGTTTCTGTTTGGAGGAGGAGAGCATTAATTGCATATCAATTCTACAGAGAGTTCCAAAGCCAGTCATCATTGACTAGGATGTTGTGCCTGGCAATTCCCGTGCATCTTCCAGAGTAATAAACTAGAACCCTTTTTTGCACAGGCTTCCGACAATGAGAGCGATGCAGCCCTGGGAAGCCCATCAACACAGCAATGCATCAGGCCATTTTGCTTCTCGGCCGAGGTCTGCATGGTATGTGCATTAGTTATGCACAGCTGGAAGCTGGTTTCCAAAATCTGTTTCATGCTGTTTCTGGCAAACCACCAATCCTGCGTTACTCCCTCAATTGTCAGCTTGGCATTTCAAATTAGTGCTGAGCTGAAATGGAGGCATGCATGTCTGTTTGGGTGTTTTCCAGATTATTATTATTTATTTATTTTAAACCACCTAGAAAAGGCATCTCTCCCTTTACGGTAATTTCATCAACACTGCTTTGCAGAAGACTGAGGAAGTTTTCATAAGGGGTTACGTGCCGGGGGAAGGGGGAACACGACTCTCTAATGGGTGTACAGTGGTACCTTGGTACTCAAACGGCTTGGAACCCAAACACTGCAAACCCGGAAGTAAGTGTTCTGGTTTGTGTACTTTTTTCAGAAACCAAACATGCTCTGTTTTGAGTGTTACGCTTCTGATTTGAGTGCCACACTTCCATTTTCGGAGTGTTACGCTGACAATTTGAGTGTTACGCTTCCAATTTGAATTCAACACTTCCGTTTTGAGTATTACGCTGAGGTCTGTCTGTTTTTGCCATTTATTTTGAGTTTTTGTTTTTGCAGCTCCTTTTTTTGTTTTTGTGACTGTGTGGAACCCGGTTCAGCTACTGATTGATTGATTGTGTGTCTGCAGTACATTATTGCTTTCGTTTTATGGATCAATGGTCTTGTTAGATAGTAAAATTCATGTTAAATTGCTGTTTTAGGGGTTGTTTTTAAAAGTCTGGAACGGATTAATCCATTTTGCATTGCTTTCTATGGGAAAGTGCACCTTGGTTTTGGAATGCTTTGGTTTTGGAACCGACTTCCGGGACGGATTAAGTTTGAGAACCAAGGTACCACTGTATATCTGTTGTGGAGGCAATTGGGTCAAAGGACCCTTGTTTAGTGCAGAATGGAGAGTGGGATGTTAATTTGTATGCAAATCCCATTGAAAATGCAGAAGAGAAACAGCCACTTCAGGATAGGAAGAACATAGGAACACAGAAAGCTACCATATACTGAGAGCAACTTGTCCATTCAGCTAAGTAATGGGGTCTGTGTGTGTGTGTGTGTGTGTGTGCGCGCGTGCGCGTGCACATCCCTATCCACACTTTAGAACTTACATACCAAACCTCCCAGGAGATTTTTCAGCAGAGATTGGGGGATCTGGGATGTTGTAGTTGCATCCTGCATCACAGATCCTGAATTGACTAGATGACTTCTTAGGTCCTTCCCAACTCTAACAACCTATGTTTCAAATCCCTCCCTTCTCCAGTTAAGAGACTCTGAGGTACCAAACCTGGGAAAGTCCCCACCTCGCAGCACCTTGGAGAGCTGGTGTCAGGAAGAGGAGACACTGTAGCCTTGCAGAAACGTTCAAAGCAAATTCTTTCTTCCTTGTAATTCGGACCACTGTAGTTTACCCCTCGCAGAGTTACACTTTGGCGAGTCCACCTTCAAATGTCAGCTGAATCGGATTTCTCCCCATCCCTAATCAAGGAGATCTGAGGGCCTATCCGTATCAACCTAGAGAGAGCCATGGCCTGACTTGAGAGACGAAAACTTCCTATGTTCCTTCCTAAGGCAGAAAGGGTATGTGGCGTTAGGCAGAATGACAGGTGGGAAAGGATGGTTAAAACTTCATTTCATCGCCTGGCTACCTTTTGTACATCCCATCATTTACTAAAGGTCTGACTAGCGTTGCTGCCAAGGGAGAGCCATTGGTACAGGAGCACAGCTAATACTGCTTTGGTGCTGGGAAGGGACAAAACCCCAAGACCGATACTCTTTTTCACCCTGTTTTCATCCTCCGCGTTACATTTTTATGTGCACATAATCTCCGAAAGCTTAGCCTCAGAATGCTTGTAAAATCTCAGGTCATTGAAATGGTAGTGCTCATTTGCTGTGCTCAATTTAGCACTAATAATCAGAAACTATTGAAGAGGGATACTTCGGCAAGGAACATAAACTTCTCTCTCCCTCTCCTCCAGCAACAATAATTTTCTAGAAAATTACCATGCCTCGTCCCCCCCCCCCTTTTTGTGTATGACCAAGTGCTCTTTCTCCAAACAGCTTTTATTTCATACATATATTGCACAATCGGAAACTTATGGAGCTGAAGCTTTCTGGTTCCCTTTTTATGAGAGGGTTAGAAAATTCTCTATTAATGTCCTCGGCTATAGATAGAGTAACCTCCAAGCATTCTCTCCTCTAGTTTTGCAGAGCACCCAATGGGCGACCTTGAATCTGCCACTCAGTCTATTCTACCTCACAGGGCTGGTGCGAGGATAAAAGTGGATATTACCCTACTCTGCACTCTTTGGAAGAAACATGGAGATAATAAACAAACTATCACGAAAATTTGTATCACCAGGTTAGATCTAGCGCTGGTCAAGCACTAACAATTAATTCTGCTTCGTTTTGTGTGCGTCCAGATTCCAGAGGTGTCTAAGAGAGGTATCGCAACACTCTTGTTTATTTACTCACAGCATTTCAACCTCACCTTTTAACCAAAAAGGCTCTCAGAGCATCTTACAAAAATCAGTTCTAACCCTCTGGATCACGACTTGAAAAAAAGACACGACATGCAAGGAAGAAGGAATAGAGGGGGATGAGGAAAAAACAAGCTTAAGCACCAATTTTTTAAAAGTTACAGCCAATGTCAGTAGTGGTTCTGGCTGAAAAAGAGCAGTCCTACCCCTGACACACTTTCTCCCCCCATCCCCAGATCAGATTCAGGAGCAGAGCTGGTGACAACATCCAGACCAGCACGACAGGGCAATTTCTGCCACACATTTTTTTTCACTCAGACAGTTGACTTAATGGCAGTTAGAATCCTCGCAGGACTCTTGTTAGATAATATGTGCAGAATCGCCTACCTGTAGAAATATTATCTTGCTTTCCTGGTAACTGGAGCTGTGAGACACAGTTATCATTTGAAACATGCTCGGCGACTGAGCATTGCAATTCTAGGCATGCCTATTCAGAAGTAAGTAAGTTCAAGGGGACTTACTATTCGGTTCAGTTTGCATTTAAAGGCAAATCTCCCTAATTTGAACGTCCCAAAACAATATGTGAACCAAAATGCAGCCACCCTTTAAAAATCTTCATTTCTCCAAACTTAGCAATACAGTTCTCCAGCCACGTAATGAGTGCAAAAATAGATATACGAGGGTAAAGTAAAGTCTGCATTAAAATGCATCTATGGGAGAAGATAAAAAGGTAAAGGGACCCCTGACCATTAGGTCCAGTTGTGGCCAACTCTGGGGTTGCGGCGCTCATCTCGCTTTACAGTGGTACCTCGGTTTAAGTACTTAATTCGTTCCAGAGGTCCGTTCTTAACCTGAAACTGTTCTTAACCTGAAGCATCACTTTAGCTAATGGGGCCTCCTGCTGCCGCCGCACCGCTGGAGCACGATTTCTGTTCTCATCCTGAAGCAAAGTTCTTAACCTGAAGCACTATTTCTGGCTTAGCGGAGTCTGTAACCTGAAGCATATGTAACCTGAAGCGTATGTAACCCGAGGTACCACTGTACTGACTGAGGGAGCTGGCATACAGCTTCCAGGTCATGTGGCCAACGTGACTAAGCTGCTTCTGGCAAACCAGAGCAGAACACGGAAACGCCATTTACCTTCCTGCTGGAGCAATACCTATTTATCTACTTGCACTTCGTGCTTTCAAACTGCTAGGTTGGCAAGAGCAGGAGCAATGGGAGCTCACCCCGTTGTGGGGTTTCAACTGCTGACCTTCTGATCGGCAAGCCCTAGGCTCTGTGGTTTAACGCACAGCGCCACCTGCGTCCCTTGTGGGAGAAGATAACATACAGAAATACATTATAATAGGGGGTATTGCTTGAAAAAGACAATGTGCATATTAGGCAAAGTTGTATAAAAACGTGTATTGGGGAAATTCACACTCAAATGCCAATGGATTTTCATGAGGACTTCTTTATTTTAAAAAATTGAAAACTGATGCAGAAATGTGGAGAACAGAACTTGAGATGGGGAAAATGAGAAACAGAGAGAAATGGGAATTTTCAGATTCCCTCGTCCCTACTTCCAACCTGGTGAATGTAGGACTGCAGTCATAATGTACCATATTCCATAGCCACCAAAAGGAGGAAGAAATCACCACACTCCTTAAATCCCACACTGTTTGTACTGTTAGCTTATTACATATTGGCCTTATTTTTGCATCAAGTGTACGTTCACTGATAATAGTACTATCATTGGTCCTCCATTATCCCCGGCAGTAATCAGATTTCTTCCCTGTGACAAACTACTTGGGCCCTTGGCCTCATAACTTATGCACTCAGGAATTGAGTTACTGCCTCATGAAATGGAGGCTTGGTTTATATAATTACTTAATTAAACGCTGCACTTGGTCATTGCTGAAACGCATTCAGATTCACGAGTGACATTTGAAAAAGTGTGGCATTCTTCCCCCAACCTCACCTACTGTTGTGTTTTAAGCTCAAGTTTTTATCTGTTGCGGTTTTCTGTTCTGAAGGAGCCAGGAACATGGCAGCAGTGCGCTTCAATGGCCGGCGAGCCAAAGAGGCTTATCCTGGCTCTGGTTCGCCATTGAACAACAGAGGAAGAAGCTTCCATGTTTGCACATGCCCATCTCCTCCATTCCCCCTTTTCCTCTTGCCTTCTATGACTACTTTTTTTTAGGGGAGCCTCTGCAAAAATCGCAAGGAGCAGATTGTTGTGAGGCCGACAGCGAAAGGGGAAGAGAGACAGCGCACTAGTTTCTTTCTCTCCCAACCCCTCCAGCTCCAGTCCATTCTCTTTCTCTTTTTCTCTTCTTCCAAAGTCTCCTCCTTGCAAAGACCAGCAAAGACCAGACCACATGTTCAGAAGGAGCGGCTTAGAAAGCTGAGCTGGCCCGATGGGACAGGTTACAGACATGAGTAAGACTTCAGACCAGATTCTTGATCCCAGCCTAGTTCCTCACAATGCTGGGGCTGGGGAGGGAGAATTTATCTTTGCCCAGAGTTGACAATGATATGAAAATGAAACGAAAATGACACGAAAATGAAACATCATTTTACACACATGGGAGCTTTGCTGAAGTTTCAGCATTTTGAATGTTGTAAGCCCGGTTTTGAAAAGGTCACATATTGAAATTTGTTTCTGAGGGCCACCTTTAAAAAGAAACCTAATTGAATGTGAAGGCAGTAAGGTAAAAAACAACAGTTTTCCAGTGCCCCGACTTTTAAGTGTTGCTTTTATTCTGTCAACCACTAAGTTTAAACCTCTAGAAGAGAGGGCTGAAAAGACTGAAATAGTAAGGTGAGATTATCATTATATAATTTGTGGCATAACTTATTGTTGCTATGTTTCTGAGCTTTACTTTTTACTTTTTATAAAAGAAAATAAAGCAGGGACAGTTTTCAAAAGCGTCAAATGGTGGAGCTATCACATAGCTTTGAAGAGTTGGGTTTTTTTAAGACTTGTAAGAAAAGCTGCATTAAAAAAGAGCTATTGAAAGGGATCTGATCCTTAGAAACTGTGTATAACAGTCCATATTTACATGATTTCCTTTCTCTTCCGCACTGCTAATCTGAAGTCAGCTGCATGTGGTATATGCATAGGAGTGTTGTGTTCTGTTGCTGTACCAAAATGTGTCATTTCTCAAAAGTTTTCCGTTGTCAGAATGTAGCCAAAAGCTACTGGTGCCCCCAAGCCAGTCATCAAGAGGGTGGTAGTGGTTGTTAGGAATGTACTCACTAAGGTTTTTGAGGAGACCATCTGAACAATACAAACCAAAGAAATGAGAAACTACCACAAGTCAACGGGTCCTTCTTGAACCTGCCGTTTGCCAAAATAAAATCACTATTATCTGCTCATAAATATCCACAGCCATTCCAAACAATTGAATTTATGACTATGCATGAGAGTTAATGACATAAATTCCCACTGAATCAAGGAGAGTAAATCCTTCAGATAACATCTGTTAAATCATGCTTGCTATATCAAACGTAGCTTGAGGGAACATGAATATGTAGTCCATATACAAGAAAGCTGGGGCTTATGTTGACACAGGAAAGACTCCAAGTGAAATTTAGCTTCTGCTTTTTGAACCTGAATGCTTTCTGCATCAGAGGGAAAGGGCACTGTTTACAATTTGGGCACATTCTTCTTTTGATACATGCTTCCTGGTTGGAATGCCTTATTATATCTAATTACCACATTTTGCGATGCATCAAACCTCATTGCTCCAAACTGTAGCTAGTGCAAAATGCAGTGGCCCGACTGCTCACTGGTGTAGAATATCACACCACTGCTGAAAGAATTGCACTGGCTGGCAATTAATTATGTTCAAGGTACTGGCCTTAGCGTATAAAGCCCTATACAGTGGTACCACAGGTTAAGAACTTAATTTGTTCCGGAGGTCCGTTCTTAACCTGAAACTGTTCTTAACCTGAAGCACCACTTTCGCTAATGGGGCTCTTGGCCCCATCGTGCGATTTCTGTTCTCATCCTGAAGCAAAGTTCTTAACCCGAGGTACTATTTCTGGGTTAGCAGAGTCTGTAACCTGAAGCATATGTAACCTGAGGTACCACTGTACAAAACTAAATTGGCTGGGCCAAGAACATCAGGCAAGCACTATTCTGGGCCAGGGGTGCCAGCTCCTGGGGGTTGAGCCCTTTTGCCCCCCTATATTTTGGTGGTAGGGACCAGCAATGCCCCCACCCCATGTCCAAAAAAGCATGGAGGTGAAGCATGGACCCAATCACAGCATGGCTCCCATAGCTGGCTCCTTCTCCTTCTCCTCCTGCTGTGGAGGGGAAGTGGGGTTGGAGAAACTCCCACTGGGGGTGATGCTAAGAGGAGGCAGAGATAGAGTCGCCGGCCATTGAAGGTGTGTTGCCATTGCATTCAGCTCCACCCCAGCTCCTCCCAATGTCAGACACACCGCATTGACCCCCCCCATCGCCCTCGCAAGCTGGCACCTCTGTTATGGGGACATCAGCCTAGTCTTTTGCAGCCCTGTTCAGACATTGCAGTTCTAATGTGTTTTGAATTGCATGAGAGCAGAACGGAGACACACATGCTGGCTCCCCTCTTCCCGACTCATCCCTGTAGCCTGACCTCACTGCCATTCATGTGTTGGAAGAGAAGAGGTTGATTTATGAGTCTAGGCCATTCGTGCAGGTTAGAACCCTGCACCATCAAGGTTCTACGTTACGCAGGGAGTCTCTACGGGGACAGCAGACTCCTTGCTGCAGACCTTTGTGCTCAAACACACAGGGGGCAGCGAAAGCAGGTGACCGCGACATAATTGAAGGAGTGGGGCCTGCGAGTGCATTCTCATTCCCCACTTGTCGCATGAGAGCTGGAATGTCTGAAGAGGACATATGTCTTCAATTTTACTTTGAGCACCTTTAATTTTAAGCTGTCGGGCAGGGCCTTTATTTATTGCACAGCACTAACTTGAAAACTAACTTGAGCATTTTGAACCAATCAGTGTATTTCTTAAGGGTATTTTAAAAAATACCTTGGCCTGGGACAAATTCATGTCAAGCCCAAAGACATTGGGGTAGATGTTAGTTTGGTGTCAAAACAGGACATAGGTGCTGGCTCCTAGGGGCCGAGGCAGTTTCAGTCCCACAATATTTTGGGGGGGATTGGGCCCCCTCAATGTTCAGAGGGCATTTGGCTCCACCTCCTGGCTCCTTATGACATCAGTGAGTAAACAAACAAACCCCTGTGTTGCAAAATATGAGTCAGCAATATCAAAAGCAACATGATGGCCAGAAACAATTACAATGCGAAAAACTTTATGGAATAATTCAAAACATCAAAACTAACAAAAGGAAGTCTCTGAAAGTCTCTGAAATTCCTTAAATGACTCATGGTGCTAGACTTTACCCTGCGGAGAGCAAGCTGTGAAGCTTTGTATCATCAGCAAATGTCCAATTCTGATGTCCAACTCTGAACAGTTTTTCCGGATAACAAGTACTGTTTCGTTGAATTCTTCATCAACCAATTAGTTCAACACTTGTAAGTAGAAAGATATGTAATTTCTTCATTAACCAATCTTTTTTCTAATAGATATAATATACATGAGAATGAAAAATACTCTGGAACAGTGCTCATGCGATTTTTCACATTGTAATTGTTTCTGGCCATCGTGTTGGTTTTGATATTGCTGACTCCTTATAATATCACACAGGTAATGTCCCATCCTGTTGGGCCCCTTCAATCAACTAGAGAAGACGTAACATGAAGAATCCTATGGGCATTTGCTGATGCCAGCCTCAAACTTGGTCTATAGGGCATGGCCTAGTGAGCTGCTGTGTTCCTTCTGGTTCTCTTGTTTAGCTGGCAGAGCTAAGATTGAATTCTGAGATTTGTTCATGGCCTTTCTGAGATTTGTTCATGGGACTCCTCCATATCCAGGACGATTGCGGACAAATCTCACATGTTCTTCCCTCGCCTTTTCTGATTCCATGTAAGTGGGCTCTCTGACAAGGGAAGCCATCTGTCTGGCCTGCACTAGCGACGCAAATGTGTGGAAAAGAAGCACGCCGCCGTTGTCATTGTCCCAGGAGGTGTGTCCTCTGGTGCAGTTTGGGGCCAGAGGCAGCGACCATATCATAGGATTTCCACCACACCAGCTGAGATATCACATCCCAGTGGCAGCTCTCCAGAGGCAGGAGAGGAGTCTGCTGAGCCGTTTTTTACAATGTGTTTAGCCGTTATCAGGATTTATAGAGTAATTCAGGGGATGGTGACGGGATGACTCGGGGGATTGGTTACAGCAGAGAAGCCTTTCATCTCTAGGTCATCGAACAGCTGTTGTGTGGCCGGCAACGTTTGACATGAGTGATGGCCCCGGCCTTGGTGACTGAAATACATCACACACAAACATAAATGTGCACAATGCCTATACAATTAACACTAATTGGCAGCTTTGCCAGACATAGTCTGATAAGGATTCTGATCTTCAATACTTATTAACCTTTTTTAAAAAAGAAATAAAGAGCTTGGGAAATAAACTGGGCGATTCATAAAACTGAATCAGGCCTTTTGAGGGACATAATATATGAACATTTGAAATGGGCTTTTACTAACTGAGTCAGACTATTGGACTATTTTAGATTGGCCTTCCTTTAACCTGACAGATTCAAGTAGTTTTGAGCAGCTCTCATCAACCCTGACCGTGCTGTCCGATATTATGGCAGCCGTTCCTCAACATCTCAGCAACTTTTCCTACCTAAGAACTTTTGCAACTGAGATGCCACAGACTCCCTGTATACAAAGCGCATCCTCTGAGCTGTGATCACGATTCCTTGTCTCTGAAAGAGAAAGAGAAATAATAAAGAGAAACATTCCTAGCCAATGTAATGGGACAAGTTACCTTGCAGATTTACGCAGAAACACATGGCATTGTTAAACAATGCAATTGCCCATCAACAAAGAGCAATCAAAATTGCTCTCATTTATGCAGAAGGAATAAGCTAGTCTCTTGAAAGACCTATCTATGTGAATCAAAGGGTGGTGGTGAATTGATTAATGAGATCCCCATAAATGGAGCAGAAAACTAGTTCTTAGTCCTCTCCTCCAAAAGGAATGGATAATTCCCATCTGTCAATTCCCATTCTTCTCGCTTTCTCAGTTTTCCAATCTTAAATTTAGTTCTCCACATTTTCACATCAGTTTGCAATTTATTTCTTTATTTTAAAAGGCCTTAATGAAAAATTGATTAGCATTTTTGGGTGAGCTTCTCCTAATATTTCTTCAAAGCAATCCCCCCTAATTTAATGCATTCTTGTAGCTTATTTTCACCGATATCTGCATTTTTATGCACACATCACTCCATTATATGCATTTTTGTACATATTATTTGACTAGACAAAAATTAGGGAAGGGCAAAAATTGAAAGATGTTTCAGTTCCCATGTTGTTTCAGAAAGTGTGAATTAGGTATGTTTGCCTTTAAATGTGAATTGAATCAAATTTCCCCCCCATCTCTGTCCTCCAATAGGTACTGTATTCTACTTCTGGAAAGTGCACTCAAGCAGTTTCAAAAGCATTGCTGCATGCCCTAAGTTCTCAAGAAGCAGAAGGTTAGGGACATAAATCAAGGAATGATATAAAAGTTTACCTTTGATTGACACAGCCCACAGTGATTACGTTAGTACCACAGCAAAGGCAAGAGAGCCTGGAATAATGACAAAGGGACACGTGAAAGTAGGGAGTTGGCCACCCTAGTATTATTTATAGTTAAGTGGCAGAGCTGCATTCAAGTGTCTCCCTCTAAACACACCAATACATTGGTGTCAAAGGCTGTGGGATATAAATTTAATAGTAAAAATAAACACACATGCCCATGTTGGGGGGCGGGGAATGCTCGCACATGGGTGCAACTAATCTGGATAGAACTAAGCATGAAGAGAATTTCCTTTTGGCTTAACCACACTTCCCAAACCAATAGGCAACTACAAAAACGGCAATCCTTCAAAAATTCACGCTTCTTTGAATTTTGTGATGCAGTTCTCTGATTTTTAAAAAGTCTACAAAAATGCACACACGAAGTTGAAGTGCACCCAAAAATGTGTATCTTAGTGAAAATGACACACAAAAATTCTTTACGTTAGGGAATAAGCTTGCAAAAAAATCACACCTATCGGGCAGAATTGTGTGCAATATATATCTATTTGGAGACAAGTGCATGAACGCAAGCTCAGATTTTTATGTGGGCTTCTTTCTTTAAAAATGGCTAACGGAAATGGAAATGGGGCAGGCAGGAGAAACTAAGAGAAACGGAATTGACGGCTCTTCCCCTAGGGGAAGAGCCATCAGCTGAGGCACCTGGCTATACAGAAAGTGGTTTTGCAGAAACTGACCTTACCTATGACTTGCAGGCTCGGAATTCTGACATGACAAACAGGTAAATATTTTTTTTTTTTTTAAAGCAATTTATTGGGTTTTACAGTAAAAAATAAACATCATAAACAATGTAGCATTTGTCTTAACATAGTTTCACATTTTCTTTGGACTTCCTCACATCTCCCGCTCCCACTTTCATCGTTGTAACATTTTGTCAGCAATTTATCATCTTATTTAAATTCTTATATCCCTTCTTTATTTCATGATCTTATAATTCTCGAAAGGAGCTAAGTTTTCACAGTCTTACTTATTTTCTTAAAAACTTCTAGATTTAGTGGTGCTCAGTTATTTTAGTCTAGCATCTTATTTAGCATTCACTCAAATTACAATGCTTTTGTAGATAGTTCTTAAATTTCTTCCAGTCCTCCTCAATCCTCTCTTCTCCCAGGTCACGAATTCTGCCGGTCATTTCAGCCAGTTCCATGTAGTCTATCAGTTGCATCTGCCATTCTTCCAGTGTGGGTAGATCTTGAGTTTTCCAGTGTTTTGCGAGAAGTATCCTTGCTGCTGTTGTTGCATACATAAAAAATGTCTGGTCCTTCCTTACCACCCCTTGGCCGACAATACCCAAAAGGAAAGCCTCTGGTTTCTTAGTGAAGGTATATTTAAATACCTTTTTCAGTTCATTATAAATCATTTCCCAGAACGCCTTCACTTTAGGGCAAGTCCACCAGAGGTGGAAGAACGTTCCTTCACACTCTTTACACTTCCAACACTTATTATCAGACAGGTGGTAAATTTTGGCAAGTTTGACTGGGGTCATATACCATCTATAAATCATTTTCATTACATTTTCTTTCAGAGCGTTACATGCAGTAAATTTCAATCCATTACTCCACAACCTCTCCCAGTCCTCAAACATGATATTATGCCCAATGTCCTGTGCCCACCTTATCATAGCCGATTTAACCGTTTCATCTTGTGTATTCCATTTCAACAGCAAGTTATACATCCTTGAAAGTACCTTAATCTTTGGTTCTAACAATTCTGTTTCTAATTTCGATTTCTCCACCTGGAACCCTAATTTCTTATCATTTTTAAAAACTTCTTTAATCTGAGCATAATGTAACCAATCTCGCACTTTGTCTTTCATTTTCTCCAAACTCTGCAATTTCCAATTGTCTCCATCCTTTTCTAATATTTCCCAATATTTTGGCCATTTAGCCTCCATATTGGGTCTTTTTCGGGCCTTAGCTTCCAGAGGTGAAAGCCACCTTGGTGTTTTATTTTCCAGCAAGTCTTTATATTTTGTCCAGACATTAAACAGTGATTTTCTGACAATATGGTTCTTAAAGGCCTTATTTGCTTTAACCTTGTCATACCATAAATATGCATGCCATCCAAAAGCATTGTTAAACCCTTCCAAATCTAACACATCAGTGTCTTCAAGAAGTAGCCAGTCTTTTAGCCAGCAGAACGCTGCGGCTTCATAATACAACTTTAAGTCTGGCAGGGCAAAGCCCCCTCTTTGTTTTGCATCGGTTAATATCTTAAACTTAATTCTGGGCTTTTTGCCCTGCCAGACAAACTTAGAAATATCTCTCTGCCACTTCTGAAAGCACTCCGTTTTGTCCAAAACCTGAAGTGTTTGAAATAAAAACAACATCCTTGGCAATACATTCATCTTGATAGCAGCAATTCGGCCTAACAAAGAAAGTTTCAATTTTGACCAACTATCTAAGTCTCTCTTGATTTCTGTCCAGCATTTTTCATAATTGTCCTTAAATAGACTTAGATTTTTTACTGTTATGTTTACCCCTAGGTATTTTACTTTTTTAACCACATTAAGTTCCGTCTCATTCTGAAACCGTTCTGACTCTGTATCAGTCAAATTTTTCCCCAAAACCTTGGTTTTCTGTTTGTTTAGTTTAAATCCAGCCACCCGACCAAAATCATTAATCAGTTGTAATACTCTTTTCGTACTGGGCTCTGGCTTCTGCAAGGTCAAGACCAGGTCATCTGCGAAAGCTTTTAATTTATATTGTTTCTGACCGACCTGAATTCCTTCCACCAACCGATCCCCTCTAATCATGTTCAATAGCACTTCCAGAACCGAGATGAATAGCAAAGGGGAAATAGGGCAACCTTGTCGTGTCCCTTTTTCAATTTTGAACTCTTCTGTAACCACATTATTAACTATCAATTTAGCTTTCTGTTCTGAATATATCGCCTCAATCCCATTCTCAAAACCCCGTCCCACTCCCATCTCTTTCAAATTTCCCATCATAAATTTCCAGGAGATATTGTCAAAGGCCTTCTCCGCGTCTATAAAAATTAAAACTGCTTTTGTATTTATATCTGTTTGCAAAAGTTCCAAAATGTCAATAATGTTCCTTGTATTAGCAAACAGATGTCTACCTGGGAGAAAGCCGGCCTGGTCCTTATGAATTACTTCATTTAAAACTTTTTTAAATCTATTTGCCAAAATGTCTGCAAATATTTTGTAATCCACATTTAAAAGAGAGATGGGACGGTAGTTCTTAAGTTGTGTCTTTTCAGCTTCCGACTTTGGTATTAATGTGATAAACGCTTCCTTCCACGACTCCGGTGCCCTCTTCCCCTCCATAATTTCATTGCTGACCTCCATCAAGGGTTGTATCAAATAGTCTTTTAATGCCTTATAGTACTTGGAGGTCAGCTCATCTGGTCCTGGAGATTTGCCGAGTTGCATGTTCTGGATGGCTTGTTCAATCTCCTGTCGTGTTATTTTAGAATTCAGGATTGTCCTGTTTTCTTGCGACAATTTAGATAATCCGTTTTTTGCCAAAAATTGTTTAATCTCAACATCGTCTTGCGGCCCTTGGGTGTATAATTTTTTGAAATATCTCTGGAAACACTTTCTGATGTCCACTGGATTCTGAATGTTTTTTCCATCAACCTCTAAGTTTGTAACAGTATTTAGTCTTTGTCTTCTCTTCAACTGCCAAGCTAGCAGTTTTCCACATTTATTCGCCGACTCAAACGTTTTTTGTTTCATTAATTTAACCTTCCATTCAATTTCCTGATTTATCAATTTAGAATATTGTGTTTGATAAAGTTTAATTTCTCTCAGAGTTGGCTGTAACTTCGGATTCACTCTTAATTTCTTCTCTAATTCTTTTATTTTATCCAAAATCTTATCTTTTTTCTCATTTTGTGTTCTTTTCTTTACTGCATTCTGTTGTATCAAGCATCCCCTCATTACAGCTTTACTTGCGTCCCAGACTATTCTTTTTTCCACCATATTATTCATATTTATCTCAAAATAGTCCTTCAAAACTTTTTGGGCCTTCTTGGTAATTTCCTGATCTCTGAACAAATTGTCATTCATCTTCCATCTAAAGGATCCAGTTGGTAGTAATGTCATATCCATCTTTACTGCATTATGGTCGGAACAGGTCTTTGGGCAGATTTCCACTTTTCTGACCTTAGGTGCCAGGCCTCTGGAAATCCATATTTGGTCGATTCTTGTCCAGGTCAGTTGGGCTTCAGAAAAGAATGTTCCCTCTCTTCCTAGTGGGTTCTTTGTCCTCCAAATGTCAATCAAATCCATATTGTCAGTCATTTCAAAAAAGGTTTTAGGTAGTCTGCCGTCTTTTGTAACATTTTGACTTTGTGACTTGTCCATGTTAGTTGATACGACCCCATTCATATCTCCCATCATTATGATGTTGTTGTAATCCAGATAGTCCAGCATTGTCTCCTGCAGCTTCTTGTAAAATTCCGATTTCCCTTCATTAGGTGCATAGATTCCTAATATCAACAGTTTCTCTCCTTGATATTGTATCTCAATAGCCAAAATTCTTCCATGTTCATCTTTAAATAAGAATTTAGGTGACAGGCTCTCTTTTGCATATATCACCACGCCTCTCTTCTTAACTTTGTCCGACGATACAAATTCCTGGCCCAATCTTTTATTTATTAACACTTTTCTGTGGAGCCTCGTCACATGTGTTTCTTGTAAACAGATAATGTCCAATTGTTCTTTTTTTAATATGTGAAATATTTTCTTCCTTTTTTCCGGAATGTTACAACCATTAATATTCCAACTCAGCAGTTGCAGAGACATCCTGGATCAATCTGGTTATTTCTCCAGGGGTGGTATCTTCTCTGAATCTTCAGGTTCCCCAGGTGCTGGTGTTGATGCTGGCGTTGCCCCAGGCCCAGAAGGTAGTTCAATTCCTTTTTGAAGATCCTCTCCGTATGTAGCCAAAAATTTGTCTCTCTCTTCCAATGTTCTAACTTTGACCTTTCTCCCTCTAAAGGTAAAAGATATTCCTTGGGGAAATTCCCACCTGAATGGAATTGCGTTGCTCCTTAGTAGTTTAGCAAGTTCAGAATAGGCGGCTCTAAGATCCAGCAGTTGTCTTGGGATATCTTTATAAATTTCAATTCTTCTATCCAAAACCTCCAGTGACTTTCCGAAGTGTAGGCCCAAAATCTTATCCCTTTCCTCCTTTGATCTCAATGTTATCAAACAGTCTCTGGGCCTCTCCTTCTTTATAAATCTTCCAAGTCTGAAAGCTGACACAATTTTAAAGTCCTTTTCTTCCAAATTCCAGAACTTGGAGAATTCTTTGGTCAAAAACTCAGTTAGATTTCCTTCTTCTGCCTCTTGTAAAGATCTAATCCTCAAATTATTCTCACGATTTCGCAGTTCTATCATAGAAAGATAAATCTGATGTTCCCCAACTTGTTTAGTGAGTGGTCTTACCTCTTGCTCTAAATTTTCCAATTTTTGTCTGGTGTCCTCAGCCAATTTCCGATTTTCTGCTGAGGCCTCCGTTAACTGTCCAATTGCTTGTGTATTCTGTACCACTTGTATGGTTAGTTTATTTAGACATTCTGTATTTTTGTCAATCTTTGCTGTTTGCACATCTACTTTCTTGTCCAAAGCTTCCAATTTTTCAAAAATTTTGTCTAGAACAGAAACAGATACTCCTGAGGCCATATCTTCCAATTGTAACTGCTCTGCTTCACCCTCTCCCTCTTTTGCCTGTGACAAGGCAACTTCTTCAACTTCTACTTCTGAGGGCAAAGTAGGTACAGATGATCTACGTGTCTGCGAGGCTGAGGTTAGAGTTGTTAAAGTTGTTTGTCTAACTCTCCCTCTTTTTCTTGTGCCACTCATTCCAACGTTATCTGTCAGTCAAGGTCACACTGAGTTATTCCCATGGGAATGGAAAGGCCCAGAGCAAGCAAACAACAAGGGAATCGAAAGTAAAATGTACATGTAAAGTCACTGTTTTAATCCAATCCTCTAGAGGGAGCTTAAAATGTCTTTCAGAGTCTAATTTAATGTCCAAGAACCTTCAGATACAAATGTTTAGCAGAGCTTATAAATGGTCACTTTGTTACAGACAGTGCTTATTTATCTCCAAAAAGAATGTTTCAAATTTAAAAGGTCTCAATACCCTCAGATTGTTGCAAGTTCCAATATACAGTATCCAAATCTGCAGTGCTGACAGCTCAATCTCTTAATGCTCAGGCAGCTCCTGACTCTGGGTTTCACCTTCTAGTTTGTAATCCAATAAAAGGAGGAAAGTCAAGTGCAAGTAATAATCCCAAATCTTTAGCTTAAAGTCTTTACTTTAAAATGCAAGTTCAATAGATGCTTAGATCTGTAAAGTTTAGAATCTCTTTCTTTTAGCCTCCACTCCTCCAGCTGATTGCTTTTTTCAAGTTCAATGGCTGCGGAAGACGGACTTCCTGTTTCCACGTCTCTCCGCTTTCAGCCAAGTTCAAGCCAATTTAAATTTTTCCTTTAAAGTCTCTAATTTCAAGTGATTCAGTCTTTTACTCACAAATTAGTTGCTTTTCGTCCGGATCCGTAATTTGACAGGAAAAGGGATCAGCGCTCACCGGCAGCAGCAGCGCGGCTTCGCTCCACAGACTGTGAAGCAGCTCTCAGCGCCGCAACCCCCCTCCACGCTCCGGAGCCCCTTACGGGGTTCCTTTAGCGCTTGGAGGGTCGCTCAAGGCGCCCACCGAGCCTCAAGACCCCAGGCTCTTGCTGCCTGGGGTTTTCCGAAATGGGTCTCCGCTTCGCCGTAGCGGACGACCCGTTGTCTGCGGAGCCTCCTCTCCCGTTCAGAAGAGGACCGCCATTGCCGTTCGCGCCGCCCCCGGAAGTGACAAACAGGTAAATATTTAGTCCAGAGACATTTACAACTGGTACGTGATCGAACGTGTTGTCAATCAAGCATCTTGCAACTGCCTTCAATGCATTTTGTCAAAGGCTACAATTTTAATGGGGGCTAAAACTGTTTTCAGTGCTCCACAAGCTGGTTATAGTCGGCTAATTGTCTTTAGCTATAATGTGGCAGATATAAGCCTCTCAATTCCATTCCTGTCAGTTATTCTATCTGCTTCATGGGCTGGATCTAGACACATCAAAGAAACGTTTCAGTTAAACCCGTTGCAAACTTTGTATGAGAAATCGAGTTGGCAAAAACGGGACTCCGTAGCGCCATCTGGTGTCACAGTGTTATAATGCATATACAACGCATATAAAGCACTTTTTCTTTGCCAGTGTAGCTGAGTCTATGGTGAACTCTGCTTTTACTGTTGGCCTGGTCCTGCAGGTTCAACTCTCTGAAGATTTTTATTGAAATATAAGACCCATGAGATAAAATGGAATAGTCAATGTATACAACACACCTGCAAGCTGAGTAAAAGCATCCCAGAACTGTTCCCTCTTTCTGCCACCCATATTGCATATGGTGTTTTTTATTCAGATGAGGAGCGAAGATGATGTGAGGATATGTAACAAGAGATTTAATACTATTTTAAAAGATCAGATGGGGAAATGTTACCAGATGAGAAACTATCTGAAATGAATTAAAGTTATGATGTTGGTCACCTCTCTCAGCGACTTTGATTTCCCTTTCCATGGTTGGCTTTCATACCTGCCGTAAGTGTCACAATGCTTTGAGACCTGAAATGTTGAATGAGAAGGAAAACCCCTCAAATCCACTAAAAGTACTATTCCAGCTTGAGGTTCACCAAGCATTTCAGTGGGATTTCCATGGGAATTTTATATTTGTTGTACATCCATTAGTCACTTTGCACCCCCTAAAAATCTCAAAGTTTTTTGACAATATGTTGATGAAGACCACAGAGTCCAGGCTGGCTCATATGGCAAGAGTTAGTTCTTCAATGAATTCATTAATTCACATTTAATAGCAGTCCTTGCTCTAATTTGTTTGCATTTTTGATGGGTATCAATGTTACCTGTTTCAAAGGTGGGGCAGAAATTTAAATATGTACCTGAGTCAAACATGTGTGGGTATTACTAGTGTGACAATAAGCCTGAGATTTCCCCTCACGAACTTTGCATCTGTCATATACTCAAATGTCCCATTTGCACTACTAAATTAAATTAAACATTTGTGAATGTCTTTAAATCAATGCAATTTAAGCTGAGAAAATTCTCTTAAAATGGCTATCATTCTCCAAAAATGGTTATTCCTTTGACTATCAGAATTGCTAAACTGAAAAGAGCAAGTATTCTACTTTCTTGCACTCGCAACTGGTTTTTTTTTTTTTTTTTTAATTATTATTCTCCACTAGGAATGTTGGAAAGCTCTTTTATTTTACTAATTGTTACTGTGTTCTCCTACAATTCACAGGCAATGGGAAGGATGTAAGGGAGAATGTTCCACAGTAAAGCAGTCCATTGGCTATGAAATATAGCGTTTTCAAATAATGACAATATTTCACTGAGATGCGAATGATCAGAAACAAATTGCATATATGTAAATAGTCTGGGCTGCTTCTGAGTAGAATATTCATGGTATTATCTCTGCAAACTGTACATGGCTGCTTTGAGTGTAATTTCGGTTTTGACATTTGTTGCCTGGAGTATTTTATCACATCCTGTCTCCAATTACTTGAGCGTGTAGTAATTCATTAGCAAATAAAAGGGCATTAAGTTTGCGGGGCCTGATTCTTGCACAGTTTGTACATCTGTTCGCGTCTATTGATTGAGCTAGCTTTACCTGTGCCAGTTCAGACAGAATTTTGCCTGCAGTCAGTTACCCAACCCCACTTTCTGCAGCCATTGTATTTGTATACAATTATGCACAACGCCACTGAGAATTTGGGGATACAAGCAAATAGAACTGTACACTTTCACTCTGACTTTCAGTACAAATAATCTAATGTACTGCAGGCTTTGAAAACAGATATTAAATGGCAGGAACAGAACACCCAATAATTCTGGAAGCTAAAAAAGAAAAGATATGAAACAAAACGCAAAAAAACCACTGAGGAATATTGATCTAAAACATTTTAATATGTTAGCTCAACAAATGTTTTGCTGTGTCTTGGTCTGTGAAACATAACTAAGATTTTGGACAATAATTTTAAAAGAACTTAATTTCAAAGACCTAAAGGGGTCCTAAGGGACGCAGGTGGCGCTGTGGGTTAAACTACAGAGCCTAGGGCTTGCTGATCAGAAGGTCGGTGGTTCGAATCCCCACAACAGGGTGAGCTCCCGTTGCTCGGTCCCTGCTCCTGCCAACCTAGCAGTTCAAAAGCACCTCAAAGTGCAAGTAGATAAATAGGTACCGCTCCGGTGGGAAGGTAAACGGCGTTTCCGTGCGCTGCTCTGGTTCGCCAGAAGCGGCTTAGTCATGCTGGCCACATGACCCGGAAGCTGTACGCCAGCTCCCTCGGCCAATAAAGCGAGATGAGTGCCGCAACCCCAGAGTCTGCCACGACTGGACCTAATGGTCAGGGGTTCCTTTACCTTTTGAAGGGGTCCTAGCATTGCAGCCAACTAAATTCTAGTAGACCCATTAAAATCAATGGATCTAATTTAGTCATGCTCATTATTTCAATGGGTCTAATTTTGAGCATGACTAACATGACCCCTCATTCTACATCCAGACCTCTGACTTCCGGAAAAGATGCAAACCTTCGATATACGCAGATTGGATGGAAGCACATAAGACCTTAAACGATATTGAATGAAACTGTCAAAGCGGGGGGGGGGGGGGATAATGCTGTGAAGGTCTGCAAATCATATTTTTAGCACAACATTTTATCAATGGACACAGGCTCATGCACACATACACTGGTCAGCTGGCTAGAAGAATGGAAAGATGTGGCAAACTGCTATTCAGGAATTTAATTTTTCGAACCTGTTCATATTAAGAAGGGTTGAGCAGGAGATGGGGCAGAACCAGCCCATGGGGAGATCCTCTGATCCCTCAATTTGCTCCTGTTCTATCCAGTTTGCTTCATCTCAACTGCTGCATTTTGTTTCCACCATAGCAACTCCGGCCAGCTGTTTCCCTTCAATACCTTTCCGATGGAGATTGAATTTCAAGGCCTTCTAAGGGGAAGCTGCTGAAAGCACGAGAATCTTTCGGAGTTACTTCAAAGCAACTTTCATCGTTTTTCATGCACAGCTTTAAAGGATCATCTGGCCTTCTTTCCCTAAACACAGATTCTTTCAAAGATTGCCCTGCAACATCCCTCTTTAGAGAGCGTCAGGGAGAGACACGGTGCGTCTCTTCTGATGTGTGCATGTTCAGCTGGTTGGCAAAGGTTAAGGAGCGTCTTATTTTACCCCTCTCTCCCTCTGTCTTTTAAAAAGGTTGGAGTTTTATTGTCTTTAGAAGAATGATCGGCTGTCACTTTTGGAATCTGATGCAAGAATGTCATCTTTAAAGTCATCGGATAGCATCCCCATCACTAAGGATATTCAGACTTGTGGGTTGGGCAACTGAAACTCTATCCTGGGATATACTGGCTTAAACCCCAGGTCAATATCCTTCCATTTTAAACAATTTCATAGAATAACAGGATGGGGAATGGTTCCGATGGTTGCCTACCCCAAATAGTGGGCTAATACCCACCATTATCACTAGACTTTCACTAGTGGCTAAAAGTGTTAAAAGGTAAAGGTAAAGGGACCCCTGACCATTAGGTCCAGTCGTGACCGACTCTGGGGTTGCGGCTCTCATCTCGCTTTATTGGCCAAGGGAGCCGGCGTACAGCTTCCGGGTCATCTGGCCAGCATGACTAAGCCGCTTCTGGCAAACCAGAGCAGTGCACAGAAATGCCGTTTACCTTCCCGCTGGAGCGGTACCTATTTATCTACTTGCACTTCGACGTTCTTTCGAACTGCTAGGTTGGCAGGAGGCTAAAAGTGTTACCATACAATAAATTGGGGTGGGGAGAGCAAGGCTGGCATGTCAGTCTTTCATTGAATTTGGTTGGTTCAAGAAGGTTTGTCACCTAAGGACGAGAAGGCAGCCTGCTGGATCAAGCCAATGGCCCTTCCATGAATTGCCGTATTAAGCAGTTGGTCCCTTACCTTTCTCACCCTGATCTGGCCACAGTGATGGCATGCAACGGTCACCTCCAGGCTTGATTATTGTAACTCGCTCTACGCGGGGCTGCCCTTGAAGCTGACCCAGAAACTCCAGCGGGTGCAGAATGCTGCGGCGAGGCTCCTCACAGGGTCCTTGCCGCGGGATCACATTCATCCAGTGCTTTACCAACTGCACTGGCTCCAGGTGGAATACAGGGCCAGGTTTAAGGTGCTGGTTTTGACCTTTAAAGCCCTATGCAGCCTAGGACCCTCATACCTATGGGACCACCTCTCCTGGTATGCCCAGCAGTCCACAAATAACAACACTTTGGAGGTCCCAAGCCGCAAGGTGGTTAGATTGGTCTCAACTAGGGCCAGGGCCTTTTTCAGTACTGGCCCTGACTTGGTGGAACGCTCTGTCACAAGAGACCAGGGCCCTGCGGGACTTGACATCTTTCCGCAGGGCCTGCAAGACAGAGCTGTTCCGCCTGGCCTTTGGTTTGGACTCAGTCTGACCCTTATTTCCCTCCCCTTATGGTTTTGATGAGGCTGCATTTTAAACTGCATTTTAACCTGTATTTTAAATTGGTTTCTTTCTTTTTTGCCTATTATGTTTTTACTGTAATTTTACTGTTGTTAGCCGCCCTGAGCCTGGCTCTGGCCAGGGAGGGTGGGGTATAAATAAAATTTATTATTATTATTTATTATTAAACCCATCCAAACTGGTTGCCATCACTATCTCTAGTGGGAGCAAATTCCATAGTTCAGTTAGGCATGGTGTGAAAAAGTATCTTTTTTGGTCTGTCCTGAATCTTCCAACACTCCGATTCACTGCATGTCCCTGGATTCCAGTACAGTCAAACCTCGGCTCTCAAACGTAATTCATTCCGGAAGACCTTCCGACTTCCGAAACGTCCGACAACTGAGGTGCGGCTTCTGATTCGTTACAAGAGCTTCTTGCACTCAAGCGGAAGCTGCGTCGGACGTTCGAGTTCCGAGGAACATTCGAAAGCCGGAGCATTTATTTCCAGATTTTCAGCGTTCAGGAACCGAAATGTTAGAAAACAGAACCTTTCGAGAACTGAGGTATGACTGTATTATGTGAGATGTATGTCCACACTACGCATAGTTGGATATATCTGTGTCACATACCATCTTACCAGGCAGAGGGCCTTCTCGGTGGTGGCGCTTGCCCTGTGGAACACCCTCCCATCAGATGTCAAGGAAATAAAAAATTATCTGATTTTTAGAAGACATCTGAAGGCAGCCCTGTTTAGGAAAGTTTTTTATGTTTGATGTTTTATTGTGCTTTTAATATTCTGTTGGGAGCTGCCCAGAGTGGCTGGGGAAACCCAGCAAGATGGGTGAGGTATAAATATATTATTATTATTACTACTACTACTACTACTACTACTACTACTTTTTTTCTAAACTAAAATGCCCCAGATGTGACTTATCATCATAGGTGACTTGTTTCAGCCCCTCGGTCATTTTGCTTGCCCTTTTCTGAACTTTTTCAACTTTACAATATTCTCTTTGAGGTGAGGCAACAAGAACTGTACATAGTAGTCCAATTGTGGACACATCATAGATTTGTATAATGACTTTTTGTCATGTTGGCAGTTTAACTTTCAATCCTTTTCCTGGTGATTCCTAGCATGGAATTTGCTTTTTTCACAGCTGCCGCACACTATGAGAAATGCCACTGAATTAAATTAAATCATTTAAATTAAGGTGGCCATTTACACATAACCCCTTGAAGCGGGGGAGAGAATACAGATCAGCAAAATATTTTCTAATTTAGATTTATAGATGCACATTTAGAAACAGGAGCTTCCTGCAGCCAATTAGAAGTCACGCTTTGGTTTTCAAACAGTTTCGGGAGTCGAACGGACTCCCGGAATGGATTAAGTTCGAGAACCAAGGTACCACTGTAATATAATTTTTAGACGCTAGGCAAAAACATCTCTCATCTCCCAGGCCTTTGGCTAATTAAATAATCTATGGTCTTTTAAACTGGGGGTGTGGGGGTTATTATTTTTGTTTGTTACTATGGCATGTATTTTGTGTTTTTATATTGTAAACTGCCCTGTGATCCTTGGATGAAGGGCGGTATAGAAATTTTAATTAGAATAAGAAAGAAAGAGGGAGAAACCAGGCATACTTGAGAAGAAGAAGAGTTTGGATTTGATATCCCGCCTTTCACTCCCTTTAAGGAGTCTCAAAGCGGCTAACATTCTCCTTTCCCTTCCTCCCCCACAACAAACACTCTGTGAGGTGTGTGAGGCTGAGAGACTTCAGAGAAGTGTGACTAGCCCAACGTCACCCAGCAGCTGCATGTGGAGGAGCGGGGAAGCGAACCCGGTTCCCCAGATTACAAGTCCACTGCTCTTAACCACTACACCACACTGGCTCTTGAGAGCTACACATGTAGCATAACATGTAACTTGACTACCAAAATAACTTTAACTAGTCTAACTACTATATTACATCTTGTACCCCAACAACATTTCAGGAGCAAGTGATGGGGGTCTTGCCAGGAATGGGGGTTTCTAGCACAATGTCTCTTGTATATGAATTTTCGCAGCAGTGCTGGAAGTTTCAAACCACAGAATGTGCTTGCTGTTGTTTTAATTAGCAGGACGCACTCAACTGGAATGTTTCCTTTTTATATTATTCCTAGGGGGTGGGGGGGAATGACGCGTTTGCTGTTCTCTCATGTCATCTGTTCAGACAAATGAATTAAACAATTACAGCACATCGTGATGTTATGGCTATTTGGTGTTCCTGAATGCTATCGCATATACACCCCCCGAAAAATAAAAAATGGGTGTCTGCCAAGATAACAGAATGTAAGTTCCCCGCCTTAACCTCAGAAGGCTGCAGGACATGAACAAGTTAGACGGAGAAGGATACACGCCTGCAGGGCATTTTCCTAATTAACATAGCACATCCTTCCAGATATGGCTTACAGTGGGGAAAGTAGCATTTGCTGATGACTTGCTTTCAGCAGAACAGCTGATCGTATGGAACATAAGCCATCTTGGTCTCCATTCTTAGGGCCTATCATATCAATTCTATGCCAGGGGTGGCCATAAAATCATCAGGACCTGAATGAGAAGAAACATCTGGTTTTCGTGGGGCTGGATGTGAGTCACATCCATTTTTCTGTCCACTTCTGCCTCTGCTTGCCCCCCTACCACTGGCATGGGCCACCCCCAATGGCGTCTACCCATGACTTAGGCAAAGCTGCTTGGTTAGAGTTTCCTATCAAGGATCTGAAATGCACGCTACATACTCCAGCTGTGTGGTGCACTGATATAATTTTAGACTCTGGTGTCCACCTTGGGATAGATATGTGTCTTCCCACTCATTCTGCAGCGTGGAATCTGTGAGGAGAACCTGAGCTTACAGGGTTAAACAGCTCAGAGTGTACGCTCTGCCTACTGTTGGGAGGGAACTTCTACGTCAGTTCCGAGAGACTCAAGTCTTTGTTCTTTCTCTCTACTTTCGCTTTTGAGGAGAGAGGACGTGTTTTCACGATGCTGTTCGCTGTGATAGATAATGGATAGTCTGCTGTAAATAAAACTGCTTTTAGCTGCCAAGATCCTGTGTGGACTTTATTTAAGCACACTGAAGAATGCACTGGAGTGTTTTTTTTTGCAGTTTCCTCTTGCCGCTGTTGAACTCTGCTATGCTCAGAAGTATCGGAATGTGGTCTTTGGAATGCA
This sequence comes from Podarcis pityusensis, assembly GCF_964106645.2. NCBI lineage: Eukaryota > Metazoa > Chordata > Lepidosauria > Squamata > Lacertidae > Podarcis > Podarcis pityusensis. Next base: position 36,117,500 of record NC_138037.1, read on the forward strand.
GAGGCCTGCGATGGGGGAAGCGTGCCGGACGCTTATCTGAGCAATAAATCAATTCTCTAACAGAATCTTCTGTATCAAAGTCCTGCTGTGAGCCTCTGCCAATGAATCCTATATCAGGCTTCGGGGAATCGGCTTCCTCCCCCCGTGGTAGAAGATAAGAAGCTCAAAGAAAAGAACATCTTACCAGTTACAATCTTTAATAATCACAGCGAGAGAACAAAGAACACATCTCCTAGAAATGGCGGTTCTTCCAATTAAGGGATACGCCTCCCTCTATCCCTATTAATCTACATTACTCCTACGTCTTGTCACCTGAGTTTTTTAACCTCTCTGCTTTCTCTTCTGAGACTTTCTGAGCTCTTCTGGACTTTGGGGAGATTGAAGGAATACTGTCCAACAACTGCATATCTGTTAACCCTCTCTCTCCCAGTGTTTCTTCACCTAGTTGTTCCCCATCCAGTATTTCCCAGCTTCTGCCTCTGAACTATGCCCCTCTGCAAACCACTCTTCCAAATCTATACTGTCCTCCTGCTCCTGGGAAGATTCAGGAGCAGGAGCAAGAGGATGGGGATCGGGTGCCTTCCACCATTCTTCCTCAGTGCAGCCCTCCTCAGCACAGTCCCTGATACCTATTCATAAAGGAAAGTCCTATTCTGGGGGGGGGGGGGGGCTTCCTGTCCCTAGCTAACCACTGCTTGTTTCGTTTCTGTTTTTGCCTTTGGGGGAGGCCTTCAGAAAATGTCTGTAGTGTGAGTTCTTAGTGGTGTCATTATTTGGGGTTCTACTCCTTCTGAAAGGTCTCCAGCAGTTAAATATGTCTTGTCTCTAATGTGTATGTATGTGCATTGATGCACATGAACACTAGGGCCTCCTGTAGTGCTACCTGTCATTTCACACTTTACACCTAGGGTAGGCGATTAAAAGAAACACCATCATCTGACAGCAATAGCAACGTTTCATTGATCAGGCAGACCAATATTATGGGGGAGCCGAGTTTGATTGGTCCATGATGGAGTATAGTGCAATCACATTTTTTGCTTTATCTTAAATACAAATAAAAAATGCCCACTCCTTTCAAATCACTGAGGGGTGGGCTATTGAAGTGACTTAAAAACTCCCCATCATCATCATGGACCACTTGATGGGAGGGCGTTCCACAGGGCGGGCGCCACTACTGAGAATGCCCTCTGCCTGGTTCCCTGTAACCTCACTTCTCACAGGGAGGGAACCGCTAGAAGGCCCTCGGTGCCGGACCTCAGTGTCCGGGCTGAACGATGGGGGTGGAGACGCTCCTTCAGGTATACTGAGCTGAGGCTGAGACTGTTTAGGTGATGTGCTTGATGCTATATGTATTTTTACAGACATGCCACAGACCACCTGAATGAAGCTGATGGACTCCTGGTGGTCCATGGACCACAGTTTGGAAACACCTGAGCTATTGAAAAGTAAAGTAATAGAGAACAGCCCAGTTATGTGCCTTGGTGGCTGGTGATGGCGGTTGGTGGGAGAACTTGAACTGTGATTCCTAGAATGGAAAAGTTCACAAAGCTTCCCTCATTTTTATCTGTGAAACATTGGCAGCTATGGCATAGAAGGCATTTTTTCCTTCAGAAAACCAGTCTACAAAGTCTCTTCCATTGGTTTGAAAAATCACACACAACCTTGGTTTTTTGCAATGAATCCCTGTTGTCCTCAACCCATTAACCAAACTGTAATTCTCCAGTGACTTATGAATGGACTCCAAGCTATCATTTCAGAGTTACTGGTCTTGTATCCTGTGTGTGGATATGGCCATAAGAAAGAAAGAAAGAAAGAAAGAAAGAAAGAAAGAAAGAAAAAGAAAGAAAGCCTTCCTACAATGAATACTATTTATCTGAAAACTTGAGGGAAATGCATCATCTGAGGGAAATATATTATTTCCTAGGACTCCCACAACTTGATACGGGCTCATAAATTTCGGATTAATGAAAATCTCATTGCTTCTGGTCCTTCAATTACGACCCCTCCACAATGTCAAGGAGTGGAGAGAGTCAGCTGCTTAGAAGTTTGGTGTAAATAACTTGCCTATAAATTAGCTAATCCCTGGGCATTGCACAAAAGTAAATTGCTCTAGTTTATTTGTGCCCCTTTCTCCCCCGGCTGGAAGATCTATTACAATGGATGCTGTTACTTCTCGTAAGCTGTATATGCATGTTTGAACTAATGATAGGGAACATTACTGTCACATAGGTAAATTTATAACATCATTGCATTTGAGATGTAATAGGAATTACTCTGGGAAACTCCAGCCCACCAAGACTGGTAGCCCCTAGCATCCATAGTGACTACTAGAGCCTGTAGCCTAAGGCTGGGTCTGATTGCATGGGGAAATGAAGTCTTCTTCAATTTCTCAAGATACAAAGCAAATGCCTCACAAATTGGTCACATTCCATTTAACTCATATTAATCTACGTTGCATCCCCTGAGGGCAGACGATGCCATAGCTCCCCCCTTTTTTGCTTTAGTACATATAATTTGTTTTTCTGTAAAATATACTTGGATGTGGTATGAAATTATAACAAATGGGGAGGGGGGGAGGGAAAGAGACTGTTCAGAAGAGTCAGCCCCCCTCCCCCCGACAAGCTATTTGTACACACATACTGTACACACAATAACTTCTACCTAACATGGTATTTCTTAAATGATGAAGGAGATACAGCTGGAAATTTATATACTGTCATGAGGAAGGTTCATGGCAGTTTTGTCTGAAGAGCTCCTTTTAGATAAGTCAACAGTGGGTGACTATCTAAATCAAAAGGTTAACAGAATACCTTTATTTTATTTTTTCATTTGTTAGGTTATCAAGGAGACAGAAGGGTACACTCAACATTTATTTCCATGCAGGAGTGACATTTGATAAATTTTAAATAGTTATTCCTCTTGTTTTATTCTTAATTACGTATACCAAAACAAAATGGCTTGGTCAACTGTTCATCGACTTTTATCAGCGTCATTGTAGAAGAAAGTAGAACCTGAGAGCCTTCCCTACTATTAGGGAGAAGTAACCACCTCAGGAAGCAGATTTTGGGTCCCTTAGATACTTAAACAACTTCTTGACCATAGGTACCATAAACCTTAAGTTTGGGAAGTAGGGTTTTGGATCTGGCCCCAGCCACCACTACCATGGAAGCTTGTCCAGAAGGCAAGGTGGCCCTCAGGCTGAACAGAGTTTCCGCACTCCTGCTATAGAGAGTGTGGAACTTCCTGTAGGCCTGAACTTTCAGAGGCAGAAGCCAGAGAGGTGCAGATGGCAGTTTGACTCAAAATGGTAAAGCTCTTTTATGCTGTATCTGTTGACAGTGAAGTGTTCTCTAACTAGCCTTCCTGTTAAGCTAGAAGAAGCAAGACATTATTGATTTGCCCATATGTGAGCATTTGCAAGCAGCAGTCTCTCACATTCTGGAACTCATTTCGTATAAAAGAAATACGAAGAAAAGATGTCGGAGTCTTTGGAGGAAACACTGAGGCTGTCTACAAAAGCGGGCAAGCGCGGCAGAAAATGGACAGAGAACAAACATTGTTGTCCTCCTCGAGCTCTGCTCATGTCGCAGCTTGTCCGCATCTGTGCTTTTGAAGGGAAATGTCATAACATTGCTAATCAATAAGAAGAGTGACAGGATCATTTGTCAAAGGCAAGCCAGCATTGCAGCTGTTGTTGTCATCCTCTCTTTCTCCATTTTGCAATGGGAAACCTGGGGGAAAGGCTGATCATTTGCCTTAGGCATGGCAGCCCAAGAGCCCTGGCCAAAAGACAGCCGTCATATGGGGAAAATAGTCACACTTTTGCTAATGCTCTTCAGGGCTTAACAGCCGTTAAAGGCAAGAAGATGCCAAGACTCTGGCAGGAAGTATAGTGTTTCTAACAATGGGATGTCATGGACACTGGACACCCTGCAAAGGGCCAGATGATCTTTCAGACAAGAGCAGCCTATTGACCTAGGGACACCTGATCTCTGTTGTGTATGTAGGCTGGATTGTTGGTTAGAAGGTCAAGCAGTTGATCTTCAAGAGGTTCAGTAAAGCTTAATGAAGTCTTCTATCTTTATGCTCAGTCTATAAGAATCTAACAAGCAGTAGCGTGCAGGAGTGCAGGTCACAAAAACATCTGCAAATGGGCCAAAGTCCCCAGAATAATCCGTGCTTAATATTTTTATCCAGGAAAACTTTACTGTAATGATATATTTAAAATGTTTATCCAAAGTATTGGAGGGGCTATGTACACATCGGGACCTGTTTTCATATGTGGTGGAAATGCAAAACTATAAATGGGTTCTGAGGTAAGTCTTTGTGTGTGGGTGTGTAGGTGTGGGTGTGGGTGTATCACACTATACAATGTCATTAGGTTGACATTATTGAGTCTCATTGAATAGATGCTTCATGCAAGGGCACTGCAAGGTCCATGACCTTAATTTACTTCTGGGCAAATTAAGATGGTAGGTGGCTGAGGTTTTTGAAACATGCCAGCCACCTTGTAAGCAAAGTAAAATCAGAATCATGGTTTAAAAGAGGGGGGAGGCATAGATCATAGCTGTCAATGTTTTCCTTTTTTTAAGGGAAATTCCCTTATTCCGAATAGGATTCCTCGCAAGAAAAGGGAAAAGTTGACAGCTATGCCATAGATCTGGGACCCATGCAAAAGACCTGGGGCTCACCCCTTAATAATGGTCTGGATGTCAGGGCCCTGTGCACAAGACCCTGGTTTTTTTGTTGCTGCTAATACTAAGACTAAAAATTAGGGCTGTGCATGAGATCCCCCCCCCCCCCATGGCTATGCTGTGTCTCGTCTCCACCATAAACCAGTCAGCAGGATTGGCTTTGCCAATGTATTCCCTGTGAAAACACACTGGTGAAGCAGACCTCTGCAGCTGGGAGGACTGAAACTTCCACTCACCAGCTGGAGAGCAGAGGGTTCGGTTCTGCTTAGTTTGGCTGCACACACATGCTGCCCTGCTCAGAACAGGTGCACACAGTCAAAGCGCAGTGCAGGGCTGTTTGAAAGCCCTTTTGCAAACAGCCCTACACTACTTGTAGAGGGTGTCTGCCACACCTTCTCTCCCACCCACCCCAGTTTTCTGAAAGCCTCAGTTCTGCCTGAATTGGTTAGAAATTCAGGTTTTGGTCAAATCTGGTGCACAGCCCTAGTAGAAACAGCATGCCGTTGGCAAAGTGAGGACTGCACTACAATAGAACAATTGTATAGAGGAACATGGTATTTGGCTTTGTGGACAAAGTAACAAAACAAATTCATGCCTTTCATAAGCAAGGTAATCCAGAGACCATTATGGATTATTGGTCTCCTTTAACTTCATTTGTAAAAAAATGAGCTGCCAGCAAAATATTTTCCCGAGAGTCACACGTCCTTTGGTCAGATTTGCCTATGGCTTAAGTAATGTAATTCCTATTAGAATGCTATACCAACTCTGCAGCTTTCTTTTTCATGTTTCACTTGCTATATTTTTGCATGTAATTCCTTTTCTTTTATGTAAAACTAAGTATTGAATGTTTTCCTTTTCAATAATATATATAAACAAAAAAACACACAAGTAGATGGTCTTACTGTGGCTGTGGAGTATTATCACAAATGTTGATGCGGTACAGCAGTCTAGAGTGTGGTAAGGTAAAGGTAAAGGGACCCCTGACCATTAGGTCCAGTCGTGACCGACTGGGATTGTGGCGCTCATCTCGCTTTATTGGCCGAGGGAGCCGGCGAACAGCTTCCGAGTCATGTGGCCAGCATGACTAAGCCACTTCTGGTGAACCAGAGCAGTGCACGGAAACACCGTTTACCAACCCGCTGGAGTGGTACCTATTTATCTACTTGCACTTTGATGTGCTTTCGAACTGCTAGGTTGGCAGGAGCAGGGACCGAGCAATGGGAGCTCACCCTGTCGCAGGGATTCGAACCACCGACCTTCTGATTGGCAAGTCCTAGGCTCAGTGGTTTATTGGACATACCTATTTCCTACTCTTTTGTGGTAGAGGCCTTGCCTGCTACTTAGTCAGGAAAAAGCAGCCACACAAGGGCTAAAGGTGTGAATAATATCATGTCTAGTTTGACCCTAAAGAAGCTCTTAGGCTGGAAGAAAAACGGCAGAACATTCAGTGGTATAAGGTGTCACCATCAGCTCCTTCCCTGTTCCCCTGATACCACAGTAAAAGCAAGATAAATGAAAAAAGAATTGTGTGTTTTTGTGAATGCTCTGTCCATCAACAGTTCAATGAATTAACTGAGTAGAAGATCTCCAGGGAATAAAGGCAGCCAGCCAATTACACACACTCACATAAATCCATTGAGGGTGTCAAGCTCAGGACTTCAAAACAGTTCACCTCCAATTTTCCTAACACCTCCCTGCTGGAATGACTTGCACAACATGATACCTTTTGGCCCAAACTGTACTTTTAGGAATCGTTTTTGCAATGGAAAGCAGATTGATTGGTCCTGAAGGGCGCGGAAACATTTCCCCTGACCACTTTTTGGTTAAATAAATAGCCATAAAACCCTGTGAGACGTGCTGTGTTGTGCCTTTCCTATTATGCAGAATGGAGAGAGGACTAGGACTGTCATAGCCTGGGAGGTGATAGAGACAATGGACCAATTAATGGGAAATCAATGCAGCAGATAATTTGAACCTCTAGGATGCTCAGCCACCTGGAATGTACTTTCCAGCTCATAGGTGCTGAAGGTCTACAAGGAGTTTGCTCAGGCTAAGCAGACATTTAGTACAAGCAGAGGGCTGTGTCATGCAACAGGTACCTCAATATCTTCTGTGTTAAAAGCAAAAAATTACAAGCTGCATACACTCCAACATTTCTCCAATGAAAATAGGGACGTCCTAAGGAAAAGTGGGACATTCCAAGATCAAGCCAGAAACCGGGACAGCTTCTCTAAATCAGGAATGTCCCTGGAAAATAGGGACTCTTGGAGGGTGTCACAAGGCCTCTACATCAGTCTTAGGAATGCCAGCAGTGGTTCTTCTTCCCAATCCTCTCTTGTTCAACTGAGCTCCTTTTGCTTGCAATGAAACAGAAATAATCAGCATTAGACAATCTTTCTGTACAGTGATACCTCAGGTTAAGTACTTAATTCGTTCCGGAGGTCTGTTCTTAAGCTGAAACTGTTCTTAACCTGAAGCACCACTTTAGCTAATGGGGCCTCCTGCACCGCCAGACCATGATTTCTGTTCTTATCCTGAAGCAAAGTTCTTAACCTGAAGCACTATTTCTGGGTTAGCAGAGTCTGTAACCTGAAGCGTATGTAACCTGAAGCGTATGTAACCCAAGGTACCACTGTACTTGGACCAGGACAGTAGTTGCAAATGGATTGCATGGGGTCATAGATTGTTGCTGCTTTGTTCATGGGGCAGGATCAGCTCCTCCAGCACTGGAATAAAAGAAAGGTTCTCGTAAAAGGATGCGGGTGGCACTGTGGTCTAAACCACAGAGCCTAGTGCTTGCTGATCAGAAGGTCGGCGGTTCGAATCCCCGCGGCGGGGGGAGCTCCCATTGCTCTTTCCCAGCTCCTGCCCACCTAGCAGTTCGAAAGCACGTCAAAGTGCAAGTAGATAAATAGGTACCGCTCCAGCGGGAAGGTAAACGGCGTTTCTGTGTGCTGCTCTGGTTCACCAGAAGCGGCTTAGTCATGCTGGCCACATGACCCGGAAGCTGTACGCCGGCTCCCTCGGCCAATAAAGCAAGATGAGCGCCACAAATAAGCCACAAAAATTTAAAAACAAATCCAATATTCTCATATCCTTGACTGTCATTACCTTCTTTCTTTGACCTCCTCACTCCTCCCTTTTTTTGTATCCTAGTTATTAATAGTCACAGCAAATCCTTTCCATTTTTCATAATATTCTGTCATTACATTACCTTAATCTATTTTAACCTTATCTTACTATAAAAGACCTTAAAACTTAAAACTTAAATCTTATTTATACCAATTTCTCATAACCATAACATATTCTTACATAATTCTTTTAACATTTTTGCAAAAGCCAAATAATTGCATTCCAACATTTTTCTAACATTCATCAATTTTATAAAACAATCCTAATTAAAAAATTTTTTTTCTTCCAATCTTCATCCAGCGTCTCTTCCTCCTGGTCCCGGGTTTTGTCAGTCCTTTCTATCCCATCAATCTAGCGCATTAACCTGGTAATCTTATGTCCGAGGCCCTTAAGTCTCTTCCATGTCCCTCCCGCGGCTCTTCTTCATATTTATACCTGTACTTTACTTTGTCTCCTGCTCCTTTCACTCGTGGGAACTCCAACTTAACAGTGTTTTTGACCCTTCTCGACAAATCAATCCCTTTTCCATGCTCCACACTAAACTCCATGTGGTATTTAAAAACATGTTTCAAAGTCCCTCCAGAATTGAGAGCCCCCACAACCCCAAACATCTCACGGTCCATTGCCAGACTTGAAAAGTTCAAACATCCCTGCATAGGGGGGTCTATCCAACCCCCCATTTCCAAACCAAACCAAACTTTATCTTTCCAAATCTGGCTTTTTCCAGGTTCATTTGTCAGATCCAAAAACTCATGTTCCTGCTGGGCCACAGCTCCCTCCATCTCTGGCGCCCGAGGTTCAACAACATCCTCTTCCCTCATCTGATCTGTCAGAGCACACTCCTGATTTAATTCCTGGGTGGGCTCTATATAGTTACCCACTACCTGTCCGAAATTTCCGATCGCAGCAGTCATCAAGTCCATCTTCTCATGTAGCTGTTCCAGTAGGGCACTTGTTTTGCAGAAAGCACGCATCAGGGCTTCTGAATACATTGTTCTGCAAGGTCAGAAGTCTATTCCCACGATCGTAATCTGCTGCAGCTGCAGAGCTCCCCGATTCAAATTTAGTAACAGTTTCACAGGCTCCCTCTAGGGGAAGAACTTCTATTTGTTCTTTTCTTTTAAAGGCAGATCTAACAACAAAGTTTCCTTTTTCAGATATTTTGTCAATATTTGTTCCTTTAAAATGCGAAGGAGAACAATGGAATCACTATGTTTCTCTTCTTTTAACTATCTGTCAAAAACGTTTGTCTCTTGTCAATGAGCTTCCCAAAGAACGTCAGTCCTGACACCCGCTCCCAGGATCAAGATGGTGGAAAATTACTTTGCTTTACACTCTTTCTGCAGGTTTAAACAGTCCGGGGAAAAAAATCCCCCCTCTTCTCCTGCTTCCGAAGGGGGTTCAACAATTTTAAATGATGAAAGTTAATCCTTTACAAACGATTTTCTGAACTCTAGTTTGCCATGTCTTTGCTTTAATCTATCTACAAGAAACGGAAGGCTGACTTCCTGTTTAGACCTTCCCGTTTCAGTGCCAAATTGAGATGAATTTCTTAGTCCAATTTTCCTTTCTACTCGCAGGTCATTATTCAAAGTCCAATTGTCCGAAATTAAAGTACTCACGGGTAATTGTTTTAAAAGCCAAATTGTCCCAGGAAAAAGGCAGCGCTCTCCGGCAACGGCTGTGCGGCTTCGCTCCATGGAAGAAGCAGTTGACTCTCAGCACCGCGCCACTTCCCCCTCTTCGCTCCGGAGCCCATAAATGGGTTCCTTTATGGGTTGGGGGGGCGCTAAAGGTGCCCGCCGAGTCCCATGGTCACAGGCTTCATCCGCCTGTGATTTTTGAAAGGGTCCCCTGCTTCGCCATAGCAGGAAAGACCCGTTTTCCGTGGAGCTGGTCCCTCCGGATCAGAGGGAGTCCGCCATTACCGATTGCTTTTTGATTGTGTTCTGTTACGTGCTTTGTTCTTATTTTTTGATTTTGATTTTTATCAATTTGTATTGTTTGATTGTGGTTTGTTTTTCTTTTGTTTTTTCTCTTTCTTTTTCTTCTCTGTTTTTTCTGTAACTTTAAAACTCTTAATAAATATCATTTAAAAAAAACCAAGATGAGCGCCACAACCCCAGAGTCGGTCACAACTGGACCTAATAGTCAGGGGTCCCTTTACCTTTAGCTTTTAGTGCTATAACTAACAGATGGACAATAACAAAAGTGGATTCTGAGAGCTCTTATGGTGGCTCAGAGACTGATATTACAAGGCTGGAAAGACAATCACCCACCACCTACTGTTCTTGCTGCCACTGATGACCATGAAAGAAGCATGTGCATGCCTGAATGTATTCCAACATAGCATGAGTACAAAAACCATGGAAAGGCATAAATTCTAGGAATGGCCACAGGATCCAGTTCAGATCCTGATTTGGTGCATCAGGAGACAGCCAGATTCAGGCTGAAGCACTTTGGAGACTCCCCAGTTCAATCTGGGTTCTGAATCCAATATAGAATTTGATAAAGCAAAACTTTGTGATTTATTTATTTTAAAATAGTATCTCCATTGACAGAGAAACAGATGAGACTTGACAGAATACCAGCCTGAGCATAGAGATGTAAAATTACAAATTGGGAAAAGTTAGTCGGAGACTTTGTAAAAAATAAATAAAAAGAGCACAAAAATTGTTAAAAGAAAAGCAATTCTAAGCCTATTAAAAATGTGGTTTTATAACCATTATTACTGAAGTGTTGCTTGCAAAATGCCCTTCTTTGGAAACCCCTAATAGTCACTGTCTCCCATGGTTAATGAAAACAGGATCAAAGCACAATAAAAAGCTGTGTATTGGGATTTTAAAAAAACTTTCTCTGTCTTATTTTTCATTTCATTTTCCTAGCAGTGAATTGTATTATTATGATAGTTCATTTGATTTCATCTCCTCTTTTTAATCAGCTGGTGTAAGATATTCCATACAAGGTTTGCCAATCATTTCTTCATCACTTAGGAAGGTCATTCAATGACGATACCTAAATTATCATTTCATTTCTCCCTCTCTCTGAATAAAATCCTCATATTTTTTTGATCACAGGTGCCTCAAAATGAGGAAAGGACACAGTCCATCTCTGTTATACAATTCTGTGGGTGGGGGGAATGGACAGAAAGGGTAAATAAAAGAGGGTGGGTGAAAACTGAGGCAGTTTTTTTTAAAAAAAGAATGAGATAATAGAATGAAAAGATCAACCAATCTTTTAGAAGAAGAAGAAGTTTGTCACAGGGATGGAGAGCATTTTTCACCTTGAGGGTCACATTCTCAGAAATTATGGGAAAAGTCACAAGTCCACAAGGTACAATTTTATCCCGCATGCTTTTTAATATGTACCTGAAACCACTGGGTTTTAGGGTGTGCGGTCAGCAAGATGCTGATGATACACATTTCTGTTTCTCCTTTACATCTGCAGGTGTGGATGTCAAGGACTGAACTGAGGAGGAATGGTGGAGACTGCCTCCCCAGCCTGACCCTTCCAGAGAAGAGGAAGACAGTATAGATGTACAACAGGGGTTTGTGGGAGGTCACAGCTCAGAGGCAGGTGAGGGGAAAAGTTGGGAAATAATGGGAGAGGAAGAGGAAGAGGCAGAGCCAGAGCAGCTGGCTGACACGTTATCACTAGAAAGTATTCCAGAACCCACCTCTCCCAGAACCTGGCGAGCATTGAAAGTAGGAGAGCAAAGGACTCAGAGACAGATGGCCGTAAGCGGCAACCGTAGAGGAGGTGATGCTGATGATGAATGAGGAAGCAGGAGAGAAGAGGGGTGGAGAGTTACTCGGAGCAACACCATTACTCCAAGAGGCTGCATTTCTGAGCCTCTCTCTGTGAATATTGAATAAACAGTGTTGGTAAGAACTTTCCTTGTCTTATCCATTTCTGGCAACCTACTGTGGTGGGTAGATCCTCTGAAGCCTGGCAGTTGCACTGGATGTGCCAGTTCAGATAAGATGGAAGCGTTTTTGGTGGGTGCCTCCCTAGACTGGGTGGGGAATTGTCCTGCTCTGAATGGGGTTACGTGCCCTCAGAAGAAACAGGTGCCTAGCTTTGGGCAACTTCTGGATCAGCTACCATCCCTGGAGACTCAAGTGGGTTTGGTAGTGCAAACTGCTTTGCCTCCACTTCGGCTGATTGAGATGCAATGAAAAAGTAAACCACAATATTTATTTATTTGCAATCTGATCTTGAGTACAGACCACAGCAGGCTTTTGTAGATTGCTGTAAATCTCTCTGTAATAGCAAGGAAAGCTTATTTGAATTGTTCTAATTTATGAATTAGGAATGTTAGGAGGGGAAAGTTAGTACAGTGGTACCTCAGGTTAAGTACTTAATTCGTTCCGGAGGTTCTTACTTAACCTGAAACTGTTCTTAACCTGAAGCACCACTTTAGCTAATGGGGCCTCCTGCTGCTGCTGTGCCACCGGAGCACGATTTCTGTTCTCATCCTGAAGCAAAGTTCTTAACCTGGAGCACTATTTCTGGGTTAGCGGAGTCTGTAACCTGAAGCGTATGTAACCTGAAGCGTATTTAACCCGTGGTACCACTGTATACATCTTGTCCAGAAAGAACATCCTTCTCCTTCCTATACAGTGCTTTTTTTCCTTAAAAAAAGTTTAGGGGTACTCTCATTTTGACTCAAGAAAATCACCATTTTATAGTTCAGCTATAAATACAGTAAATGGACAAAAATACAAAGAACATGCATTACACTGGGAAAGGAAAGGAAGCCGCCATCGGAGGTGGTGTTAACGAAACTGACCAATCACCGTGCTAGATTCCAACTCCTACTTCACACATTAAAACACTGTAACAGGAAATGAGGCTGCCATCGGGGGTAGCAACAGAACTGACAATTCACCGTGCTAGAGAAGAAACAATTTTTAATTTTTTTAAAATTTAGTTTCTTCTCCCATTAGATTCACAAAATGTTTAGGGGTATGCGTACCGCTGCGTCCCCCCAGAAAAAAGCACTGTTCCTATATATTCACCCAGCTGCTTCTTCTGAATAATGACTATTTCCGTTATACCAGACCCTCCAAGTGCCCCTATTTTCCAGGGACAGTCCCAGATTTACAGAAGCCATCTCGGTTTCTGATTTGATCCAGGAATGCCCTGCTTTACCTTAGGGTGTCCCTATTTTTATCGGAGAAATGTTGGAGGATATGGAGTTATGTGACCTCTGAGCTAAGGAGATAAGTTAGCTATACAACCTTTAGAAGACATCTGAAGGCAGCCCTGTATAAGGAAGATTTCTTTTAATGTTTAATGTTTTATTATGGTTTTTATATATGTTGGAAGCTGCCCAGAGTAGCTGGGGCAACCCAGTCTGAGAGGCAGGGTATAAATAACAAAATTATTTTTGTTGTTGTTATGGGATAGGACGTCCCTATTTTCACTGGAGAAATGTTGGAGGGTATGTTATACTGGATTAAAAATATGTTAATTGTGGAAGCATTCTAATAACAATAATGATGATGATGATGATGATGATGATGATGATGATGATGTAATGCCCATTTGACTGGGCTGCCCCAGCCACTGTGGGTGGCTTCCAACATCCCTGTTTGTTGTGGCAATAAACCTTCTGAAACAATAGTAACATTTATATCCCACCTTTACTCCAAGAAGCTCTAGGCATGCCTCCCTCCTCACAACAACCCTGTGAAGTAGGTTGTGATGAAAGACTGTGACTGGCCCAAGGTCACTTACTGAGCTTCAGGGCTGGGTGGTTATCATAACACTCCAAAACCACGGTCTGAGGTGGCTGCCTCATTCCGCCTAACGGTAGGGCCAGACCTGAGGCTGAGACACTGAAAATCTAACAAGAGATTAGGACCATAGCTGTCAACCTTTCTTTTTTTTTTTGCGGGAAATTCCCTTATTCCAGCGCCGTTTCCCGCTGCTTACCGCTGCTATCCCGGATTATTAGATATCCCATAGACTGTCCCCGGGACAGGTGAGGCTGCTGATCCCTTATTTTCAAATCTGAAAGTTGACAACTATGATTAGGACAACATCCATTTGATTCACCAAATAACTCCAAGATATATTCATGCCTTAGGTTCATTTGATTTTTATCAGTGTTTGAATTTTTAAAATAAAATAAAAAAATGACAATTCAGTTTGCTCATTGAGATTTGCTTGCATCTTCAAAAGCAAAAAGGGAGGACAACTTGAAACAGCAGTCACTGCATCATGGTGGGTCTCGTCAGACAAGACCGTAATAGACAAGTACAGAAGCTGATGTCACGGATGCGATTTTATAGCTACTTAGCTGCAAAAATAATGCCCCAGCATAAGGTGGGAGTGAACATTAACACTGATCTTTAGTCTCAATTTTCCCTTTGTTCTGCATTTAGTATAATAAGAGGCTGAAAATCCAGAGAGCCAAAAATTTAAATCAGTTACCGGTACAGCCATAAAATGCATAATATATTTTTTGACAAAAGCGGCCTTGAAATAATGCATATTATAAAACATTTACAAAGAATTAGATAATAGATTTTGAAATCTAATCTCCCTTAATAACCTCAGGTGAAGTCATCGTTTAATAACCCAGTTTTAAATCTACATTTAATAAAAAAGAAACCCCAACCCTCCTTTTTTATGTGTTGGCAAATGTACTTTGAACTTTCTTCTCCCTGTTTTCATACAGCAGCACTTCACCAATATACTCTATGAAAAGCACTGGATCATAGAGACATGTTTCAGCGTGGGGAAAGATAGTCCCAGAGGTTATGGGAAGAAGACCTAGAAGGCCCTCCCTGAATTTGAGAGCCACATCAAGCATCGCAAGCAAAAGAAAGTTCTCTATGCCTATTTCATCAGCAGCCAGAGGCTCCACTGCCCGGGGTTACATTTTTATCCAAAGGCATAACAGTCTCACTGTTTAAATAGATGATCAATCAGAGAGGCCATGCTTGGGTTCATTTACGCTCAACATCCCCTTGGTTTGCCATTCAGTACCTTTGACCTGACCTTTGAACAGTCAGAAGCAAAGGCAGCAGCCCAAAGGATACTGGAAGGACACAAAAAAAGGCCAGGGGAACATTTCATAACAATAGGAACGGTTTAATAAAATCCTGGCTACATGGAAAGAAGATGCTTAACTCAACAGCGGTTTCAAATGTGTTTTTCCGATTCACTTCGAGTAAAAAAGAAAGAAAAAGTAATAACATCTCTATTAAAAGTCACTGTTTCAAAAATATTTGGGTTTTTTTAAAAAATGAGAGTGCTTTCAACTTTCCAATGAGAAGATAAATGACAAAGTTGCACAGTTCACAGAGAAACTTAAAAATCAGAGGGAAAACTGGGGATTACCATTCTTTTTTACATCAGTGTGCTAGAATATAAATGCATACGTATGATTTGTTATTTTTATTTAAGGTTGGGAAAAGATGAAATTATTCTAATAACGAAGGCAAATAAATAAATAAATACTGGTTATCTTAAACTCTTCTAAATTGTCCCTGTAGGTGAGATTTAAAGGGGCTGTTCTTGAAGTAAAATTGCAGTGCTTGTGGCCCACCTGAAATCTGGAGGTAATTCAGTCAGATGCGTGTTAAGTTGCCTTATTAAACAACACTGTGAAATGAATGTGACTTTTAGAACTGCCATGTGTTTGTTATTTGGGTGGCTTCCTCTGTTAACAAGGGTTATTAAAACAACCCTTTGCCAATTGTTTCATTTGCCTTGGTTTATTGGGTTGCCGTTTGAAATTACAGGACTCAAAGCTCTTTGACGCTCTTGAATCCAAGTTATCTCACACCCACTCACAATTCTTTTGAATGCATCCAACATTTATTGCATAGGACCATGGGCAACATTGTTGTCAAATCTTCATGCCCAGATGCACCTCTGGAAAACCAAGCATTTATTCATTTTGCAGAGCATTGCTGCATACTTAGAGACAATTGCACACTCAGCTTGTTTCTTCACCTATGCCTTTCCCTCCAAAAAAAGGCTAACATTGATATGCAGTTGAACCATAATTTATTTAACTGCTTCCAGAGGAATAGAAGTTTTGTGACTCCTTAAAGACTAACAGATTCATCATTAGTCTTAAAAAAAACAACAACTTCAGAAAAGTAGGCTTCAAAGTACATAGAAACTGTATGGGACAAAATCATTCCACACTTAGCACAATTCTATACTTGTCTAGGGATGAGGGAGAAAGCCAATTCAGTTCACATTTAAAGCTGAACCTAAACCATACTTTCTGAAACAATAGGTGAACTGAAACATCCACACATCCTTCAAAATCCACACTTCTCTAAATTTTTCAATCCAGTTCGGCAGTCAAGAAATGGGTCCAAAAATAGACATATATTTCTGTAATATGTGCATAAAAATGCATATAATAATGAAAATGATATACACAATTTAAGTATATTAGGAGAAATTGCACTGCAAACCATGTTTCTATCAGGGAAAATTGCATACAAAAAATGTGTAAATTAGGAGAAATTCACACTAAAATGCTGGAGAATTTTCACTAGAACTGGCCGGTCTCCGCATAGTATGTATCAAGTCAACCCTCTCCTAAAATTGTCTTCCTTGAGAACAGAGCTACATTGGTATGCATTTGTTCTATGACATCTTGAGGTCTCTGTACTTTGTACACTCTGTACTTAGAAGACTCTGATACTTGTTTGCAGTGAATTTATGGACCGCTTTGCACTGTATGCTTTTACTATGCAGGAATCATGCATGTATGTGATATATGTGTGACTTTCCACTCTGTGAGATGAGGAGCTGTGGAATTAGAGTAAAACGTGTAAATTTGCCATTGGATGCAATGGGTTTCTAGTAGCTGCTAGAATCCTTATCTTCTGACCTAAAACTATCTCCATAACAGAATGGCGAAACTGCCAGTGTTTAAAGTTTCATTTGTTTAATTATTTGTTAACATGAAGCCCACCTTTCCTCTAAGGACCTTAAGGTGGTGTACATGATTTGCTTTTCTATACCTTATTTATGCTCACAACAGCCCTGCGAGGTCGGGGTGGAGAGAGAGAGAGAGAGAGAGAGAGAGAGAGAGAGAGAAAGTGTGTCTCAGTAAAAGCTTCCTGGGTAAGTGGAAATTTGAGACAGGGTCTCCCTGGTTCAAAGTTCCTTGGTCCCTCTTACCCATTGGTTTTCAACTGGTGGGCTCAAACACATGGGCAGCTGTCCCCCATCAAGTAAATAAATAAAAATCCTTAACTAACAGCTCAGTTCTGCAGAGCTAACATATAGCCTCCACCCTGCCGCCCAATAAATCCTGGCTCAAACTCACTACTGGAATGTGGCTTAATTGAAGATGGATTGCAAAAGCAGCACCATACAGACCATATGGTGTTTAAAAAAGAGCAGTAGTCCTTAAATGGAGCCAAATGGTTTAAAGGTAGGTCCTATTTGTGAAAAGGTGGAAGACTACAGCTGCAACCATTTATAACCTATGTGTCTTGGATAAACTGGGTTGTATTATGGGGTTAATGCAGGACTCGCCCACGACTCCTTTCTGGAGACACCCATGGTGCACTGAGAAAAGCGTCTCTTGTCAGCCCTTGTGATAGCAGTGCATGCTTCTACCCCCCAGGACATTAGCACTGTAGTTCCATCTTTAACCTCTATAGCTTGGTTCTCAAACACCAATATGGACCCATCCCATAGATTATGGGATCCTTGTGTGTGGGCCACAAGGCCAATAGCGGTGGGCGTCAGAGACAATGCAGCTCAAGCAGTCGAGGAGCTGTGAGTGACTTTGGGATCAGGGGTTGGGTGTGAAAGGTGATTAAATGGACAATGGCAACATTCCATTAGAGGGTCTCCTAGCATCTTCTTGTAGCTTACTGGCCATTTCTAGAGACCATTCAAAATACAGCTTTGTGTTAGTCACATCCAGTGCTTTTTTTCTTAAAAAATTAAAAATGTTCAGGGATACTCTCATTTTCCTACTCATATTGAAATACTGCCCCTCAATGAGGCCAAACTTAGATTCACAAAATGTTTAGGGCGTACCCCTGTTTAGGACACGTCCCCCCAGAAAAAAGCACAGGTCACATCCACCAATTCCAAAGCATGGTAAGAATCACATATGCACAAAGAGTTGCAAAACATGTTATATTCAGGTAAAGAATAGAGTCTGATCGGCTATATGCACGACTGCAAAATGTTGAGTCAGTATAGCATTTATTTATTATTAAATTTTCTAACAGCAGGTACCATTACCATTCCAAAGCAAGCAGTTCCAATAGGACAAAAGATAAGCTGTCTTATAAACCTGTATTAAAGCAGAACTTGGTGGTAGCTAATCGATACCTGGGAACAATATGAGATTACATTTATGACATGCACACCCGTCTAGGTACAGCACATTGAACCCAGAAGGGTTTGTTTCCAGGTAAACATGCACTTCAGGGATCATTGGCCACTGAAGATTTTCCATCCATAGAAATGAGGACATTCCTTATCAATGTGCTGTCAATATTCATAGCTGACATTTCTGTGATGTTCAATTCAAGCCCTATTGTGGATATTTACAAGCGCTGTTCAAAAGCACAGAGCTAAAACCAGTTAATTCAGAATCAATACCATTAAAATCAATTCAAATAAGATTTGTATCTAGGTACAAAAACGGTCTGTAATTTGGTAAATTGAGCCTGTATTTCCACACCTAGGAGAGCCCCGCACCCAAGAGAACCAATTGCAATGATTATGTAAGAGAGCATACACTTAAAGTCATTGCCTTTAAATTTTTATGGAACCATCCCAACCTACGAATAACCCCCGCTGCTCGAAAATCTTTCAAGTTTTGTCGATCTTGTGGGCTCAGTTTAGTTTTTGATGGCTATCAAGAGTCCCGTTTCTCGTTGTCTTATTTCCCCCTACTAATTGGATGTGTCTTTTAAATAGTCGCTTTAATGTCATGTTAACACACATCTAGATCCTGATTTATAAGAACTAAATGATTAGGGAGTCTCCAAAACGCTAATCTTTCTGGAAAACAACACAGAAAGATTATTTGACTTCTTTATCGGAGCCCAATATGGTGGAGGGTGTGTGCGACACCAATTAGAAATGATGTTGCGATTCTCATTTATCTGTCTTGCAGACAACTGATATTCAACAGGTTTTCTATATTCATTCTGCATTACAAAGATGTCTGCAAATGTGACCTCTGATCTCTGTGGGCACCAAAATTGATTCTGAAGCTATTCCAGGCTCTCCTTCTGCTTTAGGGATTTTCCCCTCAAAATAATTGAGAGTTCTCCTGCTTAGCCCTACTTTTGTGCCTCCATGTTCCAGGGTCTGAGGTGCTATTTCACTTCCAAAACCTCTTTTCCCCCCTTCTTGCCTTGTAATCTGCCAATATTATCTGACTGTCAAATTCTCTCCAGCTGTCAATATGTATCTTCTCTCTCTCCCCCCCCCCAGAAGAGCGCTTGACACAATTGCTTCTAACATATATCCAAAAGAAGGAAACAGTTCCCAAAGTCAGAGTCCATTTGTTACGAAGTTTCAATGGCTGTAGGTAATTCTCTATCTCCCATTCACAAAAACGTCCCTTGCAGAGCCAATCCACAGAAATCGGAAGCTGACTTCCTTTTTCGCTTCCGTTTTGCCAAATTAAATGTTTTTAGCCTAATTTATTTCTTTAATTATTTTATTTGGCGTCTACCTCTAATTGGAAGATCTGCTGCTTCTGGTGACGGTGTGTGGCTTTGGCAATAGAGTGCATTGGAGCCGTGAGTGGACAAATAAAGGCTGACAAAATTAACCCCGCCATATGGGAATCCCTTGAACACTACTATCGCAGTGCCTGGAGACAGACGGTCATGTCGTGCATCCACAGCTGTGACCAGAGGAGAAATGGCTGCTAGGAGGAGATCAGTGAGAGAGAAACAGGGTGCACCTGTAGCTGCAAAACTGGACTGCAACAACGCATATCTCTCCCATATGGGTCTCTACAGCCACAGCAGGCGCTGTAACTCTCCAACAATTTGACTTCACCCCTGAAGGCACACTCCACCATTGTCTTCCAAGCCAGATGGATGCCAAAAACAATATAGTCACACCACCTATCCTGCCTTTAACACATGGACAACTGATATTGGGACTGCATCCACACCGCAGTTTATTCTGCTTCCCCAACTATTAATTTCCACATTGTATCTGAGCTTTCACACAATGGGAACGCCACTTCCGGAAAACGAATGAAAGATTCCCCCACCTAAATGCTCGTACCTGGCTGCCATGTGTTGATGAAGTGCCTTTTCCTTCCTTGGATGGAGAGATGTGCGCATTTAGGCAGTGGGCCCTCAACTTGCACTCACTTTACATACATGATCACAACCTTACGCGGGTGTGGGGAATGAGTAAACAAACAAACCAATGGAGAGTTGGAGGAACTCGCCATTCCCTGTTCATTTATTTATTCCCCTGCCCTCCATGCACCCAGTGGGTTTTCCTTGCTTGCAGGCTCTAGGAGTATCCCAGAGGTTGGTAAGGAAGGCATTCCAGGACCCTTCTGTACCCCACCCAGAAACACACACCCCACCTTGTTGGGGGTGCTTCTGAGGAGTCCTGACTTTGCATCGCCGGAACCGAACCCTCATGTAAGTGGCCGGCCAATTATAGATACGGAACCCTCTGTCTTTTGTGTGGCTAGAACATAGTGTACTCCAGGTAAGGCTCACATCTATTGCTCCACCCACTTTTAGCCTCTGGCCCCACCCACCACCAGCATGCTGCCCCAATAAAGTTGCCTATGAGAGAATATGACCCTCTGGCTGGAAAAGCCCCCCCCCCCATTTTTGCTTTAACCTAGACATGCCTCAATGGCATAAATACAGTCCTTTTCCTTTGCAGGGAAATATAATGTTCTCCTCTCTTTCATTGCAGGTCAGAAGACGCACATCTGTTATTAAAGTGATACTCTCCTCCTCTCGCCCTGCTTGCATTTCAGTTCATGGGATTCACAGAAATGAAATTGCACTAATACATCTGTTTTATGGATTCTAAGGATAGCTAAACTTTTTAGAACACAGAAATAGGATCCAAAGGATTTGTGCGGTGAGGGGAATCATAGTAGACTGCATATAGCAAATATTTTGTTGTTGTTGTTATTGAAAAAGCACAAGGGCTATTAAAAATTAAGGAAAGCAGCTTCTATCTGGCATTGATTGTACAAATCAATGGCTTGTCTTCAAGCCCTTGGCGTCCGGCTGACTTTTCCAAACGTGCAGAGAAATTGTGCGCATAACCATTTCTGTAGTCTGGCACATATTTATTTTTACAGTAGAGCAGTTGTTTGATATTGGAAAACCAACTGGAGGTGGGCTGCAATTGTGCAGAAAGCTGACAAGGGGCAAATGACTGTGCCATATGAGGCTATAATGCGGAAGACATTGTCAGAAGCCCATTTAGTCAAGGCAATCTAGTAAGAGTCAAGAGATGTGCTTCTATCCATGGGTGACTGCCAGTTGTGGAAGGCTGAGCTCTTGAGATAAAGGATCTAAGGAATGCCGTGTTTAAGTAGGAGCCTCTGATAGCCATCATTCACTAAAATACATTAGGAAGCCATTATTGAAAGAGGTGGAAAAACATTGGAGACAAAAATGTATGCAATTGTTCACTGTTAATTGACATAGTCCCGGCTGCTTCTAAAGTGTGGAAATGGCGCTTTTAATCCTGTGATTCATTACCAAAAGAAAACAGCAATGGTTACGCTCAATGGTAAACATATTTTGGTTTCTTACAACTAAATCCAGCAAACTGGCCAAGGGAGTTCTGCCAATGAAGCTCATTGAGTGCTAATGCTATAATCTAGGCGCTCTTGCTTAGGAGAGGCTGAGGCCTGCGTATGGCTGACTTTCAGAGCCAGAGAGCAGACCAGAGAGAAGACGTTTCCACTCTAGTCCTCTCCCCAAACCACGCCCTCTAGCTCACCTGCGATTGGCTTTAACCACAGGTGAGCCCAGCAGTCAGCGCAGCAGGTGGTGGAGGAAATTACATTCTCCCCCAGCCACACTGAAGCCAGGAGGCTTCCCCAAGCCACTGTGGCTGTGCTGGACCACAACCACTGCTCCCTTCCAGCTGATGATAAGTGGTCCTTCTGTCCAGATTATAAGAGGAGTCTTGCTGGATCAAATAGGGCTGCCATACACCTGGAATTTCCCAGACATAGCTGAGGTTCATCTGTTGAAAATAGCATCCAGGCAGAATTTTTGAAAAATAGGTTAAAATGTCTGGGGAAACCTGGACATATGGCAGCCCTAGATCAGATCAAGTCCCTTCTAGTTTAGCCAGCTGTTTCTATAGTGGCCAAAAACATACCTATGGGAAGCCTGTAACCACGATTTGAATGCAACAATGGGCTGTGCACTTGTGAGCCACACCAACAGCCATTGTGTACCATTAATTTCTCCAATTCCTTTTAAAAGCAATTCAAGTTGGTGGCCACTGGTCATTACCATATACTGGGGAATCTTCCAACACTCTGTTCCCTTTACCTCAGGTCCTGGAAGTATGAGAGAGGAAGAAAATACAGGTCTTTGTCCACTTTCTCCATGCAATACATACTTTTATGCACCTCTATCATTTCCCTCCTAATTTGCTTCTTCTTTTTCCTTTCTAAACTAAAAAAGCCCAAATGTTTTTTTTTCCTCACAGGGGAGTGGGAGGGAGTGTCATTTTATGCACCTTTTTTGCTCTGCAATATCTTTTTTGAACTGAATTTAGCAGGATTGCATTGAAAGCAAGTATTGCAAGCTACAGAGGACTTAATATCAAAACTTATTTGTCTCTGCATCTGCTTCGGGGATCCTCAAGGGTAGGGAGTGGTGGTGGAAAAAGTGAAGAACACAGGATGGACAAGGAGGAAGAAACCCTTATTTGGGATCCATTGACATTCAAAGGGTTTGTAAATAGTCACAGTCTAGATCAGTGTTTCCCAAACTTGGGTTTCCAGCTGTTTATGGACTACAACTCCCACCATCCCTAGCTGACAAGACCACAATCAGGGATTGTGGGAATTCTAGTATGGAAACAGCTGAAGACCGAAGTTTGGGAAACACTGGTCTAGATCAGGAGTCATCAGTGTTGTGCACTATAACTTTCATCACACTTGATTCTTGACCGTTTTGATTGTGGGTGATGAGAGTTACAATCCACAACATCTGGCGGACAGCATTTTGGCTATATCCTTGGACTAGAACACTGGTCTTCAACTGGTGGGTCACAGCAGGAGTGCTGTGCAGTGCTGTGGTCTAAACCACTGAGCCTCTTGAGCTTGCAGACCAGAAGGTTGGCGGTTCAAATCCCTGTGACGGGGTGAGCTCCCATTGCTCTGTTCCAGCTCCTGCCAACCTAGCAGTCCGAAAGCACACCAGTGCAAGTAGATAAATGGGTACTGCTGTGGTGGAAAGGTAAATGGTGTTTCCGTGCGCTCTGGTTTCTGTCACGGTGTCCCATTGCACCAGAAGTGGTTTAGTCATGCTGGCCACATGACCCGGAAAGCTGTCTGTGGACAAACGCCATCTCCCTTGGCCTCAAAGTGAGATGAACGCTGCACCCCATAATTGTCTTTGACTGGACTTAACTGTCCAGGGGTCCTTTACCTTTTACCTGTTTTTTGCTACCACCAGGTCCTTCAGGCACACTCCTTGAGATGTTTTGTTGGTCACTTGCAGACACAGAGTGGTGGCCAAATGGACCTTGGTTTTTGACCAAATGTGGCAGTGCTATATTTTTACAGATGTATATATCAGCAAGTTCATATGACCAATATGTTCACAATATCATAAAATTCCATTGTTGCCCAGACTCTGAATATATACAGCATCTCTCATACCAAGATGAAAGCAAAGCCAGTTGTTAGATACTGTCAGTTTCTCCTACATTTGAGTGATCACAGCCTCGTTTGTGCCCACAACTGCACAGGGAAAACAGGCTGTGCACATACTTTGTTGGCAGCAATTTCCACAATTACAGTTGTGCATTCTCCAGCCGCAGAGATTATGAGAAGTGTTACTACTGTATCCATGTACTGCCTGGTTGATAGTCTCCATGCAGCCTATGTTCTGCCAAGATAATATGACTGTCTGCAATATGCTGTCATAGACTGATAGCTATGACGTGCTTTATCCCACTCCTTTCGTTGCAGCTGTCCCAGTGGGAAGGTATAGGAAAAAGGGGTGGAAACACATGTTGATATGTGTACCATTGTTGTTTAGATAGATGGGGACACCTGTGGCCCTGTAGATGTTGTTGGACTCCAATTCCATCAGCTCCAGCCAGCATGGTTAGTAGTCAAGAATGATGGGAGTTGTACTCCAACAGGCTCTCCCATCCCTCTTATACTGTGCAGTGAAGAAATTCACAAGCCACACAAAGAGTAAGGGGTTTCAGATCAGAGCTGTAACATTGTGCCTCTGCAGAACATCTCAGCCTTTAGAAACAACATTGAGCGCATGAAGAAATATCCAATAAACCACCTGGAAAGATAGTTATCAAGCAATTCAAACTCCACCTGGCTGCTTGCATACTTATCTGCTGATCTAAACTATGTGATTGTGCTTTCTGTTCCTTGACTTCCCATCTGGGCTTTTATCTTGTCTTTTATCTGGACATGTTGATTTCTCTTTGAAGTTTCGGACAGTGCTTTGTGATTTGCTGTGCCTGGATGCGGACCTCATTGTTGTCTCCAGATATTTCAGGTTGGGAGCAGTACATTGTTTGGATTTGCCATCAGTACAGTAATAGCAACATCACTCACAGATAACTTTGTTTTCTTAGGCTGATATTAAGAAAAATGGTGGTCTCCCCAAAATGATGCACAATTCTGTCAGATCCAGACCACACTTACCCTTTGGACTGAGAATGATCGTGTTTTATGGCCTCAATTCTACAGTACAGCGTTAATAAATTTGTGTTAGGAATACGACTGCATCATTTGATGCCACAGCATTAAATCGCAAGGGAGGAAGAAACCAATTGCGATAATAATTTTTATTTTTGTTTTTTTAAAATGGATCTTCTGCGGGGGGGCGGGGGGCGGGAATCAATGGCAGGATATGGCCCACAGTTTGAAAACTTTAAGCAAGTAAAAAAAGGCATAAATCTTTATGATGAAGATTATGATTTTGGCCTCTAAAATAATAGCCAGCATTAACGGTGCCATCGCAACAATTTTATGAGACAATAACCTGGTTCTAAAGTGGATAAACTATGAGGTTGAAGAGTGGGTATTTTATATCAGTGAGGGAGCTGGATTATTGCCCACTAAAAGAGAAGGAATGGTAGCATTACCAGCAGAATGTGATAAGGAGCACCCATTTAAAAAAGGATTATAAGTGATTTTAGAAGGGCTAAATGAAGAAACAAAAACAAAAACAAAATTCCAGTACTGAGAGTTCAAATCCCTGGGTTGGTTAGACTCTCGCTTTCAGCGTTATAGGGGGGGGGGGCTACTGTAAGAGACAACAGAATGTGCTCACAAAGCTTATGCACAAGTAGCATTGCTAAAGTTTGTTTCCAAAAATAAGGACCTATTGGATAGGAGTAGGTAAAGGTACCCCTGCCTGTACGGGCCAGTTGTGACCGACTCTAGGGTTGCGCGCTCATCTCGCTCAAGAGGCCGGGAGCCGGTGCCGTCTAAAGACACTTCCGGGTCACGTGGCCAGCGTGATGAAGCTGCAACTGGCGAGCCAGCACCAGTGCCACACATGGAAACGCCGTTTACCTTCCCGCTATAAAGCAGTACCTATTTATCTACTTGCACTTAGGGGTGCTTTCGAACTGCTAGGTGGGGAGGAGCTGGGACTGAATGACGGGAGCTCACCCCGCCGCGGGGATTCGAACCGCCGACCTTACGATCAGCAAGTCCTAGGCACTGAGGTTTTACCCACAGCGCCACCCGCGTCCCTTGGATAGGAATAGACCTTGGCAAATCAGGGATTAATATTGGTTAGTTGGTTTGTAACCCACCCTTGTAACCAACCTTTCATGATACAATCCCAGGTAGGATACCCCCAATGTCTTCTTCTTCTTCTTTGGCAATCACTCGTGGCTGAGTAAGATTGTC
The DNA here is from genome assembly GCF_964106645.2 of Podarcis pityusensis. Classification (NCBI taxonomy): domain Eukaryota; kingdom Metazoa; phylum Chordata; class Lepidosauria; order Squamata; family Lacertidae; genus Podarcis; species Podarcis pityusensis. Next base: position 36,143,426 of record NC_138037.1, read on the forward strand.
TTCCATGAACACAGTCTTAAGAGTGAGTCCATAAGTGTCCGTGGAGGCCAATTCTGGATCCACACGTCCTTCCACAGTGGGGACATAGGTTTCTGGGCAGGAATTAATCATGGTGAGGGTTTGCCAAACGTGCCATCCCCTTAGCATGTTTCTCCTTGAGTCCTGAGTTCAAGTATCTTCAAAGCCCATGACACCTTTGGTAAAGGCTGTTCTCCAACTGGCGCGCTCGCAGGCCAGTGTTTCCCAGTTTTCAGTGCTTATACTACATTTTTAAAGATTTGCCTTGAGACAGTCTTTAAACCTCTTTTGTTGACCACCAGCATTACGCTTTCCATTTTTTATTTCAGAATAGAGCAGTGGCTTTGGAAGATGATAATCAGGCATCCGAATATCCAGCAAAGTTCCCAGTGTAGGAGCTGATGGCTCAACAAAGGGTTATCTGGGGCTGTATTGATCCAAATCAGTTGAAGCCTAGATATGACCAAATTGGCCCAATTTGGTTTGTTATTCAGGCATTGGCCTATTAGTTTCCTGCCAATTTGTTTAAAATCAGGGCAGTTTTTAAAGGTTCATCCCCAAAACTTGGATTCCAAAAGTGACGCCAGCACCACCACTCCAAATAGGGAACCACCATTTTAATTTCCCAAAATGCCTTCCCAAGGTGATACTACATTGAGGACGCTGTAGGAAATTAAAATGGCGGCTACATCCAACAACTCAGAGGACCAGTACAGAAGAAATAAAAATAAAATGAATCCCTTCCATGGTGGGTCATGCCAGGGTGGTGGGTCCCTGGCAGCTGATAAGGGATATCAGGGACTGGCATCAGTCCTGTTATTACCTGTCAAATCCAATTGTACCAACAACATTCAAAGGCATGGCACCCAAGACACCTAAACAGCTTGTTGTTTTCAAGGAGAGACTTGCTCCAAGTAACAGAACCTTCACTGTCTTCTAGCCCTACCTGTGAAATTCAGTCCCTTTCAATGTAACCCCACAGTTTCCTTTCGGATTTGGGCAGCATGGTGACGGTGGTTTTCCTACGAAGTTTCAGAATGTAGATTTTTCAAAAATATTTCTTATTTTTACAAAGCCCGATAAAGTTTAACAAGGAAGAGTGCTGTATAATAAACGCCAAGGTGAAATTTATAGTGTGTGCCATACACATAAATCTAAATGTAATCCTGATGCTGGGAGAGAGGAAAGGAAGGGAGCAGCCAAAATGGGCTGCCGTTTGTTGGGCAAGCAGGCCTGGAAGGCAGAGTGGAACACTTGCTTGCAATATTAATAGCATCATTCGCAGTCGGGGAAGGGAAACGAGCCATAGAGCCACAATACTTATCTTGCTTTGACTACTAATTAGCTGCAGGGGTGGATGGAATGATTATCATAAAGATGTGTTGTTTCCGAGAGAGTTTATTTCGGATAATATATTATCCTCCGCACCTGGTGGCGAAGGCCTCCTTTGGCACCAAGAGGCGCCATTAACCCAGTAAGTATTTCACGTGATCAACTGTTAAGTGTCTGTAGCCTCCTCTCAGCGAGACTCCTGGATCCTCAGAGGTAAAGAGTGAAAGGCTCAATGTGAGTCCACCATGTTTTTGCTTACCCCGACCCTTGATACCCGTCTTTTGTTGGATATACGTTTCTGAAATGGCTAGCTTTTGACATCGGGTGGAAAGCAAAGTTGCCCCCTGTTCCATCCCCAGCCCCCAAAGAACGGCCCACATGTGTGAAAGACATTAAGCTGAAGTTGTAGGAATCATTTACTTTAAAGCATCCTGAAAGCCATGCAGGAATCCCACCCGCCTTAATGTGAGCGAGGTGATTTATTTGCATATCTGCAACATGTCCCCAAGTTCTCCTTTTGCAGGAATCAAAGTGCACTCGAGTTTCGCATTCCCAAACTCCTTTTATTTCAACGTGAAAGTGATTAAAGATGTTTATCTAAGCCTAAAGGCCTTAAGACTATGCCACTTTCATTGGGAGAACAATTAATCTGAACTTTGGGGGGATCTTAGACACATAAGAAGAGCTTTTGAGAACTCCCCATTTATCCATTTTCCATTTTCCCTAACAAGAAACGAGGTTAATACATGAACAAGCAATGCAAAAGAGTGATATAAAGGAGTATAATGGTTCAATGAAAGAAATTGGCTGTCATGGGCATAATGTCGGAGACATGTTTACAGATCCATATGTTGGGGGGGGGTTAGAAGTCTGCAAAAACAGGGCTTTTACCGCACAGGGATGCATAATTGGGAGGGGAGAACACAACACAAACCACAAGATAGAGTTTGGATCCTGATTTGGCACTTCAGGGAACAGTCTGACAGTTCAAAGGCTGCCCGATATGACTTGGCATCTGAGACCCGGGTGGAATCTACATACATGTTTAAAACACTGTGAAAACACTTTTTAAAAAAATCGTTTTGAAAAAAGCATTGAATTTGCTATAGCTCACAGTCGCCGTTTGGTGTCACAATTGTATATCGCACTTTACAACACATTCAAAACGTTTTATTTGCAGCTGAGTCCCATGTCTGCTCCTGTAAAACAACAACAAACCCCCATTCTCTCTTGGGAATCAAACAATGGCTAAAACCTGCCGCCGCCCCACCTTGATAGAAGCAGATAAAATTCACTGTACAAAACATTGTTTGTATAGAGCAGCTCCGGAGCTAAATTACATCTCAAAGTGGAGAATCTTTACAAAAATCCACAGATACAAGACAGAATCATAGAATTGTAGGGTTGGAAGGGAACCTGAGGATCATCTCGTCTAGCCCCCTGCAACGCAGGAATATGCAGCTGTCCCATACGGGGATCGAACCTGCAACCTTGGTATTCTAAGCACCATGCTTTAACCTACTGAGCTATCCAGGCTGACAAACCTGTGTAATGACTGAATTTTATGAGTGAAAAGTATATTTCCAAAGCCAGGGCCTGAGGCCTGAAAAAACAGGCAGTCTCCATGTGTCCAGGGACCTGTTATCTAAGAAATATGGAACTACCGTATTTTTTGCTCTATAAGACTCACTTTTTCCCTCCTAAAAAGTAAGGGGAAATGTGTGTGCGTCTTATGGAGTGAATGCAGGCTGCGCAGCTATCCCAGAAGCCAGAACAGCAAGAGGGATTGCTGCTTTCACTGCGCAGTGATCCCTCTTGCTGTTCTGGCTTCTGAGATGAATCTTTTTTTTCTTGTTTTCCTCCTCCAAAAACTAGGTGCGTCTTGTGGTCTGGTGCATCTTATAGAGCGAAAAATACGGTAGTTCCCACAGAAGGCAGTGATGGCCACCAACTTGAATAGCCTTAAAGGAGAATTAGATTTAGACAAATTCATGCAAGACTAGTCCAGCAGCAACTTCTAACCATGGTGCCAATGTCATGTGTCCACTGTCAGCAGCATTATGCCTCTGAATGCCAGTTGCTGGGAATTTCAAAGTGTTGGTGCTGACCTTTAAAGCCCTAAATGGCCTCAGTCCAGTATACCTGAAGGAGTGTCTCCACCCCCATCGTTCAGCTCGGACACTGAGGTCCAGCTCTGAGGGCCTTCAGGGCGGTTCCCTCATTGCGAGAAGTGAGGTTACAGGGAACCAGACAGAGGGCCTTCTCGGTAGTGGCACCCGCCCTGTGGAACGCCCTCCCATCAGATGTCAAGGAAATAAGCAGCTATATTATTTTTAAAAGACTGCTGAAGGCAGTCCTCTTTAGGGAAGTTTTTAATATTTAATGCTGTATTGTTTTTAACAGTCGATTGGGAGCCGCCCAGAGTGGCTGGGGAAACTCAGCCAGGTGGGTGGGGTATAAATAATAAATTATTATTATTATTTCAGGTGGGTAGAGTGCTGTTGTGCTTGAGTCCAGTTTGCAAGCATCCCATAGACATCTGGCCAGCCCCTGTGATAGGTAAAAAGGTAAAGGACCCCTGGACGGTTAAGTCCAGTCAAAGGTGACTGTGAGGTTGCGGTGCTCATATTGCTTTCAGGCCGTGAGAACCAGCATTTGTCCACAGACAGCTTTCTGGGTCATGTGGCCAGCATGACGAAACCACTTCTGGCACAATGGGACACCGTGACAGAAACCAGAGCACATGGAAACACCATATACCTTCCCACCGCAGCGTTACCTATTTCTCTACTTGCACTGGTGTGCTTTTGAACTGCTAGGTTGGCAGGAGCTGGAACAGAGCAACAGGAGCTCACCCTGTTGTGGGGATTCGAACTGCTGACCTTCTGATTGGCAAGCTCAAGAGGCTCAGTGGTTTAGACCACAGCGCCACCCATGTCCTCGCCCAGCCCCTGAGATAACAGCATGCTGGACTGGTTGGGTCATTAGCAGCAGGCTCTTCTTAGGTTCCTATGTTCAAGGGCAAAGGCAAAAGCAAATTAAAACATAGCATCACACTCTCCAAAAATGTTCAAGCTGCAGGTTACTCTGTGCTCCACAGTCTCCCTGCCGTGTCAGTAAAGTGCTGATTTGGAAGTAATTGCATGTGACACATTTGTCAGTGCTTTCGTTATATTAATTACTTCATGGTGAAGATGCTGGGTGGTTTTTGCTATGGAGATGTGAGAGTCTGCTGTCACTTGGTGAGTCATGGTCTCAGTATTTAATGTAGTGTTGACTAAGGATAATTTCCATTCCTACCTATTTAATGTACTGTGGAGCGGGGAGAATTTCTGGTCCCACTGAACACTATGTTGTGAAGCATTTTAGCTAGTGAATATATAAGAAGACAGAAGACAAATCCCCAGTCTTGTTAAAGGCACAGAACTTCTGTTGACTCCTAGTCGTTTGCCATTTGTATGCTGTTACTCTTCTTGACAGCATCCTCTTGCAATGACCAGAGCGGCCTCCCCCAAAGTGATGCTCTACAGATGTTTTGGTTGATAGCTCCTGCCAGCCCAGGCAACATGGCCAATAGGGGGTGAGGGAAGGTGTATCCAAAGCAACCTCAATGCAACCAGCCCGGGGGAGGCTGGTCTAGAGCACAGCAGTTAGACCAGAAAGTGCTTGATTCAAACACCTGCTTTGTGGTGAAGTTCATTGGCTAACTGGGTGACCCATTAGTGGGAAACTTCAGACTCACGGGCCTAATTAAGCCCCCGAGACTCCCAGTTTTATCCATGAGGCCATTTTAGGCAAGTCATGCCCTGTAATAAATAATAATAATAATAATAATAATAATAATAATAATTTATTACTTATACCCCACCCATCTGGCCGGGCCTCCCCAGCCACTCTGGGCAGCTCCCAACAGAATATTGAAAACACAATAAAACATCAAACATTAAAAACTTCCCTAAACAGGGCTGCCTTCAGATGTCAGGTAGTTGTTTATTTCCTTGACATCTGATGGGAGGGCGTTCCACAGGGCGGGCACCACTACCGAGAAGGCCCTCTGCCTGGTTTCCTGTAACCTCACTTCTCACAGTGAAGGAACCACCAGATGGCCCTCGGAGCTGGACCTCAGTGTCCGGGCTGAATGATGGGGGTGGAGACGTTCCTTCAGGTATTTAAAGGTCAGCACCAACACTTTGAATTGTGCTCGGAAATGTACTGTGAGCCAATGTAGGTCTTTCAGGACCAGTGTTATATGGTCTTGGTGGCCACTCCCATGTACATCACCTGACATTACATGATGTCAGTTGCAGAAAACATAAAGCCATGGGGTCAGGAGCTGGAGTCAGAGTAAAGGTAAAGGTAAAGGGACCCCTGACCATTAGGTCCAATCGTGGCCGACTCTGGGGTTGCGGCGCTCATCTCGCTTTATTGGCCGAGGGAGCCGGCATACAGCTTCAGGGTCATGTGGCCAGCATGACTAAGCCGCTCCTGGCAAAACCAGAGCAGTGCACGGAAACACCGTTTACCATCCCGCCGGAGCGGTATCTATTTATCTACTTGCACTTTGACGTGCTTTCGAACTGCTAGGTTGGCAGGACCGAACAACGGGAGCTTACCCCGTCGCGGGGATTCAAACTGCCAACCTTCTGATCGGCAAGTCCTAGGCTCTGTGGTGTAACCCACAGTGCCACCCATGTCCCTGGAGTCAGAGTAGGTCAGCAATAGTAATAATAAAAAAATCCACACTGGTATCACTGAAGTTAACTCTTTATTCAAAGAAACCAAAACACCGCAGGCCTAGAGATTGCAGCAATGCTTCCCATTATGTCATGCTGGGATGAGGCAATTGCAAGGGCTTTTACCTTGCAAAGGTAAGAGTCACATCCATTGCCCTAGCCAATTTTTCCCTTTGGCTGCAGCCACCATTAGCAGGCAGCCCCTGGTAGGATGGCCAAAAAGGAATGGATCCTTGAATTTGTGTGTTCCTCCAGAACTTCCACTTTACAATAAGACCTGACTAGGACTCCATTTTTCTTTACTAGTTTCCTAAAACCTTGGAAGCCTTCTGACTTTCAGGACGATGAAACCTGATTGCTTCTGCTACATGCTTACAGCTTTGACACGAAAATGGAGGTGGAAATTTGACCCTCGGACCCACTCCAGGAGAGTGCCAGGAAATTTGTGTCACAATGAGCTGCGAAGATAGCAAGAGGGTACCCAACAAGCAAGCTGTTCAAACTTATCCTTTCAGTGTGTCAGAAGATTTTGATAGCATCAAAGGGGAGAGCGGGGTGGCAAAAGGTCAGCCATTCAGGATCCGCCCCCCCAGGCAGTCTTCATAGCAACTTTCACACTTCAACAGAAACTGTCACATTTCCGCGGGTCATTTCGGTCCTCCCCACCTGCTTTTATCTGGTTCTTAAGCGGTCAGGGGTTGCTAGGGACACACATGTCTCTGATGCATGAAAACAGCTGAATTGTTGGCACGAAGCGGGAATATAAAAGACACAGGATGAAAGGGCCTGCAAGCGAATCAACTGAGTTGAAGTGGGGAGGACTTGAAGGCAACAACATGAAACCTATTACAGCGAGACTGATAGGATTCATGCAATTTTACATAAAATAAAATCTCAAAACCCAAATTTGTTTTCCAGTGTTTCTCATTATCTGCCTAAGTTTTAACATTATATATATATATATATATATATATATATATATATGCAAAGATTGGGGTTTATTTTCAACCTCGGAGGGTTAAGACAGATGAAATGCAGAAGGGTGGGAAGAAGAAGAAAGATTTGTAAGGAGACAGAGGGGTATTGAAGAAGAGGCACAAAGGGGAATTCCTCCCCTCCTGACCCCTTAAATGTCTACTGACACTCGTCATCAGAAGTAGGCACACTTCAGCTAGAGCTGTAGTACCCTCACATTTGGGGAGGGCGGCTCAAAGTGATAGTTTACATTTGGGCAATGCAGAAGTGGCTTTCTGGGTGCGGCAGAGCCACTACATTACCTTCCTGACAGGTGAGTCGCTGTTTTTTACTGGGAGGGAGAGGGGTAAGGCGGTGCAGAGGTCAGCTCAATGCAACACTGGTGAGCCAATTTGACACTCCTGCCAGTGCATTGACGCTGTGCCGCCCTCCCTCTGCCACCTTGCCTCTTTCTCCTGGTAAGCAACAGTGACACTTGCTGGGAAGCTACCAGTGAGGCTCCATCCCATGAGGCAAGCCAGATCTAAAGGAGAATAGGAAGCTGTCTTACAGTGAGCCAGCATTCCCTACTCTGACCGGCAGTGGCTTTCCCGGGTTTCAGGCAGGGGTTGCTCCCAACCTTACCTGGAGACACCAGCAATAGAACCTGGAAGCTTCTGCAGGCAAAGCAGATGTTCTACCAGTGTTACGGCCCTTCCCCTTCCTGGCTGGATTGGGACTGTGTACGTACCACTGAACAGATGGTCAACGCTGTTGGCTCTGACCACACCAAATACTTGCTGGACATGTGTGGAAAGGGCTCGGATCCAAGCATTTCCACCCCTCCTTTAATGTGTGATTAGAGCTGTCGAACCTGATAGTGCCAGCCATCTGTTCAGCGTAAGGATTCTTGCCCACAGAACTGAGCTGCAGCACTCATGATCTCTGGATCCGGGCCATTCAGGGCCCTTTCCAGTCCTTACTCCAGTCCTTTTGAGTGCAGCCTCCTAGAGTTACAAATAAACCTCTCAAGGTACAGAGTCACCAAAAAAGTTAGCTGGCGGAGAGTTCCCTGGCAAAGAGCCCAAACAAGTAGACTACAGCTTTTGCGTTTGGTTTAGAATATTTTACACATAATACACAGTCAGATAGGTTTTCGTATAGAAGGGATTGGATCTGGACCAGCTGTTCCATAAATGGAAGGAATGCTTCTGTTCATGGAAGTGGCTTGGCCTCCCTGCTGGAGAATGAGGGAAAGGCCATTCTTTTTTCTTTTCTTTTTATATAATTTTAATTAAATTTTCTGTTTTACAATTTAGAATATTCACTTAAATGACCTTAACATATCAGTGACTTCCCTTCTTCTCTTTCCATGGCTCATTTTGCATAACATAAATCCCTGCATATTTTATATAAACTAAACCGTTCAATATTCCATTATTACATCCATCAAAACTCATTCAAACTGTTGAATTTATCTTAATACTGCCAAGGTTTTCAAGTGTACACAATCCCACCCCCAAATATTCAATAAACATTTTCCAATCTTCTTTAAATGTATGTTCTTCTTCTTCTCTTATTCTGTATGTTAGGTCCGCAAACTACGCATATTCCATCAGTTTAAGTTGCCATTCTTCTTTAGCAGGAACCTCACTCCTTTTCCATTTTTGGACTAACAAAACACGGGCCGCAGTAGGAGGGGCCATTCTAAACAAATTCATCTTCCCAGGCAGCTTACAGCACCAATTCCCATGGCATTTCAGAGGATCTCCAAATCTCCTGAAGCAGATTTTCAGGAGGCATAGGGCACTGCAGGGGAAAGGAGAATCAGTGAAAATCACCCCCCCCCCCAAGTCTGCTCACTAGGAGCATACAGTTTGCTGAATTCTGCTCCAGGCAACTCTGGATCCAACCTCATAAAAAAATAACATGGTGATTTATCACTGTGATTTTTTAAAAAATGTGTTCTATACTTCAGTAGGAACGACTGCAGGGTGAGGTCTTCTCAATGTACAGTGTGTACAGAAATTCAGTGGTGGTTCATGTTCCATGCACCAAATTGTAGAAGACATTGCTTGGTAACTGAAATTCTATGGTTCAGTTACAGCAAGACCTTTGGCCTCTCATTTACATTTGGGCAAAAACACCCTCCAGTCCATTCTAAGACATGTGGCCTGCATGTGAAAACAAGAACTGCTCTATCAAGGAAACCAAAACTCCACACTAATGAAAAGACCACCCCAAAACCACAAGTGTATGCATGATAACTCAGAAGTTAGTTGTGTCCAGTGGGACTTGCTCCCTGGGATTGTAATCTGTGGATAATCTTATAACTAGGCAGTGCCTTTCTGTGAATCTAGCCTTATGCTATTCAGAATTCAGCGTTGCTTTGGCAAATTTCAGAACAATAAAAATAATATTAGCATTGATTTTGTACATCATATTTAATAAGCCACAAAGATTTCTTTCTTTCTTTCCTTCCTATGCTATATCGGAGGGAAATCATATCTATGAAGAGTGATAATGAACGTATCGTTGTACATGAAATAGCATTTGTAAGACAAGAAATATGAGATATAACAAAGAATCTAATGCTAGCAGCATATTTTCAGGCTTCTAGGTATGAATTGCCAGCAAATAGTTCAGCAGTGCAATTTTGTTTTATTTTTCGCCAGGCTATAATATGACTGCATCCATTTTTTCATTTTTTTCCCATTTTTGCTGTTGTTTACTCTGAGACCTCTATTGACTCAAATGAGCCATTTTTTATTCTTTTGTAGACATAACGGTGAATTTAGAACAGTATGTTATCATGGAGCCCTGCACAGGCTGTGCTGACAAATAGCTACGTAGACAACCTATTCAGGTTGTAGTGAGATCCATCAACCCTGTCACATTCATAGTGGCAAATCAGTTGTTGTTTGTATCCGTAATCCAAGAAGGTGCTCAGCTTCATTAGTAGTGTTAGGGAATAAAGCAAAGTCGAGAGAGCAAGACCCTCGTGCAGTTCATAAGACTTTCTCAGAAAGCCATCGCTCCCTCACTCCCTCTTAAAGGCAACTCAGAGGAAGTCTAGGACCAGAGGCAGGTGGATCTGGGAGAGAAACACCGTTTGGGTTTTTGAAGTTATCTTATTTCTAAGATGCTGAGGCTGTGCTGGACAGCACAAAACATTGTAAGGTAAAGGTAAAGGACCCCTGGATGGTTAAGTCCAGTCAAAGGGTTGTGGCGCTCATCTCGCTTTCAGGCTGAGGGAGTTGGCGTTTGTCCACAGACAGCTTTCTGGGTCATGTGGCCAGCATGACTAAACCGCTTCTGGAGCAACGGAATACTGTGATGGAAACCAGAGCGCTCAGAAATGCCGTTTACCTTCCCACTGCAGTGGTACCTATTTATCTACTTGCACTGGTGTGCTTTTGAACTGCTAGGTTGGCAGAAGCTGGGACAGAGCAATGGGAGCTCACTCTGTTACAGGGATTCGAACCGCTGACCTTCTGATCATCAAGCCCAAGAAGCTCAGTGGTTTAGACCAGGCATAGGCAAACTCGGCCCTCCAGGTGTTTTGGGACTACAACTCACATCGTCCCTGACCCCTGGTCCTGTTAGCTAAGGATGATGGGAGTTGTAGTCTCAAAACATCTGGAGGGCTGAGTTTGCCTATGCTTGATTTAGACCACAGTGCCACCCGCGTCCCTACAAGACAAAACATTGTATGGAAATATTGGATGTACATTTGATTTTTAAAATTCTGTTATGAAAAAAGTTCTGCTAGTAAAATTTGAATAATGTTTTCAGGGGTCTGGACAATTATTTATTCCAAAAGGAGTCCGTTTTTTATGCTTCCAGTAGCTTTAAACTGTGTAGTATTTAATATCTGCATCAGGAAAAACCCAAAAGGAGTCCAATGAGGACTGAGTATATTCAGCTGCCACAGAAGGCATAGTCTAAAACAGTATACAAACAAGGGAAGCTGTCTTAAACAGAGTCCAACCATTTGTCCACCTAGCTCAGTATTACCTGCACTGACTGACAGTGCTTCTCCAGGGTTTTCCTAGGGAATCTGTCTCAGCCCTACCTGGATGTGCCGGGAATTTGGGACTTTCTGCATAGCAGGCAGGTGATTTTCTACTAAACTGCAGCCCTTCCCCTTCTTGGTACACTACTACCAAGACCAAAATGAGGACCATAAAAAGTGATCGTTAGAATGCAGAAAAGAGAGCAAAGTATGAATATACTCATACACAGAAAACAGCAATTATCATTCACAGACATGAATCTTGGGGGGGGGGGGAGGTTGTGGGTGCGACAATATGGTGACCCTACAGAGAAAGCCGTGGGCATCAGTATATTTAGCTCTGTATTGTCTTAATTGGTTGACAGTGGCTCCCCAGGGTTTCAGGCAGGAGTCTTTCTCAATCCTACCTGAAGATGCTGGTGATTGCACTTTGAACCTTCTGCGTTCCAATTGTGTGCTCTATCCCTGAGCTATAGCTGAACCCAGCATGCAGAATCTGATGTTCAGATGGGACCCAGTGGGTGGATTCACTTCCTTTCCCTTAGCTGGAGCATCTTGATCTGACTTTCTGTTCATGTTAAGTTTCACTTTGAAAAAATGAAGGAGATGATAGATAGATGATAGATAGACAGATATACAGATACAGTATACTGATGATAGACAGATAGACAGATAGATAGATAGATAGATAGATAGATAGATAGATAGATGATAGATAGGAGGGAGAGATGATGATGATGATAGAGAGAGAGACAGACAGACAGACACAGAGAGAGATGATAGATATAGATAGATAGATTGATAGATAGATAGATAGACAGACAGACAGATAAATGATGGATACAGTAGATGATAAATGATATAGAATCATAGAATTAAACAGTTGGAAGGGACCCCAAGGGTCATCACTTCCAACTCCCTGCAATGCAGGAATCCTAGACAGACAGACAGATTTCCATTTGTAATTGGAATCACTCTGTCCAACCGACTTCTTTCACTCTGCAGTCCAGAAGGAAGAGAACTAAGATATAAATGTGCTGTACGGGTTAAAGTTAAGGATAGATTAAGATTAAAGATTAAGATTAAAGATGTTTAAAGAAATGGAAATTTGATAATAAAAGGGGAAAATTTAAAGGTATATGACATTAAGAACAAGGATTAGGCTTAAAAAAGTTGAAATTATATATTTTAATATTTTATTAAACTAAAGATTGGGTTTAAAAAAAGTGGAATAGAAACTGCTGGACAAATAATGTAGATTGGAATACAAAAGAGGGAGGTATGAGGAAGTCCAGAAAATAAGTAATTTAAAATTGGGAATGGAAAAGAGAGTTGGTTTTTAATTGTTATGTTTTGTGTTTTTATTGTTAAATTTTGTATTGTTTTTTTATGTGTGTTGTTTTTCTTTTTTCTTTGTTTAAAACTTTAATAAAAATTATTTTAAAAAAAAAAAAGATATAAATGTGGGAAGCATGGACTCGAGTCTCTCTGGACTCAGCAAGTCAATGTGCCTGCTTCCAAACTGCCACTACGGTATTTTGTGGGTTTCAATCATATACAGGCAAATTTAAGGTTCTGCAATTAAAGTGGGCTTTGTTTTTCTTGCACAACAAACCTCGAATTTTTGCGGCAAAGAACATGACAGCCGCTTGACATGATGCCCTTGAACTTTGCAGGCAACCCCAAATGAGTGCTCAGCAAACATTGGACATCATGGAAGCTCCACACAAACTTTGCAAAAACAACTCAAGGCGAATGTTCATCAGGCAGGTTGTCTGAAAAGGCCCCTCTAGGTCTCTGCATGCAAGACTGCTGAACCAGAATTTTTGGAATTTGCAGCCAGCCAACCAGCTCTGATGTTAGAGGGAGAAGGATTGTTCTTAATGCCAGTGAAATATTTGCCTCACCCACGGCGGTTAGTTCTGGGACCCTTCCTTTCCTGGAATGCTCACTGCGAGGGTCAAAATGTCTTGGACAGTTGCCTGACGGCTCTTTGGCATGGGCTGGAAGTTGGCATCTGAACAAATCTGTCAGCAGGTTTTCTTCAACACAAAGTAAGGAGATCGGCTTGGCAAGATGGGAAAGGAAAATAATGGCTCCTTTGAATTTGGCAGAGCTATTCTTCCACTGTCGACAGAACAGGCCTAGAATAAGCCAGGCCTGCAAAACTTGTGGCTTCCCACACTGAGTGCTGCCTATCAGGCATCTATGGGAGCCCAGAAGGAACGCAGTCCAATGTCTTCTGCTGTCTCTCCAGGATAGAAAGTACAGAGGGAGGAGGAATGTCATCAAGTACTTTGCAGGGCTTAGCGGTCCAGTGTGGTGTAGTGATCAGAGTGTTCGACTAGGACATGAGAGACCAGGGTTCAAATCCCAGTCAGCTCACTGGCTGATCTTGGCCATCACTTTCTTTTAGGCAGGACTACCTCAGAAGGTTGTCATGACGATGAAATGAAAAGCGAAAGAGCTATGTGCACTACCTTGAGCTATTTCGAAGGAAAGGTGAGTTATAATATAAATCAATAAAACCTTTGGATGGCTGGAGCCCAAATTTATATAGGCTCAGGGTAAAATAACTGGAGTAAAGTCACAGAATCACTGACTTGGGGACATCTAGTCCAGCCCCCTGCAATGCAGGAATCTTTCACCCAACGTGGGGCTCAAACCTACAACCGTGAGATTGAGACTCGTGCTGTACCAACTGAGCTATCCATCAATGCCCTGGATCAAGCCAAAGGCCCATCTAATCCAATGTCCCAATCTCCCAGTAGCCAGTGGTCACTGGTTCCCTTCTTCGGTGGCTGGCGAAATGGCAGCTAAATGGAAGTAGGTTGAGGGGAAGGTGTTTGTCCTCTTCTGCAGGGGGAGAGAAACAAGAGTTTGGCATTGGCCTTCGCAGGCAATCTTGGCTCCTAAATTCACTCAACTTTTATTGGTTCAAATGTGTAATTATGACGGTTTAATGGCAGAAGAGAGGCGGGTAATTAGAAGTGAGTCGTTCTGATCACCCTTGAACGCCGTGCCAGAGAGCTGCTCGGCTCTCCTGTCCTGAAGCCTTGTTTGCTTTGCCGAAAGCCAAAATCCCACAAGGTCTGGATGGAACCAGCTGTCTCGCTAACTAACTGCCAGCGCTTTTCCTGAATGGGAGCTATCATCCTCTCCGACATCCGCCTCCTCCCCAGGGCGCTCCTTCGCTGTCTTTCTCTGTGTGATTGCATTTATCTGTGGCTTGCAGGAACTGCTTCTAATCATACCGCTTCTTGCCTTTGAGGGTCAAATACAAGTCCATTGCTGCCGAGACAAATGCATCGGGGAGGTGGGCCGGTGCAAGGGAGGGGAGGGGCGGAGGGGAGAGACACAAACAGAAACTGTCACCTCTCCGTAAGACTGATAAGCATTTGGCAGGCAGGACACCGCAAACGAGAAAAGCAAACAGCCAGCAATCTGCAAGCGCCATAAATATGTTACAATCTCAGCTGGAAGATGGGCAATATATGCACCAAGAGGCCTTTGTTTAATGAGCTGTCAGAAAGCAGGCACAAAATTATGCTTGAAAACACAGGGAAGCTGCAGAGAACAGAGGCCTGGAAGGGCTCCCTTTGCCGGAGATGTGGATGTGCTGGAGTATCTTATCAGTCTGAGAATTGTCAAGTGAGGTAGGCTATCATTAGTAATCTAATAGCCTTTGGAAAGGGACCGATTTTCCCACCCCAGCTCCATTTTGTAACCTAAAATGAATGATGGGCAAAGCCAGGCCCTTATTTCTCCCCACAGGTTTTGCGATCGGGGGGCAGGGGGGGCAGGTTTGCTACCCAAACTGGAAGCAAATGAGACAAGTCATAAAAAGCATAAAACACTAAATCGGAAATTAAGCTGATGAGTTCCAATCCTAGAGCGCTCCTCTTCCTATTATCCTAATGGACTCTTCCAGTGGCTTGGTAATTTTCAATCATGCCCATAACAAAGGTGCTACCCATAGGAGGAGAACGCGGAGACGTGAGCGCCTTTGTAATGGAGTGTGCAACACGCGGGTTGTAGATGTCTGTACAACCATGCAGGCTAAGCGATTGTGGGATTATAATGCAAGGACCAGGGTCACCATAGGGAGTATGATGTGATGTACAGGACAATGAGCCTTCAACAGCTAGGCAGCCATGCAGCACAAATTGCCAAAGACATTCCACAAAACGAGACAAAAGGTGTTCCAGTTTTTGTCATTTAAAGGGGCTACGGAGAGGGAGGCTATTTCCCCCACCCCCTTCTAGTTTCTTTCGTGTGATTTCTGATGTTTGATTTGTACGCTGGTTTACATAGAATAACTCATCAGTCCTACTTTTCAGGAATTTTCTTGGGGAAAGTTGGCATCTTATCTCTGCCTTCCCAACCTGGCAGGATGCTGCCATCAAAGAGAATGGTTGACAGGTCTGTGACAATTGTATCTCTCCTGGGATCAGGAATAGTCATTGTAAAAATGGAGCCTGACACCTTAAATGATCAAATATAAGAAGCTGCACATTTTCTCTCTTTGGTCTTTATTTTTTTGTAAATAAAGTTTATTCTAGAAAATATATGCACAATCAATATACCATCCTTTACAAAAACATAAAATAAGAATTCCACTGCTGTGACTTCCCTCCACCTCAACTTGACATCTTTTGATATTCTATACTCTTATTTACATTGTGTTTTTTATATTATTTGATATTCAGCTATTATTAATTATGTCGTGATCCAGTTCAGCTTTACATACTTCATCTATACATATCAACAGATTTTCTTTGGAACAGTGTTTTTTCATATAATCCTCAAAACATTGCCATTCCTTCCTTAATTTCTGGTTTGACTGGTGCCTTATGGCTGCCGTTGATTTAGCCAATTCTATAAATTCACATAGTTTACCTAACCAATCTTCTTTAGTGGGGATGATGCCCCATTTCCAGTTTTTAGCAAGTAATAATTTGGCTGTGGCATATAAAAATAGCCTTTCCTTATCTTTGGTCTTTATTTGTATTAGGCTATTTGGAAAGTTACCTAAGACAAAAGCCACTTGTGCAATGAGGATTTCCTGATTCCCTCCATTACATGCTTCCATTACAATGGTCTGTTCTCCCCACCCACATAATTTTTTGAATTTTTCTGTGTAGAAACATTTTTGTTTCATATAAAATGTGTTTATCCCATACGTTGGTTGAAAGGCCGTCACAATGGCTCACAACTCAGAGGGAAACAATCGACAATATGCGTTCAGTAATGGGAGGGAAGAGAAAAGGGGCGGGGTCACAAAATACAGCAGACATATAAAACAAAGGGGAGGAGGACTTAAGCAAATCTTAATCTTAACAGCCTATCTTAATACCAGTTATAAGGGTCCGAGTGCGCCCCTCTTGGGGGAACCCTCTTGGTAGTTCCACTTCCCTCAGAAGTTTTGGGGTGGCAGCCTGTGAGGGAGAAGGCATTCTCTGTGGCAGCTCTGAAATTGTTGAATTTCTTTCCCACAGTGGTGTGTCTGGCTTGTTCAGTAGTGTTTTCAGTGTTTTAATTCCTTTTAATTAAAACTAGTGTTTTAAATCCAAATTTTAAATTGTTTTAACCTGCCCTGGTACCAGCTGGTGATTGGATAATAATAATAATAATAATAATAATAATATAATACCTAGCTATATATTTGCTCACAATGAAAACCAGTGCTTTTTTTCTTTAAAAAAATGTTTAGGGGTACTCTCATTTTCCTACTCATATTGAAATATTGTCCCTCAATGAGGCCAAACTTAGATTCACAAAATGTTTAGGGGTATGTGTACCCCTGCGTCCACCCAGGGGAAAAAAGCCCCGATGAAGACAATGCAGTGTCTGTTTCTATTCTTTTTCTAGGTCAGCTGATGTAAGCACCAGCAACTCAAGGGCTATGAATAAGAAATCGGAAGCCCTTGATTTGACCTGTGGGCTTGAAGATTTTGCGAGACTCAGCCACCTCAGAGAGTGGAGGGTTGTACACCTGGGACCTTGCTGTTTGAATGATTCCTTTCAACATTTCCATAAAGAGAGAAAGCAGCGAGCAAATGGTATATTTTGTGTGACAGTTAGCAATGGGGTGGATCACAGACGGTTCAGGGCGATTGGAAGTCGTGTTTATGTTTTTTCTTCCTCAACTTTGCAAGAACAATTATTACGCGGTATTCCCCAGGAAGCTTAATATAAATGAGCTATATTTGTGGCATATGGAATAGATAAGGATAACCTGACCTTCCCTATATGGAGAAAGCAGCTGAGCACATTGTTGCACCACAGCTTAAGGCACTTTGAGATTATAGAAACTTTCCTGATTCATTCTCATTTGCTTTTAGGCAAAGTTTTGAGACTGGGACTTCTCTAAGGGTTCCACCTAGTTGGATGGCCACTCAAGCGTCACCAGAAGAGAGGACAAAAAAGGGATGCTGATTTGCATAAAGGATGCATATGCTAAAATATATGTACAGTGGTACCTCGGGTTAAGTACTTAATTTGTTCCGGAGGTCCGTTCCTAACCTGAAACTGTTCTTAACCTGAAGCACCACTTTAGCTAATGGGGCCTCCTGCTGCCGCCGCGCTGCCAGAGCATGATTTATGTTCTCATCCTGAAGCAAAGTTCTTAACCTGAAGCACTATTTCTGGGTTAGCGGAGTCTGTAACCTGAAGCGTATGTAACCTGAAGCATATATAACCTGAGGTACCACTGTACACTGCTGAAAGGAATCATTCAAACATATAGCTACACGTGAACACACACACATGTACAGATGATAGTTAGAAATGATCACTCTAGAATCATAGAATTATAAAACTGCAGGCTATAATTTCAATAGAAAGAGAGTACAGTGGAGAATTTGGAGGCTGGTCTGTGGTCCCTGGATCAGGCCCATTCACCTTGTGATGCCCCTGGGGACAACCTACCCCCACCCTGGATCAGTTCCTGAAGAAATTTGGTGGGTTAGGCAAATGGTGTTTTTTAAAAAAAACACCTAGGTTTAATAGTACAGTCAGTCAGTTCGAATTCCCACAACAAGGTGAGCTCCCGTTGCTCTGTCCCAGCTCCTGAAAACCTAGCAGTTTGAAAGCACCAGTGCAAGTAGATAAATAGGTACCGCTGCAGCGGGAAGGTAAATGGCATTTCCATGCACTCTGGTTTCCATCATGGTGTCCTATTGCGCCAGAGGTGGTTTAGTCATGCTGGGCACATGACCCGGAAAGCTGTCTGTGGACAAACACCGGCTCCCTTGGCCTGAAAAGCGAGATGAGCGCCACAACACCATAGCTGCCTTTGTCTGGACTTAACCGTCCAGGGCTCCTTTACCTTTTTTACCTTACATACCATCCTTTATCAAAAGGTCCTAGGGTGGTGATCTTGTTTGGTGCTGCACCAGGGATAATTTTATATTCCCCTGTATCAAGCCTTCCCTTCCTTGTCCTTCCCTCCCCAAAAAACTAAGAAATCCCCCACCAAATATCACAAATGCAAAATGACATTTCCCTTAACCACCATCCCAATTACAGTGTCCTGCTTAGCGACTCTCAATGTCGGCAGGATGCAAAATTAGACCAATTTTAGTCACGTCGTCTGATCCTAGTGCATATTTACTTGGATGCAGTACAGTGGGGTTTGGAATAGCCTAAGAAAAATACTTGTCTAGTAATGTAATGATGAGCACAGTGTGGTCCACATCCAGACCACATGCCTGTGGAAACGATTGCATGTCAAGTCTGCTAAATTAACAGTGAAATTGTTAACATCAGGGATGAGGGACCGGTGGCCTTCCAGGTGTTTTTGGACTCCAACTCTCATCAGCCCCAGCCAGCACAGCCAATGGGCAGGTCGCTGTCCAACAACATCTGCAAGGCCCCACCGTTCCCCATCCAATTTAGCCACGTGTCAAACTCTCTACTAGAATTTGACGTGGCTAATTTGGATGGGGAATGGTGGGGCCTTGCAGATGTTGTTGGACAGTGACCTTAAGAAAGCAGACAGCAAAATATAAAAGTATCAGCAGAAGAACAGCAAGAAGAAGAAAGGAAAATGGCTGCGTGACCAGCCCTTTTATGGGGTCTCCAGGGTCACGCCCACCTAACTGGTCACACGCAGGGGGAGGAAGCTTCAGACCAGGTGTGACAGGAAGTCCTCCTGGCTGGGGTAACACCCCACCCCCTGCATGTCCACTCTAGGCAAACAGGAAGTGTTGTACTTAACTGCTTATGTTACATCCCACGGGATCTTCAATGACTGGTTCATACATGACATGCTGTCAGGGAACTGACATCAGAGCCAGAGGTGGAGGCTAGGCTCCCAAGTGATGCTGGAGAAGTGCCCAGCAGGGAGAGAGGCAGCTCATCAGCTGGGGAAGGAAATCAGCGTAACACCAGGGATAAAGGGGGGCAGATGGGGGAATCGGCGAGGGGGCTCCAGGACTCCTCGCCGGAGACCAGTGGGGAGAGCACGGGTCCTCCGCTACCCACACCCTCCCTGCGCAGAAGACTTCCGTGCAGGGAGAGTAGGAGGAGACTTGGCATCAAACAGCTTTTATGCTGGAAAAGGTTTAAGAGACGCCCACTGACGGATTCTGCTAGCGACTGAAACAGCCACGAAGTGAAGGGCTGTCCAGACAGGAAAGGTTTAACCAGGCAACCTAGCCAGGAGTGGCGGCAACTTACGCATGAGCAACCCCTATTATTATTACACATGCATATACAATACATTACTTGATGACATATTGCTCAGTGACACTTGGATGAGCGTTCAAATGGCTTTCAGTGAAAAGTGAAGCGGCTGAGGTGATTTTAAGTGGATATGAAAACTGCAGGGTTTTTGGTCCATAATGGTCATTCACATTTTGCCTTCATGCTGAGAAGGTAACTCAACAGGTTTATGTCTGACACCAGCTGGAAAAAAATCAAGAATCTACTGTCATTCTTCTCTACCATTTCCCATAAGAATCTGCCCCATTTGGTAAACTCTACCAAATTGGCCGGCTCCCTTGGCCAATAAAGCGAGATGAGCACCGCAACCCCAGAGTCAGCCACGACTGGACCTAATGGTCAGGGGTCCCTTTACCTTTGCCTTTACCACAAATGTTTAGCCTGTCCAAAGCAGACTCACAACTTTCTAAAAAAATAAAATGAAATGAAAAATCACATATTTTCTGGTTTTGAAAAGCCCTCTTCAAGAGAATGGAGTGCCACATCGCTTTCGATTTTGCCCTCCCAGGAACCTAGCAACAGAGGGTGCAGTAAATAACAGGGCCGAGGAAACTCTTAATGTTGAGCAAAAAGAATTTGGGGGGAGGGGGAGAGCATACACACAGAATGAAGAAAATGTACCAAAAAAAATTATTGCCGCTAAGCATCTGTTTTTGTCTGCATCCTTTTGAGAACATATTAACAGCCTTTGCTCATCTCCATATGGCTCATTGTGAGGATAATCATTAATATGAAGGAATGTGTTTGTAAGCCCCCTTCCCTAGTAATGAGTATGTATGTTTGTTCTACCTCAGAAAAATGGAAGGACTGGATTTTGATAATGTGCTTACTGCATGATAAATAGTTGCAGAAGGAGGGGTATTTTTTAAAAAGAGTAGTCCTCAAAGACAGTAGCCCAGAGCCCAATATCTCATATATTATCTCTTTATTTCAGGATTTGGATGACACCTTTCAGGGCAAGCACTCCCAAGGCAGTGAGCATCAAAATAAAATCATGGCAAAATGCTATGAAGCTCGTCACACGGCTACTGAAAAACCACTACCCAGACTGAAATACATCCATACAGTAAAACATTAAAACAGCACAGATCGCCACACATTCCAGTTAAAAGCACCTTTAAATAAGATGGTCTTCAGAGTGTGTTTCCCATCATGCTTCGCCATTGGCCCTGCTGAATGGAGCTGATGGGACTTGGAGTTCGGAGGACCCTCTGGTATAGGTGTTGCATTGACACACACACACACACACACACACACACACACACCAGTTTGGGGAGGACAAATTGGGGCACACCCCCCCCCCATCCTGCTGCTCCCATCACTTGCCCTCTCACCAGCTCCTCTCTCGTCTACTTTCTTGCTTGCTCATTGCTGCCTGCTCACTAGCCTCCTGGCCCCCTCCATTGCTCCCTGCCTTGTATCTTTGTCCAAAGCCTTCTCCTCCTCCTCTGTGGCCTTGGGAGAAGCCATACCGGCCTGCACAGCCTCCTCTTTCGGTGCTGCAGGTGAACCTCCGGAAGCCAGCCAGCTTCCAGAAGCACCGTGAAAGGAAGGAGGAAGAAGAAGAGCGGTGAAGCCTCAGGCCAAGGCAGAAATTGCTTCCCTTCCCCCAACCCCAACCCTCGCACTCTGGTGTGAGCCAACGGACAGCTAGAGCACGGGAGCCAAAATGGGACAGTTGTGTGATATGCACACACACGTGTGTGTGTGTGTGTGTGTGTGTGAGAGAGAGAGAGAGAGAGAGAGAGAGTGTGTGCTCGCATATGTGTTGTGACAGTATTCACTGATACAGAGTGTGAGCACCTATTCTTTTGCTACTGGTAGGACACGGGTGGCGCTTTGGTCTAAACCACAGAGCCTCTTGGGCTTGCTGATCAGAAGGTCGGTGGTTCGAATCCCTGCAATGGGGTGAGCTCCTGTTGCTCTGTCCCAGCTCCTGCCAACCTAGCAGTTCGAAAGCACACCAGTGCAAGTAGATAAATAGGTACTTCTGTGGCAAGAAGGCGTTTCTGTACACTCTGGTTTCCATCTTGGTGTTCTGTTGTGCCAGAAGCAGTTTAGTCATGCTGGCCACAAGACCCGGAAAGCTGTCTGCAGACAAACGTTGGCTCCCCCGGCCTGAAAGTGAGATGAGCGCCACAACCTCATAGTTGCCTTTGACTGGACTTAACTGTCCAGGGGTCCTTTACCTTTTATCTTTTGCTATCCATAACACCCATTTTGTGCTGGCACCCATAACACTTTTATCAATTTAGGAGTACTGGCTTCTCATTTTTATTTTTATTTTACATATATTTCACTACCTGACCTCTGGGAGCATCCGAGCAACTATATTCTGTACCAGCTACAGTTTCTGAGCTGTTTCTAATAGCTGCCCCACATAGAACACTTTTAATAGTCTGTGTGGAGTGCATAATGCAAACACTTGTTCCTAACAGCCATTTTTCAACAAAGGTAGATGATCCCCGTATGCTTAATAAAACCACTGTTTGAAACCCAGTAATGAATTTGTATTATTTTTTAACAATGGGAAAATTAAATGCTAGTGCCAGAAACAGAATGAAAGTGACCTTTATTTTTATGAAGGAGTTTAGCAGGTGGGAGGCTGGTAAATGAAGAAAAGGCAATATATCTGCAAATCCAGCTTTGCTTGGGGAAATCTGCTTCTCAATAAATACAAAAATCTGCTCTCAATTTAAGATGAAATGTCCAGACTGGGGATGAATAGTCATACAGTTTCTGGAGCCTGCATCTGATACAATGAAATATTCTAAGAAAAATTTTTGGTGCCCAGTTTAATAGTTAATACAGAAAAAGATCTACCATGGGGAGAAAGTAAATTAACAGAGTTATAGGTCCTAATAATTAAGTTGTGTGGCAAGTCCCCCTCCCCCCTTGGGAAATAAAGACAAAGGACACGGTATTTAAGGTTAATGGGCGAAAATGGCCACAACTTTATTGATTGCAGGAACTGAGCAGTATTGGCTTAGGCATTGGTCCTATCAGCTAACCGGCTTCAGCCCGATTGCATGAAGACCAGTGAGGGTTAACCACCAGTAGGGGGAGTCCTGCTGATGTACATCAACTAGGATCTCCCCCGGGGTCACCCCTCGGGGGCGTGCCTTAGGCCCACACCTCCATAGGCTTCGGACAGGGCAACGCCCCCCGGAATCCTTTACCAGACTACCCTTTGCTTTGGGGGAAGGTGATGGCACTTCCTTCCCTCCCCCATTTGCATAACAATACCCCTACCAATGCCTAACCGCCAATCGAGCAAAAGCTCGCCGCCAATACCCTCAAACCTTCAACCAATTCCTAACCCCCCCAGCAATGTCATCCAACCAAATGTCATTTCCAGCATCCGAAAGATGCATGCCATCACTTCTGTAGAGGGCCTCTTTGCTGAACTGGATGTCGGGGTGGCCAATAACACCCCCCCCCGAGCCGCCACTCTATGCGCCACAGCCCGCTCCAAGATTTTTCTCGCTTTATTCATTGCGATCGGGCACCAACAATCCCTCCAAACCCGACTTTCTAGCAGCGAAGACCAATACAGAAAAAGATCTACCATGGGGAGAAAGTAAACTAACAGAGTTACAGGTCCTAATAATTAAGTTATATTAACCTACTTCATATATAACATTGGTGCTGTTTCTGCTGCAGAAGGGCATTTTTTGAATGAATGACCTGTTTGCTATTTTTGTGATAACAGCAGCCCCTTCAGCCAAAGGCGATACCTGTAGTTTCCAGATTTTTGCACATGGATGGCATTATGGATTGGGTCCCATGGATGCTCTAGAATACTGCGGTGTAGGAGGTTATCACATCCTTTGTGCCTTTGCTGGGGCTAATGTAACAATTGGAGGGAACAACGAGCGAGCATTTCTCAAATACTGGCTTCTCAGAGTTCCATGTGAAGACGGATTGGTTGTTAAACCACTGTGGGAATTGTAGCTCTGGGAGAGGAACAGAGGAGTCCTCTTAGCACCCTTAGCAAACTGCAGCTCCCAGAATTCTTTGGGGAAAGCCATGACAAATTAAAGGGGCATCACAGCGCTTCAAATGTATGGTTTGAATGTGGCCAGAGTAGTTTCAAATCAACAGCGGAAACCCAAATCCCACCTACACAGCAGTGAGTCCCACTGAGTCCAGCGGAGCTCACTTTCACATACACGGAGGTTAGGATTGCAGCCTAACTCCTTCATTTCTTCCTCTGACCCCTAGCCTCCCCAGCTAGATCTTGTGCTGACTGTTGAAAAACCAGCCATTAACAACCAGGAAATGACTTTGCCATCAATCAGAATATTGCTCAACCGTGTTTCAGCTTTTCCCCTCTCTCTTCCTTTGCATAATTATTCTTATTCTCTGCTGATTGCAGTCTAAAATAGCCATAATTCTCTCAAAATAATTTGCCGCATTACTTAAAACCACGGGGTTACTGTAAAAACGATGAAGACAGATAGCTGATGGCTGGTTTTTGTACAGAGTCCCCCATTTTGGCCACCATGTGTCTATTGACCTTCTGTTAGCAAGAGACACAAGAGGCTTTCATCAGGTCAGCAGCCGTTTCCACGGTTTCCCCTTATAGATGATAAACTGAAGTGTTGAGTCCTTAAGAGGAGGGAGCCACCCCGTTTTCTATTTTTTCTTTCAAAAGTAAAATTGCAAATATTTGTATAACCTGCAATCTGAAATATTAACCTCCCAGAATATAATTCGGCAACAGTTACTGATGTGTGTGCATGTTGTTTTACTTGACTGTTATTGTATGCTCAGTTAGACACCCAGGCCCCATTCAGTTCAATGGAGAGGGATAGCCCTCTCCTGAAGTGAATGGGGATGCCCTTGGGGCTGGAGCTCCAATAGCTTATTGTATTTTAGTGTTTTGTTGGAAGCCGCCCAGAGTGGCTGGGGAAACCCAGCCAGATGGGCGGGGTATAAATAATAAATTATTTATTATTATTATAAGCACATCCTCTGCATGACAAGATCAGCCATGTGAAATCAGCAGGAGCTCCATGCACCAATAGCAACATGGAAAGGTCCATGTGGTTAGTGGAGGCTGGTCCATTAGGTAAGGTAGCTAAAGGTAAAGGACCCCCCTGGACGGTTAAGTCCAGTCAAAGGTGACAATGGGGTTGTGGTGCTCATCTCGCTTTCAGGCCGAGGGAGCCAGCGTTTGTCCACAGACAGCTTTCCGGGTCATGTGGCCAGCATGACTAAACTGCTTCTGGCACAATGGAACACTATGATGAAAACCAGAGTGCACAGAAACACCATTTACCTTCCTGCCGGAGTGGTATCTATTTATCTACTTGCACTGGTATGCTTTCGAACTACTAGGTTGGCAGGAGCTGGGACAGAACAACGGGAGCTCACCCAAACGCAGGGATTCGAACAGCCGACCTTCTGATCAGCAAGCCCAAGAGGCTCAGTGGTTTAGACCACAGCGCCACCAATCTCAATCTGCCTCCAGTCAACACCCACCTACCTGCTTTCCTACTTGCAACCAGAGGGTGTGTCTGCCTATCAGCTTCCTTCTCCTCCTCTCATGCTGTCCTTGTAGAACTCTGCAGGCAGAAGGATGGAGAGGGGAACTAGACTCCATTGGCTCTGCCTGCCTTTGGCTCTGGCTGCACTTACTGTTGACACCTCTGTCTTCCAACCCAGCAGTTCCAATGCACGCCAGCCAGTTTACAAAACATGAGCATATGAGCCACAGCCCCAATTGCTTGGAATAATTGGGGTTTTTCTGGAGATTCAGCACCCAGTATTTCAGACTATCAGAAGGCAGTAGGAATAGCCTGAGGAGAAATCAGGTTAAGTTCTAATTTGAAAATGAATTTCAAAAATGTGTACATTACCAAGGGAAATTTTTCAACGATGTTAGGTGTGATTGTGAATTGTGATCATGGACATGTCACAAGCCAAAGGGATTTTAAGAATGGCCTGTTAATTGCTATAGCATACACTTTTACCTGGGAGTAAGTCCCACTAAACCCATAAGGCTTATTTCTGAGTAGATGTGTATAGAATTGCAGAGTAAATGCAAGCTAATGTAAATTAAATGGAATTCTGCACGTCATCTTGTAATGTTTACATGAAAGGGGGTACAGAAACAGTATTACATAGATAAATTCCTTCAAGGGAAACAAAATTACACTTTTGGAGTCCACTCATTGCCCACAACCTCAACTTTTGATTTTATTTTTTTTAAATGGCTTTGGACCGAAGCAGATAATATTTGCTTTAACCACTGAAGAAGATAAAGTCTTTCAAATTATAGGCATATAGGTCCAAGGTTTTTTCATGCTAGGCACCATTAACTGTTTTTATTTATTTTCAAGGAGACATCTATAACTTTTTTTTAAAAAAAAAGCAATATAATTTTGCAGTCAGTGTTGCCCCTTCTTAGGGCATGTATCCAGCCAAATTTCAGAAGGATAACTGCAGTACTATTCCTGCAAGGTCAACCATTAAAGTTTTAGGTTGGATACAAAAGGAATCATATAAGCACCTCTTGTGTTGTTTTGTGGAAATGTGGTCTGAAAATCACAGGCCTGGGAGAGTTTCCTCTGGATAAGAAACCCGCTAAACTGGATATAAATAGATTCCGGGGCATCTGTGCTAAGGACCTTTTGATTTGGGGGTTGAAAGAGCTGAAAGTGATTCACTTTCTGGGTAAAATCATTCCCCTGATGACAAGCTTGATCCACTAATCACAGCAGAACTCTCCCTCTCCCTTATCCTGACTCTCGGGCTTGCGCCCTCTTCCCCAAGCAGCCTTCCTTGGCATTCTGGTAAACTTAGAGGTATCGCCTTTGCTTTCAGTGGATGCTTGTCTGGAGCATTTTTTAATATTCTGGATTGCCGAGGCACCACAAACAGCTTCATGGACCTCCTCTTCAACTTGTGCTACCTCCTGGAAATCCAGGATGTCTTACCTTGTTTTAATTTGTTGGAAACTGCCCGGAGTGGCTGGGCAGCATAAAAATAAGTTGTTGTTGTTACCCCACTTTGTGTCTGACATGACCATAATCTCTCGAAGGCACCTGACTTCACCTCAGGATTCAAGATTAATGCAAATGTAATAATTATAACAACAACAACAATTACAATTTTATTTGTATGCCTCCCATCTGACTGGGTTGCCCCAGCTACTCTGAGCAGCTCCCAACAGAATATTATAAACACAATAAAACATCAAACCTTAAAAACTTTCCTACGGCACTCTTAACGTATATCTCCTCAACAGACTTAGCTAAATGAACAACAATTTTACAGAACAGTGATATGAGCACCTGATAGTGTGAGCAGGCAGAAATTTCGCTCCAGTTCTATGCACAGCAAAATTGTTTAAATGCACCTGCTTAACATCCTATTATAGGAAACCATAAACATGGGTGGTGTATTGCTGAGCATTCCGTGGCTGGTATTGCCAATGTATCATTCCGCACAGAGTCAAAGCCTGCTGTTAATGTGTTTTCAGTGGTCTGCACTGCTGATCTACTTAATCCAAATACGAGGACATTCTAAAAGTTGTTAAACTGACTGCCAAAAACCAAGATAATTAAAAATAGATTCACAGCTGTTCGGGCAAGCAGAGATATAATTTTATCTTCATTATGCCTTATTGCAGATGTTATTGATTTAATCACATTGTGTTTTAGCGGGTAATATCAATTCATGCTGTCTTTGACTTTGAAAACTGGAAATTTTAGTTTGAGTATAATTTTCCTTATGGCAGGAGTGTAGATGTGCTTGATTATCTGGGGATAAAATCTGTGAGCCAGTAGGTTTGCCTGACCCTCCAAGTATATCCCTGATCTCCAGTTTAAAGGTAAAGGTAAAGGTACCCCTGCCCATACGGGCCAGTCTTGACAGACTCTAGGGTTGTGCGCCCATCTCACTTAAGAGGCCGGGGGCCAGCGCTGTCCGGAGACACTTCCGGGTCACATGGCCAGCGTGACAAGCTGCATCTGGCGAGCCAGCGCAGCACACGGAAACGCCGTTTACCTTCCCGCCAGTAAGCAGTCCCTATTTATCTACTTGCACTTTGACATGCTTTCGAACTGCTAGGTTGGCAGGCGCTGGGACCGAGCAATGGGAGCGCACCCCGCCGCGGGGATTCGAACCGCCGACCTTTTGATCGGCAAGCCCTAGGCGCTGAGGCTTTTACCCACAGCGCCACCCGCGTCCAGTTTAGGAGCCTTCAAAAGTGTCTCTGTCTCCTCGAGATCCATTTCACTCTTAGATCAACAACCATTGTCTATATCTGTGTATTCATCCCAGGACCTGGGTCCATCATGCTGGAATCCTGTGCACACTTTGCAAGGAGTAAGCCTCTTTGAATAATATATAGGCTTGCAGTGCATATAACTTGCATTCCTCATGTGCCATCACCTTTAAAACCTTAAATATTTTAGCAGAGGATGAGATGGACTTTGGTGGTAAACTAGAGAGAGACATATGAAAACACAAAATGCTTAAATATTTCTACCCAACACTTCACTCATTGCTGCAATAGTAGATGCTGAGTTGTGGATACGAATGAAGAAACTGACATATGAATAAAGAAAATGAAGTATTGTTTCTGTCTCCCCTTGGTGTCTTCTAGCCTAGATTAAAGGAAAAGGGGGACTTAGATCAACATCTCATAAAATCTTAATTGATCCCCTCAGAATCACATTGCAGCTAAGTACTTGACAGTACTATCCTATACCTGTCTACTGTGAAATAAGTCCATGTGGTTTGCTGCCACATAGGAAGATGTAGGATTGTGACCTGAATGTGGTACGTCTCTGCCAGGGGAGTCAATTACTGCTGGATGCAAGGGGGATGGGTTTCTTCTATCCGTCATTCCCCCTAACCACCATCCCAACCCTTCCCTGGCATCTGTCCTGGTCTCTAGGAAAAGGAAACCTTGGCTTGGCTACAGGATGTCAAAACTAGGGTGGCCACTTTTGCATACCCTAAAAATGAGGGCACTGATTTGCATAAGAATGCAAGAACCTGCTGCACCAGGCCAATGGCCCATCTGGTCCAGCATCTTGTTTGCACATTGGCCAACCAGGTACCTGCAGGAAACCCTCAACAGGACCCAAGCACAAGATTACTCTGCCCTGCTTTCACTCCCAGCAACTGGC
Organism: Podarcis pityusensis; assembly: GCF_964106645.2. Lineage (NCBI taxonomy): Eukaryota > Metazoa > Chordata > Lepidosauria > Squamata > Lacertidae > Podarcis > Podarcis pityusensis. The sequence continues at coordinate 36,172,351 of NC_138037.1, forward strand.
ACTAGAAGCATGTTGTTGTTGTTTAGTCGTTTAGTCATGTCCGACTCTTCGTGACCCCATGGACCAGAGCACGCCAGGCACTCCTGTCTTCCACTGCCTCCCACAGTTTGGTCAAACTCATGTTGGTAGCTTCGAGAACACTGTCCAACCATCTCGTCCTCTGTCGTCCCCTTCTCCTTGTGCCCTCCATCTTTCCCAACATCAGGGTCTTTTCCAGGGAGTCTTCTCTTCTCATGAGGTGGCCAAAGTATTGGAGCCTCAGCTTCACGATCTGTCCTTCCAGTGAGCACTCAGGGCTGATTTCCTTCAGAATGGACATGTTTGATCTTCTTGCAGTCCATGGGACTCTCAAGAGTCTCCTCCAGCACCATAATTCAAAAGCATCAATTCTTCGGCGATCAGCCTTCTTTATGGTCCAGCTCTCACTTCCATACATCACTACTGGGAAAACCATGGCTTTAACTATACAGACCTTTGTTGGCAAGGTGATGTATCTGCTTTTTAAGATGCTGTCTAGGTTTGTCATAGCTTTTCTCCCAAGAAGCAGGCGTCTTTTAATTTCGTGACTGCTGTCACCATCTGCAGTAATCATGGAGCCCAAGAAAGTAAAATCTCTCACTGCCTCCATTTCTTCCCCTTCTATTTGCCAGAAGCATAGCTGACTCCAACTCTTGGAGACAGAACGTAGCCATGATGCATAGTAGCCACTGATATCCTCCTCTCCACAATGCTAACATGTGCACATGCTAAATTCTATGTATGAATGCCGCATTAGAAAAAATAACTATAATAGTGTTATAGATTTGTGGGGGGGGGGTCCCCCTGAACCCTAGAAATTAATGAACAGTGAGATTTTGATTATTTGGACTATCAAGGGGAAGATTGGAGGTCAGTGGAAAAGTACAAGCTAAGATTTCTTCCTAAGCCAGGGGTAGAGTCATTAACATGACAAATGATGCTGATGGCCAATCTGAGAGCCTGGACCTAGGCAGACAGAGGTTGCCATGGTGATGGAGTGTGGGTTCAAAGTGACAGGAAAAGAGAGTCTTTAGAGCAAGGTGTACCTGAAGGAGCGTCTCCACCCCCATAATTCAGCCCGGACACTGAGGTCCAGCCCCAAGGGCCTTCTGGCGGTTCCCTCATTGCAAGAAGTGAGGTTACAGGGAACCAGGCAGAGGGCCTTCTCAGTGGTGGCACCCACCCTGCAGAACACCCATCAGATGTCAAGGAAATAAACAACTATGTGACGTTTAGAAGACATCTGAAGACAGCCCTGTTTAGGGGAGTTTTTAATGTTTGATGTTTTATCGTGTTTTTAATATTCTGTCATGAGCTGTCTAGAGTGGCTGGGGAAACCCAGACAGATGGGGAGGGTATAAATATATTATTATTATTATTATTATTATTATTATTATTATTATTATTGGAAAGACTAAGATCCATCTTGGGCAGACTGGCTGGGAGAGATGCCTTGGACTTCACCACTGGGGGGGGGCTAGCTCCTCTTGAAATGATCATGCTGTAAGATCTGGACTCCCTCCATGCAGACTGAAGGTGTAAATAACACACCCTCCAACATTTCTCAGATGAAAATAGGGACGTCCCATTCCATAATGATAATTTTACTATTTATACCCCATACATATTATTGGGTTTCACCAGCCCCTCTGGGCAGCTTCTGACATATATAAAAACATAATAAAACATTAAACATTTTTCAAAAGCTTCCCTATACAGGATTGCCTTCCGATGGCTTGAGGGTTAGATAGCTCCACAGGTAAAGGTAAAGGGACCCCTGACCATTAGGTCCAGTCATGGACGACTCTGGGGTTGCGGCGCTCATCTCGCTTTATTGACCGAGGGAGCCGGCGTACAGCTTCCAGGTCATGTGGCCAGCATGACTAAGCCGCTTCTGGCAAACCAGAGCAGCGCACGGAAACGCCATTTACCTTCCCGCTGGAGTGGTACCTATATATCTACTTGCACTTTGACGTGCTTTCGAACTGCTAGGTTGGCAGGAGCAGGGACCGAGCAACTGGAGCTCACCCTGTTGTGGGGATTCGAACCACCGACCTTCTGATCAGCAAGCCCTAGGCTCTGTAGTGTAGACCGCAGCGCCACCCACGTCCATACCCCCCAACATTTCTCCAATGAAAATAGGAACATCCTAAGGACCTGACATGGTTAGTGCCACAGATCCGTTGTTTGTTTTTTACTGCAAGGCTCCCTGCTTTTAAAACACACCAAGGAATAGTTTATTGCAGGGCCCAAAGCAAGGGCACTTCCAGCTGTAAATCTTCCACCAGCAACCACACCCTTAGTTAAGATGTTTAAAAAGAATCCGGAGCAAATGGCAGCTCTTAAAAAAAAAGAAAAGAAAGATAAATGCAGACTAATTAATAAGAAAAATATTGCTGTAGCCCACAAATATACTTCAGAGACTAATATAACTAATAAATTCTTACAGTTTAAGTGGCTATATAAAATGGAATGGCCAGTCAGTGACATTTTTACTGCGGCTTTTAAATGAGACGTACGAATATGCTAAGGTCAGTTCAGAGCGAAAATAAAAACAGTGGGACTGTTTGGTCTCGGAGAGAGAGCCCTGGACATTAACCCAGCCATTAAACAATAGGGTTGGTGGGTGGGAAATGGACATAAAAATCCTGATTCTAAACGGGTTATGCCACCTGGTGGATTTTCCTTGCAAAGCCTGCCATCAAAATGTACGTTAGCTGCCCTCTAGTGGATTGATTTATAATGGAATATTGGCTTCCTCTATAGAGACTCTCTGTCGCTCTGTGGATTTATGTAGGCAGGTTTCCGTCGCTGTCAAACAAAACGTTGCTTTCAGGGACCACCACAATGTCACAACATAGTGAGCCACCACTGAACCTGCACCAGAAAGCAATGGCACATGCTGATCTTAAAGTACTCAAAGTGTTCAGCCCTTGCTATCTTTTCCAGCAACTGGTATTCAGAAACAACTGTGGAAGCAGTAGGGTTGCCATGTTTCAAAAAGTAAAAACCAGGACACTCCAAAAGTTGTTGAGTTGCATGAAGAAGTACTGTCCTGAATCTTACAACATTCAGCTTGATGGGATGTCCATGATGTGTTAGGGGGAGAGAGAGAGAAACCTCTCTCTATCCTCTCTCATGCATGATTGCCTCTTACTCTTCTCTAAAGTAATAATAATAATAATAATAATAATAATAATAATAATAATAAATTTATTATTTATACCCCGTCCATCTGGCTGGGTTTCCCCAGTCACTCTGGGCGGCTCCCAATAAAACACTAAAAACAGAATGAAACGTCAAACATTAAAAACTTCCCTATACAGGGCTGCCTTTAGATGTTTTCTAAAAGTCAGGTAGTTGTTTATTTCCTTGACATCTGATGGGAGGGCATTTCACAAGGCGGGTGCCACTACTGAGAAGGCCCTCTCCTGGTTCCCTGTAACCTCACTTCCTGCAGTGAGGGCACTGCCAGAAGGCCCTCGGTGCTGGACCTCAGTGTCCATGCAGAACGATGGGGGTGGAGACGCTAATTCAGGTATACTGGGCTGAGGCTGTTTAGGGCTTTAAAGGTCAGCACCAACACTTTGAATTGTGCTTGGAAACATACTGGGAGCCAATGTAGGTCTTTCAGGACCGGTGTTATGTGGTCTTGGCGGCCACTCCCAGTCAGCAGTCTGGCTGCTGCATTGTGGATTAGTTGTAGTTTCCAGGTCACCTTCAAAGGTAGTCTTATGTAGAGCGCATTGCAGGAATCCACGTAAAAAGTCCCTGCAACCTTTCTTCATAGGAAAGTCACTCTTGAGCATTTTGCCTCTCACGGCCATGATCCAAAAGAGGAGAGAGGTGGCGTCATGCATGGCCTTGAGGGTTAGCGATGCCACCTTGCAGCACTTGCAAGGGGGTTCTCAGTTCATGCCTCTGTTGTGCCTTGACGGGAGATGTAATGGCACTGATGAGCTGGCGGAATGTGATCCCATTAATTCAATTAACAGCGCAGGGTCTTGCCAAAAAGGTTGGTTAGCTCATCGAGGAGGAAAGAGCTTCGACGGAATTGCTGACTGGCAGCTATAACCCCTTCTTGCTTCTACAATGTACTTGATGCAGTTAATTGCTTGCTGCAGTGTTAAGATATATAGCACCAGGGAGGGCGATCTATTTAAATCTGGTGTGGGTGTTGGGTGCGCACGTGCAGGAACGCTTCAGATAAATAACTCTTTGGTCCCACAAGGAGCAAGCCCTCTTCGTGCTCTTTTGAGGAGCATTAACAAATTAGTGAATTAATAACAAACTATTACACCCCTCTCCTCTCCCCTCTCTCTTTCCCATCAGAGGGTTTCGAAGAGCTTTTACAAAGGTAAGCAAGAATTATTAGCTCCATCGTTTTTTGAGATGGAGAAGCTGGCTTAGGACCAGGAGTTGTTAATCTCTCGTGCGGCGTTCCCAGGGTTGCCAGACTTTGCTAGATTAGCTGTTTACAGTCTCCGGGAATCAGGAACACATTCTGGGGAGTTGTAACGTTCTGAAGCTCAGGAACGATTCTCAGGGATGCTTGGAGCTTTGACCTGCGCTATCCTCAAAGGCACCGGGAGGATGGCGACATTTTAAAGCAATTCATAAATAAAAGGAGCAACGCTTAAACAAAATTACTCTTGTCGGCTCCAGCTGTAAAATGCTTCCTAGAAATATATTTCTGGACGGTAGCCACAGCCAGTCTTTGTTGAACGGTCTGGAAGAAGAAAGTACCAAAGATGGTGAGTTGCTAGCAAGTGCATAGTTTCTCGGTGTTTGCCCAAACAAAACACATAGGAACAAAGTGTGCTATCTTATACCAAGTCCACGTTCACACCGTACATTTAAAGCCAGTGCCAAATTTATGTATAAGCTAAACAAGCTATAGCTTAGGGCCCCACTCTCTTAAAAAAATTAAAGGGGAAAAACCTGGATGTACATTTCCAAAATATAAGATAAAAAAACAAATAAAATAAAACCTACATACAGCAGCAGTGTTTTGTGTTGTGTAGGCTCCTATGACGTAAGTAATGGGCCCCGCCTGCTAGCCTGCTCCCTAAAATATCACTGGTTTGCTCATTTCTATATATAGGGTGCCTACATTCTGCATGGACCAGTTGCATGGCAACATGTAGCATGCAGCTGCAGTTGAATGTGGGTCAAGCTGTTGTACCTGTTTTCTAATATTTAGTGCTTGTGGACTGATGATCAGGCAGTATAGACTAAGGGTACGAGTCTTATGTCTACTGATTGATTTCATGTAATTTATTTATTTTGATCCCATTATGGCTTTAGATACCTATTAGGTCCATAAATTACCATAAATTATTCAACACAAAAAACAGCGACAATTTGTTCTTGACAAAGGACAGCTGGACATATAAAGGGCCCCATTACCTTCAGTAGCTTAGGGCCTCATCAAACCTAAATCTGGCCCTGTTTAAAGCACTATAAGGCCACTTTGAACAGTCATAGCTTCCCCCAAAGAATTCTGGGAGCTGTCATTTGTTAAGTGTGAGGACACCCCTGTTCCAATCATAGAGCTGCAATTCCCACAGTGGTTTAGCAATCAGTCCCTCTTCCCATGGAACACCTGGGAACTGCAGTTTTTCCCTCATGGAGCTACAATTTGCAGCACCCTTAACAACCTACAATTCACAGGATTCTTTGGGGGAAGGCAGGATAGCTCAGTTGGTTAGAGTGTGTTGCTGATGACACCAAGATTGCAGGTTTGATCCCTGCATGGGGCAGCTGCATATTTCCTGCATTGCAGGGGGTTCGACTAGATAACCCTCATGGTCCCTTCCAACTCTACAGTTCTATTATTCATTTCTATGAGCCCCAGCTGAGGCCTAGCTGTGAATGATCCTTTACGTTCCTGCTGCTGTTCGCTCACGTGGCGGCTGAAACCGACATTTCCTCTTGTCCCTGTGGCTCAATTTTCTCCTTGTCTCCTTGGATCGCGTTGCACCACTTTACTGTCCTGATGTGTTTGCTGTTCCATTTGAAGAAACTTTATTGGAAGGGTCTGTGCTGCTGTTGCTACAGCCGAGCCAAACATGCAGAGCAGATGCTATCGCTTGTCAGAACAAGAGCCTAAGTGTCAGCACTTCCAGAGCAAGGCAGGGTGCCAGGAAGACCACCAATTGAGATAACCGGGACTTGGGGACAGCATCGTGCAAAGAGAGGCCCGGTGCTTCTTTCAAAATAATCCGCCGTCTTCCAAAAGGCTCAGGGTTCTGTGACCTCTGCAGCTGGAAGGGGGCCTGACCCAGCAAAGCATCGTGATCCGTATTTTCCTTGTCCGCTCAGTGCTGTCTGCCAAATCTTCGACACACGCACAGCCGGCACGGAGGCTGAGTCATTTCAAAGGCCTTTTCTGAACTTGCATCTTTTTCATAAATAAATAAATGGAAACGGAAAACACCTGCTCACTCATCATCATTCTTCTCGCTTCCTTTTAAATGGAGGGATCTTGCAAAAAACATATAGTCAGACATTTCCAGAGACGAGGAAATCATGATGGCTGCCATGAGGCTGACAAGCTTTTCTCAAAACATTAGCCCGCAAGGCTGCCCTTGTGCATGATGGGTTTCAGCCCTCCGAAGTGTAGGGGTGAGGGAGAAATTTGGTTTCGGCTCTCATTTCAGTGCCAGTTTACCTAACAATATATTGTTACATGCCATCCCAGTCTCCAAGTGGTGAGAGAATCTAGGGGTTCCAGCGTTTATCCAGATTGGGTTCCTTGGAATGAAGGTCAGCAGAGACTATGGTGTCCTTAGGATATTCAGGAGAGGAGCAGATGAGAGATACAGGGTTTTAGTTACACATCTATCCAACCTGAGCATAAAATAGAGGAGCCAACAGCATTTGCACCCCAACAGCACAGAGCAAACGTGCCTTTGTCCCCAGCTTCCAGTCTGTTTCCCAGCTCAGCTGCCACACACTACCCGATTGTTCTCCTACCTAACAGCTAGTTGTGGGGAGGGGATGAAAGGTCCGCCCATTAGCCAGGAGAGGACCATCACTTGGTTGTAGCCAGTGTGGTGTAGTGGTTAAGAGCGGTAGATTCGTAATCTGGGGAACCAGGTTCGCGTCTCCGCTCCTCCACATGCAGCTGCTGGGTGACCTTGGGCCAGTCACACTTCTTTGAAGTCTCTCAGCCCCACTCACCTCACAGAGTGTTTGTTGTGGGGGAGGAAGGGAAAGGACAATGTTAGCTGCTTTGAGACTCCTTTGGGTAGTGATAAAACGGGATATCAAATCCAAACTCTTCTTCTTCTTCTTCTTCTTCTTGCAACCTAGCACATTCTTTTGGGATGCTGATGAGGACACGTAAGTGGCCAGCTATGGTCTTTGTCTTACAAAGAAAATTGTCTGGCTAGTTCATCAATAGAATCTTCTGTCAGATTCCAACCCTCACTGGGTACAAGACCCCAAGAACTGGAAGGGAATCAGTGCATCATCCAGACCGACCCCCCAAAACTCACAAGATCGGGAACCAAAATGCAGCTTAGCGCAGTAGGTTAACAGGCAGCTTAACAACAAGATGTGAAGGAAGGCAGACAGTGGGATGAAAAAACAGACATGAAGGCTGGGAGGTGTGGGGGTTTGCAAAAGCATCTGGAGAACGTCACAGGCAAGCCCAGGCTTTGGCTGCTTCCCAGGCAAAGATCCATGTCTAACCTGGAAACATTTGTAGCTAGGTCAGGGATAGTTCAGTAGCAGATCACATGCTTGCATGCAGAAGGTCCCAAGTTCAATACCTGACATGTCCAGCTAAAAGAGAAAAAAGAATAGAAAGAGAAGTTGTTGTTGTTGTTGATGATGATGTCAATATGCCACCCATCAAAACATCACACATTAAAAACTTCCCTAAACAGGGCTGCCTTCAGATGTCTTCTAAAAGTCAGATAGTTGTTTATTTCCTTGACATCTGACTGGAGGATGTTCCACAGGGCGAGCGTGACTACCGAGAATGCCCTCAGCCTGGTTCCCTGTAACTTCACTTCTCACAGTGAGGGAACCGCCAGAAGACCCTCAGAGGTGTATCCCAGTGTCTGGGTTGAATGATGTGGGTGCAGGTATACAGGGCCGAAGCCGTTTGGGGCTTTAAAAGTCAGCACCAACCCTTTGAATTGTGCTTGGAAACGTACTAGGAGCCAATGTAGGTCTTTTGGGGCCGGGGTTAGGTGGTCTTGGCAGCCATGCCCAGTCACCAGTCTAGCTGCTGCCTTCTGGATTAGTTGCAGTTTCCGAGTCACCTTCAAAGGTAGCCTCATGTAGAGCGCATTGCAGTAATCCAAGTGGGAAACAACCAGAACAGGTACCTTCATACCCTGACACCATCTCATTATTTCTAGTTCATTGTCACTGCTCCATCTATCCTTGCAGAAATGTGATGCTAAACACATCATTAGAAAGCATGTCAAGTGATAAAGAGGAGGGCAATTTTTGCCAAGTTCATGACAGGGAATGATTCAACCTCCCCTCTCCATGCGTTATGGACTATGGAAAGACGGAGGAGTGGCTAGACTTGTTTTTTTTTTTTAAAAAGGCTGACATGTTTTCTAATGATGTGTTTTAGCATCCCACCTCATTTGTGTCATTTATTTATTTATTTATTCGCAGTATTATCTTTTAGAAGAAGCTGGCCATTTCCCTATAAAAGTCTGCCTGAAAATTACAATTGAGATTTCCTCATTACCAGAAATGTTCTTGCTTGAAGTCCTATTATGTGTAAATTAGAAAACATTAATATTACCCAGGAAAGCTGTTTTCTCAGCTAGTAAGATGCTCATATCACCTCTTGATATTTGGAAACCCCAGTCCTTTGCAATGGCACAGATTACCCCCCCCCCCTTTGTTTCATTCATCAAGATGTCACAGCATTCTAATTTCTACTAATTCAGCCCTAATGAGTCTCTTTTAATCAGGAATTGGCAATAGTTCCTTGTGGTCAAATGGTTCCAGTAATAATGAAAAACTACTTCGATAATGTAATGGGCTTTTAAAGATCAATGGCGTCTCTACAGTGCAAGGAGTTTGCCAACTATGAACTAAAACTGCACTTTCTTCGATGTGTCTTTTTTTAAAGCAAAAGCAGAATTCTGCAAAGGTTTTGTTTTGTTTTGTTTTAAGATGTGACAAGGCTTTGTGTAAGCCATGAGTGTGTCTGCAGGATGTTATGGATAGTTTTTGTTGTGACTTTTAGAAGATCACAGATGGAGAGGGGGACCGATTTCCAAATAAGGCTAAGAATCATTACATATGTTTTGGATCCCTTCTCTTGTCTTTGTTCCCAATGAATAAAGAACACTTTTTGTTAATGCTAATCAGGTTTTCCAGATTATTAACATACCGGCGCCGAGGGTTTTCTGGCAAGATTTGAGAGGACGTATTCTGCGTTTGGCTTGCAGCTGAAAGATAGCAGGAAAGGCACATCAGAGAAAGAAGCATAGCTACTCTGTTGCTTGTTACATCCGTATATGTACACAAACTGCTTGTGATGATGAAAGAAGGCCTAAGCCAAAGCCTTTGAAATCAACTGAGAAACTTCTGGTAACTTCCCTGGGCTTCCTTAGGCAGCGGTGTGGAGCCACAAAGCTTGAAATGAATTTAGTTTGCATTTCAGAGGCTATGATCTACCTATACTGTCGGAGGCAGTGTGACTCTAAATGCCAATTTCTGGGAACCGCAAGAGGGGAAGAATGATGTTGCTCTAAGGTCCTGCTGTGGGCTTCCTGCAGACATCTGGCTGGTCTCCGTGAAGAAGAAAATGCTGGACTAGATGGACCATTGAACTGATCAAGCAGGGCACTTCTTAGGTTCTTGTTTTGAATATGACCTCAAAGTTCTTGTTCTGCTGTGCAGCCCAGGGAAGGCTGTTCCTACCATTAGGCAGGGGGAGATGGTTCTGCCAGGTGGTAGATGCTGAGGAGAGTGGCAGTAGGTCCCCTGTCATTCCCTCAAGCCTCCAAACTTCCCTACCCTGTACCCACCAAGCCAGTCTGTTGAGAATATTGACCTCTTGTCATTATTGACGAAAAAGGTGAGACTTACCCAACACCTAAACCAGAGGTCAGAACCATTTTTTAGTTGGTGGCCACATTCCCTTGCAGGAGACTTCCAGGGACCATTTACCCAAGGGTGTGTGTGGCCAGACACACACTATTGTCCATCCAGGCAAACAAAATAGTAATAGTAATAGTAATAATAATAATAATAATAATAATAATAATAATTTATTATTTGTACCCCGCCCAACTGGCTGGCTTTCCCCAGCCACTCTGGGTGGATTCCAGCAAAGATTAAAAATACATCAAAATGTCACACATTAAAAACTTCCCTGAACAGGGCTGCCTTCAGATGTCTTCTAAATGTCAGATAGTTGTTTATCTCTTTGACATCTGATGGGAGGGTGTTCCATAGGGTGGGCACCACTACCGCGAAGGCCCTCTGCCTGGTTCCCTGTAGCTTTGCTTCTCACAGTGAGGGAACCGCCAGAAGGCCCTCAGCGCTGGACCTCAGCTGCAGGTGGGCCGAGGCTGTTTAGGGCTTTAAAGGTCAGCACCACCCCTTTGAATTGTGCTTGGAAATGTACTGGGAGCCAATGTAGGTCTTTCAAGACCAGTGTTATGTGGTCTCGGCGGCTGCCCCCAGTCACCAGTCTAGCTGCCACATTCTGGATTAGTTGTAGTTTCCGGGTCACCTTCAAAGGGAGCCCCACGCAGAGCGCATTGCAGTAGTCCAAGCGGGAGATAACTAGAGCATGCACCACTCTGGCGAGACAGTCCACGGGCAGGTAGGGTCTCAGCTTGTATACCAGATGGAGCTGGTAGACAGTACTGTTATAGCTCAAGGACACATTTCAGTCAGATAAAATCACCTCAGGGCTGGACTGGTAAGGGGCACGGCCTGGGAGTGCATGACCTGAGTCCAAAATGGCCAGACAGAGGAGTCCCAGCAACCAGGCCTGAGGACCCCCCACCCTGTCTAAAAGAAGACAAAGTTTGGGCAAAACACACTTCAGTGGGGAGGTCAAATGGAAAGAAAAAAATTGTTTCAGTGCTCTGGTAACAGCCCAAGCAGGTATCAGCTCCCTCCTGGCTTTATAGCCATTTGGGAAAGGTTTCATTTCTTTGCATATTAAATAAATTTCACAAAATGAATTGCTTTGGAGCCTGCCCAGTGCCCAGCACAGCGTGTTCCCTGTCTGAAAGGCAGAAGGGTTGAGATGTTCACTTTGTTCTCGCCACTCGATGTTGCGTTCAGCTGACTCATTTCATCTTAAGTAATTTCAAAGTGAATGAGGTCAGAACTTCAGAGGTGACCTCAGCTCTTCATCAGTATTTTGCTGTCTCAAATGCTCAGTGTTGGAGGAACAGAGAGACAGTGTTGGAGGAAGAAGAGCCCATCATTTGCCAGGATTTTATTTTTATTTTTTGTGAGCTTGGGGCCAAAACAGATGTGACAAGGGAGATCTGGGAGATGCTCTTCGCATCAGGGCCTGCCCAAGGCACTTTGTTACCTGAGGCAAAGAATAAGATGGCGCCCCTCCCATTCTCTGCTCAGAAATTGATAGAATGGTCACTGAATCTGATTTCAGTGTTGAGGATGGGAGAAGACTGTTCACCACCTTTGAGGGCAGTAGGGCAGCTTTGGAGGAACACCTCCCCATGGCTCTCCCCCCATCCTGCCTGTCTACTAGCTGAGGCACATGCCTAACAGTAGGACCAACTCTGCTTTTGTTTTGTTTTTTAACTTAAAATCAGTTGTGAGGGGGATTAGATTGGGCAATATCCCAGGGAAGGAGTTATTTACATATTTTGCCTAAACCATTCCCGGTTAAATTCCTCACTCCACTTCTTCACCAGCTGTTATTAGCCCCATGGGGAAAACGTACTAGTATCATTCCTGTGTTATTATTATTATTTCTCCAGTGGAGCTATTAGTGGCTCTCAGAAAGTGATTTTGAGCAGGGAAAGTGTGGGCAAAGAAACTTCTAAAAAATCATCTCCCCTGCATCCCCAGAACCATCCCTCAAATAAAAATCAGAGTCTTTCCCCATAATCTAGGGAAAAAATATCAGGAGACCCAGCTGCATGTCTGTTTTGCCTTTAAAATATGTTCCCTTTCCATAATATACCAGAAATTCCCTCTGGGATACCAATGATGTTCTTCCACTGGGTTTTTGTTTTGTTTTTACAGATAATCTCCCTACTTTTTCTTCTGCTACTGCTTATCAATTCTGTGTTGTACTTGACAACATTCTTTAAGACGTGTGAGCCCAAAATGCTGCCTTGGAATGTCTTTTCTTTTCTGCACTAATTATCTACCTGCCTAGACAAAGCAGAGGATCTAATGGATGCCTGAAAAATCCCTTTTCATTAGGCAAATGAAATGCTGCCAGAATAGGTGACAGATGGCAGCTATGAAACGGCCAAGGGCTGAAGGTTTACGGATGTTTTGGTGTGTGGTAGTTCTTCCTTCTCCTCAAGAAGGACAGGATCACTGGATAGCTGAATTGGTTAGCGTATGGTGCTGATAATGTCAAGGTTGCAGGTTCGATCCCTGTATGGGACAGCTGCATATGGGCTGGACTAGTCAGTGTTTCCCAAACTAGGGTCTCCAGCTGTTTTTGGACTACAACTCCCATCATCCCTAGGACCAGTGGTCAGGGATTGTGGGAACTGTCATCCAAAAACAGCTGAAGACCCAAGTTTGGGAAACAATGGACTAGAGAAATCAACGGTCTTTTCTTTTCTTTCTTTCTTTTTTAATGATATTTATTAGAGTTTCCAAACTAAAGATTAAAAGTAGAAAAGAAAAATACCCAGTTCAGAAATACACAATACATAATCCAGAAAGAAAAAAAGAAAAGAAACAAAAAGCAAAAGACAAAAAAGAAAACATTTAAAAACAATACCACCTTTTCATCTCCATTTTTTAAATTTACTTATTTTCTGGACCTCCTCATACCTCCCTCTTTTGTATTCCAGTTCAATTTGTATGTCCAGCAATTTCTTTCCCTCTTTTTTAATCCCAATCCTTAATCTTAATATAATATAACATTACATTTTTACCTCTTAAAAGCCAAATTTCCATTTCCTTTATCTTTTTAATCCTAATCCTTAATCTTGATCCATATATAACTTTAAAACCTGTATAGCTAGAAGCCACTTATTTTCAGTCCAACATCACTCTAACATTCTTTAATTTTGCAATGTTTCTGCAAATAATCTTTGAATTTCTTCCAATCTTCCTCCACCGACTCTTCTCCCTGGTCACGGATTCTACCAGTCATTTCCGCCAGTTCCATATAGTCCATCAGTTTCATCTGCCATTCCTCCAGTGTGGGTAGTTCTTGTGTCTTCCAATACTTTGCGATGAGTATTCTTGCTGCTGTTGTTGCGTACATAAAGAAAGTTCTATCCTTTTTTAACACCGTTTGGCCGACTATGCCCAGGAGAAAGGCCTCTGGTTTCTTCAGGAAGGTATATTTAAATACCTTTTTTATTTTTTATTTTTAAAATGATATTTATTCCAAATTTAAAATTACAAAGAAAAATAGAAGAGCCATACAGAATAAAATAAACATATAACAAAAAACAGATAGTAAAAAAAAACTTAACAAAAAATATGAAAATACATTACATTAAAATAAAGCAAAAAACAAATTAAACCTTTACCTAACCTTTTTTCCTTTTACTTATTTCCATGACCTCCTCTCACCTCCCAGCTTTGTATTCTAGTTTAAATCGTATTTCCAGCAGATCCTTCTAACCTTCTTTTCATTTACTTATTTTAACATTCAATAATATAGTTAATCCTCCTCTTTCCCATCAATTTCTATACTTCATTTTTACTTGATTCATTATATCATACCTGCCAAAACGACCTAATATTCTTTTTCCAACCTCTTTCTAACATTCTTTTATGTTGCAATATTTTTGAAGATATGTTTTAAATTTTTTCCAATCTTCTTCCATCGACCCTTCTCCCTATTTAAATACCTTTTTTAATTCATTATATATCATTTCCCAGAAAGCCTTAATCCTTGGGCACGTCCACCAAAGGTGAAAAAATGTGCCTTCAGTTTCTTTACATTTCCAACATTTATTATCGGGCAAATGATAGATTTTTGCAAGCTTGACTGGGGTTATGTACCACCTGTATATCATTTTCATAATATTCTCTCTTAAGGCATTACATGCCGTAAATTTCATACCAGTGGTCCATAACTGTTCCCAGTCAGCGAACATAATGTTATGTCCAACGTCTTGTGCCCAAATCAACGGTCTTTTCAATTCCTTTGGTATCTCTGCACCTACAATTCCTAACAAATAGGCTTCTGTTTTTTTAAAACAAAAGTCATTTTAAACATTTTCTTTAATTCATTATATATCATTTCCCAGAATTCCTTTATCATTTTACAGTTCCACCACATATGATGAAAGGTGCCCACAAGTTGCCTTTTCCACAGCTCCTACACACAGGGTTGAAATCTTCATCCAGCTATCCACTATGACCCCAAGATCTCATCCCTGGCCTGTCACTGCCCTCTCAGACCCCACGAGTGTATATGTAAAATGTATTACAGTTATGGTTTTTACAACTAGACTTTCCACCAACCCCATCCTTCATTTTAAATTCTTTTCCATATTCCAGAAACTTCATTTTATCATGATGATTTCAGTACGGTACAAAATAGCTGCAACTGGTTGTTGTTTTTTAACCCTAACCTTTGTAGTTTGCTCAGCAGAGTTGATAAAAAGGCTTAAAGGAACAGTTAAATTTGTGTGTAGATAATTCATCCAAAGGATCTGGAATGTATAAACATGGCACTTCCCCCTTCCTTCTCTCTCTCTCTCTCTCTCTCTCTCTCTCTCTCTCTCTCTCTCTTTCTTTCTTCATTGTGCCCTTTAAAATTTGATCCAAGCCTGGGAGTTAAAAAGTCCCATTTTGTGTAATCAGGTTTGGGTTGAACATGATTGCTGAATTATTTTAAATTGAAGACACATGTTTTGCAGACTGAACTCTGTATATTATTCCATGATGGTGTCCATTAGGTCTTATCCGCAGGGGCTATCTTCATTCCTTATGCACTGGGATTAACAAATGGCGAAGCATGCCTGTGCGGACACAGTCAGGAGAATGTGGTACTAGTTAAGGAAGGTAAAAGTTGGGAAATTATCCTGCATGCATTATTCAAGGCTTCTCCATCACCCCTTCCCCCTACTGCCTGGAGTCCCTGGGGCTGTTTAAAAGTGTTATTTTAAAACAGTCATAGAGGTATTTGCAAATCTATAGCACTCATTCATTTTTCAGCCTTGCATTTAGCATTGAACCAACATTCACTTTAACCCCTTTGTCAGCTCCAAAGGACTCTCAGGAGCCCATCGTGCATCTAATGGCTGCATTGCCATATGCTGTGCTTTTATAAGATGTCTGTCCCTGAACTCCATGTTTCAATGCAGTATTTTTCATAGGCAGATGGACCATTATATAAATGGAAACATATTTTCGCGGATACTCCCCGAGGTAGGCGAACGTCATTAAGTAGATATTATTCTTGGAGCATTGTGAATTAAAGCTACATAGTTTCCCTAGCCAGGCAGCACCAACAGGGGTTGTTCACAGACCCATATTAGAAGAGGTAACTACAGGTTATCAGAGCTTGAATAAAGAGACTGTTGGGTAGTTCCCCCCACCACTCCTGTGGTGTAAGCTCTGCTTCCCACCTTCTTCCCTCTAATGTTGTTGTTGTTTAGTCATTTAGTTGTGTCCGACTCTTCATGACCCAATGGACCAGAGCACGCCAGGCACTCCTGTCTCCCACTGCCTCCCACAGTTTGGTCAAACTCGTGTTAGTAGCTTCGAGAACGTTGTCCAACCATCTGGTCCTCTGTCGTCCCCTTCTCCTTGTGCCCTCCATCTTTCCCAACATCAGGGTCTTTTCCAGGGAGTCTTCTCTTCTCATGAGGTGGCCAAAGTATTGGAGCCTCAGCTTCACGATCTGTTCTTCCAGTGAGCACTCAGGGCTGATTTCCTTAAGAATGGATAGGTTTGATCTTCTTGCAGTCCATGGGACTCTCAAGAGTCTCCTCCAGCACCGTAATTCAAAAGCATCAATTCTTTGGCGATCAGCCTTCTTTATGGTCCAGCACTCACTTCCATACATCACTACTGGGAAAACCACATATACCTGTCTTCAAATGCAGAGCTGGTGTCCTTTTTGTCTTCGCTCCAAGCTTCCCTCTTTTATGATTTGGGCATGTCATCCTCCCGTTAAATGCTTATTCCCTGAAACAAAGCCCAAAATTAATTTTATTAATGGTCAAAGACACATGCCAATCAACACCGTGGCTAGCCAGTCAGCTCTCTGCACAACTGGCTTTGGATTCTCTTACAGGGGCTGGCCAATCAGCATTCTGCGGAGGTAACTTCTTCTGGAAACAAAGAGAACTCGTTGCTCCCGAGGTTTTCTCTCCGATGAAGATTGTAAATCTGAACAAAACCGAATGAATGTGAAACTCTGTGGGACTTACCGTTCAAGCTATGGGTATCTAGTTAGATGAGAAGAGAAATTCTAAAATCCCAAGGAAAAATAAGGCAGAGCAGCAGATCCAGAACCACATCTCAAGCCTTGACACTCATGCCAGACAGGGTACAAGATGGTCGGCAGTTTCCTTCTACTTTTTCTGTGCACCAAGCTGGTTCAGAGGATTCACAGGACCTTGTGTTCTGTAGATCCAAAAGTTCTGTAGCCCCAGCCTCACCACAACGTGTGTGTGTGTGTATGTGTGAGTACTTATTTTTGCGCAGGACTGGTCCTACCATTAGGCAAACTCAGGCAGGCAGCTCAGATGTCAGATACTGGGGAGCAGAGGGCGATGATAAGGTGTTACATGGCAGAGCTGTGGGTGCCACACTCAGTTTCCCGTACAGCCCTCAGATGCAGTGTCCCATTGCTATGGGTGGTGTTAAATTCACCTGCCAGTCCAACTGACTCTTAAAAATGGAATGGAAGGGAGGAGGGGGATATCTTGTCCTTCCTCTCATGCAGCAAAATGCCTTGGGATGACCCTGTGGAAATATTAAACACAACTCCTAAACATGTGTGTCTACACATCTCCTACGCCTGATGCGCAGCTGATTTCTATCACCTCTGAAACTTTGCAGCTTCCTTTGGCGAAGTCTTTCTGCAACCTGGAATCCCTCATCCTGATAGCTGCACCGGAGTTTAACCTTTTTTGCTATCTTCTACTCAGCTACTCAGCTACTCAGTTAATGTGCAAAGCAGATGGGGGAAATATTACATGCCTCCTGCAAATTGCGGTGCCTTGCCCATTGTTGTTTCAAAGTGACATCACTGCTCAAATATATTTCACTTCCTGAAATAATAGGTAAACCTCACTCTTTTTGGGTACACAGAGAGGAGGAAGTTGGCAACTGAGTGTTCTGCAGTCGTCCACCGAATATGAAAAATGGAGCGGTTGAAGTTTGGATGCGTTAACAGGTAAGAAATAGCACCCAATAGATCGGTGCCTTGATCAGTGTTCAAACGAAAAGAGAAGAAGAAGGGGATCTCTCTCTCTCTCTCTCTCTCTCTCTCTCTCTCTCTCTGTCGTGTGTGTGTGTGTGTGTGTGTGTGTGTGTTAGGACCCAGTAGTGAATGGTTTGGTGGGGCAGTGGCTCCTGGCCTCCAGACAACTGGGTCACTGCTGCTTACCAGGAAAGACAGGGGGCAGAGCAATAACGTCAGCATGGTGCAAACACACCAGCAAAGCCGATCCATTACTCCTGCTGGTGCATTTTCACTGCACCAACCTCTCCACTGCCTCACCGCTTCCCTTCTCCACTGTTATAACCAGCAGCAATTTCCCTCTCTGGAGGTCAGGTGAGGGCTACTGGAAGAACCGTAGGTTAATCCACCCCTTCCTAATGCTAGCTGCACCTGTTCTTAGCTTTGCAAGCAACCAGTGTGGAAGTGGACTTACAAATGTGTAGGCACATTTCTGTTTAGCTTTCCCCCCTGAGGACATACCCACATACAGGAAGATTTTGAGTTGGGGTAGAATTTGATCATTGCCTACCCAGCCACACACTGAAAATCTTGAAGTAAAACAATACAGGAAGATGCTCTTTTCCTAATCATTTGAGAAAGCGGTTTTGATACTGTGTTCTTTTCGATCACAGTATATATGTGGAGGCTCATAGGCTACAAAACCCTACAGTAGAACCAAGTTTCTATCTTCTTATACTGTGTTTGCAGGCCTTTCCATTAGTCAAAGTGAAGAACATTTGGTTTTAAAAAAAGGAAATAAGCTAATGAAAGATCTAAAATGGGGTGGGAGAGAAAAATAAGACCTAAAATACATGCATAATTGTGCCAGATGGATGTCATCTCTCCTTACAAACTTTTTCCAAAGTTCTAGACAATTGACAAATATCCTGCAGTTTTTCCACTGGTCAGCAAGTACATTTGAAGATTGAGGGTGGGGGGAGAGGCTGTTCACATTTTATGTTACCAGAAAGCTGTGCTGGCTCAGAAACCATAGATTTTTCTACCCTGTAGGATTACGGTCCCAATAAATGGTACCAGAGCATACTGCTGGGGGGGGGGGGTTAGGGTTAGGGTTAGTGTGGTGTAGTGGTTAAGAACGGTGGACTCGTATACTGGTGAACCGGGTTCACGTCTCTGCTCATGCAGCTGCTGGGTGACCTTGGGCTAGTCACACTTCTCTGAAGTCTCTCAGTCTCACTCACCTCACAGAGTGTTTGTTGTGGGGGAGGAAGGGAAAGGAGAATGTAAGCCAGTTTGAGACTCCTTAGGGTCGTGATAAAGCGGGATATCAAATCCAAACTCCTCCTCCTCCTCTTCCTCCTCTTCTTCTTCTAGTTTGGTTTCCTGTTATGCTGACACACACAATGCAGGTCACCTCTTGCTTTCCATGATTGACCTTTGATGAGACACTGCTTGTGACCTGGTGGTGACTTGATTATAACTTATTGACTTATTCTACTTTTTATAAATACATATTGCAGGAGATAGACTATGGTTGCTTGGCTTGTGCTTTCCCTTGTTGCTTCTGTGTGTGTGTGACGTAGATATCAGGTCTGTGTGCCAGTCCCAGGAATCCAATGTGTCCCTCCAGGCCTCTCCATCTTGCCCTTGGGACTCTTCCCAGACCTCCCCAGCCACACCCCTCATCTGCATTGACTCACCCCCTCCTTGAGTTCATTTGCCTGGCTGGAATGTGCGTTTGGACTCTGATAATGGCATTGGCTTGTCCACAGAAGTGTGTGCATGTGCATGGAAATAAACCTAAAGGTAAAATTTACATTCATTCTTCCACCCACTTCACTGCTGACCCCACCCACCACCACTGGCATGTGACCCCTGGAAGGTTGATTTAAAAAAAAAAAAAATAGGGAATATGGCCCCCAGGGTGAAAAATGTTCCCCACTCTTGGTTCTAAGTTGCACTGCCAATGCCTAGCCTGCTTTCCAGGGTTCTGAGTTTGAATGCTCCCTTGTTTAGCTGTGCATCTTTGTGCTGTGTTACCTTAGGATACAGTTTACAAGACAGTGTGGGAGGGGCCAAGAGTAATGCAGATGCCAAGAAGGACATGACTTTCAGCTTCAAAATGATGGAAAGTCAACCCCGAAGTGGCTGTTGTAATACACCGGAAAATGCATTGCATGCTGATGTTAAAACAATACCCATTTTTCCCCAGCATGGTATGTTTTCTTTAAAATACAAAGCAGTATAGAAATGAAATGAAATGAATAATAATAATAATGCAATTACAGCAACAGCAACACTCCACACACAATTGTGACTTATTTAGAGCACCATGTATGCTTTCATCTAACATTCCCTCTGCTTTCAGAGCACTCCTTGGGGCCTAACTACAGACAATGCTAAATGCATTTCTTGAAGTAACATCAGCATTTTTAAAAATGAAAAGCAAGGACAGGAGTCCAATCTAGACCAGGACCACAGCCTCCAAAGAGGAGGGACCTAACTCTCCCCTGATTTTGCTCCAAGCAAAGCATTTAACTTCACATGTGGTTAGGCCCTTGGGTGACAAAAATTTGTTTTCACACTCCACTAGAAAGCAACATTGCACTCATCACTATTAAAAAGTATGCAATTCCCTCAAGGGTTCTCCTTTGCCAAATATCCTCTTTCTTTCTTTCTTTCTTTCTTTCTTTCTTTCTTTCTTTCTTTCTTTCTTTTTTGCATTTCCGAAAGCATTGATTGGGATGAATTCGTATGTGAAGCAGAGTGTGTGGAGTTTATGCTTTGTTTAATTGCTTTTGTGATAGACAGGATCTAAGTTATATATGAAAGGAACTCTCTTTTTGATCCTTTTCCAATGCTTAATTATAAGTCTGCTCCAACTAATTTCCTTCATGCATCCACAGCTGCTATTCTTTTGTCATCCGTTTATTTTTCTTTGGAAATCTGAATGGCATCAAGGCCTTCCCTGAAAGTCATCAGTCCCAGATCGGCTCTCCCAGATGCCTCATTACTACACTCATTTTGCAATGTTGTTTGGCTGTTTAGCACCTTGCATTCAATTTTGTTTTGCATTCAATTATTTTTCTTCTTCATAGAGAGAGAGGAAAAAAACGTTGCTTTGGAAAAACACTGCACAGAATATTTGGCTTGTTGCAATCACCAGATTGTTTGACTTTTTGATACAAAGGCACTGTTTGAATGTGGAATAGTACAGTTTCCTGCCAAATATTCTGGATGGGCTATGCCAATTATTCATAAACATACACACACTTGTGTGTGTGAAAGTTTTGAGCCTTCCAATGGAAGGGTTTCTCTTTATTTGGCACAATAAAGCATGTTGACTCTTTCAGTTGCCTGTTTTCATTGGGGAAACTAATGGGTCTGGAATCTAAGAATAGGGATCAAGCGCAATTTGAGCTTCATTTTTTTTTAGGAATACTGGCTCAAGACTTAGTGGCCGGGAAAATGTTTCTTAATGGTAATCAGTGGCCAGGAAATAGCAGAAGCTTCCCAATAATTTGAAACCCCATGGAGCTGGGGGGGGGGGGCTGGGGGATAGATGTCATACTTTCCCCCTTCCAAGCTCAAGGTGATGTCAGCAAGATCAGAGCAACATTAGAAGCCATAGTTTGGAATGAGGCAGAAGAAAAAGACTGAAGACCTGCCCAATCTAGACATTCAAAAAGATAAGTAGCATTCAGCAGTCTATTTCTTCTTCTTTTTCTTAAGTCCCACTGCACTATACATTTAAAGCAGTATCATACCACTTTAAATAGCCACGGCTTCCCTCCAAGAATCCTGGATACTGTAGTTTGTACCCTATTGCTCCCGGGGAAGAAGGATTGGTTGTTAAACCATGCTGAGGACTGTAGCCCTGGGAAGGGAATAGGGGTCTTGTAAACTCTCAGTGAGAAGTAGAAATGGATGCGATGTATGGAAGTGAGAGCTGGACCATAAAGAAGGCTGATCGCCAAAGAACTGATGCTTTTGAATTATGGTGCTGGAGGAGACTCTTGAGAGTCCTATGGACTGCAAGAAGATCAAACCTCTCCATTCTTAAGGAAATCAGCCCTGAGTGGTCACTGGAAGGACAGATCCTGAAGCTGAGGCTCCAATACTTTGGCCACCTCATGAGAAGAGAAGACTCCCTGGAAAAGACCCTGATGTTGGGAAAGATGGAGGGCAAAAGGAGAAGGGGACGAGAGAGGATGGGATGGTTGGACAGTATTCTCAAAGCTACCAGCATGAGTTTGACCAAACTGTGGGAGGCAGTGGAAGACAGGAGTGCCTGGCGTGCTCTGGTCCATTGGGTCCCGAAGAGTCGGACACGACTAAATGAATAAACAACAAGAACAACAAACTCTCAGCACCCTTAACAAGCTACAGTTCTTTGGTGAAAGACATGGTTGTTTCAATGCATAGTGCAGATGGGACTGCAGGCATGGGGCAGGTAGCCCTCATTAGGAAGGTTTATCTTTTCCTTTTCCAGCACATACACCTGCATGGCTAGGAGGGGGGCAACTGGGCTCTTAGCCAAAGGTGGGGGGAGGCAATCTTCATTCTGATCATGGTGGGGGAGCCCTCCCTTGCCAGCACATTGCCTTCCCAGTCAGAAGCACTCTACATCACACCTGAAAATAGCTAGACATGGAGCTGCAAGCTACGAGTTCAGCAAATGTTTAGTTTGGCCCTGAAGGAGATCTGGGAGCTGTAGGAAAACAGCAACAGGGAACAGAGGAGGGCTGATCTCATCTCTAGAGATCTCTTGTGGAAGCAGTGAGGTTGCTTTGTGGAAGCAATAAGCTGCTGACCTACACCCTCCTGTAATGTTGAGGCATATTTGTGAATATGCTCAAATGTTATCGGAATACCTTGTTGTCTGGGTTTTAAGATCTTTAGGACAGCCCTCCTCACCTGTTCTTCAGCCCTGTGTGTAAAATGGGGAGAGGAAGAACCACATATGCCTCCTTGAGCTCCTTGAAGGAAAGGTGAGATATAAATATAGTGGTACCTCAGGTTAAGAACTTAATTCGTTCCGGAGGTCCGTTCTTAACCTGAAACTGTTCTTAACCTGAAGCACCACTTTAGCTAATGGGGCCTCCCGCTGCCACTGCACCGCCACCATGCGATTTCTGTTCTTATCCTGAAGCAAAGTTCTTAACCCAAGGTACTATTTCTGGGTTAGCAGAGTCTGTAACCTGAAGCGTCTGTAACCTGACGCGAATGTAACTCAAGGTACCACTGTATAGGAAGGAAGGAAGGAAGGAAGGAAGGAAGGAAGGAAGGAAGGAAGGAAATAGCATGCAAGCAAACTGCAGCGGCAGTTTAAGGGTAGGCTGACCAGGAGATGCGCTGCAGGGGGCGTCACAACAGAGTGTAAAACAGAGTGCAAGAGGTGAGGTGACACCAAATATGAGCACCATACAGGGTGCTGCTGAAATTTAAGAGCCTGCCACTGAGATGTGTAGCAAAGGGGTGAGACCAGTAAGTTGATCCCTACTGTCCCTCTCATTCTGTGAGGCTTGACCACCTAAAGAGGGCTTATGTCCCATTAACATCTGAAGTGCATTTGTCAAGGACTTGGGAGATGGCCTTTTTTTTGGTGGCTGCACCCAGGTTCTTCCCCTATCAGTGGACAGGTGAATGGACACTGACAGGTCAAGACCTTTTCATTTTATACTGGCCTTCAGCCTGTCAAGCTCGTCTGTTTTTATCTGCTGCTCTTCTTATTTTGTTTTTTTAATAGTTTCGAATGGTCACTCCATTGCTCTTGCTGTATATATATGTAAGTAATTTAAATAATAAATAAATAGCAGGTAAGGGAAGTCGAGAAAGGTCGACCATTATGATCTGCTCCCTGAAAATCTGCTCCCTTCCTGTCACTGGGAATTCAGAGCTGAACTGAGAGAAGCTTGCCTGAGGTGAAAGGCCAAGGTGGTGCTCCTCTTCTGACTCCGCGGCACCTGCTGCCTGAGGCAACAACCTCACGCTGCCTAACATTAGTGCCGGCCTTCCCACATGACCCTCTTCTCCATGGTTTTGACCATGGAGAGGTGCTTTAGTCTCCGTCCCTTGGTACAAAACGCCCTTCAGGCAAGAGCACAATGTTAAGCCTGACAGATTGCTGTTATTGTCATGATTATACCTTCCTCTGGTCTCTTCTCCCTTCTTTCAAGGCAATATAATTTTGGAATCCGCTCCCCGTGCCCTTGATGTGAGTGTTTGGCTCTCATGAATGTCAGGCTCACTGTCACCTCTCTATTAATTGTTCTCCATCTCCTGATCTAATCACACAGCTACAGGAGCAGAACCTTCTCATCCTCAGTATCTGCTGTTTTGAACCAGAGATTGGGAAATAACATATGTCTTCAGCTTCTAATGTTAATGAAGACAACTTTATCACAATGGCCCCCATACAAATGCAAATGTATGCAGATTGTTTACTTAGACAAGAGCTTTCATGCATCAATCTCCTCACTCCTCTCTCCTCTCCTTCTCTTTCTGGGAAGAGATATTGTTGTTATTCCAGTCATATCTCTCCTGATTTTATTATCTCTCATAGCCATAAAAATGACAAGAAAATGGATTTTTTTCCTCCCAGACAAGAGTCTTCTGTTCCTGGTGTAATTTCATGCATTGAGCTCTGAATACTGACACAGGCAGATAGTTCATATACTTTCTACTTAATTAAATAAGGAACCATGGTTTGTTTTTGCTTTTAAATGTAACAGTGTATAATTAAGGAAAGAATTCTGTCCCTTTTGAGTACGGTTGTGGAAAGAAAGAAAGAAAGAAAGAAAGAAAGAAAGAAAGAAAGAAAGAAAGAGGTTAAGCATTTATAAGGATGAATTCAGGTGGTACTTGAAGGGGGAATTGTGGGCAAAGACTTCCACACTGTGCTCATCTTTGGTTATATTTACACCCATAGTTGTCACTGATGTAGGTGTTATGATGGTTATATGGCAAGAAAATTGGGGGCTACACTCCTGCAAGGAAAGAAACAATCACACTGGAAATGGCCCTTCAGGGGAAGAAAAAACCTAATGGAATCTTGACAGGACTCACCTGCTTTTGACCTTCCCCAGGGCACCCTGAAACACATTCTCTCAATAGCGTTTCATGATCAATCGTGGCATGACTTTATGTAACACACATACATATCTACATATAATATGGACAGAAAACTGTGGCCCTCCAGATGTGATTGGACTCCAGCTTCTACCATGCTGGCTGGAACTGACAGGAAATGATGGAACCTGGAAGACAACAAGTCTCCATCCCATTGATAGATGGGAGCTAGTGTGGTGTAGTGGTTAGAGCACTGGACTAAAACTTGGGATGAAGCCAGAGGAGTCCCCACTGAGCCATGAAGATCACCAGGTGACCTTAGGTCAGTCGATTTTAAATTTTGCATAATCCATTTCCTTCTCTCTCTCTCTCTCTCTCTCTCTGTCTCTCTCTCTCTCTCACACACACAGGCCCTCAAATCTAGGTAAATTGTTATTTGATATCAATAAATTTGGGGTAGATTTTGGTGGGTGGGGGTGTTAGTTTGTTTAAAAAAAGAATCATTGAAACTCCCCAATGTTAGAGGAGGAAATGTTTTTCCCAATTGATGTATTAGATCATTTATAGTACAGGTGGAACTTGCACACAGGTCCCTGATATTTTCAGTCCAATTCCTTTGAATCATAATCTGTCTGAGGCTATAATTCTATAGACTCTTGCCAGGGTCAGAATTGGGGTATCAGAATATTTTCAGCTTCGTTGTTTGGATCTTCCATTCATCTGGTCTCTTGCAAATTTTCCTTGCAAAATCTGAGATACCCTATTTGGATTTGAGCCAGTTAAAAAAATCAGCAGATGTGAATTTTACAGAACGGTTATGCTCTTTTCTGTGAAATTTGTAGACATGTTTACTGGGCAAAGGGAAATGGTAGATTTTGTTTTCCACAAGAATTAGGGGTCGCTGAGCATCAAATCCCATTTTGCTTGGCTTTAAGAGGTTGTGTTGTATGTGTGAACATAGTCAAATGTAATGTTTATTTTAAAGTAGCAATATTGCATGCTGCTGTGGTGTGCATTTCTGGGTACATGCAAGTGCACGGACACACACATTTATGCCACCCAACCATATTGCATTGGCTGATAAACCAATTTAGCAACTCACTCCATGGATGCCCATAATAAGCCATCGCTATGCCAAAGGGGGAGAAAAAAATCCACACTATTAGACAATGTACAAAGGACTAGATGGGTACTCCTCCACCCCCTTAAAAAAAAAAAATCTTATTTCCACCTAATGGCAGGGGGGAAGGTTTCTAAACAATAAATATCCCCAGATTGTAGACTCGCAGTAATATTCAACAGATGGGTACAATACATTTCTCAGGAAGGAGGGACCTTAAGTATACTTAATTGCAGCAATATTTCAGCAATCAATCTTGAAAAACAAAAACACTCACAGATTTCAGCTGAGTGATTCGTCGGCATTATCATCAGCCCTGGGTTCCAATCTCCCCCCATCCCTTACATTTCTCTAGTAAAGCCCTCTCCCTATCCAGTATGTTTTATTCAGAAATCTCACAGCTTGCCCCTGATTTGCATGCATTTCTTGGAAGCCAAATTGTATAAAAAGATGATATTTCTTTTCCCATCAAAGCATGATTGGGAAGGGAAGAGTCATAGGAGCACAACTCCTGATACGTTTTCCAGTCCTGTTCACAAGGACAGTCTACAGTAACTTGCCATACCCATAATTTAAATTTGATTAAGCCCATTTGCTTGTTCTGCCTTTCCCCCCCTCCTGTCCCACCCCCTTGTCCCAGTGTGATATCATACTTGCCAGGAAAGCATAATGCAAATCAACATACTAAAAACACATACAGAACAATTGGCAACCATAATTACCCCCTGTTTTCTCCTGTAGGGCTTATACGTGATCATAATAACGTCAAAAACAATGCCCCAAAGAGCAGTATTTCAGGCAAGAGAATCCAGGATCAAAGAAAAAGACCTTGTGTAATTATGTTATTTGTCTCCTCCAAAAGCTCTCAGTCATATTTGTATCTTGTGTGCGGAAGGCGAACTTCAAGAGAAGCCCCCAAATGTTTCCGATGGATACGTATAAATCAAAAGAGCTGATGGCTAATTTTGCCTTGCTAGAGACTCTAATGGCAGCCCTTGTCAGGGTCTGCTTTAAATGTGGAACTTTGCCTGGATTTTGCCGTGAGCTAAAGATGCCACCTTTAATATACCAAACTGTCAAGAATTGGTTTTTTTGTCATAAATGAAGCATGGGGCTGTGCTTTAATTTTCTTTGGTGCCCTCTGTCAGGTAATAACCATAAATACTGTCCTGAATCATTAAGTCACAACCTGAAATGTGATCCTGCCCAGTTCCCAATCAGACAGCCATCTGGAAGATGAAAGAAGTCTATTTTCAGTTTGGAACGATCCAGGCTGTAATTTGTAGTAACGTTCTTAACAGGCTGTTGTAGCGACATTAACCAGAGACTGGTCTCTCTTACCAAAGGGAAGAGAGATGCTGAAAGAATTCACAGAACACCGCCCTGTGCAAGCGGCTAAACCTTGCAAGGCTCGGTGACTTTTTAATCAAGCACCACATTCTTGAATGGGCATCAGCCACCCAGCCAGGCCATGAAGCAATAAATAATGTCATTGTGAAGTGTCAGAATTCGAACTGGGCAAGAATTTGTTTCATCATGCTCTCCGTGGCTCTTCTAACACAGAGATTGCTCAAATGATAACCATACGTTGTACTGTTTCCCCTACTCCCCTTGGATGAAATAACGTTTCCCTTATAGATACCATTGTATTATTGCAGTAGTGCAGATACTTTTTGCTAAAAATCTGTGCTGTGTCACTAAAAGTACAGTAAACGAGGTCGAGGCAAAGGCAGTTGAAAATAAATAACCAAAGTCAACCGGACCGAATGGTTCTCATTAGTGGATGACATCACTGAACAGCTGGATTGGAACCAGCTAACAAGAATGGATTGAGCAAACAGATAAGTACTAACATGCTCTTACTTATTTCTTCTCCTCTTGTACTGTGTGAGCAGGTAACTCTAAGTCCAGGGTCACAAACATGGCGACTCCCTGCACCAGGATGCCCACCAGAATTTCCTACGACACCCATGAAAACCCAAGGCTAGGCCTGCTGTAGAGTAAAAAAAACTGCCAACGGCTTTAGGAAAGTACAGACACATCTTACACTAAATCAGACCAACACTCTATTTAGCTCGCTGACTGACAACAGATATCGAGGATTTCAGACAACCTGATTTGGAGATACCAAGGTTTGAATCCGAGACCTTCTGTATACAAAGCAAGTCCTCCTCCACTGAGCTACAGCACTTCACATTTCACCCTCCTCCAAATCTCAAGATTTTTGATTAAAGCACAGGGCCCCATCCGCACGGCACATTTACCACTTTAAACAGTCATGGCTTCACCCAAAGAATGTGGGGAACTGTGGAATGCTGGGAGTAGTTAAGAGAGCTCTATTCCAGTGGCGTAGCGTGGGGGGTGCAGGGGGGGCCGGCCGCACCGGGCGCAACATCTGGGGGTTAGGGTTAGGGGGCGCAAATTACTTGCCTTGCCCCGGGTGCTGACAACCCACGCTGCGCCACTGCTCTATTCCCCTCACAAATCTAACATTCCCAGAGTTCCCCGAGAAGAGGGATTGGCTGTTAAAGCACCCTGAGAACTGTAGCTCAGTCAAGACCACCAGGTTTCTATAGCCGTTGGATTAACCCATAGTATTACTAGCCTAAAGTAATGCTGACTCAACTATTAAGCAGAAAGTCTGAGAACATAAGAAGAGCCTGCTGGATCAGGCCAGTCTAATCCAGAATCGTATTCACATAGTGGCCGATTCTCAAGGAAAACCTGCAAGCAGAACGCAAAAGCACAAGTTGAGCTGGTTTAACCCGTAGCCAAGTTAGGCCACTGCCTTGGGCAACGAAGTTCCAGGAGCAGCAAAATCAGAAGGGCAGTTGCCCACCCCTGTTGGTTCCTCTACCAAACTTCAGAAGCGGGAGAAGGTTTTCCAGTCCACCTCTTTTTATTTTGTAGAACATACCAAATTTGGTTTTACTGCCACTGCCAATAGTCGATAAGAATGAGAAGGTGGGAGAAGGTCCAACTTGCAGAGAATTGTTGTCTTTATTTAAGGGCTCCACACAGGCTATCCTTTTGCATCTTCTCTTTTTAACCAAACCAGATTTTTGAAAAAAACAATCTTTCCCTTTTTGTTTTGTTTCACTGCAGCCTGGTTAACAGCAGCTAGGAATCACCTTGTAAGCAGGGTAGAAAATTTGGAGCTTAAAAGCAAGGCAGGGTGGGGGGCAGGTGAAGGAAGAAATTTCTAAAAAGGCTTGTTTTTGAAGATTGCTTATCTCTTCTCTTCTTTCTTTCTTTCCATGCCTCACCTCTTGCCCTCCTCAGTTGCAGTGTATATACCGTATATTAAAAGCCTCTCTGCAATCTGCCATTTTCCAGGTGGAGGCATATACATTAATAGCAGTCATCCTGGCAAATCTACACGTTCAGCCAAGCTTTGGGAGCCAAGATGTCTGCCTCTATTTTGGAACTGTGGTTAGGTTTATTGCCTTCCTCCTGCCTTCACTTTTATCCTCAAAAATTGCTTTGCCGTTCCAATTTTAAAAATGATATTGGGGGTTACGAGCAATTCATCTGATTTTTCATGTAGAGGAGATTGAGAGAAAAAGCTCTTCTCCCCCCCCCCCTTTCCCCTTCTCCTAAATTGGCAAATTCTCCCCTTTCCCATCCCACCCAGTATATAGCTCCTATCTTCCCAACTTTGTGCTTGTTATTAATGGTTAGGAATGGTTAGGAATATTGTTGGTGACTTTTACAACAAATTAAATATTTTGAGTCACCTGTATAATATATATATTATATATATATATATATATATATATATATATATATATATATAATACTTGTAATATATATATATATATATATCCTTCAAACACTGGCCTTTGAGTTCATCCATCCTCAAGCCGGGCTTGAGAGTTACAGTAATATATTGAAACCACCTAAAAACATAATGAACATCAACATCCATGCACATTTATTTGGAAATAGTCCTGTTGTGTTCACTGTGACTTATCCTCAAGTAAGTGTGCATAGGATTGCAACCTTCAGGATTTTCTCACACGCATATACAAAATCTGATTTAATTCAATTTTATTAGGTTCTTCTACTCTACATCACCCCTTTATTAAGTCCAAAACTATTTCCTAAGGAACAGTATCATGAACACATCATTATAGGAAGCTGTCTAGACCACAGAATAGTAAAGTTGTGTTATAGTGCTTTGGCATAATTTAATACGGTATTGAGTTTTGATGGCACAAATTTTTGAAATGGAAATTTATATTGACTTCAACAAGTTATGTCTTTTTCCATCTTACATCACTAAAATGTCTTGCTATATTAGTGAATTAGTGAAGGGGCAGTGACTCGGCCTTCACCCAGGGCACAAAAAAACCTTACACTGGCATTGCGCACAAGACCACTCTTCTCTCCTATGATTTCCTGCAACCAGCATTCAGTCCCTTTCTGGGACGCCACATTTAAATTCTTCCCTGGTCTCCTTGCTGGCCCTAGTAGGACCAACTTGGCCAGTTAGCCCTGGTGATCATTCAGTGTCTACTGACTGGGGTCCCCCCCCAAAAAAAAATGACCCCTGAATTTTTGAATTTTATTTATATTGATGCTGCATTTTATGTTGTATTCTATGCTGTTTTGTGCTGTTTTTAAGTCACATTTTAATCTATATTTTATATTTGATGTTAGCCACCCTGAGCCCGGTTTTTAAACCGGGAAGGGCGGGGTATAAATAAAAATTTAGTAGTACTACTAGTAGTAGTAGTAGTAGTAGCATGATGACCATGGAGGAAGAGCACAGCCATTGTCCATCAGAAGTTTCCAGTCTTTAGTAAAATGCTGCCAATGAGTTTTCTCTGATTAAACATGCCAACTAATATATGCACTGACTCGAGAGCTACATTGCAAAATTCAGAGACGTTCCAGTTTCAAAGGACGGCTGGTGTAGATCTCATATTGCAAATTATGTCGGCTCACCTTTAAATATGAACTGCATTGAATCCCTTCCATAGTAAGGCGAGACATGATAGAAAAATCATGCATGGTATATAAAGAAAAAGCTTCTCCCCACCTGTCCACAATATGTATGATTTCTCCCTCCCATATAATACTAGAATCTGGCAGTATCCATGAAAATGGAATGGCAGGAGATTCAGGCAAGGGCGGAAAAATGGAAATGCTTCTTCACACAGCAAATAGTTAAACTAAGAATTTCGCCTCCCACAAGATGAAGTGATGACCACCAACTTGGCTTTTAAAAGGGGATTAGAAAAATTCATGGAAGGTAAGTCTGTTGATCGCTGCTAGTCATGATGGCTCTATACTATTCCTCTATTCCTGGATTAAGGGTAGGATACCCTTGAATGCCAATCTCTGGAAAACAAGAGTGGGAGAATGCTATTGGACTAATGGTTGGTTTATAGGCTTCTCCAGGGTATCTGATTGGTTAATGTGGGATACAGGATGCTGGACTAGATAGGCCTTCGGTAGGGATGTAGGAAAAAGTCAGTTCAGCATACAAACCCATACATTTGCTCTTCCTGAAATAATCTGCAAACCAAAATGCAGCAATGTAATTCAGATCCAAAACAGCATATGAACAGAAAGGTGCATATTAGGGGAAAGGTGCATAAAAACATAGAAAGTAGGGGAAATTGCATACAAATATACGCCAGGGGAAACTGCTCGCAATAGTGTATATAGGGTGCAAATTTATATACAGAAATGTGTATGTTTGGAGAGGTGTATACTAAAATTCTGGTGAATTTTCGTAATGGCTATAAAAATAAATAAATTCCAGACCAATGTTGAATTATGCTGAACTGAACCTAAGACTGGAGAAATGAGAAACAGAGAAAAAACCCAGATTTACAGATTCGTCCATCTTTAGTTTTGGTCTGATCCACCAGAGTTCTTCGTATTCTTTCCCTTGGCATATACAGTAGAGCTGTGCTTTCCCCTCAAACAATGCAGGAGACTAAGGGGAGGATCCCTGCCTCAGAGAGATTTGATCCGCCTTAGAATCAAAGGCAACTCAAACCCACGGAATGAGGCTGTCTCTGAGGCTCTGAAACCAACTGAGAGCCTCAGGAAGGGATCTAGGAGACATTTTGTGCATACCAAATTTCAAAGATGGAAAATGTAAAGTGGAGAAGAGAGAGTGTAGCTTACAAGGATGCCTATACCATGATCTTGGCCTTTGAATTCACAAGCCTGGGATGGCATTGTTGGAATCCAGGTTCTGAGAATAACTTTGCCTTCATCATCCTGAAAGAGCAGTACATGTCCCAACTCAAGAAACAGTACAGTGGTACCTCGGGTTAAGTACTTAATTCGTTCCGGAGGTCCGTTCTTAACCTGAAACTGTTCTTAACCTGAAGCACCACTTTAGCTAATGGGGCCTCCTGCTGCCGCTGCGCCGCCGGAGCACAATTTCTGTTCTCATCCTGAAGCAAAGTTCTTAACCCGAGGTACTATTTCTGGGTTAGCGGAGTCTGTAACCTGAAGTGTCTGTAACCTGAAGTGTCTGTAACCTGAAGCATATGTAACCCGAGGTACCACTGTATAAAGATGAACCAACGTACAATGATGTACAAATGGTGTATGAAAATAAGACATCTATGAAACAATTCCCATCAATATTGCCGGAGAATGATGACCCACTATATTACTCTAAAGCAAAACCCAAGGCACATTCTGTTTTCTCCAGTAATGTTGTTGGGTTCGGCTTTCTTTCTTTTTCTTGTTAAAAGTAATCTAACCTCATTGGAAAACTTGGGGTATGTGTGTGTGTATTAAATGGTGCCATTTTCATTTGAACACAGTAAAGTCATGATTACATGCAGCGAGCTGAGGCTCTCGGCATTCCATGGTCACAATAATGAAGTCATTAAATTACTAGGTCAGAGGCCCCAATTCGCAGAGAATAACACTGGTTTATTATTTCTAATCTTATTAAGCTAGAAAATGGTCTTTGAGATGTAACACCAGCTTGTAATGGCTGAAGTATTGATTATATTAACCTCAAGCTCATGGATAATTCACAGGGCCCAATTTCATTTAATTCCTGTAATTTTTAAAACTGTCCTATCCAATTTCTTCATGGCAAACAACCCCAAATTATTTCTATAAATAATGTAAATCTATTGATTATAGGGTTTGTGTTCACCCAGATTCCCCAGAAAACTACTCTGCATAATTAGCTGAAGAAAGGGGGATTTGTATCCCTTTATATAGGAAATGCATCATTTATCAATGAATGAAACATTTTTTTAAAAAAAGAAATTGTCACATAGGATCCTAACCTTTGGATTCATATCAGATTTCAGACACACGTAAATGAATATATCACCCTAAAGTATTATCTACTTGGTGTACAGTGAGCGTCAGCTATCAATTTTATCCTTACGCCCTCTTATTTCCATCAGGACTGTGGTATGTGTGAACTGATAGTGACATAGGAAAAGGAAGTCCTAGCATTCCATTTTCTTCTTTATTGAACGCCTAGTCCTCAGGGCCGAAGTACACATCATGCACAACACTTGAGTTGATTTGTTTCTTAGAAGAAAAGCATCCACAGGAGGGATGTGCTACGAGGCATTCTTAGCAATACGCAGGAATAGATCAGAGGCTTATTGCGATCCTTACTTCCTGTGCTTCTAGATCAGCCTTTAGCTCACAGCATAGCCTATGTGGTTCCCTCCAGATGTTTTGGGACTCCAACTCCCATCAGCCCCAGCCAGCAAAGCAGCGATTAATGGGAGGTACATTCCAAGAGCATCTGAAGGTCATCACTTTGCCCTAGTTCTTAGAAGAAAACACCTGCTGGACCAGGCCAATGGCCCATCTAGTCCAGCATCCCTGTTCTCACAGAGCGCAACCAGATTCCTGTGGCAAGCCAGACAGCAGGACATGAGTACAACAGCATTCTTCCCACCTGCGATTCCTATCAACTGGTATTCAAGGCATGCTGCCTCTGTCAATGGGGGTAGAACAGAGCCAATGTGGCTAGCAGACCCTCCGAGGGTCCCTATTATCCAGGGACAGTCACAGATTTACAGAAGCCATCCCACTTTCTGATTTGATCCCAGAATGCCCCGCTTCTCCTTAGGACGTCCCTCTTTCCATCAGCGGGAATGGAGTTATGCGATCCCTGAGCCAAGGAGATAATCTGAAAGCATGATGGGGAGGGAGGGAGGGGGACAGAGAGAGAGAGAGAGAGAGAGAGAGAGAGAGAGAGAGAGACTGGCAGAAGGACAGTACAGTGGTACCTCGGGTTAAGTACTTAATTCGTTCCGGAGGTCCGTTCTTAACCTGAAACTGTTCTTAACCTGAAGCACCACTTTAGCTAATGGGGCCTCCCGCTGCCGCCACGCCGCCAGAGCACGATTTCTGTTCTCATCCTGAAGCAAAGTTCTTAACCTGAAGCACTATTTCTGGGTTAGCAGAGTCTGTAACCTGAAGCATATGTAACCTGAAGCGTATGTAACCTGAGGTACCACTGTAAGACAACCTTCAGATGACACCTGAAGGCATTCCGTGTTTTTTTTTTTTTTTTTAAGGTAAACACTAATATCCAAATTAACATACATGGATTGTATGTTCTTCGGACTGTATTTTTTTTTTTTTTTTTAGAAATTTATTGGGTTTTACAATAGAAATAAACATAATAAACAATGTAACATATATCTTAACATAATTTCACATTTTCTTTGGACTTCCTCACATCTCCCGCTCCCACTTTCATCGTTATAACATTTTGTCAGCAATTTATTATCTTATTTACATTCTTACATCCCTTCTATGTTTCATAATCTTCTAGTTCTCAAAAAAAAAAGTTATATTTTCTCAATTCTCACTTATTTTCTTAAAATCATCTAAATTAGTGGTGCTCAGTTATTTTGATCTAGCATCCTGTTTAGCATTCACTCAAATTGCAATATTTTTGTAAATAATTCTTAAATTTCTTCCAATCCTCCTCAATCCTCTCTTCTCCCAGGTCACGAATTCTGCCGGTCATCTCAGCCAATTCCATGTAGTCTATCAGTTGCATCTGCCATTCTTCCAGTGTGGGTAGATCTTGAGCTTTCCAATGCTTTGCGAGTAATATCCTTGCTGCTGTTGTTGCATAGGCATTCCGTTTTTATGTGTGTTGGAAGCCTCCTAGAGTGTCTGGGGAAACCCAGTCAGATGGGTGGGCTATAAATAATAAAAATTATTATTATTATGGAATAGAACAACCCTATTTTCATCGAAGAAATGTTGGAAGGTATGGGTTATTGATAGCCTTATCCTCCATGAATTTGTCTAATCCTCTTCTAAAGCCATCCAAGATATCTCATAGATGTTGGTTGCCACCCATTTGTGTAGTGATAGTCTATGCCAGTGCATCTCAACCTTGGGTCCCCAGGTGTTTTTTGAATACAACTCCCATCATCCCCAGCTAGCAGGACCAGTGGTCAAGGATGGTGAGAGTTGTAGTCTAACAAAAGCTGGTGACCCAAATTTGAGAAACACTCGTCTATGCTTAATATTATCTGTGACACATATACTTACAGGACTATACTACATTATTTCTTGTCTTCATTATCTATGCTTAATTATTCTTATTTTGTCCTAGCAATCTTTTACCTCTAATTTCCACCACCTGCTCCACCCTGCTCTTCAGAGTAGATCTTTAGCACTGTTTCTTCAGTCTCCCTTTTCTCCATCTACCTCTGTGGCTTTCCTGCCCAGTTGCCACAAGCACACATGAACCAAACGAGCGCAAGCTGAGACACTGGAACAACTTTTCAAGGTATTTCTCTGAAAAATTCTTTCCAACGGGAACATTTATTACCTCAGAAGACATGTGTGGGCAGACCATGTTATTTAGTGACCTGTAATGCCCAAGTAATGATCACAATAAATCAGACCTCATTACTATGTAAAGGGAGGTCTGGATCAAGGGGCTTGGCAGGTAATGAGGTCTAATTTAGTACTGCAGCATTATTTTACACGGTATTTGTCACTGGAGGGAGCAGTGGGGCAGGAGCGGAGGGCATCCTAATTCATCCAGATTTCTTCTGCTGTAATGATGAGTCACCAGCTTGGTTCCAAGAGTTCAGGTCAGCGATTTGGAAGCATTGTATTGCAATGCTGGAAGCTAATAATAATAATAAATTTTTATTTATACCCCGCCCTTCCCGGTTTAAAAACCAGGCTCAGGGCAGCTAACAGCAGATATAAAACATTGATTAAAATGTGACTTAAAAACAGCATAAAATACAGCATCAATATCAATAAAATTCAAAAATTCAGGGGTCATTTGGGGGGCAGGGAACCAGTCAGTATGGTGTTTCCTGCTTGGCAGGGGGTTGGACTCGATGGCCCTTGTGGTCTCTTCCAACTCTATGATTCTATGATTCAGTAGACATCAAATGATCACCAGGGCTAACTGGCCAAGCTGGTCCTACTAGGGCCAGCAAGGAGACCAGGGAAGAATTTAAATGTGGGGTCCCAGAAAGGGTTTCTTCATAGAAGAGGAAAGGGAAAAGGGAATAGAGGATCAGGCTAATTCAAGTTGAAGGCCAGGCAGAATAGCTCTGTCTTACAGGCCCTGCGGAAGGAGATCAAGTCCTGCAGGGTCCTAGTCTCGTGGGACAGAGCATTCCACCAGGTCGAAGCCGTCACTGAAAAAGCCCTGGCCCTGGTGGAGGATAGTCTGGCTTCCTTAGGGCCCAGGACCTTTATGCTATTATTACTCATGGACCTTAGGATCCTCTGCGGGACATACCAGGAGAGGGGGTCCCGTAAGTACAAGGGTCCTAGGCCACATAGGGCTTTAAAGGTCAAAACCAGCACCTTAACCTGACCCTATACTCCACCAGGAGCCAGTGCAGCTGGTAGAGCACTGGGTGAATATGCTCCCATGGCAGGGACCTCGTGAGGAGCCTTGCTGCAGCATTCTGCACCTGCTGGAGTTTCTGGGACAGTTTCAAGGGCAGCCTCACGTAGAGTGAGTTACAGTAGTCAAGCTGGAGGATCACTATGGCCAGGTCAGGGTGGGAAACTAGTGCTAAAAGCTATTCAACAGAGTGCATTGGGAGATGGGATGTGCTCCTTGGCTTATGATGTTCAAGCAGAGGATGAATAGCTCTCCATCAGGGATGCTGTAGTTGCAAGATCCCTGTACTGAGCATGGGGTTGGGCTACTAGATGATGCCTTAGACCCTTCCAGTGCTATGATGTAGAAGAAGGGCCTTAACAGTCCTCCATTTGAAGGGCTGTAACAACACAGCCCTCTGTTTTGAAGGAGTCCCCTGTTTGATTCTGACCCAAGTCTGGTTCAAGGGTGAGCAAATCAACAACACCTGAACAGAGAACAGACATACAGTTCATCGGGTCACAGTCTTCTCCACAGCGATGTGTATTGCATTTATATTATAGTGATTGTTTCTAACTGTTACAACTGCACAGAAAGATGGCACATTCAAATTTTATGCAAATCCATGTCCTCTTTTGTTTTCCTTTTCAGAGATATGCTTCCTCTTTTCTGGTGAGGTGTGTGTCGCCACCCAAGCATAGGCACTCCTTGTTCACCAGAAGACAAGAAGGACTAGCTGGTTCACAAAAGAGATCTTGCTCTGAAAGGAAGAATAAGAATATTCTAGCACAAGAGCAGACAGGCAAGGTTCATGCCTGGTGCAACTTTGAATATCCCTTGCAACAGTGGATGTGGCCAGCAGTGGCGTACAGTGGATTATTTTTTGGTAGGGGAACAGTTAAGGCCAGAAGCACCAGCTTGCAAGGGAAATTGGGGGAGCGACATCACGTGCATGACACCCCAATGTTGTGCGCCAATCATTGAATATAATATTTTGAACCTTACTGCTTGCCAAGATTTGAAATACCAAAGCAGAAAAGGCCATTTTATTTCTCCTAATCTTGAAATCCCTAGGCCTTTTCCACCCAACACAGAAAGATGAAGGTAACATGAAAACAAAACAAAACAAAACCATGGTAGGCATTTAATATGTTGTACACTTGCAAAACCTTAAATCTAAGCTGCTCAGATCAGATATTGCTTTTTACAATAAGCTCACAGAGGACATGTCTCACATGCAGCTCACTCTGTTATAAGAAACGTGGTTCTTAGAAGGCTTGCCTTAGCCGCAAAAAATATTATTTTAAAAAAATTCAGTGAAAGTGTATAAAAAAAGAGAAGTCAGGAGATGATATTTTGAAGCTTGAATGAGCAAGATCAGTCTGAAAATCTGGTGCTTTCTTAATGTGGAACTGTTGCCATGACTACCCATTTGGCCAGTTTTGGGGATGCCATTTTCGACATGGCTAGTTCTGGCAAGATGTTGCAATAGGTTATGTTTATTAATATGCACCTTTTGTTTTTCTGGTTCCCCTCCCCCATTTGTTATTTTGCAATTTGCTACCAATCAATTGCTTTGGGCGGGTATTTCTGTTTGACTTGTACCAATCAGCTGCCATGTTGTCCTGCCTGAAATCCTTTGTCATAGCAATGCATTTCCTTCCGCATTGTAATTCTTTTTGCTCAGCTTTCCGTATTGATCAACTAATATTGTTAGTTTTGGCCATTCCATGTCAGAGACAACAGAAAGATCAATATTAACCACATGAAAGGAGGGACCTGCTCTGAAAGCATTTGCAACTGGAATAATTTGCATTCAATTTTTAATTATTATTATTTTTTAAAAATAAAACCCCTGTAAGTCTTTCACAAGTGTAGTGGAAGAGTCACTGTTGGCTGGTGACACATGAGTTCAGAAGCAGCCATAGCAAATCTCTATTGTGCATTATTAAGGATATCTATTAAAGTGTACAATGTCAACCCAAGACATTTTGCTGCCCAAGGCTAAGCAATAAGATGGCGTCTTCTCCCATTGCATAAACAGACTGGCAGTTGACAGGGAATTCTGACAAAAATTGAAACAGGAGCAGAAGTTGCTGATGTTTGCTTATTTGTCCCATGTTCGGAATGGAAATCAGCCCAGTGAATATGGTCAGTGTTCACTGTTGTTGTTTGCAGTCCACAAACAATATGTAATTAATTACGTTTCTTCCCATTTGCACTCCATTTTCTTTGGTCTGAAATTAATAGGCTGCAATAACATAAGTACAGCACAGTTTATGTAATTAATTATGTGAATTGCATGAGTTGTACAGTTTTGCCACAGACGAATAACAGAAAACAACAATGCCTTCTTACATCCTTAATTATTTCAACACTAGGGATAGGGCAATCTCTTCCATCGAGAGCAATGGGTTTGCTTAAAGGGTGCAGAGTAGGCTATTTGGCATTCTGTCTGCTCCCTGCCCTTCCGTACCTGCCACCAGAAGTGGCTACCTCAGTCTGCCTAATAGCAGGGCCGGCCCTGCCTGAAAGTATGTTACTGCTTAGCAATTATTTTAAGGCAGCTCCAAGCTGAGATGTCTATGGTGGTTGACAGGTTGACACCAACTCAGCACAGCTGAACCCATAAGCCACATGGGTATTGTGCTTAATTGCTGCAGCTATAAATTGTGCTTACATTTATTTATTTTTCTCAGCAATACGGAGCAGCTGGAATGCTGAAAAATTCAGCCTCCCTCTGTACTACAAGTGCTGTAGAAAAGCTGTCTGCAATCCATGTAACAACTGCATTCAAAAGAACAACGAATATTCAGAAAGACTTTGAGAAGAGCTTAGTGGCACCTACCTTACATGGGAAAAGGACCCTGTTCAGTCTCTGGTGTCTCCCGTTAGAAGGCTCAGGCAGCAGTAAGTGATGAGGAAACCCTCTGAGTGCCACAGCCTGGATCTCTATTGCTGGAGATATTTCAGCAGAAGCAGTACCTGTCATGGCTACTATAATAGTTGCATCTGGCACAGTAGACTAGACTAGATGGCATCCAAGGTCTCTTTCCATTTTCTAACTCCATTGTTCTATAACCTGGAAAGTTGATGGAGGTCAGAGGAGATGGTGCTGAGTTAAATGGACCAATAGTGACTTTGTTGGTACATGCTTAGATTTTTCTTGGCCTTGGGTGTTCCCATTCAACCAGGCCACAAGGTGCCATTCCTAGCCTGGCAAAACCTATGGGGATATCCGGCTATGCACAGGGTTCTGCAAGCTACAGAAAACATTTCTGTTAACCCTACAAAGCCCACTGCTTCTTTCCCCCAGAGTTTTTTTCTACACTTTGGGTTGCCTATAGGGGTTACCCACTGGGTTACCAAGAGTGTGCATTCCACATGAGTATCAACTGCTCAGACTATGATTATTGGTCATTGGGTTGGGGGGAGGGTTGGGGTTTTTTTTTATTCTGGCTTTTATTATGTATATTGCATTTTTTTCCTTGTCTTCTTTTATTTTGTGAACTCCCCTGAGAGCTACGGATGAAGGGTAGTATATAAATATATAGATATAGATATATATATATAGATATATATAGATAGATAGATAGATAGATGGTGTGTATGTGTGTATACACACACACACACACACACACACACACACACCTTGGGACTTGGCTACGCTAGTCAAATACATCGTTATAACTGCGTTATAAACATGGGGCACCAGCAGTAATCCGTCGCCAGTGGGATTTTCAATAAAGAGCTCTTACAAGGTTTCTTTCTGTAGCGTTTCTTCTATCTGTCCAGATCCAGCCTCTGTGCGGCTTAGTGCATGACCGAAAAGGGCACGGATCATACGGGAAATGAGTTCCAAGGCAGCAGGTGCCTCTGAAAAATCAATCTGTACTGGTAATATATTTATTAACAACAAACAGGACAAGGGAAGATAATGAGCCATGTCGGTGGGGAACTGGTGCCATGTTGGAACACAGGGAAACAAAGGAACACTTTGGAACACAGAGAAGGAGGTAGTGTGGTATAGTGGTTAGAATGTCGGACTTGGAACATGAGAGATCAGGCTTCACATCCCAAGCTCACTGGGTGACCTTGGGCCAGTCCCTGCCTCTCTCAGCTGGACCTACCTCACAGGGCTGTTGTGAGGATGCAATGGGGAGGAGAACTAGGTTGTGCCACCTTGAGCTCCTTTGAGGAAAGGTGGGATATTAATGTAATAAATAAAATGATAACCAGAAGATTGTGCCAACAAGAATAACTGTTACTATGTGCAATTAAACACAATCTTGAAGAGACCCTTCTGCATTCTTTTGAGGACAGAAAAACCCTGAATGCTATTTCTATCTGCATAGTTGGGGCAGGTGGATCAATGATGCAATAGCTGGCATCACAACAAAGATGATAAACTTCCCACTTTGCTAATTCCAGTGATTCAGAATCAGGAAGACTTTTGCAGCTGGACTTCCTTGATAATCTCCGTCTCTGCTTTCTTTCTATTCTAAGCTGACCACCGGCTTTTAATAAGTCAACCTGCATGATATCTTATATAACAATGAAGCAGGAGACACTTCTGAGAAGTTGCATTTGGGGGGGTTTTACGGACATTCTTTTCAGAAAACCGTAAAAGGTTGAAACGTTTGTTATAATTCATCAGGGCTGCATATTGTGCTTAGTGGTGCATAATGTATTTGAATACCTGATTAACTTTGCATCGATCTTTGTTCCTCCTGTTCAATAAATGGAGAGGACAGACGAACGTAGCAGAGCACGAGAGCTTGCCATGCTGTAAATGTGCAGCCATGTCGCCTTCTCAACAGTATTTCTTAATTCCACAAATAGTGTGATGCGACCACTAACAACCCGCTTTTTGTCATTGTACACTGTCTCAGTAACTGTTGGTTGTGAAGCTGTTTATAAATCTGCAAATAACAATGGAATCTTAGGCTGCATTTAGTGTCTAGGTCATGAAATGTAATATTTCCACTTTATTCATCAGCACTGAACAAACCTCATCTGGAGATCTGGAGTATTGTGTCTGTGTCCATTTCTAGGTGGAACACTTTGAGAAGAACATTGATCAACTGGTGTGTTCCAGAGTAGGGTAGCCAGGATGGTGAGGAGTGTAGAAAGGAAATATTGTGAGGAATGATTGAAGACAGGGGTGTGGAAGAGAAAATTAAGGTGGAGGAGAAATGATAGCAATCTTCAAATGTCTAAAGGGCTCTCACACAGAGAATGAAGCTGGCTTATTCGCTGTTCCTTCAGAGCGGAAGGCTAGAACCACTGGGTGGTATGCAGTGAAGCAGATTTGGGCTAAACATTAGGATATAGAGCAGTTCTACAATGGACCGCCTTGAGAAGTGGTGCAGCAAAGGGGTAAGGGGAAAAACACTGTCTATAAAGCAAAAGCAAAAAAAAAATACTATGCATTGGAATTATATGTGAAATTTAGTAAGGTAAAAGGTAAAGATAAAGGACTTCTGGAGACAGTCTTCTGCAGGACTTCTGCAGTCAAAGGAGACTATGGGGTTGTGCTGCTCATCTTGCTTTCAGGCCGAGGGAGCCGGCGTTTGTCCACAGACAGCTTCCCAGTCATGTGGCCAGCATGACTAAACCGCTTCTGGTGAAACAGAACACCGTAATGGAAACCAGAGCACACGGAAACACTGTTTATATTCCCGCCACAGCAGTACTTACTTGCACAGGTGTGCTTTCGAACTGCTAAGTTGGCAGGAGCTGGGACAGAGCAACGGGAGCTCACCCCCACACGGGGATTCGAACCGCCAACCTTCCGATTGGCAAGCCCAAAAGTCTCAGTGGTTTAGACCACAGCGTAAAATATATTTGAAAAACAAGAAGTGATGAGCTCTCCTTCACTGGAGGTGTTTAATCAGAAGCTGGACAGCCATCTGTCAGGGATGTCATACTTTCCTCCTACATCATCTGGAGAGCTCAGGAGGTTAGAGTGTGGTACTGATAATGCCAAGGTTGCAGGTTCGATCCCCATATGAGACAACTGCATATTCTGGCATTGCAAGGGCTTGGACTAGATGATCCTCAGGATCCCTTCCAACTCTATGATTCTATGATTTCACATTTGGCACCAAGTTGGATGTTAAATCAGGACACGGGTGGCACTGTTGGTTAAACCACAGAGCCTAGGACTTGCCGATCAGAAGGTTGGCGGTTCGAATCCCCGCGACGGGGTGAGCTCCTGTTGCTCGGTCCCTGCTCCTGCCCACCTAGCAGTTCGAAAGGACATCAAAGTGCAAGTAGATAAATAGGTACCACTCCGGCGGGAAAGTAAACGGTGTTTCTGTGTGCTGCTCTGGTTCGCCAGAAGCGGCTTAGTCATGCTGGCCACATGACCCGGAAGCTGTACACCAGCTCCCTCGGCCAATAAAGCGAGATGAGCACCACAACCCCAGAGTTGGTCACGACTGGACCTAATGATCAGGGGTGCCATTACCTTTACCTTTACCTGGGTGTTGAATCAGTTGCCCTCGTTTCTATGATCTTGCCATTTCAATACATTATAAATGGGTTGGGTGTTTTTGTGGTCCAGTGACTGACAACTTCCAAACACCCTAACAACCACCTGTGCAAGAAGAGTAGGTGCCACTGGTTCTCGTGGAATTGCCTTGCGTTCCTCGGCTTTCAGAACTGTTTAGAACCCCTGAGAAACCAAAATATCTTGTTAGCCAAATTAGCTTTCTGGGCTGGCCGTGCGTGGACACCTAGAAGAAGGTAGCAGCTTTGTTGCTGTTAGTATGCAGCAAACTGAGACACTGTAGTTTTTCTATCTGCTACTAGAATAAGCCCTCTTTTTTTAAAAAAAAAATTAAAAATAGGGGAGGCTGCTGGAGCCCCAGCGTCTCATTTTTAACAAGGACCAGCTGAAAAATGAAGGCAAGCTGCACACAAACCATCTTATGTCTGCCAATTCATTTCCTGGCCCTGAAATGTGGAGAGGGGTGGGGTGGGGGGAACCTCTCCAGTTTCCTCTTAGGCAGGCCAAACATGGCAGAGCACCAGGGGAATTCAGAATGGAATCAATTGCACTTGTTACTGAGTTTTCTTTATTCTTATATTACCAGGACCTGGGTATTCAGCTGCAAACAATTACAATGAAGAGTTACTGACTAAT
Source organism: Podarcis pityusensis (assembly GCF_964106645.2). NCBI lineage: Eukaryota > Metazoa > Chordata > Lepidosauria > Squamata > Lacertidae > Podarcis > Podarcis pityusensis. The sequence goes on from NC_138037.1 coordinate 36,216,089, forward strand.
GGTTTCCAGATTGCTCCATGATGGGGCATTAATTGAAAGGGACAATTTAAGAGCTTAGGCCATGTAAATGCATTTCTTATTCTGTCAGATTGGGAAATTTCTGCATGCAAGAGGCTGAAATGCACAGAGCTGATAAAGACTTAATAGCAGCCACTTATATGAGCATTTGGAAAAAGGATTTTACATTTAAAGGATCAAGAATAATTAAAATAAAGCACCAGGTTGGGTTTGGGTTGTGGTTGTTGTTTTTTAAATGGAAGACAAAATATATAATGGTGAACTAGGACTGGCTCTCAAGGACCTTATACTTCAAGAAGATAACCAAATTTGCATCAGTCATAGAAGCTAAACTTGATCCAGAACTTCTCTGCCTGATCCGAGTCTTACCAAGCTGCATGCCAATCTTCCTCTGAATATAGTTGACAGGGTGGAATTCCAGTCCAGTTCTCACATTATATTTTCTAGGCGTGGGATATCTTCCAAAATCAAATCCCTTGACAGAATAAAAGGGCTCTATTGTCTGAGTAAATTTCAGATTTGATTTCTGATCGCCTGCCCGTACTTGAATTGCAAACCGTATTCTGGAGTGCTGCAGTTAATAGGTTTGTTGAAAAGCAAGGCACATATTAAACTCCACATCCATTCATGCAGTAAATATATGCATGTTTCCAGAGACGAGAACAAGTTGTAAGAGTCAATCTGCCTTTAGAAAATGTGAGGTATGGACCGAATATCAGAGCCACACAAAATGTTTTACTCTTCTCCTCCCCTCTCAGGGGAAAATCAGGATTTTTATTATTATTAATAATAATTTATACACTTCCCTTCATCAAAATATCTCAGGGTATGTCACAAGATAAAAACAAATATAATCCTAACAGGTTATATCCAGCACAATGTATTTTTTCAACCATGAATTTGGTATAAAGGGACTGCATTGTGCGCAACTGACACCAAATGGTGGACACTGGAGATACCACTAGATCAATAAAATTATACTATGATTTATCATCATCATTATACACAAGCAGTAAAATGGATGGAAGTCTAGTTTGAGTCTGACTAGCATTCACTAGCTGGCCATAGCAGTGCCTTCTCCGTGGTGGTGCCAAGTCTTTGGCTCATTTTTTAATGTTTGCAAATCCCTCCTTGGGTTTCGGGAACACACCTTAAGGTATTGTTATTTGGTTGAGCCTCTGGCATTGTGAAGCCACAGAATCTGTTCTGCTTTCTTATGAACGGTCCTACAGTTAGCCTTCTCTTTCTAACAATTATACGGTGCTTAGGTTTTTATTATTTTGTTATTAAGGGTTCAAGTGTCTGGGCTGAGGCACACGGCACAGCAATCTTGCTGAAGCTAAACAGGTCTAGATCTGGTCACTGCCTTGATGAGAGACCAACTGGGAACGCCAAGTATAGGCTGCCCTTAATTCCAGTGGGGATGGCTGCCTATCAGGGATGCTGTAGCAGAGGAATTCCAGCATCAACAGTGGTTGGACTTCATCAGGGTTTCCCAAACTTGGGTCTCCAGCTGTTTTTGGAATACAACTCCCACCATCCCTACCTAGCAAGACCAGTGATTAGGTATGGTGGGAATAGCAGTCCAAAAAACAGCTGGAGACCCAGGTTTGGGAAACACTGGGTTACATGGCCCTTATAGTAGGGTTGCCATTGAGCCAGGGCTGCATACCTAGCCTAGCATCCCACCTTTGTCGCCAGTGAAGTGTAGGTGGGTTCCCACGAGGCAAGACACAGTGATAACAGCAAGAACCTTTATTGGCTACATAACTGGGAAGCAGAGGCAAAGCAACTACTTATATACTTTTCTGAAAGCTGGGCCACTCTCACTCCCAATGTGATTGGCTGTCTACACGTCCACACTGCGAATCACAACTCAGAGTTCAAGGGCCAATGGCAGAGGCCCAAATCCTGAAATGTTCTCTGATTGGACATCATGTATCGAATCAGAACACAGGAGCTCAGAATCCTTAGTCCAGACTCAAGCTCAGGCAAACGCAGACCACTGAATACATATCACCCATATTTCAAAAAGGAAAAACCAGGACACCACAAAAGTTGTTGAGCTAAAAAAACCACGTATATTTGATTGACTTGCCTAAGATCTAGGACAAAGCACCGCCTTTCAGAAATTGGAAGTCACTTCCGCCTTTGAACGGACATATGGCAGCCCTATCTTATAGTGCTATGATTGCTTCATCTCAATGATTCTCAGAAGGACTCCATGGTGGGACAAGCTTAGCCAAATGTGGATCAGGAGGAGAATCAACTGCTTTTATACTGAATAGATTTATTTTTTTATCTAAGATTTGCGGGTAAAGAGAGTTCCTTCATTTAAGTTAAAGTTTCTGGGGTCCTAGAGTTTGTACTGTTTATTGGTTTAATTTTACCCCGAGTCCAAATACACTTTGAAATGGCATTATATCTTTTGTAGTTACAAAGCACAGGTGGTTTCCCCTGACAGTGAGCAGAGCCATGTGGCTTAATTGGATGGATGCACAACAACCATTCCTTACACACACACACACACACACACACACACACACGAAGAAGGAAGAGAGAGGGAGGGGAGTCAGGATAAACAGCCAGGATGAGCATAGTCCAAGAACCCAGGACTAATATGAAACTTACTCAAGAAGATGTAACAGCTCCAAGCAGCAAGGAGCCGCAGAAGCAAGGCTCAATGCTGAATTCTAAACTTTAGAACAACAGCCAAAACTCCAGAGAAGCTTGAATGCGATAACCACTTAAGGAACGGCTCCAGGATTTTCATTAAACTTCCACTTGGAAGGACTGGGCCTGGGCCTGGAGGTGAAGCCAGTCTTGGAATGCTTAATAAGATGCTGGAGGGTGGGAATAAAAGAAAATGGGAGAAAAGAAACGTGAGGATAATCCCCAAAAAGAGAGAGGCGGGGAGAGAGAAACCATGCCTTTAACCGATGTTATTGAAAGGTGGTGTTCTGAGATGCTCCTCTTTAGTTAAGCATCCTTTGAGGAGGGGTGTGCATGCAGAATATTGAGCTGAAATGTGTATCCCATATATGTTTTCTATTTAAACTAAAGCTCCTGCTGGTTTGGTTTCTCTTCTTCTGCCCCGCCCTGCCCTGCTTGGAGTTTCTTGCTTCTTCTAGCAAAAAGACATCACACAATGGAAAGTTCAAGTTTTTCAATATTAAGCCAAAGAACTGTAAGGAATTTTCGCTGGCCTTTAACATTATGCTGGATTTGGGTTGCCTTGTTTTTACTGGGCATCATTACTTGGTTGGCTCTTGTAGCGTTAGAACAGGACGTCCCATTTTGAGTGATGCTAAGCCCTTCTTTTTCTTCCTCATCCTCTTCCTCTTCCTCCAACTAGATCAGGGGTTTGGGGCCACCGCCCCCTTAAGTCCATAGCCTCATCCCCAGGGGCCTCTACCCTATTAAGAAGCATTATTAAGAATAGCGGTTTACATGGCCCACTAAGGAAGGCAATTAACAAACAAAATTCAAAACAATTAAGTGCCAAATCCAGTTAAAATGATTTAGTTTCATTAATTCAACCAAACTGATGAACTTCATCCAGTGATGCCAACTTCTCAAAGACTAATAGGCATTTGCACCTCTGCTCCCTTGCCTTTCAGCACCTCTAGGTAATTCCACCGTCCCCACAGGGGTGGTTTCACCCACTTTGGCAACCGCTGAACTAGATCATCGTTGTGGCAGATCTAATCGCAAGCAGGCAGGGCACTGCATCACGGTCCCCCTTTCTATAAGGAGAGAATATTATCCGGATTGTTCTTTCCCTTTGGTGGAAAGGGTTTTACAGCATTTATATATAACCTCTGGCATCACTTCAGCAGCTTGAACAGGATTCCAAGCTTGGGGGCCAAAGACAAATTGCTTGCCTGTGCTTGGGCAAACCATGAACTATAACTCTTGTTAGTTTTGATGTCTAATGATGCGGTTGTACACAAGTAATGCTGAGCTACGCAGAAGCCCAGAGATCCCCTCTCTTGTGTTATGAGTGAGCCAGGAGTCATTCCACACACAACGCAGAAGGTGGCCTGAGGTGAGAGAATTCTGGACTCTACCACTAATGCCCCGATGACTCTGCTGCCCTAGTTAGTGCACATAAGGAGATCTGGGTTGGTTGCCTTTTAATCTGGTGAAGCACTGGGGAGAGGGGAATGTAGCACACTGCAGAAGAGAAGAAGAGAGAAGCAGAGCTAGCCAATTGCCTCTGCTGAGGAACCGCTGCCTTTGGACTTTCCTCACCTGTCACCAGCATCAGGCGGCCTGTCCTGTATCCATCCCTGCTGGTTGTACTTTTAATAATTGGTGTCTGGGTTTGCTTTCTACTGCCCTCCTCATCCCTTTTTCCTTGTGTGTCATGTCTTCTAGATAACAAAAGCATCCCATGGCATACATTCAGGATTCCATTACATGCACACCCAGGCAGCTCTTTCTCCAATATTTGTTTTTCACAGGCAGCATTTCCATTGTGAGCATATTTTCCATCCAAGTCAGGTGGAGTTTCAGCATCATTCCCTTGCCCCCCCACCCTAAAACATTCTTCCTTCTTCCTAGCCATAGTGACATCACCACATGTAAATCCAATTTGGTTATCGGATAGCACTGACGGCAAGCAAAACTAATTCAGAGTGGTTGCACTCTGCATTTGCTTTCTTTGCCCTCAGTGACATCACCACGTCGCCAAATCTGATTGGCTGCATGATGTCACTGTTAACGAGGAAGGTGATGGATTTAAGAATTTTAAAATTATGCTGGAATTGCTCCAAATTGAACTACAAATTCCATCAGATAGGCTTTTCAGTAAATGTGTTGTACTTCTCATGCTAAAAATATTCAGCGGGAAACATTTGGTGAGCTCTGAATATAGGAGCATAGCAAGGTGCCTCAAAGCATGTCGTGAACAGCCCTTCTGGCTTCATATCATCTACAGTGACTGCCAGTAGATCTCCAGGTTTTTGACAATGAGTCTTTCGCAGCCCTTCCAGGAGACCCCAGGGATTGAACCTGGGACCTTCAGAATGCAAGAAAGTTGCTCTTCCAGTGAGCCACATCCCTGTGCCTTCTGCTTTTCAATTAACTTGCTTTTGCACCCATGTGAACATGCTAACATGTTATTTGTGTAGGTAGCATTCTGCCATTGTCTCTTCACAATATGGAACATAAAATGCCTATTTCAAAAGGCTGATTGTATTTCTGTCCCTTATGGAGGCACAGAAGCAAGATGTTAAAGCCTCAGGTCTCCAAAGGAATAACACAAACTGGCTCATTGCGAAAAACCATTGCAGAATTATTTGGAACGCATTGTCCTACCAGGGCCATGTGGGTTTCTCACATTCGGCAGGCTGATGAGCAAAGAGAGACAATGAGACGGGGTATAATTTGAATCCATAAAATCCTATAACGGAACCCTTATGAGTGGTTCTTCTTGAACTCAATAAATGTGAAAAACCAACAGGGCATCATATAAACAATTTTTGTATTCTTACGGATTCAAATCCTCAGGTGATGGCCAATTAAACCACCCTAAAGCGTTAAATAGCATGACATTCTTATTTCATGCTTAAGCTCAAAAGCCGAATTCTGTCTTATTAAATTCGTACAGCTCCTTCCCATAACAGAACATTTGAGGAATCAATTTGTTTAGCTGACATTTTATGGCGGCACAAGAAAAGACACCAGGAATTCATGCCTTCAGAGACGCTGCTGAAGCCATTGTGAGAAAAATGCTGACTGTGAGAGTGCCATTGTGTGCCGTCAAAGTACACTCTGGAGAGAGAGGAAAGAACAGTTGAGAAAGTCACAATGTATACTGGCAACACTCTCTGCCTCAAGGATGTAATTTAAAAGTGTGCTGTATTCCCTTGTTCCCTTTCCAAGCTGACACTAGCTCTGGATCAACACTGGTAAAATAAAAATAAGTGCTGGCACCCATCATAATTCATGCCATTATCCCTCTTATTTTACACACACAAAACTCAGGCAGATATTTCATGGTACAAACATCTCTTTGTGAGACATACTTCTTCAGACTTTCAGACTGGGGCCTCAGGCCTGATCCACATCACAGTTTTTTTTATTATTATTATCATCTGTATGTCGCTACCCAGGGTACAGATGGCATTTTACAGACTAATATAAGCATGCGCATGCACACAAAATGCTCCAAAGCAGCTTCCTCTCTAAATTTAGACAAGAACCAGAGAGTGAAGCCAGAGGAACGTGGTTTGTGCCTTGATCAGCTCCTGCCTGGAAACCAATGTCCCCACTGTGGAAGGACGTGTGGATCCAGAATTGGCCTCCACAGTCACTTACGGACTCATTGTTAAAACCGTGTTTATGGAAGACAATCTTATTCGGCTATGAGTGATCGTCAAAGAAGAAGAAGGTGATTTTGAAAGTGAAGTCAACATGAGTTTACTTTTTTGTAGAAATCTTTATTGATTGATTCTATACCATTTAATATTTCAAAAACTCTCTAAGCATTGTCCTGCACACAAAAACAACAACAGTTACAAAAACACACATTAGGACCACTGGAAGAAATAACTAATAAATAGATCCAGATAGCATGTCTTCCTATCATCTATTGATCTATCAATCAATCTAACCTATCTGATTTATATAACACCCTTCATCAAAAGATGTCAGGGGGGTTCACAAGATAACAACACAAGACAAAAAGTACAAATCAACACTTAAAACAGAAACAACAAATCAATAACACCCCCTCCAACAAACACCTGGAGAAGCATCTCCACCTCCACCGTTCGCCCTAGACACTGAGGTCCACCTCAAAGGGTCTTCTGGCGGTTCCCTCACTGTGAGAAGTGAAGTTGCAGGGAACCAACCAAGTCTTCTTGGCAGTGGTGCCCTGCCTGTGGAGATAAAAAAATACACAACTTTTAGAAGACATCTAAAGGCAGCCTTGTATTGGGAAGTTTTTAGTGTTCAATATTTTATTATGTTTTTATATGTGCTGGAAGCCACCCAGCATGGCTGGGGAAACCCAGCCAGATGGGCGAGGTGGTACAACAACAACAACAACAACAACAACAACAACAACAACAACGCTGTAGAATATTAATCAGCCCAAGGCCTGGTTGAAGATGAAATTTTTTGCCTGGGGCCTAAATATATATAAGGAAGGCGCCAGACGAACCTCCCTGGGGAGAGCATTCCACAAATGGGGAGTCACTGCAGAAATGGCCCGTTCTCATGTTGCCACCCTCCGGACCTCATGTGGAGGAGGCACACAAAGAAGGGCCTCAGATGATGCTCTCAGGGTCTGGGTTGGTTCTCCTCCTCACTCAAGACCTCTCAGCCTCCTGGCTCTCACCCAGGACTCCACCCATCCACCCTGACCCTCAGTACCCAAACAAACTCACAGACCACCACCATACAAAACCTCACAACAAATAGAGTTTCTGGAGCCTGCTGACAACCACCCTAGTCTCTCCATTCAACATTTGCTTTTATGGGCAGACACCAAGATATGCCACATCACCTGAGCATTCAACTATGTGCCATCTATGAAGTGAGATGAAGTGTGCAAACCAGCCTTATATGTCATATCGATACAACAAGGACATTGTCATAACTAGCAGTGGAAACATTTGTGTAGTTACCATGCCCAGACATAAAACTTTCTGTTACAGGTGGGGGGGGGGGAGAGTCACTGACTAAACCTAGAAGTAGTAAGAAACTGTTAACTAAAGAGAGAGAAAAAGGTCAGCTCATACATTTATTCTCAATACCATAATTGAACTCGCAGTCCTTTCAGGCAAAACTTCACTGCTGGTTTTCTCCCAACTTTTCTTAGTTTCAGCAGGATAATTTAAGGTGGGTTGGAAAGCTGTTATTGGTATTTTTAAACAACTGGGAACTAGAACTGCCTGTTGATCTACCGCAACCCATCCAGAGTCCTAGCTGTAGATGTTAATCTCTCTTCTTCCCACCCCTGCTCTAGAAAACCAAAGGGAGGCCATCAAAAATTGCAGATTAACAGAACACAGCCATGACCACCAGGAAAGGATTCGATTACCAATTCTTGCTATTCATCAATCAGGCTCTTTGGCTTTGGTGATGGATTTTAGACTTCTCCGAAGAGTCTTCGTGTTTCCCTGATTATTGTTATTTTAGTGTCACAAATCCTATATAAGCCCGCAGTGAGGAAGCGAGGCTAACCAAGGATGATTTTCATTCACAACAAATTCTTGTGGGCAACTCCACTTCCCACATCCACTGCTGGGCAGTTATCCAGAGTGCAGATAGATCTCTGCATTCTACAGGGAAAGCTGAGTCTGTGCCCTCAGGTGCCATATCCAGGATATACCACTTCACATAGGAGATATGGAGGTCACAGGACCGGCCCAAGACATTTTGCTACCTGAGGCAAACCAGAAAATGGCAACTCTCTAGGAATCCTGGGAATTGTATATTTTTAAGGGTGCAGGGTGAAAGCATAGATAGGGAATATCAGGCTCAGGGACCACATACTGGGCCTTTCTGTCAGGGCTCAGGCCACCCCCACTTTGCTCCCTCCTTGCCTGTTTTTGACAGACCGAAATACGTATTTGGATTGAAAGAAGGCATGGTGGTGGTGGAGAGCGCTCATCTTGCCCTGCTTCCTCACCCCACCCCCCAAAAATCCTCCTCTTTCCATTCTACTGACCAACTTCTCTCTTGCCTTTGCACCACAGCTTACTGAAACTGTTTTCTTGCAAAGCTATGAGCCTGCCTGCCAGCAGGCAACCACCCATGTAGAAACTGGTAGGTTTGCTCCCAAATGAGGAACAAACTCAGGATCCGGCTGGTGCTATGATCTACAATTTTCAAGAGCCCTTCCTCACAAGCTTCCACCTTCCTCAGGGTGGTGGTGTCCCAAGAAAGGCCATTCTCTGTAGCAGCCGCTAAGTTGTGGAAGTCCCTCCCCACAGAGGCGTGTCTGGCACCTTCTCTATACAGATCTTGACAAATGCTGAAGACGCACCTCTTTATCCTGGCCTTTGAAACCTGTGTGTTTTAGGACCCACATTTGTATGACTGTAATTTGTTTTAGGGTCCATATAATTAAAGCTATGGTTTTCCCTGTAGTGATGTATGGAAGTGAGAGCTGGACCATAAAGAAGGCTGATCACCGAAGAATTGATGCTTTTGAATTATGGTGCTGGAGGAGACTCTTGAGAGTCCCATGGACTGCAAGAAGATCAAACCTGTCCATTCTTAAGGAAATGAGCCCTGAGCGCTCACTGGAAGGACAGATCCTGAAGCTGAGGCTCCAATACTTTGGCCACTTCATGAGAAGAGAAGACTCCCTGGAAAAGACTCTGATGCTGGGAAAGATGGAGGGCACAAGGAGAAGGGGACGACAGAGGATGAAATGGTTAGACAGTGTTCTCGAAGCTACCAACATGAGTTTGACCAAACTGTGGGAGGCAGTGAAAGACAGGAGTGCCTGGCGTGCTCTGGTCCATGGGGTCACGAAGAGTCGGACACAACTAAACGACTAAACAACAACAAATTTGTTTTAGCTATTTTTAATACTGAATTTCAGGTTGTTGTAACCCACTTGGGACCTGCTGCTGAAGAAGGGTTATAGCAGTAGTAGTAATGGTTTTGGGATTTTTAAAAAATACGATTGAAAATGTATTTTCTGTCTTAATAAGCATGTTCTGTATTTGGCCTTCTCTGTGATGGAACTTATTCCTTGGACAATTTTTCCATGACCTTTAATTTTCTTTGCCCTTAACAAGAATGGCTTCTGAAATGTATAGGCAAGATAGACAAAGCAATTGATGCCATATACAGAAGGAATGGTCTCTTAGCAGTAACTAGTATTCCGGTGAAATGGTCCCGCTTCATTGGGACACAAATTGTAGACATATTAAACTGGAAAGGAATTTATACTTGTTTCTTTCATTTCAATGTCTATATTGTGTTGTTATCCCTTCTGTTAAAATAGAAAATAATAATAATTCCAAATAGTCCATTGTTGTAGGCTATTGAATATGTTTCTATTTATTTCTTGCAAAATCCAAACAGCAGGTGGGCGTAGCTAGCCAGATTTTCCATCCTACAACAGTTCCCATTCAGACTTCCAGCTGAGATTTATAAGACACAACATTAAACCCCCTGATCTCACTGGGTTTCAACTTTCCACTGTGCATTTCGAGATCATTTCTCCTTCAGGGCAGGCACTGCATGAACAGCTGAGAAAGAAATTGACCAGAGGAGACAGGCAGGCAGGCAGTTCCCATTTTTGCAAAACTGACTTTTCTGAACAGTAGCTAGTTGCCTTGTACTTAATCCTAATTGGGTGTGGTATCTATCCCGCCCCGCCCCAAAACCCAGTTGTGACGATAATGCTTGGTGATAGATGAACACTGTACATACTGTTCAGGAACCTTGCCCAGTTCTTCGTGGCAATGTATGGAATAGAAAATTTGCCTGAAACCACTTAGGATCTGGGCATCCAATTTCATTATATTTCCCCGCCCCTATTGAAGAGAAAAACTTGGAAGGGGGAGATGTTTTTAATAAAATCTTAATCAAAAGGGGCTCTTAAGATACTCTGGGCGTGACAACGTGCCTTGTCTTCCTACACACAAGCTCGGAATTAACCTGGTGTTTCAAATCGCTGTTTCCTACATCTCGCTTCAGAGATGTCTTGGCCAATTAGTGTAATATCACAGCTACATGGAGTTATTGCATTTCCAGCTGTGAGCTGCTAATAATAAACCTACCCACAGGACAAAGCTGCCATATGGCCAATGGTCAGGCATGCACAAAGCATCTATGGGGAGGGGAATAAGTGCTTGTCAACAGTAAATGGATATATGTCAGGGAAATCAGGCTGGGAATAGGGCAAAGTCCTGGTTGCTTCTTCTTTTAACTCACATCTCACACTCTTAGCCACCGTGCAGGCTGTTTTGTATGGAACGGAACCGGCAGATAAAATTGCATTCAATTAGGGTGCCTTCAAATGAGTGTGGGGAGGTGGTATTATTTTTCCTGATCATAATGCTAGCACCTGTCCCATTTTCTCATGCTCCTTTCACACTGCAGGACCTGTTGTGTTACGGAGCTGTGGCTTTCTGACCAGCAGACAGGCATGTCGCACAAAATTTCATTCATGCCAGTGTGCACAATAGCAAACAACGTCACCACTCCTCCAACCCTTTCTGCACATGCATGCTTCTGTTCTCCACACCACCACCACCCCAAAGAAAACAGCAGGAAGGACCTGTCTACTGGTATACTGCCCCAGACTTTGTGACTTTCTTCCTATGTGATTTTCCAGGTTAAGCAGGCTACAAATGGATTTTTTCTGTAATCAAATAACACGGAAATGAAGGCTAAGCATGTGCTACTTTCCCTTAGTTTTTCAGAAGTTGTGTGAAAGCTCAAACATAATGCAGAAAAAAGGGAAACACTGAGAAAATGGAATGTACTGGTGTATGAATCCGGCAAAAAGAGGTGGCTGAGGAGAGTGGAGGTGGGCTGCAATTTATTCCCCCAGGAGCAGGCCCAAGCAGCACTCAAGGGCCAGTTGGGCCCAGCGGCGTAGCGTGAGTTGTCAGCACCCGGGGCAAGGCAAGTAATTTGCGCCCCCCAACCCGGGGCAAGGCAAGTAATTTGCGCCCCCCCCAACCCCTAACCTGCCGATCTGAGTCGAGTTGCTGCTGGCGCTGCCGCCCAAACCACGCCGCTTGCCCGGAGGAGGAGGGGGGCAGAGAGGCGAGGAAAATGCAACATGGCCCAGCAGCTGCAGCTGCAGCAGCAGCAGCAGCGGAGGCGGGGCTGTGAGGAGGGGCTGCCTGGCACGTCCTCCGCGGCCCTGACGCGCGGGGCTGAGAGCCGCTGCCTGCCGGACGCCTTCAGCCCGGGCGCGCGCACAGCTCGTCGGTTCCACGAGACATGGGGCTCTGCTACAGCCTGCGCCCGAGGCTCTTCGGCGACTCCGGAGGCAGCGAGCGCGCCCCCCCAGATGTTGCGCCCGGTGCGGCCGGCCCCCCTGGCACCCCCCACGCTACGCCACTGGTTGGGCCTGCTCCCTGGGGAACACCCACACATTAGCTGCTGACATTGGCCAAATCACTGGCAGACAGTCCCCTTCTGGCCAGCCAGCAACTGACCTGGCTGCAACACCACCCACCTTTGAAAGTGAGTGGACTTGTGGGACCCTATTGATTAGTAGATAACAATCCCCATTTCTATGTTTCAATCTGCACATAGGTCTGAAGGGGCTGAAACTGGTATGTTCGCTCCCCAATGCAGAGTGAACCAGAATCCTTCAACGTTCCTACACCCGTCGTTTATAACGTTAACAATGCGTTATTGAAATGTGACACCAGAGAGTGCTGTGGAGCAGTGAGCCACCAGCAATGGGAAACTGCATTTTAAACATTATTAAATATAACATTCTATAAGATCAGTGTAGATCCCATTTTGGTTGGTAATGTATAATTCCCAAGGGCCCTCTTCCACTTCCGTCAGAAGTTTAGGGTGGTGGCGGAGGCCTCAGACAGGGCATTCTCTGTGGCAGCCCCTAAGTGGTGGATTTCTCTCCCCACAGAGGTGTGCCTGGCTTTTTCACTATGCAGCTGTTGGAGAAGCAGCTCTTTACTCTGTCCTTTAGCATCTGAGATGTGTGTTTTCAGGACCTGCACTACTATTGTCCGTGTTATATGTTTTCACTGTTTTTAATTCAGAATTTTAAACTGTGTTAATACACCCAGAGACCTGCTGGTGAAGGTAGGGCAATTAACAACAACAACAAAAGTTACATCCATAATGCCCCCATCAATATGCATGAACTAATAGAATGTTCTGGACAAGACCCAACAGAAAGTCTTGTGGAGAGACATGATAACCACGCTGAGCCTCTTTAGGAAAATATGTGCAAATAAATACATGTAAATAAACAAAATAGCATGAAGTCTTTTGCGCAGAGACCGTGGAGCTCGGATGTAACTGTATAAGCACACCTAATCCTCACGGTCAATGACTGTGCCCTTTCTGAACTATCATGGTTGTCCTCAGTTCAGAAGTTTGGACGTGTGTATTTTTCTTTGGCTTTTTTCGGCCACCCATCTCTCCGTGTTCTGTCACCTCCCTGTTTTACATGATGTCAACAGGAGATCTGGTTTTTTTTACCCTGTTCCCAAATCCTGACTTCTTAAAACATTAAATAAAATGTTTCTTTCATTGCTAATTATTTTGGACTGTGACAGAAACCAGCTCCCCTGGAATTTGTTGACTTTTTTTATAAAAAAAAAAAAGTGGAGGGAGTAGATCTGAATTTTTATTTTTATTTTTTTAAAAAAGGAGGCATGTCTACGCCATGCTCCTGCGTTAATGCACTGCCTTTCAGATCTTTGACAGAAACTTGGCGTCAATCAGTCCTAACTCTGTTTAAATGACAGGATGCCTGGCAGCCCTTAGCCCCGCTTGCAAGATGTACTAATATTTACAAGCAAAAAAAAGAGAGGAGGAGGTGGAGGAGGGTTCTGGCTTTGTTGAAATAACACCACTTTCTTCATATGAAGGCTGCTCCAGAGCAGACCTTTGCAAACAGCTACCAGGGGAGAGAAGGGGAAGAGAAGGACTGAGCTTTTCATCAAACACTAATGTTTACTTTAAGCCCAAACAGGTCACAATTATATTAAACAGGTTTTATTTTATTTTCTGCAGGCATAAATATGTGAGGGATCTTCTAAAGGCATCTTCCAAAACAGGCAATGAAAAAAACAAAACCGAGGAAGATGTAAACATGTCTCAGAAATAACAAGCAACAAATTATTCCAGGTTGGTCTCGCTTTGTATATAGAGAGGATGTCTTGCGGGTGTTTTTGGCTGTGAGTCAGCTTTGGAGGTACACTAGATTTACAAAACATGTACAGAACTTTAATGAAGCACTTTAAACAGAAGGGTGGAGGAAGCAGGGCTGCACAGCATAATTACCAGCAAGGTCCATTGGGGGGGGGGGAGATGTTTTTTAAAAGAGCTTTTGCTTGTCCGGAGAGCATGCTTAAGGGAGGAAGAAGCACGCACTGCGAAGGAGGCAGGGGTCTTTCCAAACTGTAGGAGCCTGTCTAAAGCCCACTCAACGAGGATTCCAGAAACAGCATGATATAAAAGGCTACATTGTCTTCCAGGTTTTCAACCACAGGCAGCTAGATTTAAAAAATAGAAAAGCTCTATAGGTCCCAGAGTTCTCCCTTTTATCCAAGGCTTCGGGTTTTTTAATGCCTCCTCTGTTGGGAAAATCCTGAAATCAGAAAGGATGTGGTCTGAAGTGCTGAAGTGTTTAGCCGCCTATGGAGTATGTGGCATTGGGGAACGAAGTAACGAATTTATCACAGCTGCTAAGGGTGAGATTCATAAGTTATTAGGTCTTGCACAGTCTCATTGGATATTATTGACTATGAGTTATTGAAGTTTTGTTCTCCAGGTGGGGGAAATTTTATTATTCCACTCCTCAATGTCATCTAATACGTGCCTATAACCTTTGGCATGTCTAGTTAATACCACTGGCAATCTGTTTATTTTCCTGTTCTCTTTATCAGCTTTCAGACACTGTAAATCTAAATAACTGTCATCATCGACTTAAATCATACCCTTCTCTCAGAAAGCTTGAAACCTCCTCAACACAGCATGCAGCTGAAAGGAATACCCTTTGAACAATTCTAAGTCCCCAAATATCAGAATTTGAGGGAAACGAAACAAAACCTCGTCCAAATACTTAAGTTTCAGAGCTGCGAGTGAATATCCACCATCTCAAAAATCCATGTTTTGATATGAACAAAGTCTGATTGCTGAAATGTGATGTTTATCACATTCCTAAGGCAAAACAGCATTAAGAATTTAAGAAGAGCCTACTGGATCAGCCCAATGGCCTTTCTAGTCTAGCATCCTGTTCTCACAGCGGCCAACCCGATTTCTGTGGAAAACCCACAAGAAGGATCCAAGCCCAAGAGCCCTCTCTCCTCCTGTGTTTTCCAGCAACTGGTATTCAGAAGCGTTGCTGTGGAGACTGAGCAGAGCCCTCTCCTCCATGAATTTGTTTAAACCTCTTTCAAAGCCATCTAGGTTGGTGGCCCTCCTGTGGGACCAGGAACAAGGCCAGAATATCTCTTCTCACTTGGAGCTCCGAGGATTCCTCCCTAAGATAAGCTGCCGGCTATTTAAAATTTAAAATTTTCCCGGTAGTGATGTATGGAAGTGAGAGCTGGACCATAAAGAAGGCTGATCGCTGAAGAATTGATGCTTTTGAATTATGGTGCTGGAGGAGACTCTTGAGAGTCCCATGGACTGCAAGAAGATCAAACCTATCCATTCTGAAGGAAATCAGCCCTGAGTGCTCACTGGAAGGACAGGTCCTGAAACTGAGGCTCCAATACTTTGGCCACCTCATGAGAAGAGAAGACTCCCTGGAAAAGACCCTGATGTTGGGAAAGATGGAGGGCAAAAGGAGAAGGGGACGAGAGAGGATGAGATGGTTGGATAGTGTTCTTGAAGCTACCAGTATGAGTCTGACCAAGCTACGGGAGGCAGTGGAAGACAGAAGTGCCTGGCGTGCTCTGGTCCATGGGGTCACGAAGAGTCGGACACGACTAAACGACTAAACAACAACATTTAAAATTAAAAAGTTGCTGACTCTGGGTAGCATGTCTTTAAGAGCCCTTAAAGAACTCAGATGTGAAATTGTTGATATTCCAACACAGGGATGAGGAACCTTTGGTCCTCCAGGTGTTCATTGGAGCTTGAAGCAGGAATAGGGAATCCAGGGCTTTGCAGATGCTATGGGCTACAACTCTGATTAGTCCCAGCTTTGACTACTTCCCCACTTTATAATGTTACATACAAAAGGTCAGGGATGGGTAAGGTTGTATATAAAATGGATTATATATAAAATCCATTTTTTTTCTTGCATAGTGCTCCCTCCCTCCCTGTTAATATGCACATCTTCTGTCTTCTTTCTTTTACAGGAGACAAGTGGAGAATCTGTGGCCTTCTAGATGTTGTCAGGATACAAGTCCCATCATCCCTGACCATTGGCCTTGCAGAATGGGGCTGATGGGAGTTGGAGTCCAACTACTTCCAGAAAGCCGTTGGGTTCCCCATCCTTTTTATAGAGTCAACAGTCTTAAAGCTGTATACACACAGAGAAAGAGCACGACTATCCCCCCCCCCCCACTCACTCCCAAAGCAACGTCCATCTTTATTCCTGTTATTGAGCTAAAGCAGAATTGGAGCTAGTGTCACTGCAGGGGTGAAGTGGGAAGCTCTCATGTGACTCTGGAGAGTTGATTATATATACGCAGCCACCAGTGACTTGCCAATGGACAGAGGCTTAAGTGTAGAGTTGCATTTTGGTTTCCATCAACTAGACTAGAGTCTCCTCTGACCTGCTCTTGCGTGCTTTGGCAGGAATGCTATGAGCATCCCAAGAGGCAAAAAAGGATGGACACAGATTTGAGATTTATTGCTGGAAACACTTTATCTTGAAAGCTCAGATGTGTCAGTAAACAAAATGCCTCATGATTTCTGCTCTTTATTGGATGCATAGATCTATGCTTATGGAAACAAAGGTTTAATTGTCCCTCCCCTCCACCCCCAAAAAAGGCACTTTTGAGTAGCCTAGATATATCATTTTGTATTCTAATATCATTTTCAATTTCCGGTAATGCAGATTATAAAACTGTCATCTCCTCCAGGGAACAGATGGTAAATGCCCAAGGGTTGGTTGAGGCTAATGCTCTAGCAAGCTGTAGCTCACCAGCTTGCAATATTAGCTGGTACAATATGACAGTCCTGTGGCAAAGGCACACTCCCCTTTGGCCAAGGGGGTAAATGTTTGCTATTAAAACTGAAGCATGTCTGAATAACTCAGAAATATCCAGTTTGCTTCAATGGCAAGGAGTTGAGCAAATGTTTAACTCCCCCACTGTAAAGTTTCGGTTTGGCTGGATTGTGTTTTCAGTTGAAATTCACTTTGGGTGGTATTGAACTGAAGCCACATCTGCATTATACATTTAAAGCAGTATCATAACACTTTAAACCTTCATGACTTCCCCCAAAGAATCCGGGAAGAGTAATTTGTTGAGGGTGCTGAATGTCATGAGAAGACTCCTCTCAGAGCTACAATTCCCAGAGTTCTCCAGGAAGAGGGATTGGTTGATAAACCACTCTGGAATAATAACTTAGGGGTTGCCTAATAACTCTCAGTGCCCTTAACCAACTTCACTTCCCAAACTTCTTTAGGGGAAGCTACAACTGGTTATGGGACGCGGGTGGCGCTGTGGGTTAAATCACAGAGCCTAGGACTTCCTGATCAGAAAGTTGGCAGTTCGAATCCCCAAGACGGGGTGCGCTCCTGTTGCTTGGTCCCTGCTCCTGCCAACCTAGCAGTTCAAAAGCACGTTAAAGTGCAAGCAGATAAATAGGTACCACTCCGGCGGGAAGCATAGCTGTCAAGTGTCCCTTATTTGAAGGGACAGTCCCTTATTCCAGCGCCATGTCCCGCTGCTGTCCCTTATTGATGGATGTCCCTTAAATGTCCCTTAAATGATGTCCCTTAAATTTCAAAGGAAGCAGCTCCTCTCCCTCCCTCCCTGCCGGCCAGGGAGGAGGGAGGCTCCAGCTGTGTTGCTTGGCTGTGTTGCTCACCCAATAAGAAGTCTAAGAACGACTGGGGGGTGGAGCTTGCATGCCTTGTGTGTGGCTAGTTAATGCAAGCTGAGGGGTTTTTTGAATGCTGGACACCATTTTGTTGCACGTGCGGCTGCAAACTTTGCAGTGCAAAGCCAGGCCAGGGAGCCATCTTAAGTTGAGGCTGCATAGGCCTTGTGGTGCATGTGATTCAGATTCTATTCAGTTGAACCTCTGGTTACAAAGTTGGTTGGACAGTGTTCTCGAAGCTACCAGCATGAGTTTGACCAGACTGCAGGAGGACAGGAAGACTGGAGTGCCTGGAACAGGTGAGGCTGCAGGTCCCTTATTTTGGCTGCTGGTCCCTTATTTTCAAGGCTGCTGGTCCCTTATTTTCTAATCTGTAAGTTGACAGCTATGGCGGGAAGGTAAACGGTGTTTCCGTGCGCTGCTCTGGTTCGCCAGAAGTGGCTTAGTCATGCTGGCCACATGACCCAGAAGCTGTCTGTGGACAAACACAGGCTCCCTCGGCCAATAAAGCAAGATGAGCGCCGCAACCCCAGAGTCAGTCACGACTGGACTTAATGGTCAGGGGTCCCTTTACCTTTACCTTTACAACTGGTTACAGTGGTATGATCCTGTTTTCACTGAATAGTGCTGACAGGGCCTAAGTTGCACTCAGACATAAGTTATGTTCATTAATATCAACAAGTTTGCTCTGAGTAAAACTCAGCCGAATCCCATCCTTATTACTGAATATATTTATTCTTAACCCCCTCTTAAAGGGACGCGGGTGGCGCTGTGGGTAAAACCTCAGCGCCTAGGACTTGCTGATCGCATGGTCGGCAGTTCGAATACCCGCGGCGGGGTGCACTCCCGTCGTTCGGTCCCAGCGCCTGCCAACCTAGCAGTTCGAAAGCACCCCCAGGTGCAAGTAGATAAATAGGGACCGCTTACCAGCGGGAAGGTAAACGGCGTTCCGTGTGCTGCGCTGGCTCGCCAGATGCAGCTTGTCACGCTGGCCACGTGACCCGGAAGTGTCTGCGGACAGCGCTGGCTCCCGGCCTATAGAGTGAGATGAGCGCACAACCCTAGAGTCTGGCAAGACTGGCCCATACGGGCAGGGGTACCTTTACCTTTACCTTTAACCCCCTCTTGTGGTCTTTTGCTGTGGCCGCATTCAGACATGGGGATTATTGTGTTAGTTTCCCTGATTATATCACTAGCACTTCTATCCCAGATTCTAACATTCCTTTTACACCGCATTATCTTTTGAGTTATGGAATTGTAGCTTTCTGATTGCTATACCACTATGTCCTGCTAAATTATAAATGGCAGGAAAGAATCGCATGCCGGAGTACTGCCCAAAAGTTCCTGACGTTGAAATTGCAATGCAAAACTCCTGCAATTTACTGGGTTAGCAGGGTTGCAAGCCTATTTTTTCTGGAAGCAAATAACATGGAAATGAGGGCTAAACTTCTGCTGGTTTTCCAAAAGTTCCTATTTAAGATATGTGAAAGATCACATAAAATGCAGAAATCATCAGGTAAGGAAACATTATGAAAGCAAAGTAAAATGCTTTTGGAATGCAGACAGTAATACACTCATTTTCAAAATGTGCTTAAAAGCATGGGTAGAGCATCTAACAACTAGATGCTTCTTAGATAGAACTCTTGCACTATTTCAGTAGCACATAATCTCTGGAATGGCTACTAATGACCCGGGCTCATTAGGAAGACCCAAGTTTAGAAGAGGTGTGAGATCCATTGCCAGCATATAAGGTTGCCGCCAAGCCACTTGGCCCTGGGTTTCCCAGCGCTTTCAAGAAGCCTGAGGCCAAACTAGACAAGATGACAGAAATCCATAACTGGATTGCCTCCTGTCTCTTTATATCTTAACAACTAGCAGCTGTGACTGTGGGGCCAGAACTGTGTTCAGAGATGGGGAGGCGATAATCCTCTCCTCCAGTGCCCTTTTCCTGATTGAAATCTCACACCTAGCAATGCTACCATTTGCCCCCTTAAGGCAAATGCATCCACGCAGTCAACATCTCATCTGGTTAGGCCCAGATTTAGGCTCTTGTAGAGCTAACTTGAAATATGCTTGCTCAGAAGTTTCCACTTGAGCGTTCAACTGGGGCTTGCTTCCAAGTGACTTTGCTTAAGTGTGCAGCCACTCGGCCCACCAACAAGTACACAGAACCCAGGGCCCTCCAGATATTAGGGGATTTCCAGGTTCCTTCAGCTCCAGATAGAGATGGGGGGATGTCAATGTCAGTTACTCTCTTATTTATAATTTTTCCAATCTTACCATTCCATATTTCTACATCAGCTTGTGGGGAAAAGTCCTTGTGAAAATCCATCAGCATTTTCATGCAAATTATCCTAATAATAATGATACTCGCAATGCAATCATTGTTAAAATACAGCATATGTATGTTATTTTCACAAAAAAATGTTAATTTTAATGCACACTTTCCCCTAAGAAATGCATTGTTTGGTTGAAGAGCTGCATCACGAAATTCAGATAAGTGCATGTTTTGTTTTGGATCCCATGCTGTTTAAAATTAAGTGTACATTTGATAGGTTCAGCTTTAAATGCGAACTGAATCAGTTTTCTCCTTTATCCCTAAGGTAGTTCAAGACATCTGGAGGGCACTAGGGCACTAGGTTGGAGAAGCGTGAAGCAGACAGAGCACAGAAAGCATTTTGAAGACATACCGTTAAGTATTGATGATGTTCACCATCCCCCCATGTGACGTCATGAAGTGCCCTTCAGCAAAAGCAAAAAGCTGTATGAATAAATTCATTACAGCTCCAGAAGAAATTGTGTGTTAAAAACAACCACCACTATCACAACAACAACAAATGAGCATTTTGTGGCTCTTTAAAAGCCTAACACATTTATTATGGCATAAGCTTTCATGGACTAAAGTCTACAAAAGTTTATGCCACAATAAACGTGCCAGGCCTTATGGTCCCAGGTGATGTTTTGTTGTTTTTGCTGCAGCAGACTTAACGCAGCAACCCCTCTGGAAATTGTGCTTAAAGGTTACAGCTACTTTTCAGGAAGCTTGTGTACCCGTCATTCCCGCTCTACAGTCTTTAACACTGTTACCAGGACTGTGTTATCTGCGAAATCTTGCTTGTCAACGTTACCCAAACAGGAAAAGGATATTTAATGCCTTATTTTTGTCACCGTGGCTCCTGTTGTATTTCCTTCTGCCTCCTTGTAAATACTCTGGCAGCAGAGGGAAGCAGAAAGGGGCAAGGTTTCCCCAGCGGTCTGAAAAGAGTTCAGTGGTCACAGCAATGGCTAATGTCTGCTCTTCCAGATATAGCAAGTGGCAGTTAATTTAGTAGTGTGTGTCTGGAGGAAAAATGAAGGAACCCAGATCACCACACTTGAACGACACACAATGGCCGTCACGTCAACTAGCAGTTGGCTTAAACTCAGGGATTGGACAAAATGAACACTAAATAATCTCGCTTAGTTTTATGTTTTGGGAACTGAGATGGGTCTACATTGATGAGATGAAGTCAATGCATGTTTCTAAGATGTGAAGATGTGGAAATTCTGTGCCTGTTCTGAGAGAGAGAGAGAGAGAGAAATTGTTGGTCTCCTTCAACTGAAATGAAGACAGGAATATTTTCATCTTTAACATGAAAAGAAACACAATGCCTAGTAATTGAGCAGTGTTTGTTGCGCTGACCAGCATGGATGGGCAGCTGTTGAGAGCCCTGTTTTAGCTCCTCACTGCTACACCGTCATGCTCCCTAGCCATGACACCACTTCCATTTTAGCTGATGGTCACGCCATCCTTTTCTCCCAGCCATCATTGGCTGAAGCAGACTTTTAGCAGAGGGACAGGAGGGAAGTGGAGAGGAATGAGGGCAGCAGTGGTTGGCAGGGTGCAATGCAGTGAGGAGGTATTGCTAGGGCTGCCTCTGAAGATGGTTCGGAAACTTCAGCTGGTGCAGAATTTAGTGGCCAGGTTGCTCACCGGAGCAAGACGGTTTGAGCATGTTACCCAGATCCTGGTCTACCAATTAGTTTCTGGTCCCAATTCAAAGTGCTGGTTTTGACCTATAGTAGGCACAGGCAAACTCTGCCCTCCAGATGTTTTGGGACTACAACTCCCATGATCCCTAGCTAACAGGACCAGTGGTCAGGGATGTGGGAATTCTAGTCCCAAAACATCTGAAGGGCCGAAGGTTCGGGATGCCTGACCTATAGAGCCTTAAACGGCTCAGGACTGCAATGCCTCAAGCACCGCCTCTTTCCATATGAACCTACCCAGACCCTGAGATCATCTTCTGAGGCCCTCCTTTGTGTGCCTCCTCCTCGAGAGGTCCAGAGGGTGGCAACATGAGAACGGGCCTTCTCTGCAGTGGCTCCCCATCTGTGGAATACTTTCCCCAGGGAAGTGCATCTGGTGCCTTCATTATACACCTTTAGCGCCAGGTAAAGTGTTCCTTTTTTAACCAGGCCTTTGGTTGATCCTATGCCCTTTTAAAATGTGTTTTTTTGTGGGGGGGGGTATTGTGTTGCTGTTTTTATTTTTATTGGGTATTTTGTGGTTTTATATCTTGATTTTATTCTGTGAACCACCCTGAGACCCCCAGGTATAGGGTGGTATAATAATAATAATAATAATAATAATAATAATAATAATAATAACATCCGATGCCTGTTTAAAATGTGTTGGGGAGGGGCAAATTATTGGGTTATTCTTGTTTTTGATTTTATTATGTATTTTGTGTTTTTCTTTTGTGATTTTATATTGTGAACCATCCTGAGACCTGTGAACATAGCTTTGTAAACAACAACAACGTGATATCCAATAACTTATACATACAATTGTTCTTTTCTCGTGTTTCCTTATTCTATCAACGTCAAAGCAGGAAGGGATGTGCAAAATTCCTTCAGTACGAAATGTTTATCATATAGGTCTGATTTAAATATATATATTTTATTTTTAAAAAACCCCTCAAATAATGAGAAATCAATTGTGAAGGAAAATCAAATATGTATGGCAAAGTGACAGAGCTGCCAATCACTGAATGAACCAATGCGCTGTCAGATTCAGCGAAAGGAAAGCTAAAGGCATGAACCCCCTGGGGAGTCTGATCAGACCAAGCCTTTCAGGTGAGGAACATTTGACAAAGAAAACAGATTTGCTTCCGCAACCTGTCCCTGCCATAGGCTCTGTTGAACAAAGCCCATAAAATCCTGTAGCCATAAATTGTGACAAATCCACATGATAATCTGCTCACACTGGCCTAACCAAATGAAACTAAGAAAAATACTGCAGAAACTCGGAGGGAAGTGATGCAGTTTCTGCTGTTAACAAATGGAAATCTCAGGGAAATTGGGCAGCAAGACAGCACGAAATCGATAAATATAAAGGGACGAGATGTCAGAAAGGCAGGGTTTGCAGCAACGAGCCTCTTTTATCAACGCAGCACTCTCATATATTATTTTCTTTGTTTCTGCAGGTGATGTATTTTTTATAGAGAGTTCTCTGTATAACTACATGGCTCTTACAACATTGCTGATCATTTCATTTTAGCCCCAGAACCTGAGGAGATATTATCCAAACCTCCACCTCAAGTCGTATTTCTCTTCAAATGAACCTGAGCTATGTCAGAAATGGAAGACTGTGAAAAATGGACCAAAGGCGAACAGACCGAAAGAGTAAAATGCTCTATTTTCTTATTGTGTCCTATATTGGCAAATGTATATGATGGCCTCTCTCCAATACGCGGGTGGTGCTGTGGTCTAAACCACTGAGCCTCTTGGGCTTGCTGATCAGGTCAGCGGTTTGAATCCCCATGATGGGGTGAGCTCCCATTGCTCTGTCCCAGCTGCTGCCAACCTAGCAGTTCAAAAGCACGCCAGTGCAAGTAGATAAATAGGTACCACTGTGGCGGGAAGGTAAACGGTGTTTCCGTTCACTCTGGCTTCCGTTGTGCCAGAAGCAGTTTAGTCATGGTGGCCACATGACCCAGAAAGCTGTCTGTGGACAAACGCCGGCTCCCTCGGCCTGAAAGCAAGATGAGCGCTGCAACCCCATAGTCACCTTTGACTGGACTTAACTGGTCCTTTACCTTTACCTTACCTTAACACCAAAGAACACTTAAACTCTAGCAAGTTCTCTGATTTGTTAGGCTATTCTGTTTTAAGAATCTAAAGAAAAGACCTGCTTGATTTAGTACAGCGCCTATAGGAAGTCCTCAAGCAAGTCATGGGTGCAGACGTGTTCTCCCCACTTGTCAGCAACTACTGCAAAGTTGGATAAAAATGCAGTTGTCGCTTTCATTTTCATTTGTTCTGGGATTTTCAATCACTTACTGTTTTTGAAAACAACTGTGAAAGTAAGGAAAAGTAAAAAAGCAAAGTGATACACATGGCCCAACAAATTACAGCTTCCATCCTTAATTCATATTACCAAAACAGGCATGCATGTTTTGGTAATATGGATTAACCAAAATGTCATGCATGTTTGATTATTTTCAGGAGGACATGTCTCATTTTCCCGCCACCTCCTTGCCTGGCAGGTTCTTTTTTGCACATGTGGCAGGAAAGCATTTTCAACATCTGGATTTTAAAAAGTGGTCAAATGTGTGGTCAAAAGAACTGTGGTCAAAAGAACTGTGAATTTCTATAATAGGAAAAGGGGTGGGGTTTTTTGTCTAAGAAGACAAACTCACTTCTCTGCGCATTCTTCCTCAATCTCCCCCACCCTTTTTAGTGCTATAATTTCACAGCTATTGATTTATTTAGTTATTTATAAAAATACCAACCTCTCTCCTTTCGATGCTCAAAAGGCAAAGATGGCTTGTGCACCAGATACACAGTGATCCAACCACTGAAACACAAATGTCCTAATTAAAAACCACAGCAGAATACAAGATTACATAAAAACCACAGCAGAATACAAGAGTACAAAGAACAGCACTAACAATCAATATGCTGCAGATTCAGGTAGGTAGCTGTGTTGATCTGTCATAGTCATAATAAATAACAAGATGCAAGTTTTTTTAAAAAATTATTAAAAGATGATCCAAAAAGAACTCCCTTAAGAGAATCAAGTCTTTTTGTCTTAAGACAGTCTTTCAAAGAATCTTTCCCCAATTTTTTAAAAAATAATTCCAATAGCACCTTAAAGACCAACTAAGTATAAGCTTTCAAAGTATGAGCTTTTGTGTGTATACACACTTCATCAGATACTCTGAAGCAGAGGTTGCTCCAACCTTATAACTGTTGATGACTGTTAATGATGGCAGTTGGTTCCACAGGGAAGGGCAAGGGATTTTTAAAGGGATAGATGACCAAAATTGTAGCGACCTCTGCTTCAGAGTATCTGAAGAAGTGTTTATACAGTACACACGAAAGCTCTTACCTAGAAAGCTTATATTCAGTTGGTCTTTAAGGTGCTACTGGAATTATTTTTTTTTAAAAAAATGGGGAAAGATTCTTTTAAAGACTGTCTTAAAATAAAAAGACTTGATACTCTTAAGGGAGTTCTTTTTGGATCATCTTTTAATAATTTTTTATCTTTCATCTTGTTATTAATCAATATGTTGAACGGCAAAAGAATCAAATGCCTTTTTAAAAAATGGAATGTTTTCAATTGCTGGTCAAATAAAGAAGAAGATAACCTTGGGGGTAGACAGAGTGTGACCACCACAGAAGAGGCCCTGCCATGTGTTTATGTTTTAAGGAATCACTTTTTCTAGTTGTTTAGTGGTAAAGCACAAGAGGAGATCCCAGGTAGCCTTTTAAAAAAACATAGTTGCATTTTAGAGCAGAGCAAAAGAAAAGAATCAACTGTTAAAGAAAAAATTATTTCAAGATGTCATATTGCATCATCCTGTTAGCCTTTCACACCTCAGGCTGAAAAGTAATCTGGTAAGAAAATGAGCTTTTACTGGCATATGGATAATTCTCCTTTGTGGGTGGGTGGTGAGGAGAAGTATTCCAATATTTTGCTAACCATCTGGAACCTTTCCAGCCTGAAATATATATATTTTAAATTGTGATCAGACTGAAGCTGCGAGCCGTAAATCAGATTCGTGTTCAGAAGTAGGTGGTGCAGAACTAGGAAGGCCACTGAGGGACAGAAAGAACTGTCATTCCGGCCGCAATCTGGGGGACAAAACCCTGCTTACTGAAGTGTAAGTCCCATTGAATTTACCTAGGACGTGCCATAGCTCAATAGTAGAGCATTTGTCTTCCATGCAGAAGGTCCCAGGTTCAATATCAGACATCTCCAGCTGTGGCTGGGAGAGACTCCCTGTCTGAAGAACTGCTACTGGTCAATGTAGACAATGCTAAGCTAGATGAACCAGTAGATCTGAGGCAGTATCAGGCAGTTTCCTTCTTTGTGAACCTGTGAACCTGCCAGAACCTCTTGATCTTCATCTGAGTTCCTCTTTTGGATGCCCGCTTTGAGAGAGGTTTAGAGCAGGCATAGGCAAACTCCGGCCCTCCTGATGTTTGGGACTACAATTCTCATCATCCCTAGCTAACAGGACCAGTGGTCTGGGATGATGGGAATTGTAGTCCCAAACATCTGGAGGGCTAGACTTTGCCTATGCCTGGTTTAGAGGCTGGCAACAAGAAAGAGAGCCTTTTCAGTTGTGGCTCCACACCTGGAATACTCTCTCCAGTGAGGTCCACCCAACACCATTCTTAATATCTTTTCACCACCATGGTGTCATGTTTTGTGCTTTCAAAATTTTGTAAGTCGTTGAGAGACTCCTTATGTGTCGGGTGACTAATAAATGATGGAGGAGGAGGAGGAGGAGGAGAAGAAGAAGAAGATGACACAAAGTTTACATAGTGAGAATGCTGTGTTTGTCAAACCTGGGTCTCCAGGTGTTTTTGGACTACAAATCCCATCATCTTTGGCCTCTGGTCCTGCTAGCTAGGGATGATGGAAGCTGTAGTCCAACAACAGCTGGAGACCCAAGTTTGGGAAATCCTGGTGTATGCACTCTGCTAATAAAATCACATCATAAAATGGTTGGTTTTATTTGCATAAGAATAAAGACAATCATTATGGAAGAAAGGGCATGGTTCCTTTACTTTTAGAACAAGACAGGCCATTGTAATTTTAAAATCTTAACAGGAAAAGACCCCTTGAGGGTTTTCAGATACTTTGGTGGGGAAGGAGGTGCTATATATTCACCTTCCTGCATCTGCTGCCACCATTACCAAAAGGTCAGAAAATCTCATGATGGAGAATGGTGAGAACCTATGCTGGGAGAAGGGCGGCAGAGGAAAGCTGTAAAACCATGGAGCCAACTTGGGCTGAGTATGGGGGACACATCTTGCCAGTACTTAAAGAGCTCCATTGGCTTCCAGTCTGTATCCGAGCACAATTCAAAGAACTGGTAAAAGGTAAAAGTTAAGGGACCCCTGGCCATTAGGTACAGTCATGGACAACTCTGGGGTTGCGGCGCTCATCTTGCTTTACTGGCCGCGGGAGCCTGTGTACAGCTTCCGGGTCATGTGGCCAGCATGACTAAGCCGCTTCTGGCGAACCAGAGCAGCAAACAGAAACGCTGTTTACCTTCCTGCCAGAGTGGTACCTATTTATCTACTTGCACTGGTGTTCTTTCGAACTGCTAGGTTGGCAGGAGCTGGGACTGAGCAACGGGAGCTCACCCAGTTGCGGGGATTCGAACCACCAACCTTCTGATCGGCAAGCCCTAGGCTCTGTGGTTTAACCCACAGCACCACCCGCGTCCCAAAGAACTGGTACTGACCTTTAAAGTAGAGCCCACACTGGAAGGGTGACATGAGGAGGACACAACACAGGCATGCACCCTTCCTGGCACAAGCCTGCCCTGCTGTGTCCTCCTCACAGCCCTCACCTGCCCCGGGCACTAAGATGCACTCTGCCACTGAACAGAACTCCTGCATAAGTGGGGAGTCTGCTGTATTAGTGGCTTAATTTTTCCTGCTATCTGAACCAACCTCAATTTCCTCTCCTGCTGACAATGCTGGAGCTATGTCAAAGGGGAAATGAATTGCCGATAGCTTCCTCAAGCCCACTACTTTTATCAGAATCACTACTGCTTCCTGCTCACATTTTTTGGACCATGCAGCACAACCCAGGTGACTTTACTCAACTATATATATATGTATATATAAGCATAACCGGCTGCCATTGGGTTAGCTCACCTCGAGCAGAATCTGCAAATAAGCCTGGGTGAAAACAATCAGAGGCCGTTTGCTGTATATCTTCAGAAAACAGAGAGAGCCACGCCAAGTAAGAACTGTCCCAAACCCAACTGAACAGGTGTACATTTCCATAATGGCTGCTGGAGTCACAGAGGCAGCGATGTTTTGCTGCATGTTTGGAAACGAATTAGCAATCTTCCTGCACCCTGTCCTAGTGATTGAAATAAATTACTTTGTTAAATTGCTAAGCAGGTTGACCCATCTGTTGGCCCATGAATGTTCAGATTCTCCAAGGGTTTATTATTCCAAATAATAACTGCCATATGCAACCGTAAACAGTTCTTTTAGAGATGACTGAAACATTCTGTGTTACTTCTGAAGGCAATTTACAAAGCCATTCATAGCCCCATAAAGGATCTGCCCTTCAACAAAACTTCCACAAAGTGATCCTGACTAGTTGATACTGATAGGGAATATCTCGTTTCCTTTCAGCCAAGGCATGGGTAAAACTACACCCAATAGGATGGAATAAGTTAGCATCTGTTCTCCAAGGGCAGAGCAAGGTGAAATCATGAGTCACTGAAAACCGGTGTCCCAAAACACTGGTTTCCAGATCCCGGTGCGCTTATTCAAAGGGGCAGCGACCGCAATCAGAATGCTACATGTACAATCTGCATTTTAAAATACATCATAAAATAAATCCAAGATGACACAATGTCAGCAATTGTATAAAAACACTCGTTGAGCCAAGTGGACGGTGGGTGAAATGTTGCAAAATGAAAACCACTCTGTCCAAGAGGATAGACGGGCTTTGCAATGTACCTCGAAGCTCAGTAAATACTGGCTCTATCCCCGGAATGGAATAAAGCCATTCTAGAGCTCTCTTCTGCCAATTTCTCCTAAATTGTCAACAAAACCAACTGAGATGTGAGCTTGTTTGATTTTGTGCCAAGATCTCGCCCCCCCCCCAAAAAGTGCTTTTATCAGGGCTGTGGTGTTGCGCTGTGCTCCAAAAATATGCATTTTTGGGTGCCATATGAACACAGCCCCCAAAAAGCATGTCTTTGGGGCTCCATGATCTTGCGCAGATCACATGACTCACACAGGAACATGGGTGGAAAGACCCACCCTCTGCTTTTGGAACTTGATAGGTTGGCGCAGAAGTCAGAGAGCAAAGAAGCCTGTCGTTGAAATGGGAGCACATAACTGCAGATAACTTCTCAATACTCTTCCCGCTGCTGAAACCAGAAGTGTGGCCATTTCAAAAAAAGCTATCAACAATATTACTTTATCAACACTGGTGGCGTTTTATATGGAAGCCTGAGAGGACTGGAAGATTAAAGCCAGCACAACCCTCTGTTGGATTTCAGTTTCTCAGTTTCAGTGTGTGATGGTCCCCTCTGTCTATTTTCTATTAACTTCCACACACATTTGTCTTACTTTTTTGGCCTTCACAATGGATGGCCTGAAAAGCAATTTCTGAACAGTCCCCCAGTTTTTTCCATGGGTTAAAAAAAGAAAGAAAAAGCCTCTAACGTACACCATTCTTATGTTAGAACATCACCTACCCCACACCCAGCTATCATTATGCACTGTGTATTACAGCAAAGCCTATAAACCACTGCCCATGCCTAGAGTATCCATGATTTGTTCATGATGTTAGCAATGGCCCATCATGGATAGAGTGCAGATGTTCAGCTGCTGATGGATGCCTCACGTCCAACACATGGCTGGCTCTTGATGTATTCCATTGAAGTATTAATCACATGTGGAAGATGCTTCTCTGGTGTTGGTGGGGTTTTTTCAGGTTGGTTTTTTTTTTTTTTTTAATTATCCCCATGAAAAATTGAATGCCTAATACCACATTTTGTACTCGATAAGCCCACCAGAATGAATTCTCTTAAGAAGAAATCACAACAATGCTATTAAAAAGGCATAAGCTGCTGCTCTTGACATGAAGACTTATTGGGATCTCCTGACTCGACCAAATGACTGAGCTTTCCCTGGGCTGATTTATGCCAGAGCAAACTGCCTTTCACGGGGGGAATCAAAGGAGGTGTTGCCATAGAAATGGAGGCCTGAGCACATGATGTGGAAACAGAATAGGGATTCATGGAAGCAACACCTGTGGTGCAAGGTGCCAGATGAAAAGAGCTTTTTACAGCTTTTCTAGTCTGAACAAAAGCATTTCTATGGGGTCTGGAGGTAGGAAGATAGGCATGCCTTCCTTCCCCATAGGAAGGCCATACAGTGGTACCTCAGGTTACAGACGCTTCAGGTTACAGACTCCGCTAACCCGGAAGTAGTATCTCGGGTTAAGAACTTTACCTCAGGATGAGAACAGAAATCGTGCAGCGGCAGCGGGAGGCCCCATTAGCTAAAGTGGTACCTCAGGTTAAGAACAGTTTCAGGTTGAGAACGGACCTCCAGAACGAATTAAGTTCTTAACCCGAGGTACCACTGCATTCAGTGGGTTCATGTCTATATATCCCAGAATCCTCTCCATTTAGCTTGCCAGGAGGAAGAACTCATACCTTAGACAGAGGCCTTCTGGAGAAGGATTGGGCAGACTACATACAAGAAATGGATTATGGAGCGCACAAAGCAGCCATCTTGGATGCCACGATGAGTCACATAATGGGAGTAACAGGCAAGATATTAGTGTGCTAGATAAATGCAATACTTGGGAAACGTTAATGCTCAGGGAGAATTGTACAGCAACCCGGCAGTTTGTTAGGCTGAAGTCATTGTACCTGTGACAAGGCCATGTAGCAAACATGTCACTTACAGTTTGAATCTGGGAAACAGAAGTGGACTGAAGTCACTTCACTTTCAGGGGCACTAAAAACAGTTTTAGAGAAAGGGGTATTGTGCAGCCAGTCACCTTGGCAGTGCCATGTATCTATGGGGGTATTGCATGCACCAGGTACAAGCCAGGGTTGTGTAGTGGCTGGAGTGTTAGATTAGGACTTGAGAGATCAGGGTTCAAATCCATATTCAGCCATGATTTTGCACCAGCTGCAACTTCTGTTCAGTTTTTAATGTTTGATGTTTTATAATGTTTTTAATATTTTGTTGGGAGCCACCCAGAGTGGCTGGGGAAACCCAGTCAGATGGGCAGCAAATTATTATTATTATTATTATTATTATTATTATTATTATTATTATCATTCAACCTCAAGGGCAGTCTCACATTGTTGCAGTTGTGGCTCCTCTCACCGAGACAAATCAGCCAATTAGTTTGTGTATCAGGAATTCTGAGCTGAAAGTCTTCAAGCAAATTAGATTATAATTGCAACAGCCAACACATATCAGTTGCAAGGAAGAACAAGGGCCTTGAATGTATTGAGCGCAATAGGTTTTGGCAGCTTTTTTATTTAGCTTCAGGCTTCACAGGAAACAACACTGTGAGCTTTCAAAACTTCTCTTGATTGCTACAAGTTTCCCAAATTTGCATCTTCTTTATATCAATGCTCTTTTCATTTCCTTCTCCTTCCATCGCATGGTCTGTTAGTCACTGTATTGCACTTCAGAACCACTTATGAACTGCACACTGCAAGAAAAGTCATTGCAAGTGAAGTCCAGGACTGATGTAGGCAGCATTTGACTAGGGATTGTGATACCCACAAAATTTCCTTTGGAGGATTCACATTCATAACTACTGCATGTATGTTTAGTGGTATTTTATGCATCATCATCATCATCATCATCATCATAATTTAATATTTATACCCCGTCCATCTGGCTGGGTTTCCCCAGCCACTCTGGGCAGCTTCCAACACAATATTAAAATACAATAAAAAGGTAAAGGACCTCTGACAGTTAAGTCCAGTCGCAGACGACTCTGGATTGGCCGAGGGAGCTGGAGTTCGTCCGCAGACAGTTTTTCCGGGTCATGTGGCCAGCATGACTAAACCGCTTCTGGCACAACAGGACCATGATGATGCAATGTACAGTTGTACCTTGGCTCCCAAACGCCTTGGGAGTCAGACGTTTCAGCTCCCAAACGACTGAAAGCCGGAAGTGAGTGTTCCGGTTTTTGAATGTTCTTTTGGAAGCTGAACATCCAACGGGGCTTCCGCAGCTTCTGATTGGCCTCAGGATCTTCCTGCGGCCAATCAGAAGCCACGCTTTGGAAGTCGAAGGTTTTGGAAGTCGAACGGACTTCCGGAACGGATTCTGTTTGACTTCTGAGGTACAATTGTATAATTCATGGTTTTGGGAAAAAATTATATTTATGCACACTAAATGACAAGAGCTCTGTGTTTGGCTATTTAATGGGTCCAGAGGGGGTGACCTTATACAGAGTCTGACCATGGGTCCCACTAACTCATTATTGTCCACACTGCATATATTGGCAGTGGCTCTCTGGGGTCTCAGACAGGAATTTTCCCCAGAGATTGAACCAGGGTCATTTTGCTGCACCACTGAGCTATTTTCCCCTCCCCAATACAGAAAAATCTTAATACGTTCAAAACAGTAACCATGTTGATCCAGCAAATAATCAGGCAAGCTTACAAATGTTTCACTGCTGGAGTTGATGGCAAACTGCAGGCCTGTTATGTACATCTTCCAAGATACTTTGCTACAAGAGAACTGAGAGCACTTGATTTATGGCGAAGGTGGGGTTCTCGTGTTTTGTTAAACGGTGAAATAACAGAACAGTTTTCTCTGCTTCACATTCCAACAGCTGTAGGAAAAGACAAAGATAACAGTGGGATGTTTTTTGTTTCGTTGGTTTTTTTTTTTAAATCACAACCCAAGCACACATAACAGAAAGCTTACCATTAATGTGTAACATGTACAGTGTGGTAAATTCATCAAGGAGAAGTTCGTGCAGATGGTTTTGATTCAACCATGACCGTCCCTTGAGAAGCCGGAGTCAGATATGAAACAGTGGGATGCAGGTCACTGAGCACAAAGGCTAATGGAGCTTTCTGTTAATGGCATTATGGGGAGAAAGCAGGATGGCCAGTGGGCTGTCTGAAGCAACACATCGAGCATCCTGTTCACTATATGCTAGACATGGAGGAAAGCAAAGGCCTGAGTCAATGGTCCTAAAACCAACTTGTGAAGATGGCTGGGGCTGAGAAAATGAGACAGCAAACCTACCACCAGAGGATCTTTCTTGCAGGCCCTCTGCACCATCATTCAATCAGAATTGACTGTCCACTAAGGCAACTTCTCTGAAAATGTGCTTGTGAATGTGGCAATCTAACAGTGTGATCCTGTACATGTCTGCTCAGGAGGAGTTGAATTCAGTGGGAATTACTACCAGAACAACACCCTTAGGCTCTCCCTTATGGGGGAAAGCCATGCAGGCAATGCATTTGCCTTTTTTGACCTATATATATTTAAATCTGGCTTTATTTAAAGCTCCTTTGTACCCACTGATGAAAAAGAGAAGATTTCATCCAATGGATATTGATGTCACCCCTGTCATCATCACCATCATCAATAATCAAAATGTTGGACATCTTTGATATTCCAAAGCCATCTGTGTAACCTGATATGAAGAGGGGGGTAGTTTGAACTCAGAATGAAATAACTGGAACCAGAAGTTTTGAGATGGGAAGTGTGGATCCATGCTCCATTTTGTGTCCATGTTGTGGTCACATCATGTCTCGCTTGTTGTTTTTCAGCGATAAGTCTTCTTATTGCCATTTTAGGCCCGATAGTTATCGGGAGTGCTTAGAACAGATGCATCCCAAATCTGCATATGTCAGATGAATGTGGGCTGTGCCAATCCAACACAGGCTTTAGTCACCCTGCAACAGCTGAATGCTCAATGTTGGCATCGGCATACAGAGGACGGCATAAATCTGTCATGAAAATTGTTCATTGTACGTTGGCAAAACTTTGCCGGCCAGCGTCCAGGGGAAAACAATGTGAGCATTGCTTGGCACAGCCAAAATGAAGTCATAGCCAATGAAAGGAGAATTCCCTGAGGTGTTGAATTAGTTACCCACAGGCCTTTCACTGTACTTGAAAGCAAAAAGGCAGAAGATGGGCTGGGTAAAAAGGCAGATAAAGGCTGGGTAAATAGATAAAGGAATATTTTTTATTAAAAAAAACCCTAAGGAAAAATATCAAGAATTGACAGGAACGTTTTTGATGCATGACACATAGCGGAGATCCCACTCTTGCTCATTTCAGTCATGAAAAAAAACCCTTTGCATTATATACATGTACTGAACCGTGATGTTTGGGTACCTTTCAGCAGAATGCCAAAGTTATCAACAACCTAGTGGGCCATATTATGTGGGTGACTCGTTCCATATTCTTATAACAATGAGGCGGCCCTCCCAATAGCCCTGTTCACATGAGGTGACATGTAATTGGAACATTTAGGTGGGTTCCATCTTGACTTTGCCACTCTCTTCCAGTTCTGGGGATACAGAAAGAATGAGCTGTTTATAGAAAGGTTCGTTCCACTATGCTTCTCGGTCTTGATGACTATTGAAGCACTGTTGCTTGAAGGCATAAATAAATATTGAAGAACCAATATATTTTCTTCTTCATGGGAAGGACGCCCCCCCCCCAAACTGTGAGAAGGATTTGAGGGAGACTTTTGGGTCCAACTTTGTATAGGCTCCTTTGTAAGCTGTGAAAAAGTCACATGGGGAATTATAAACCCTTCATGAGGAGGCCCAAGCGGGACATCAGGCTGCTCCAAGGGGGAAAGGCAGGTGGCAGAAAGTGGGATGGGTGGACAAATGTACAATATTTACTACGTATTTTAAACTATGGGAGTCGGGTAGAGGTGCATCTTGATTTGTAAGCATAGCTCATCCTAAATGACATAGCTTATTTTTTTTTCTGTGTTGTTGTTTTACCATTGCTGTGCCAGTGAGTTGCATATTTTCATAGCACAGACTTTCGCCCCCTCCCATTCAGCTTTCACTGAGATACTTGTAGTCATCTGCTTGAAGCCCATGGCCTTTAACCTCTTGCTATTCACTGACTGCATTTTCTAGTATTTTCTGCTGCCAATGGGTGGTCTCAGTAGACAGTGGTCACAGATGTCTGCTCCAGATAAGCCCAGCCTTCAGCTCATGGGAGGGGATCTGTCATTGACTTAAATGAAGGGTGAAATATGCAGGATAGGGGCAAGTGCCAAGGCTCCTTTATCAGCTATTAAGAATGATAACATTTATAGTACACAAGGCTGCTTAGAGACAGGTCTAACCTTACAGCCTTTATCCTTGCTCATTGACAAAGCTGGAAAATACTGCCACTTTCCTCCCATATGAGGAAATAACACTAAAACTGTAAAGTACCTACACCAGAAAGGGATTTTAAAAACAACATCAAGAGCCACATTATAGTTGCTTAAAAGCTTACAGTACTATCTGACAACATGCTCAAGTCACACCACCCCCAACAGATGAGAAAGTTGCTAAGTGCTGACCCTAACCTTCTAGGTCTGAGGGACTTTATCACGACCTTTAGGCATGTCCACTAGCAGTGACAGAACGATGGCTGAAGCAAGGGAGGCCAGAAGTCACTGGTTCTCCAGATAGGCAAACAGGACAGGAAGGTGGGGCAAGTCAGAATAAGGCAAGTCAGTACCATGGAGGGAGATCAAAGTGTGGGTTCAGGACCACGGAGAGTACCTTGTAGCTGAGATCCAACATCTAAGGTCCTGGAATAACTCGCTGAGCTTTGTAGCAGGGCTAGCTAATCGTGGGCTATGGCCTCCATCCCCTGAGTGCCGCGTCCTACAGGACTGGAATCCAAAAGGGGCGTCCACCTCCAGCTAAACTGACTGCACCAAAACTATTTTCCTTTAGCAGACTTCCTGAGCTGTTGGATTTATAACATAAGACTTCAGTGAAGGGTTTCTTCTTGGCTCTGATCCATGAATGCAGGGCATCACGTTGTCATTTGTTAGGGGTACAGGAAAGTAAATTTAGGGTTCTTTCAACCAGCAATTTCAGTCAATGGGAAGGACTGAGACACCCATCTCATCTGAAGGGTGTGATTAGCCTAAATTTCTTCCCAAATACAAGCAGTGGAAACAGGTACAGATCCACAAGGGATTCTGTTCACTGCAGCCAGGAGCTGTGTGCTGACTCTAGTTCCCACAAGCCTGGCAATGCTGACTAAAGAACTTGCCACTTAAATTAGAACTCATGGAGCCATATGTTTCAAACCTGTGGGTCATATTTTATACCAAAAAAATAATAACTGTGACAGGCTGCATTTTGTGCTGAGGAGTTGCATTTCAAGGACAATGTTGTTCTTAATGCTGATTTGTACATTATAAACTTTATTCCATATTTGATTCTTTAATCAAACAAACAAACACTATGGTGCCAATTCTCAAAGCACCGACGTTGCTTATTACTGAGGACTAGCTGAAAGCCCGCCCAGCAAGATGTATTTTAATTCTCCCTTTAAAAATATTGCCCTTTGCCTTCTGACTTTCTCAGCCTTTCAGTTTCCCCACCCATCCTCTGTCCTCTCCACCTGCTTTGTCCCCCTTGATGACAAAAGATGATATGCAGTGATGTCAGGTCAGAGATTTTGAGGCAAGATTGTCCAAGCAGACAAATCAAGGGCAGTTTGCTGTGGCTAGCAGTTGCATGCCAAGGAGGCCTGTGACATCAGAGCTCACAATGAGGTCATAGCAGGTCTTTGACTCTTTGTTCTGCATTTTTAAATTGCTGTTGGCTAGGGCTGCCATATTTCAAACAGTGAAAATCTGGACAGAAGAGTTGTTGAGCTTTTTTGGCAAAACCACAAACAAATGGCAATAATGATTATAATTTTAAATATGTAAAATTACTATTTTTTAAAGAAAATTGGCAATAATGACATGGGTTGCCATACGTCCGGATTTTCCCAGACATTTGTATGGCAACCCTACTGTTGGCATCTGCTATTTCCATGAACAAGTATAACAAAATAGATAAATAAGTAAAACTTTATGGTATTTAAAGGCAGAACATGCTAAGAAATAGGACTAGGGAAGCTACCTCATATTGAGTGAGATGATTGTTCCGTCAAGTCCAGTATTGTCTACCACAGGGCTGGGCAACCTGAGGCTCTTAAAATGTTGTTGGACTCCAACTCCCATCAGCCCTAGCCAGCAAGGGGATGATGGGAGTTGTAGTCCAACAAACATTGGAGACCACAAGTTCCCCACCCTTGGTTTAAAATGACTGACAACATCTGTTCAGGGTTTCCACAGGAGTTTTTCCCAGTCCTGCATGGAGATGATGGGGATTATTGAACCTCAGACCTTCTACACAGGAAGCATTTGTGCTTCCGCTGAGCCACAGTGCTCCCCTTGCCCTCCTCCTGAAATTTAAGTGAAAATCTACCTGATACAGGAAGGGAGAAACCATCTGTTGGCAGTGGCAGCAGTATTAGACTATAGGGGTTACCTGTAGATGTAAATCTCCAAGTAACGGAGGGTGTTATTGAGTCAGCTTGTACTTTTTATTCAACATATTTAAGAAGATGATCTCAGATTTCATGGCTGTCTCCTTGACATGTGACAGAGGATGCTACTTTCATCTTCTGTTGCAGCATTTAACAGTGAGGTCGAGAGTTTAGAGGAGGAGAGAAGATAGAGACAATGATCAAACCTAGTGAGATTGAGCTCAAATTCTTGGTGGTTATCTGGCCTTCCATTCTCTAACACAACACTCCATAAGAAACCAGCCCAACACGGGGATTGTAAATCTACTGAGATGCCAACATTTGGCCTAAGCACACCTCCCCCTGTCAGAATTGCAGAATTGCTTTATGGAACACAGGGCAAAGGTTTTACCTGCCGTGTTCATGGAGTGCATATTAAAACTGTCAGGAAGCTTAGAAACCCACAAATTCTAGCTTGACTGCTTCTTTCAGGGGTTTTTTTATTTTATTTAATCTGAGGTTTATAGCCCGTGGCCAGTTGTTGCAGGTAAAAGATAACTGTGCCTATTTTCTGAACAAAATATTTTAAGGAGGGTCACTTACCTACAGCTGCACAAACAGCAGGGGCTGCCTTAAAAGTTGCATTTCAGAACACACTGTCTGGAGTGCATCTGCAGCACCAAAGTGTTTTCTGAGAGTCTGCATAGACGTCAATAACAAAATACTTAAATAAAGAAAGTTGCATTAAAGAACCACCCAACACTTCATAATGGCCCTATTAGCTGGGCAAAGGATCACAATTTCCCCATGCCATTGTATTGTAGTGAGCCCTGAATGGGAAAATGTTAGGCAGGGAGAACATTGTAAAGCTGTTGTACAGAAAGCTACAACGTGTTTCCATGGTGCTTTATAGCCCTCTAATTTTTATAGGGAGATGTTGTACCTAGAAGAAAGTGCTGATAGCCCAGTTCCCAAAACAGTTCCGTCATATGCTTTACAGAACTGCCCTCATTTAGGGGGTGACCCTGAAATAAAGAAAGAACGAGACAGGGAATAAAATTGCCCAGTGCCATTGGAGTGACTATAAGTGGATTGCAAAAATATCAAGACTTCAAAAATATGTCCTTGTGCCACTAGAATCAGCTGTAGCCTTATATATGTGTGATGCAAATTATACACTGGAGATTTGGGAAAGGGCCAGAAGTCGTTCCTTTCCCTTCACTTTTCATGGGGTATATTATATCCGGTGTAAATGTAGTGATTCCATTCAGTGATCCACAAACAGTGGGAGTCACCTGATTTTCCATGGTGCAACATATGGAGAGAGCAGACGCCTTGCTACCTTTGGAGCCTGACAGAAGCAATCACTGAAGACAAAGGGAATAATTCCATTGATTTCCACGGACATTAGAGCAAGTCTTTAGTGCTTAGAAAAGGGGGAAGGGGGACTCCAAGAGGCTGTGGAAATAGACAGATCCCACTGAACACAGAAATGGGTCGATCCAGATGTACCAGCACAGCTTTGTGTTGAAGTGTAAAGAACCGCAATCTGCATTCGACAGAGAAATTGACACTAGAGGCTTCTGCCCCCGCTCTTCAAAATACTAGAACCCAGGAATCGTCCAATGAAGCTGGATTCTAGATGTTTCTGGGTAGACAGAAGGCAGTGCATCTTCACAGAGGGCATAGTTAAACTGTAGAATGCACAGCCACAGAAAGCAGTGATAGCCACCATCTTGGACAGCATTAAAGCAGGGGGAATTCTTGGAGGATAAGACTGTCATCATGGCTAGGTGCTCCCTCCAAAACTGGAGACAGGATACCCCTGTATACCAGATGCTTGGGATTGCAAGTGGTGAGAGTCAGGGCTTTTTTCTCCAGCCAGAACTTGCCAGGACTCAGTTCTGGCACCTCTCAGGTGAGCACCACTGCCATCCTATGAGAACAAGGGAGGTGTTCATGGTGAGTTCCGGCAACTCTTTTTCTAGAGAAATAGCACTGAGGAGGTGCTGTTGTGCTCATGTCCTGCATGTGGTCATAAGAAAGCTGCAGAGATAGTGCAGGATAGTGCACACCCCGGAAATGATCTCTTTCAGCTTCTGCCTTCTGGAAGAAGGCACAGGGTTATCAAGACTAGAACTAGCCGCCTGAGAAACAGTTTCTATCCAAATGCGATTTTGGTTTTAAACACAGTATAAGGTAGTCTCTGTGGGAGTATATTGTATTTAATTATGGGGTATCAGAGTTTTTAGGGAGTTAACCAGGCTGGGATAGCAGGCTTGTTGGTTTTTGAATGTCTGATGTAGGCTTTTTTTCAATTTCGTTGTTCTGTATGGGACAATGACAATAAAGATTATCGTATCGTGGTTGTAGACATCTGGTTGACCAACATGATTCTGGACTAAATGGGCCTTAGTACTTGTTCAGCAGGGCTCTCTTCTTGTTTTTCCCCTTGTAGTCTTATATTTAAGGCTTATCTGTTTAAATCTCCTCCTCCTACGAGGATGCACAAAACAGGGCTGCTCCTGGACTTCATCAACATCAGAACTCGTTTCCGATGGTGGCACTCATCACTTGAAACATGTGTGCCAAGCACAATCCTCAGCATCTCCAAGGCAGGTCGGGACTGTCCCCTGTCTGCAGCCTTGGAGAGAAACTGCCAGTTGGTGTCAACAATACAGTGGTACCTCGGGTTAAGAAATTAATTCGTTCTGGAGGTCTGTTCTTAACCTGAAACTGTTCTTAGCCTGAGGTAACACTTTAGCTAATGGGGCCTCCTGCTGCTGCACCGCCGCTGCACGATTTCTGTTCTCATCCTGAAGCAAAGTTCTTAACCCAAGGTACTATTTCTGGGTTAGCGGAGTCTGTAACCTGAAGCGTATGTAACCCGAGGTACCGCTGTACTGAGCTAGATGAATCCTTGGTCTGACTGGGTGTAAGGCAGTGTCCTAAGTTTCTAGCTTCCCTATTAGCAGGATCCAGCATCAGTCGGGCAATACTGAGCCCACATGTAACAGAGGTAAGATTTCATTTTCCAAACCGCATAAGGAAATTAGATGAGTGAAGGGGAAATGCAAAATTTCCTACAAGAGAAGCATCCCCTACAGCAAATTAATACCAATTGTACATTTTGCAGTGTTTGTTTTAAATGATCACCGAGAAAGGCCCTCGTTTTAGCCGACCCTTGAGAAAATGAGGGGATTGTTATCCTAATTTGTGCAATGAGGGACACTTCTCATGGATGTGTTCAGAACCTGTGTGCGTGCAAACAAATGTCACTGCAGTTTGGACCCCAATAAGTGAAATACATTGAACTTCCTATAGATGAAAATAAAAACAACAACAGATAGTTTTGCAAAAAATTGTTTTGAAGATGGTAGCTCTTTATTCAGAGGGTTACTGTTGCTCTGATGCTTTGGGGATGTTTTTAAGCAGAAAAAAGGGGACATTTTCATTTTAAAACCTTTGTCTTAAGGCAAACCTAAAGACAGGCTTTATATTTCACATTCTTTGCACAAAGCACTTTTTGGCTGAAACTTGGCCCAAAATACATCCCATAGTTGATTGAGAAGCACAAGCGCCTGGAGGCTCCCAGCTCCATACCTCAAGAATGTTTCTTATTGGTTGGCTGTTTTGGCTTTGCCACCTGGATTTATCAGGGAGGGGCAAGGGGCCCTCAGCCGCTGCTGGGAATGTGCCCTAGCCCTGCCCGGCTGCTCTCCCCTCTCACCCCTCTGACAGATTAAAACACAACAGGGTCTGTTGGAGAACTGACACATTCCTCCCCCATCTGACTCTGAAAGGACTTCATTTAGCAGCCCCGCAGTTTGGGCTTTTGACTGACAGATTGTGAAGGGGGAAAGTCATTCAGTTCCATTAAGCTCAGTAACTGCTGCAGAACAAAACACCTTTTGGGTGGGGGGGGGGAGAAATAAAAAAAATAAAGAGAGGCATGAAAAAGAACTATGGAAAGTGGGGGCATGAGCTTTGGAGAGAGAAGGAGGGGGAAGCAGATTCTTTTCAGGTTCAAAGACAGTCTTTCTCTTTGCATTCTGTCTATCAATTAGGGCAGCATTCCCAGAGGGAATAGAGTCCAGCTCTCATTGGTGTCATTCAACTGCCAATCTTCTTGACATGAACACCAAAGGGCCTCATGTTGCGCTGCGGAAGCTGTCTGTCAGGCAATCAGCAGCTGCTATGACATCATCTGTGGTGTTTTTCTAGGGCTATTATGGCGGATGGGGGAAATATAACCCTAAGTGAGTCAGAGCTCTCTCCCACTCCCCACTGTCTCAATCAGGATTAATATTTTCCTTTTATACACTCAACATGTATTTCTTTATTTAAAAGAAATATGGTTCTTATTTTTTGGATTCGTTAAAGAAGATTACAAATTCTATATTGCAAGGGAGTTGGGAAGCAGCGTGCAAAAACATCCCCTAAATCTTTCCCCTATCTAGTCATTATAGGGATCAAGATTATTTTCTCGGTCTTCTGTCAGCAGTGCCTTTGCCAGCCTGTCTTATTTGTAAGTGCAATCAGATTATTTTGCCCTAGAAAGGGACCAAAAGGGAGTCCAATATGCTACTGAAAAGGGTTACTGAAATCAACAGAGGTCTAGCCTCTGAATTCCAAAATGGAAACCTTGGTAGTGGGCAATTGTGCATATTAGCTCTGTTTATAAACCAGTCCTGTAGATGGAGCAACACACTGGTGGAGAAAGACATGTTGAAATAGACATACGACTGCATGCAGGAGAAATCCATATTTGCTCCTTTTTCCTTACAGAGCTCAAGCTTCACAAACCATTGGAAATATGTGTTGATCAACAAATCCAACATTGATTTAGCAGTGCCTTATCCTTCTAACCACTTTAGTCAAGTTATCTTCCTCTCAGATCTAAAGAACAACTTCAGTACTTTCACTTGAACAATGGTTTAGGGCCCCCCAAACAATTAATTTTAAAACTTCAAATAAATTGAGCAGGAAGAGACAACTGAATGACCAATTTACATCACTGGGGTCAGCCAATCAGCACTCTCCAGGAAGAGGAAGCTCTCATTTTCCATGAGGTCAAGTCTGTAGGTATAAGGGGGAAGGTAGAAATTTGCTTTCCCGGCAAATTACTCCTTCTCCCAGCAGGCTCCCTGTTCAAATTAATGTGGATTTATATGTATGGTAAACTTTTGATTAGCAATTCTGCTCTGGAACAAAGCCTGTTTTAAGACATAAAAAATATTAGGTGAACAATGTCCTTACCTTCATCTATGGGCCATTATCACTCTTAAAAAAAACCACAAAATCCTACAAGACATTATGTAACTAATCTGCCCCAGAATGTTGTTTATGCTTTAGCAGTCATTTTAAATGCTTGATGTCATTTTCATATGCCCTTGGAAATCCACTCAGCTATTGGTTCTGTAAATCTTGATTTATTTTTATGTGCAACATGTGGATATTCCTAATTGGGGGAAATGCTTTAAATTGTATCCAAAACAATTTTAAGATAGGAGAAACAGGTTAATGAATGCCAGGCAGAGAATTTAAACACAGGGCTTTTTTTTTTTTTTTCTGAGATTTACATCCTACCCTTCACAGTTTACAACAAAACTCCTAGGGTGGCTTAAAGGATAAAATAGTAAAAACATAGCAATTTATAAAGCACCATAAAAAATACAATAATTAAAACTGGAGAAAGCAGCCTTTATAAACTGACACCATAATAATAACAGATTAAAGGACAACATAGGAAGCTGCCTTATACTGATGATGATGATGATGATGACAATGAATTATTATTTATACCCCGCCCATTTGGCTGGGTTTCTTCAGCCACTCTGGGTGGTTCCCAACAGAATATTAATAGTAATAATAAAATAGCGATAAAACATATACATTAAAAACTTCCCTAAACTGGCTGCCTTCAGATATCTTCTGAAAGTCAGATAGTTGTTTATTTC
The DNA here is from genome assembly GCF_964106645.2 of Podarcis pityusensis. NCBI lineage: Eukaryota > Metazoa > Chordata > Lepidosauria > Squamata > Lacertidae > Podarcis > Podarcis pityusensis. Next base: position 36,259,294 of record NC_138037.1, read on the forward strand.
CTTGACATCTGACTGGAGGGCGTACCACAGGGCAGGTGCCACTACTGAGAAGGCCCTTTGCCTGGTTCCCTATAGCTTCACTTCTCACAGTGAGGGAACCGCCAGAAGACCCTCGGAAAATTGGTCCACCTTGCTCAGTATTATCTGCATTCACTGGCAACAGCTCTCCTGGGTTCAGGTCTATTTCAGGTCTATTTGTAAGGGATTATCTAGTCCAGCCCTTCAATGCAGCTGTCCCATACAGGGATCAAGCCTGCAACCTTGGCATTATCAGCACCACGCTCTAACCAGCTGAGCTATAGATTCAGATGAGGGACATCCCCTGTCCTACTCAGAAATGCTAGGGATTTGAACCCACACCTTCTGAATGCCACAGACTATGGGGCAGAGCAAATGTCCCTCTTCAGCTGCAGAAAGAGGGGTCCTTTCTGGATGGAGAAGCAGGCCCACCGTCACACGCCTCTCCACTGTGGCTGTAGATAAAGACCCAGAGAGGGGCAAAGTTGGCACCAGGGGCGCCATCTCCTAGGGGCGGAGCAAACTTGCGCCCCACAATATTTGGGGGGCTGGGGCAGTGTTCAAAGGGGGGCGGAGGAAGCCAATCGCAGAGCCGAACATGGTGTGTCTTCAATGGCTGGCACCTCCTGCTGCTGCCACGGAGGGGAACGGGCAGGGAAGCAGCCCTTGGCTAGTGGCAGTGGCAAGAGGAGGAACCGCTGGTCACTAAAGCTACGCTGCTGTCGTGTCCTTTCTCTGTCCCCTGGCTCCTCTCAATGTTCTGACATTGTGCGCACAACATCGTTCCCCCATCATCTCCACCCCCATCATTCTGCCCAAGGGCCTTCTGGCGGTTCCCTCCCTGCGAGAAGCAAAGCTACAGGGAACCAGGCAGAGAGCCTTCTCGGTAGTGGCACCCACCCTGTGGAAAGCCCTCCCATAAGATGTCAAAGAGATAAACAACTACCTGACATTTAGAAGACATCTGAAGGCAGCCCTGTTCAGGGAAGTTTTTAATGTGTGACATTTTAATCTATTGTTGATCTTTGTTGGAAGCCGCCCAGAGTGGCTGGGGAAGCCCAGCCAGATGGGTGGGGTACAAATAATAAATTATTATTATTATTATTATTATTATTATTATTATTATTATTTCCCTCAGAAGTTGGCACCTCTGGTTGGCATATAAGCCCATAATCTTTTCAGTTGTAACTGATGAGCAGAGGAAGACTTTTGGGGCAATGGTGCTCTCCTTGCAACACATCTGCGCATCATTACCTAGGCAGATTCATATCCAGAGTCTGTTATTTTTTTAAATTGGAGCAACATCACTTGCAGTAATTATAAACTCTGTGGGATGATGAAGGTTTATGACCTATTAGCACAAGCCACCGTGAACTCAACATGTGAATGCTACAGTGAAACCATATACTTCTTTAAAGATGAGCGTGACTGACTGTCATAAGATTTAAACAACCTCAAAATTTAAATAAGGACAGGCATTATGGCTTTACTCCGAGTTTTCCATTCGGCTCCTGTCGACTCGGCTCAGATGAGTTAGGTAGATAAATATTTCTTGTCTAAATGGTAAATACATTTTAGAGGCACATTACCAGAGACATAAATTCTCCGAGTCCTGATTTTACATTTGAAAAATCAATTCATTTCGGTAGAAGTTTGCTTTCCCCTCAAGTAGCAATATGAGTAAATGTCAAGTGAATTTAAGTCTACTAAAGGTTCACTGGAATATATTTAATCAAACTCTAAAAATCATAAATGTTCATTTTGCATTCACTTGATGTTAACAGATTGTTCTGACAATTCAATTTGCATATACTGTCAGGGAAGTGACAAAGCAAACATGTGCTCTCGAAAATCGCTTGGTCTTTGCAAATATTATTAGTGAGGAAAGACATTTAATCGCAGGCTTGAGTGAGCAAACATTTGAAGCTGAGAGTTTTATTTTAGCACTGTTGGATGGCAAGAAGGCTTTTCCTGTCTTCCACCCAGTAGCCAGAATGCCTGATGAAATTAACATTCCGTTTGCTTCCGAGTCAGCGTCAACATAGAAGATGGCCTTATGCAGAGTCAAACCATCTGCCTCCATATTTGCTACACCGACTGGCAGTGACTTGCCAGGGTTTTGGACCCCTGCCTGCAGCGACTTGAACCTGGGACATTCTGCATGCAAACCAGAAAGTTTTGCTTTACAAGTAAGCTATGACTCCTCCCCACAGTTCTACATGCATTTCTTTCTCTTTTTCATAATTTTTTATTTGATTTTACAATTAAAATTTACATTCAAACATGAATTAACATCACAAAAATATAGGATTCCTCGAATCCTTGGACTTCCCTCCACCCCCACCTCATGGGTTCCCTTGTTAATCTCTTTCCACTGCATCTTGCATTGTCCTCCATTTTTTATATTACAATACCTCCATTGTTTCCATAGTTTTTGTTACACTGCAAGTGTTGTTACAATCCTGCTAATGTTTTTAATTGTTTACAGTGTTCTCCAAGGTAAATTATGAATTTCCCCCATTCTTTATTTAAAAAATTATCTTCCTGGTTTCTGATCTTTCCAGTCATTTTGCCAAATTGGTTTAGTCCATCAACTTGATCAACCATTCTTCTCTAGTAGGGATTTTGTCTTCCTTCCATCTCTGGGCTAGAAGCATCTGTGGAGATGTTGTCGTCAGGGCCATCTTTACCTGGGGGTGCAAGGGGTGCGGGGTACCCGGGCGGCAAATTGTGGGGGGCGCCAAATGTCAACCTACTGTATACTGGTCCCTCTCGATCAACGGCAGTGAAAAGCAGTGGAGCCAAAGTCCCTGTCCCTGTCCTCCGTCGCTCTGTTACTCCGTAGTGTCAAATATTCCCAACGAGTCATGAAACAAAAGCAGTTTTGTCTGCTGCACTATTGTTACAGGTGAGCAATTTCCCCCCTAAAAAGAGTCAACAACTTTGGCTTTCCCCCTCCCCAAAAAAGCTCAATAAAAGTTAATTTGGGGGAGCTGGGCGGATCTTTGTACCCCGGCGGCGCATATGCTAAAGACGGCCTTGGTTGTCGTGCACATAAATAGTATTTTCTGCTCCTTTTTACAAGAATTTCTCTGGCTGTTCTTACATATACGTTTGTATCTGAAGTTGAAGCAGGAATATGAAGAAGAAATGACTTTGAATTCAAAGAGCTGATGTGTTTGCTCATAGCAGCCGACAATGTATCTGGAAGACTAGAACCGTCTAGATACGTGTATGCTTATGTTCAGAGAACTATATTTTTTATGCATGAAATGACTGCTTTAAATTATTTCCTTCGAAAATAACAGCTGCGTACTTAGGGCTAATTCACTGTAATGGCTGACACACCCCCCCCAAAAAAAACACACAACCACACGTATTGGGAATGTGCAGGGCTATTGCTGAGGTCACTGCCCAGAGGCAGCTTTGCTTAAGTTCCTATCTCTATATAAAATACCACAGGAAGGCACCACAACCCTGTTTTGAGAATTTCTGCTCCATTCTGAAAAGAACAGTTAAATACATTTTAAACATAGATTTAATCTATTCAATCTCATCTTGATACCGGGCTAAAAAAACCCAAGTAGTACCATAAGCATCACAGCCTTTCTATAATTATGTGTGGTTAATAAATGAATTGCAGAAGAATCTAGGCTGTGCCAACAGCCATCTGTTATATACAGGCTGAACGTTTCAGTTTCAAGAACTGTAGACAATTATTAGCATATAGGTAATTGACATTATAGAGTTCATAACCCAACACCAATTACGGCAGTATGCTGCAATGATGCCAATTACCGCAAAACGTGTGGCATTTATAAATAGAGGATCACAAAATCCCAGTGTCTTTAGGTCAATCACCACATTTCAGACTTTAAAAAAATTAATCGCACATGTTCTGTGCTGTTGCGATGGTGAGAATCTTTATGTTCGTTACATTCAAGCAATATAATTTTAGACTGAGATATTCAAAAGTAACTCTCCCCTGTATTTTACTATCTTGATAATGAATTGCGACATGATTGGGGTTGTATTAGGTTGCCAGTTTACTGCCTCTCATTAAAACTGGGCATTTTAAATGACTATTAGAACAATAAACATTTTAGACTATCTACACCACAGTGTGACCCTTGTATTAGAAACAAACACCCTAAATCAGATTTCGCAAACCTGGCACCCTCCAAAGGTTTTGGACTACAACTCCCATCAGACCCAGACAGCTCAGCAGTTGACGAAGTCTAACTATTAATTGTGGCTTGCCGATTGGAAGGTCAGCGGTTCGAATCCCCGCGACGGGGTGAGCTCCCGTTGCTCTTTCCCAGCTCCTACCAACCTAGCAGTTCAAAAGCATGTCAAAGTGCAAGTAGATAAATAGGTACCACTCCGGCGGGAAGGTAAACGGCGTTTCCGTGCGCTGCTCTGGTTTTGCCAGAAGCGGCTTAGTCATGCTGGCCACATGACCTGTAAAAACTGTCTGCGTACAAACGTCGACTCCCTCGGCCAGTGAAGCAAGATGAGCGCCACAACCCCAGAGTTGTTTGCGACTGGACTTAACTGTCAGGGGTCCTTTACCTTTAAGGAAAAGTGGGACATTCCAGGGTCAAATCAGAAACCAGGACGGCTTCTGTAAATCCAGGACTGTCCTTGGAAAATAGGGATAACTGAAGGGTCTGACATCATTAAATAATATATCTTCATACGGCCAGATCATTATTTGCATTTGTTAGAGTTCATCCACACTTACCTTTTCACCTGTGCTTTCTAGGCAAACGTCTGCAATTTCCCAGACTGTGTTTGAGCAATCTTCCCCACCCCCCGCTTTCCCCAGGAAAACCTGCTCTTTACCACCAAACTGGAACAAACAGCAATTCAGGTTTCCCACAGATTGTCAGTGGTATAGCACAGGTTTTCGTGGATAAAGTGCCAGGGCAAAGAAATAAACACTAGGACACCGACTTGGAAAGCTTGGAGCAAAATTAAGTGTGGATGAGCCCTTAGCTTTTATATAAAGGCCCATTAGGTCCAGTCGTGACCAACTCTGGGGTTGTGGCACTCATCTCGCTTTATTTACCGAGGGAGCTGGTGTACAGCTTCCAGGTCACGTGCCCAGCATGACTAAGCCGCTTCTGGTGAACCAGAACAGCGCATGGAAACGCCATTTATATAAATATATAAAAGTCTCGTATTGACGTAACAAACAGATAAAATCAATTAAAAGGCAAATAAAAAAGAAAGCACAGTGGAAAATTCCTAAAGAGTGCAACATGACCCAAATCAATGTTTCTAACACGCTACTTCATCGGAGATCTTTCCCCCCAAAAAACAGGGTGTGTTGTTTGGAGGAGAGGTGGGAGATGTGGGGGGAGGGGAGGGGAGCTCAGTTTAAAGTGCTGTCCTTAAAATGAGAAGTCCAAGACTTATGTGGAATAAGGGGAACGTCTGTTAATTGCATTTTCCATGGTTCTCTATGGTTGGCTTCATGCTTTGTAGTTGTGGGACATGTTGCTGCAGTCCTGTTTACAAAGCCATAACTTAAGCGACAGGCTTTTCGCATGCAAGACCTGTCATTCGTCAACTCTGCGGCAGGAATGAAGCAAACGGGGGTTTCTGTAGTCCTTTCGGATGTCTGCATTTGAAATATAATCTGAAGCCATGCATCAATCCCTTCACTCCCAGCATCTGAGCAAAGGCATGGCCATCTGAAAATAATACCCAAGCCGAAGCAGAATATACATCTGCCTGGAGACAGAGACGTGATTATTTTCACTGGCGTGTGAGTTTTAGCTTTTACCTGAGGCAACAAGTGCTGCTTATCAGTCCACCATGAAAATCGATCACACATGTTTTCTGAACTCTTCTGTAGTTGGGATTTGACAAGGTCTCTCCCCGCAACCCGCAACCCCCTCTCTCTCACACACAACACTTTCTGCAAGGGGGGAGAGACTTGCAGATATATAATTTCTATTAAATTTTCTGTTTTACAATTTAAAATACTCATGTTTACATCCTTAAGATATCAATGACTTCCCTTCTTCTCTTTCCATGGTTCATTTTCCATATCATAAATCCCTGCATATTTTACAAAAACTATACCATTCAGTATTCCATTATTGCATCCATCAAAACTTATCTACACTGTTGAATTTGTGTTAATGCTGCCAGTGTTTTCAGCTGCACACAATTATTTCCAATATATTCAATAAACGTTTTCCAATCTTCTCTAAACATATGTTCTTCTTGTTCGCTTATTCTATATGTTAAGTCTGCAAGTTGTGCATATTCTGTCAGCTTAAGTTGCCACTTTTCTTTGGTTGGGACCTCGCTCGTTTTCCATTTGGGGGCTAGCTAAACATGGGCCGCGGTAGTAGCGTACATAAATAACCTTTCTGCAAGTCTTTTCCAGATTACATTTTTAAAATTGAGCTTCTTTAAAAAGATTTCTCATTCCATTAGAGTAACAGCACACTAGGAAGGATAAAACAACTAGGAGGTCTTCAGGGACTCTGAAACATACGGTTTGCCAATACTGCAAGGCAAAACATGCCTTCTTATGCTCAGCTGACCTGAGACAAAGGACAGAACCAAATGGGCAAAGAAGATATGAACGTATCCATACTTCTGTTGATTGTCTAACCCTGTCGTTTTTAACCTTGGAGTAACTTAGAATGGGTATGATTGCCCCAGTGCCAACATTTCCAGGCAATTCCTAGAACAAGGATGGCCAACGTGGTGCCCTCCACATGTCTTTGGACTCCAGCTCCCATCAGGTTTAGGTCTCCTGAAATGCTTGAATAGCAAGCTGACCAGGCCCACAGATTGCTTGGTCACAGTCTTCTCCACTATGCTGAGATGCATATGCTGAAGTTCTAATACTACTTGCATTTAATAGCAATTTAAGTTATCGTAAATATTTTAATTTATGCATCTTTCACTAGCTTAAGGTATGGATCTATACATACAAATGCTGCATGTTGTATGCAAACCTTGTGGTCTCTTTTGTCATCTTTTTATTGGCAGCACATAAGCACTGCAGCAGCATCGGTCCCCACAGAGCTGTTTTGAAGAGTTCTCTCATTTGGAGTTTTGGGTTTTTTAGGGGTAGGGGATACTTCTGCCAAGCTTGGGGTTCCTCTAAGCCTGCTGTTAGCTCCCTCTTGTGCATGCATCTTGGTTACATAAGGCTCAGCAGTCAGAGAACTATTAGAGGACAGGATTGTTTACAAAGAATCCAACCCATATTAAAAGTAAAAAAAACAACACAGTTTTTTTACAAGTTGCATAAAAAGGACTCGCTTCCTCCCACCGCCCCCTCTGCAACTCCAAAATATAAATTGCCTTCCTTCAGAACTGCTGTGTTTCCTCAGACCCAGGTTTCCCTCCACTTTATTCTAAAAACCATACACATAAGAGCGAACATATGAGTTCACTAAATATTTATGGATGTAATTTACGAGCTTGGTTGAGTGCCTCTTGCCAGAATTGAAAAGGATGCCTGTGTGTGGCCTTTAAATAAAAATACAAAAAAAACCCACCATCTAGGACTGGCCTAAAAGCACAGAGGTGAACAGCAACTTCACATCAATACTGAAACTGTCAGACTTTACTGGGGCGGGGGGGGGGGGGGCGGAGAATGAACAGCAACTTACTGCCCACTCCAAAGTCTCACCTAACCATCAAATAAATGCCTACCTAGTAAAGGGCACTCTTGCCCGGGCCACACAACTCACAGCAATGTTGCAACTGGGATGCAAGATCTGAGCACCAGGAGAATTCCATACACCATCGAACAATATATATGCATTCTCTTAAGACCTGCACCTACTGCTTCACATAATGAGCATTACAATCAGCATTATGCAGAACTAAAGAGTCTGAAAGATTGAGTCAGCAGTCCTAGCCATGCATGTCCTCCAAGAGTCCCGGTTTTCCAGGGGCAGTCCCGGAATCACAAAAGCCATCCCGGCTTCCGATTTGATCCCGAAATGTCTATTTCCCCCACCAGTGCTGCCGCCACCGAGCTCTGGGAAGAGGAGAGGTCCCCGCTGCCAAGGGCCAACCCCACGTGACTCACAGGCTCTGACGGGCAGGCAGAGGGCAGGGCCAGCCTGGGAGGGAAGAAAGGGGGAGTGGAGCAGAGCACAAGGAGTCTTGATTTTTTTTTATTTTAAAATGCTTTGTGCGTCCATGTCTAATCTTTTTTTTTTTTTTTGAGTTTTATTTATTTATTAACGTTCTTATGTTACATCGGTAAACATCATATTACATCACAAGGCTTATTATAATATAATTTTCAGCGTGTATACAAAGTTTATATACAAAGTTTATATACCTAAAGAAAAGAAACAAGGACAAAAAACTATTCCAAAATCATATATGTACCAACACTTCCTGTCTATCCCGTTGTATATTCCTTTTTTACAAATGAATGTACTCTTATTATTGTATATTTCTTTACATTTTATCTAATACATTCCTATATAAATATGTACCCTTGGTCTTATTTCTCAACTCAGTCTCTCTCCAACGTCAGTCGAATGCTAGCATAGATAGTGAACCTTTACTGTATAACAATACAATAAAGCATCCACATCTAACCTTGCCCCTTTCTAAAAAATTATTTATTGGTGTGTGCTTTTCTTCCAAAGAATGAAATGAAATGAAATTGGGATTCAGGGGTTTTCTCAGTACAGTGGAGGGTGTGTGTGCTGTGTCCCATTGTTGAAGTGGTGGCGAAACATTATTATTCTGTTAGGAAATGTTCTTCGGTGGTGGGGTGAGAAAAAATGGGGGGGTCAAGGAGGGTCAGTTGAGGGGGAGTGAGAAATGTCCCTATTTTCATCTGAGGAATGTTGCAGGGTATGCTTACCTGGGAGTAGGCACCATGGAAAGCAATGAAACTTACTTCTGAATATATATATATATATATATATATATATATATATATATATATTACTCGACAGGATCATAGAGCAAAGCTGCAATCCTTAACTGGGAGTGAGTCCCAGTGAATGCAATGAGCTTTTTCTTGGATCGCAGTGTGTAATAATTTTATATGTGTGTGTGTGTGTGTGTATATAATACACACACACACACACACACACACATATATATATAATAATATAATTATTACACACTGTGATCCAAGAAAAAGCTCATTGCATTCACTGGGACTCACTCCCAGTTAAGGATTGCAGCTTTGCTCTATGATCCTGTCGAGTAATTTATTTCTTATCCACACCACATATTCAAGGCACTCTTATGCCACTTCACAGTTTCTAAAAATGTGTGTTTAAAATGACTAGGAAGTAATAGAATGTTTTTAGAGTGCAATCCTATACTTGGGAGTCAACCCACTCAAATCCATGCCTCTTACTTTTCTGAGCAGACAGGTATAGGATTGCACTGTAAATACATTCTATTACTTCCTAGTCATTTTAAACACCATTTTCAGAAAGGTTGGCCAAGTCGGACAATGGCCTTTTGCAGACCTTTGCACTCAATTCACATCTTATTCAGCTGGAAATGGTTGCCGCACAGCGTGATTTCCTCCGTGGTTATAAACATTTGCATATTTTAGCCTTCCTTGTCTTTCAAATCAAGAGTGTCCAGATTTTTCCTCTCCGGTCAATAGTGGATTGTTGTTGGGTTTAAAAGAAAGAAAGAAAGGAAAAGCTTAAATATTTATAAAGGGCCTGCTTCCCAGCTCCTTTAAATGTCCCTGTTTTCGACTCAGTTTTGTGGGAGTCTGTTTATACTAATAATGCCAAAAGTCCGTAATCCATAGGGATTCAAACCTGTCATCTCGTCCCCCGGATGAGGATTTGGGAAGCCTGTTCAACAGCTAAATCCCCTATATTACATGTCCATGCGACCGAGAATTAAGGGACCTTTCCTGTTTTCCTCCTGGTAAGCAAATTGCTTATCATAAATGTACAAGTAACACCTTGTTCTGCTGAAATGCAAATCGCTCTCTGAATGGAGCATGTGTTTGAGGGCCTCAGAAGCAACTGCCTTCTCCTTTGGAAAAGGGGGGGAAAAAGCCTTCCAGGTCCCTTAGAGACTCAGCATACCAAGACAAGGAACGGCTTCCCGTTTTCCTGCCACTCAGTGCTGTGCTTGTCTGGAGGACCAGTGAATGGGTCACTTTCCCAAAGAACAAGCGTTCTTATTTTATGCTTTGTGTTATTATTTTGTCGGCGATCGGAATAAGTGTCCTGGAAACATCTCAGCATTTATTTTCCACATCCTTCAGCAGTAGTACAGGGGTCAATCAGACCCTCCAAGTGCCCCTATTTCCCAGGGACAGTCCCAGATTTACAGAAGCCATCCTGGTTTCTGATTTGATCCCAGAATGTCCCGCTTTTCTTTAGGACGTCCCTGTTTTCCTTGGAGAAATGTTGGAGGGTGTGGTGGGTCATCCCTATTTCATACCCTCCAATGTTGTGTGAGAAAAATTTGGGGCATCCCCCCCATACCCATTTCTGTCACTCACCCCCTCCCTGTCACTGACCGCTTCCTTGCCCACCTGCTTGCCCCCTCCTTCTCTCCTCTCTCTTACCTGTGCTGTCTTTGGCTTCCTGCTGAGAGCCAGTGTGGTGTAGTGGTTAAGAGCAGTAGTCTCGTGATCTGGGGAACCGGGTTCGCGTCTCCACTCTTCCACATGCAGCTGCTGGGTGACCTTGGGCTAGTCACACTTCTCTGAAGTTTCTCAGCCTCACTCACCTCACAGAGTGTTTGTTGTGGGGGAGGAAGGGAAAGGAGAACATTAGCCGCTTTGAGACTCCTTCAGGTAGTGATGAAGCGGGATATCTTCTTCTTCTTCTTCTTCTTCTTCTTCTTCTTCTTCTTCTTTCCTTATGAGATGCTGCGGCTCCAGACAATGCGAGTCCTAGAGCAGCCCCAGGATAGTTGCCCCAGCCTGCACCGTGTCAGCAGACCAGAGCTTTCCAAACTGTGTGTCGCAACACGTTAGTGTGTCGGCTGCAGTCTCTAGGTGTGTTGCGCGAATGCTGGAAAGGGGTTAGTTCAACCTCCGGATTGCTTGTAAAACTGAATTACCATGTTACGAAATGATGTACGTCTAAAGCGTGTGCCACCAACACGAAAAGTTTGGAAAGCTCTGCAGTAAACACCACAAGGCCTGGAGTGGCTTCTAGGAAAATCAGGGCATCCTGCATTGTGTTCAGAAGTCGGGACAGCTTCTATAAATTTGGGGTGTCCCAATTAAATCAGGACACTTGAGGGGTCTGCTGTTCCATCAGAGAAATGTTGGAAGGTATTGAGTTATGCAACTCCTGAGCTAAGGAAATAAGAAAGCTACAATCTTTAGAAGACATCTGAAGGCAGTCCTGTATGGGGATGGCTTTTTTTAATGTTTAACGTTTTCTTATGTTTTTATATATGTTGGAAGTCTCCCAGAGTGGCTGGGGCAACCCAGCCAGATGGGTGGGGTGTTAAATAGGATGATGATGATGACGATGATTGAATAGGACTTCCCTATTTTCATCGGAGAAATGTTGGTGTGTTAGAGTGTCAGGCTAGGACCTGGGAGGGCAGCATTCAAATCCCTGGGTGACCTTGGCTGGATCCAGAAACATCAAAGAAGCGTTTCAGTTTAAAGCATTGTAAATTTAAACAGGGAAAACAGGTGGAGAAAACCGGGACTCCACATCGCCATCTGGTGGCACAACGTTATATCGCACATACAACACATACAGATCGCTTTTCCTTTACCAGTCCAGCGGAGTCCCCAGTGCCCATCACTGCCTCTCAGCCTAACCTACCTCACAGGGTTGTTGTGGGGATTAAATGAGAAGGGGAAGAGCTCCTTGGAGGAAAAGGTGAGATATAAATGCAACAAATAAATAAATTGTGTAGTGCAGGCTCTCTTCGTGATACATGCCCCCATAGCTATGTCCCTACTAAGGCTAGACAACAAAAATCATTATTTCTTAAGCAGTATGAACACGATGACTTCCAAGACAGCTTTTTGCTTACTCCCCACTCTTGCTTTGCTTGATGCAGCACTCTGGCGATCTCAAGAGCCTGTTCACTATGCCGTGACATTTCGCTGGGTCATAATAAAGGGGTTGGGGTGGCACTGTGGGTTAAACCACTGAGCCTAGGACTTGCTGATCAGAAGGTTGGTGGTTCAAATCCCCATGACGGGGTGAGCTCCTGTTGCTCGGTCCCTGCTCCTGCCAACCTAGCAGTTCAAAAGCACGTCGAAAGTGCAAGTAGATAAATAGGTACCGCTCCGATGGGAAGGTAAACGCCGTTTCCGTGCGCTGCTCTGGTTCGCCAGAAGCGGCTTAGTCATGCTGGCCACATGACCCGGAAGCTGTACGCCGGCTCCCTTGGCCAGTAAAGCGAGATGAGCGACGCAACCCTAGAGTCAGCCACGACTGGACCTAATGGTCAGGGGTCCCTTTACCTTTAATAAAGGGGTTGGGATTTTTCAAAAGTAAAGTGGCAGTTTAACCCTTAGCAATGCATGCTAATGTAGCTTATCTCTTTGTCTCCTTAGCTTGTTTGGTGTGTTTCTCTCTGAGGAAAAGCTTATTCGCTCAACAATGCCGGGGACTACCAAGCAATGCAGGAGCTGACAACATTGTCACTCCTGCAAAATAAGTAACAGCACTTCCCTGTTCTGTTGCACCACTGACCTGAAAAGTGTGGCACAGAAGTTATTGCTGGTCAATGGTTAGTTTATTTTTATGTGAAATTCATAAAGGTTTTCTGGCCTTGATGGAGCCGGGACTTTTGGCACACAATCCTGGGACGCAAAAAAATCTTTAATTAACCTGCTTTAACATATGTGGTGAGCGGGAAAAGGTTCCTTAATTAGCTGGCTGATAACTACACTATCCCTGTGCCACCTGGACACATATAATAAAAGGTTGAGCTGAGAGCAGCATTTCTGTTCTGCCTATCAGCTAAGCAGGCTTGGGTCCGGTTAGTACTTAGATGAGAGCGTGCAAAGAAGTCATGGAACGTTTCCCTCTCTCTTTTTGTGGTAGGTGTAAATACGAATGAAATAGCTAGCCACCTGCCATCATGGTGCCATAGAAAGAGTGAAACAGCTGTGGAAGAGGACGAGGAAGCTGAAGAAGTCTGAGGTCATAAACTTCAGTGGTGAGCCAGGGAAAACAGAAAGGGCCACGTATAACAGAAGAGACCCCGTGAGGGGAACCTCTCATGTGGAATCACAGTGTTTTGAACAAGGGTGCGATTCATTTTTCTGAAACAAAGGATCTTGTTGATACTGAGGATGAACTGGCCTTATCTTCACACGCCTAAATAAATGTGGAATCCAGAAGGAAGAACTGTTCTTGGTCTCCAAGACCTCCCCGAGGGGTGTTAGAAGGAATGGGAATCCCGATCATTATTTATGAATGCTTCAAACTGTCAAGGCGCTAAGTGTGGCAATTTATTTTTATGCCACTTCATTCCAAAGTAGGCTTCTAAGTGGTTTACCAAGTAAGACACTGAAATAGAAGCATCGATAACTGAAATACACAACACATTCGAACAACACAGCAGTTAAAATAGGAGACCCGGGTTTGAGCGATCAAGCACATTATTTATTAATTTATATAACTGATATATAATATAATATAATATAATATAATATAATATAATATAATATAATATAATATAATAATAAAATGAAGGACCCTGAGGGAAGCTAGTACTTGTCTTCTGCTTAAATTCCTCAAAACCAGTTTTCTCCCTGGTTAGGTTCATACGAATCTGGCTCGCTGGCTGGTTCATGGTAATCTGTCAATCCAGACTTCCTTTCATGGGATGAGCTCCCTGATCTAGGTCTCTGATCCTGACCATGCATTGCGTTCTCATGAAAACAGGGTTCATTAGTTCCACTAGTGGCGGGTGAAACACTTTTAGGACAAGGATATATGTGAATTGAGCTCACATACACAGAGAGATGACTTTCTGCGTGTGCATCAGAACACCTGTGTCTAAGGACCTGCACGCACCATGCGCTTAAAGTACATTATTATTATTATTATTATTATTATTATTATTATTAATCAGCACCAAAAAAGAATCTGGGAACTGTAGTTTACCCCCTCACACAGCTACAGTTCCCAGCACCCTTAACAAACTAGAATTCCCAGGATTCCTAAGAGGGATTAGCTTTTAATGTATAGTATGTGTGCAGACTGAAAGGGAAGAGTGGTTCAAGGTGATTTGCAGGCCACTATAGTTTCAGAGGTGCTCTTGCCTTATATGTTTTTAGCTTCCTATTTCTTTAGTGTTAGCTTTGGGTGGGGGGAAGTGCTCCCCTCCAGCTTTCCAATGCACAATACTAAATATAAATATAAAAACATGAGGAAAACGTTCCTCATGCAATTGAAAATGTACCATTCCTGGCAGAATGCCACTTCTGTCAGTCAAAGCACACATTGTTATTTTAATCTGGCATCAGTTCCATGTCTCCTGTTAATAGCATTATTAGTGCTGGAAGAGAGCCAAGCATCCTACTTTTCCAACCAATTTGTCCAATAAAATGGATTATTTGATTAAGCAGTTACTTGGGTAGGGGAAGCATAAAAGGCGTTTTCTCGAAAGTACTTGGCTCGATAATGTTCTCGTGGACCGAACCTCAAATTCCAAGGGTTTCGATTGCACTGCGTGTTCAGTGTCAGGCTAGCACCAAAGGGAATGTAGTGATGTTGCAGATAGGATGTTTCTATTCTATGACAGAAGGGACACCATGTTGTTAAAGAGCAACATTTCCTGACGGGGAGGCTTTCAGTGGTAGGTAATAGTGGGTGAAAGCTGGAAGTGAAAGCTGGACCATAAAGAAGGCTGGTCGCCGAAGAATTGATGCTTTTGAATTATGGTGCTGGAGGAGACTCTTGAGAGTCCAATGGACTGCAAGAAGATCAAACCTATGGATTCTGAAGGAAATCAGCCCTGAGTGCTCACTGGAAGGACAGATCCTGAAGCTGAGGCTCCAATGCTTTGGCCACCTCATGAGAAGAGAAGACTCCCTGGAAAAGACCCTGGTGTTGGGAAAGATTGAGGGCACAAGGAGAAGGGGACGACAGAGGACGAGATGGTTGGACAGTGTTCTCAAAGCTACCAGCATGAGTTTGACTAAACTGTGGGAGGCAGTGGAAGACAGGAGTGCCTGGCGTGCTCTGGTCCATGGGGTCATGTGATGGGACGATGAGCTGCTTGTGTGTAAAATCCTAGTCCCTCAGAGTTTGGTCAAGTTTGCAAACCTCTGTCTGTAACGGAGCCCCTTAAACATGGCTCCGTCAGTCGCTGGCAGATTCCGACAGTGGTTGCTTTCGGAATCGCTTCCAACATAAAAGCTCCTTAACGGAAACACGTCTTCTGGACTCTCTGCGTGACAGTTTCCGGCGAGGAGTGGGTGTCCCTACAGGAGGTCCTGAAACCTCCCCACTGTTTTCGCTGGAAGTGTCTCTGAGCCATCCCTCCAGCTCCCTTTCCCTCAGCTCAGCTCCTCTCCCCCTACTGGTTCCCTCTTCAGCTGCTGAGTCTCTCCCAACCTGTGTGAGCCCTTTCACTTCCCTTCCTTCCGATGGCAGTTCCCTGACATCCACCTCCCCTCCAGGGCCCCCTTCATCCCCTCTCGCCCCCTCCTCTACGGGCGGTGAGGAGGCAAAACCCCGGAATGAACTTCCTTCATCTTCCGATGTCCCGAACACTTCTCTCCACCTGTTGCGGTTCCTGGTCTCGAAGTACTCCTCCTCCTCAGAGTCCATCTCCCCTTCCCCTTCCGATTCCGAGAATCCTTCCAACTCCTCCTCCTCATCGGTGGTCCCAAAGTATTCCCTCCGGAACCTCTCCACAGGCTGAGGTTTCCTTGGGAACCTTTGATGGAACGTTTCTATCAATACCTCGTCATTGATATCTTCTGCCATTACCCAAGTGTTTTCTGACTCCGGTTCTCCTTCCCACGCTACCAAATACTCCACCTGATCCCCCTTCCATCTGGCGTCGAGGATTTCTGCCACATGGCTGCTGCATTCCCTTTCTTCTATGACCGGTCCCCGAGTGGCCATCCCTTCTCGTCCCCCCTCATACGGTGACAGTAACGACCTGTGAAATACTGGGTGCAGTTTCATGTGGTTGGGTAACCGGAGCCTGAAAGCCACTGGGTTGACCTGTTGAATGACCTCAAAGGGACCCAATCTCCTGGGTCTTAATTTCTTACAACCTCCTTTGAACGGCAACCCTTGGGTTGACAGCCACACCCTATCTCCCACCCTTATGGTTTCACCTTCCCTTCGGTTCTTGTCTGCCTGCCTCTTGTATTCTTCCTTCGCCCTTTCTAAGTTGAGTTGGAGCTGACGATGGATTGCTTCCATTTCTTCTACAAAATGCTCGGCTGCCGGGACACCCCATCTCTCCCCTTCTCCCCCTGGGAAAGCCCTGGGATGACACCCATAATTAGCCAAGAAGGGGCTCATCCCTGTGGACACATTCTCGGCATTGTTGTAGGCAAATTCCGCCAGCGCCAACTTTTCTACCCAGTCATTCTCTCTGTCATTGACATAACACCTCAGGTATTGCTGGAGGACCCCGTTTGCTCTTTCCGCCTGCCCGTTGGTTTCAGGGTGCCGGGCAGTCGAAAAGTTGACCTCCACCTGCAGTAAGCTCATGAGCTTCCTCCAGAACCTGGAAGTAAATTGTTTTCCTCGGTCTGAGACCACCCTCAATGGCACCCCGTGCAACCTAAAAATGTGTTCTACAAATAACTTCGCTGTCTCTTCCGCCGTGACTGCATGCGAGCAGGCTACAAAGTGGCACATCTTTGTTAGTAGGTCTACCACCACCATGATGGCTGTTTTCCCCTTGGACTTCGGCAGATCAGTCATAAAATCTATCGACACTGCCTCCCAAGGTCGTTCTGGGGTTGGTAAGGGTTCTAATAGCCCCGCCGGTGCCCGCCTCTCCCCTTTGGCTCGCTGGCATTGCTCACACCCTCTTACATACTCCCGTACATCTTCCCTCACCTTAGGCCACCAAAATTCCCTGGTGACCAACCACATGGTTTTGTGTTGTCCAAAATGCCCCGCCGTGGGGCTGTCGTGCAACTGCTTGAGTACCCTCCCCCTTAAGTCTCCTTCAGGGATATACAGTGCCCCTTTGTAATACAAAGCTCCATTTCTTTCCTCGAAACCCCCTGGTTCCTCTCCCTCACCCCTAAGACCTCTGAGCTTATTCTGGGCGTATTCATCATTCTCTGTTTCCTCTACCAGTTCTCTTTGTCCCACCAATGCCGCCCCACACACCCAGCGGTCCTCTGGAATGACATGTCTCTCTTCGGGTGCTCCCTCCCCCTCCAAATATTCAGGTTTGCGTGAGAGAGCGTCCGCCCTAATGTTCTCTGGGCCTGGCACGTAACAAATCTCAAAGTTAAATTTGGAGAACTCCTGGGCCCATCTCACTTGCCGTTGGTTGAGCACTCGTGCCGTCCTCCAATACTCTAGGTTCTTGTGGTCAGTGCACACTTGCACCTTATGTTGTGCGCCACCCTTAGGTCCAGTTTAGTAAAAATCTTTCCCTTCCTGACCCTTGTCAAAATGTCGTCAATCCTGGGCATAGGGAAAGCCACTGGTTCTGACACTGCATTTAAGGCCCTGAAGTCACACACAAGCCTCGGCTTGTTCGTGTTTTTTTTTATCCACAAAAAACACTGGGCTGCCCCCCACCGCCCTGGACTCTCTGATGAACCCTCTCTTCAGGTTCTTGTCAATGAACTCTCTTAGCTCCTGCATCTCTCTGTCTGACATGGCGTACAGCTTGCCTACAGGGAGCTGTGCCCCAGGGAGTAAATTGATTTGACAGTCAAAGGGTCTATGCGGGGGTAGTTGGTCAGCTTCCCTTTCGCTGAAGACGTCGCGGAGATCTGCGTATTGTCGTGGTACCTTCACGTTCTCCGTTACTTCAGTCCCTGCTAGGGTGGCTTGGGCCCCTGCCAAACCCTTTCCCTCTTTGCAGTGTTCTAAGCAATGTGCTGAACCAAAAGAAACCACTCTCTGATGCCAGCCCACCAGCGGATCATGTAACGCTAGCCAGCTCATCCCCAATATAATGGGAGCTCCTCCCAAGGTGGCCACATTAAACGCTATCAGTTCGGTGTGCCTTGCCACCTTCATTATCATTGGGACGGTCTGCAAGCTGACTTCTCCTCCCAACAGCTCCCTGCCATCGATCGTGGTCACCTGCAGGGGGTTGCTTAAAGGGATCGTCTGTATCTGGTGTTCAGCTGCAAACTCTTTGCTCATGAAATTGCAGGAGCTGCCTGAGTCCAACAGCGCCTTTATCTTTAGAGGGTGTCCGTTTGGCAGCTCTAGCGCCACTTCTATCACTAGGGCGGGTTTAGGAGGTTCTGGCGTGGGCACTTTCACTGCTCTTTGGCCTGGCTGCTGTGCCCCGACGGTGGCAGCCAGGCGTTGGCTTTTACTTGCTTCGGTATTTCTTCCTCTCTTCCCTCCACAGCTCCTACCATCCCTTGCCATTCCTTCCTCTGGGGGCAGACTCTGGCAAAGTGACCTGGCTGTTGGCAGAGATAGCATTTCCGGGCGCCTTTTCCCTCCTTCTTTCCCCCCTCACTGGGCTTTGAAACTGCGCGCGCGCGCGCTGTTCCGATTTCCATCGGCTCTGCCGGCGGGAAAGTTGGCTCTGGAATGTCTGGAATGCGGAACTCCTTCCAACGTTCCCCCTTCCCTTCCCGCCTCTCCAATGCTCTCGCCTCCTGGCGCGCTCCTATGGTCAGCGCTGATTTGGTCAGCTGGTCCATAGACTCCGCCCTGGGCGCCCGGGAAAGTTCGTCTTTCACAGCCGAAGAAAGCCCTTCTTCAAAGAGCATTTGAATGGGTTCCGCCGATAGATCCCACCCCAATTTATGGATCAACATGGTGAACTCAGTCCAGTACTCACGGACAGATCGGCTCCCCTGTTTGCAAGCCATTAACTGTCTGCGGACCACTCCCTGTTCAATATCGCTGGAAAACATCAGATCCATGGCGCGAAAGAACTTCATCGTGTCCTTTAGGACGTCACTATTCGCTGCCATCAGGGGTCTAACCCAGTCTCTCGCCCCCTTTTCAAGATGCCCAATCACGAAAGCCACTCGTGATTCCTCGTCAGGGAATTCATCAAACTGCAGATTGAGGGCATATTGCATCTCTGTCCGAAAGCCATGATAGTCTTTGGGCTCCCCCCCAAACTTCTGCACCAATCCTGGTACCTTTCTGACGAGCTGGGTGTCTTTCCCCTTTTTGTCTGCATCCTGAGCCCTCCTCTCCTCAAGCCTCGCCGTCTGCAGCGCTAGCTGGACCTCCAACACCCGGTACCTTTCTTCCAGGCTTGGACCCGCTCCAGCTCCTGCTTCTCCGGTTCCGGCTGGGTTGCTCATGATGCCTTCTCCTGCACAAGCTGCTCACGAAGACTGTCGGAATGCTGTGATGGGACGATGAGCTGCTTGTGTGTAAAATCCTAGTCCCTCAGAGTTTGGTCAAGTTTGCAAACCTCTGTCTGTAACGGAGCCCCTTAAACATGGCTCCGTCAGTCGCTGGCAGATTCCGACAGTGGTTGCTTTCGGAATCGCTTCCAACATAAAAGCTCCTTAACGGAAACACGTCTTCTGGACTCTCTGCGTGACAGTTTCCGGCGAGGAGTGGGTGTCCCTACAGGAGGTCCTGAAACCTCCCCACTGTTTTCGCTGGAAGTGTCTCTGAGCCATCCCTCCAGCTCCCTTTCCCTCAGCCCAGCTCCTCTCCCCCTACTGGTTCCCTCTTCAGCTGCTGAGTCTCTCCCAACCTGTGTGAGCCCTTTCACTTCCCTTCCTTCCGATGGCAGTTCCCTGACAGGTCACGAAGAGTCGAACACGACTAAACGACTAAACAACAACAATAATAGTGGGTGGGGCATGAAGCAAAACCAGACATAGCAATAGGTAGGAATCTTATCCCTCTATAGCAGGATTTCCCAAACTTGGGTCTCCAGCTGTTTTTGGACTAGAGCTCCCATCATCCCTAGCTAGCAGGACCAGTGGTCAGGGATGATGGGAAGTGTAGTCCAAAACAGCTGGAGGCCCAAGTCTGGGAAACCTTGTACAGCATGCTGCGTTCCATCCACACAAAAGCCAGAATTTTCAATACACCCAACATCTTGCCATCTCCCATCTAGGCAAGCAAGGTGCACAATCACAGTCCTGTCAAGCAAAGCATTTGATGAGGATGCAGAGCAGCGCCGGTGACAGGAGTAGCTTGTGCCCAGAAGGGCGGAGAGGGGTGAGTCCTGAGGGCCAGAGAGAGAGAGAGATGGAGAACCACATTCATCCTGCAGACAGGAGCTTTTCCACCCCTAGCCTACCTCTGTGGGCCTAAATAGCCAACCTGATGTCATCCGTGATGTACATGTGGCTAGGCTGAAAGGTGTTTTGGGTTTTTTAAGTACCACAGATCAGCCAATTTATCAGCCCTTGCAATGTGCTGTGTTGGTGTCAAACCTCACAAGCAAAGCAAAACAGATCTCCTGACATCACTGTGATGCCTCCTGCCTGTCAAATGTAGCTCATGGGGTAGGGGGGAGGTAAGGATCAGGCCTGCAGGCTGGATCCAGTTCTCCATCCGTGATCTAGGTTTTCAGGCGGGAGTCTTCTGGAACCTGAAAATGCCAGGAATTTGGAAGTGAGACTTGCACTGCGAAGGAACCCAAAAAGTGCATCAGCACAGCCAGGAGAAGGGTAGCAATGCTGAATGTGTATTCCAGACTCCCATGCGCCTCTTCCCATTTCCTATGAGACGTTTTGCCCATAGTAATCATATTCCATGGAGTCCTGCTAGTCAGTTTTCTTTGGAAGTCAGCCATGATCGGACCACAATTTTGCTAAGCGACATTCATTTAGGCATGTGAAGATAAGGCCAGTTCATCCTTGGTATCAAGAAAATCCTTTGTTTCAGAAAAATGAATCGCACCCTTGTTCAAAACATTGCGACCACATCAAGAGTACAGTGAAGAAGATGTCTGTGGGGTACATCTTGACCAAAGTTAAGTGGTTGTTTAACTCTCTTCCATTAAAATTCAGGGGACCGAAGAGTGCTTAACTTTGATAGATCACGCCCTGCATTTTTAATTTGTTTTTAAAGCAATATGCACACTGACCCCCTACTAATTAGCAAAGTAGTTCCACTATAGGCTTAATGGAAACATATGGAGTTCAGCGGAGCCGAGAGCGAAATAAATTCCCTTAAACCGCATTGATGCCAGCTGAAACCTTGAGGACATTGCCAAGCTGGGGCTAATTAAAACAGACCCTTAAAAACTTCACAGGCCTGTGGACATGCAACATTGCTCTCAGTTGCATCACTAACCAAACATTTAAAATAACAGTCCATTGAAGCGCTCAGACTATCCTAGGCAAGGACTACTATTGCTCAGTGGCCTCTGGCTGGTACATTAAACTCTTTTCCACCCACCCACCCTTGTTTTTTAAAAAATAGTTTCGGATCTCCGTGACAAAATAGTGAATTAACAGGGGGAAGGAGAAAGGGAGGCCATAATAACAGTGAAGTATGTTGTGCAAGTAGATAAATAGGTACCGCTCTGGCGGGAAGGTAAACAGTGTTTCCGTGCTCTGCTCTGTTTCACCAGAAGCAGCTTAGTCTTTTTTTTAAAAGAATAATTTTTTATTAACCGACCAATCACATCAAATCAAACCAAATTGCATAAATTCCAAATTACACAGCCGAATTTTAAATTTTTGTTGGGGGTACCCATATTTCAAGTTCCGAAGGGGATCCAATCAACTTCTTGCTTCTTACTGCTGTTTTAATGTCCACAAATCTAACCTTATGATGTTCACAGTACTATCCAGTCCTTTCATTGTTTTTCCACATCTCTTGTTGTTATTTTCATATATTTTTCCTTTCTCTTTGTGACCTCTGATAGTCTCCACAAGCTGGTTAGAACAGTTTGTAATCTTGCGTGGATATTTTTTTTTTTATCCAGTAGCCATATCCAGACGTTTTCCATATAACATCACTTCCATACATCAAAACAGTCTTAGCGTCATTAATCTTCACCAATCTGCCTCCTTTCTCAAAACCTCTGAGGAGATTCACCAGGAATGCAGTCTGAAAACATGTCCGTTCCTCCTCCCGGCTATAAATCCTTTGGCAAGATGGCGACTCCAAATTAATTGCTGCACCATTCCAAAAGCTCTTATTGCTTCTCGATCTCCATAAAGCATACTTTTGGTTAAAGTTTATCTCCACACAGACCTTAATCATCCTGCTTGGGTCAGGTCAACCGACGATTCTAATGAGGAGGGGTTCTTGTAAATCACATAGAAGGAAAGTAAAAAAGGTTCCCCCCCCCCATTCAGTCCCGATGTCAACATACCCAGCCTTTGGTGTGTCTTCATCGTAAAATATTCCTGTTTCTCCAACCCGTCGTCTTCTTTCGCAGAGGTCACTTAAATTAGCAGACTTCACTCCCCTTCTTCACTTGAAATATGTGCATTTGCTTCTTTTGTAATTAATTATTCCAAATTGCTGCAGCTAGTGCGCGATCAGAGACAGCGTCCAGGAGAGCCGAGGTCCACACGGGGGCATTCTGCCTAGGGCCCTCACCCCCTTCTTTCGAATTAGGGGGTGATTTATGGGCACAGCAGGCAAGGGCAGTGTTCCCCATTTCCTTGGGGCAACAACGGAGGCTGCCTACTCCCATAACAGCCTCTTAATTACCCCGTGTGGGTCGGAGAGATGGTATTGTCAGCCATCTTCCAATGCGCCCCTAGTGCCCCCCCCCCCAGAAGCAGCTTAGTCATGCTGGCCACATGACCAGCTGTACACCGGCTCCCTCGGCCAATAAAGTGAGATGAGCGCCGCAACCCCAGAGTCGTCCACGACTGGACCTAATAGTCAGGGATACCTTTACCTTTACCTTTTTATGTTGTGCTGGGATGAGGGCACAGGACACGACATGGCTGTACATAGTGAGAAATGGCCTCTTCCCTTGCTGGCTTCCCCCCCACAGGAAGACAGAAGCATGCATGACTGTCACACATGAGGGTGTATGCTTTTCCCATCCTGTATACATATGTGGGAAGAACCACAACTCAACAGAAGCCATTCTCCCCCCCCCCCCAAAAAAAAATGTTTATTACATTTTCTGTTTTACATTTTAGAATATTCATTTAAACAGCCTTAAAATATCAATGACTTCCCTTCTTCTCTTTCCATGGCTCATTTTGCATAACATAAATCCCTGCATATTTTATATAAACTAATTCCATCAGTTTAAGTTGCCATTCTTCTTTAGTTGGGATTTCACTCATTTTCCATTTTGGGGCTAACAAAACATAGGGTACAGTAGTGGCATACATAAAAACCTTTTTTGAGGCGCCATTCATCGTGTAGTTAAAAAAGAAAAAGCATTGGTTGTATTCGGTGATAGTCATATTCAGAGCAGACCCACTGAAATCAATGGGTATTCATTTCAATGGGTCTACTCTTAGTAAGCGATAACCCTATGACCAGATCTTTTGCCTTCAGTAATGAGCATACAAGTACTTGCCATCTTATCTCATGGTAATGAAATAAAACATTGGTCGTAAAGAGTTACAGTCGGATTAGCTTGTTTGACCTTTTCTGTGAGTTCCTCCTGATCACGGCTGGACTAAATTCAAATGTGAAGAAGCAGAAGATGGCTTTTCTCACAGAAGACCAAAAAAATAAAAAACGACTCTGCTTGGGCTGCTCTTCCTCCTGTGGGCTCTGAGGGAGATACACTTGGAGTGCCCTGAAGGATGTGTCTGCTGGTTAGTAAAATGTCAGGCGTGTTCAGCAGACAGGCGTTCTCCCCATCCCTATCGGGGCCTTTAGTTATCCTCAGAACAGCTCTAGTAAGAAATACAAACAATATTCTTCCACTGACCTCCTTCTGAACCTAGTCCTAGAAGGACTATATCTGAGTTAAGCTAGTGCTGGGCAATAAAGCTTCCTCAGAACTGGAGACTGCCAGAATTTAAGTGGTATATTTTACGGTCTGGATTATAGTCCGCTGGAAGGCACAGATGAAAACTCGGCTCATTTCATGTAAGGATCCAGTTTTGACTTTAACCACGATCCAAAATATACCAACAGGAGGGGGTGTGGTGCTTCAGCTGCCAGTCAACGCGCTCTCTCTCTCTCTTCACTAAAGAAAAATTGGAGTACATATTAGGTCAGACAGCTTTGCAGAGTTGAGTTTCACTGACACAGGTGAAATGTCAGTCAGAGCCCACCACTTTAAATTGCATTATCACATATGAAAGAAGGAATTGCACTAAAGTTAACTGTGACCAGAGAAATGTCCATCATCACAACAAACAAGTGGTTGTAAGGAAGCCTTACAAAGCAGGAATCTTGGGTTGAGGGCAAGAATGTGCAGTGTGAATTGAGACACATTTGGACTGTACACACGTATGTGTGCTGCATGTTTGTATAGTGAACACGCGGGGAAGGAAAGGGGATTGACCCCAGTCCATGCCCCATGCACACGAAGACACACATTGATGCGTAACTTGCAAAACAGCCTCTGCACATATTTAAACTAAGTAGGCAGGTCCTGTGTGCTGAACAGACAAGTCTCCTTTTGGCAGGGTTGTGGGTGACACAGGCAGATCCTATGGCTGTGTACACGTTATTGGCTTAAAATGCAACTAGATCATTCCAGCAGGCATTTAAGTTGAAGTTTGATTGCATAGTTTTAATTGACTTATTTTTTGTATTGTATCTTTGTAAACTGCTTAAAGACTGCTGCATAACCCTCAACTGCCCCGATTAAATTGGGACATCCCGTTTTCGGGCGTCACAGCCCCAAAAGATGTTCAGGGCGTGATCTTTCACAGGAGCAAATCCTAGAAGACCCGTGTCCTGGTTTTCTGCGACAACATGTTGAAGGGTATTCTGTTGTGGCTAAGCAGTTTATAAATTGCTTAAAGAAATGAATAAATAAATAAATAAATAAATAATGCATATATGTGTGTGTATTTATGTATATGTGGATGAATTGATAGATATAGATACAGAATCTGTTCCGGAAGTCCGTTCGACTTTCAAAACATTCGGAAACCAAGGCGTGGCTCCTGCAGCCAATCAGAAGACACATCGGACACTTGGGTTCGCAAACCAGAACACTCACTTCCAGGTTTGCGGCGTTCAGGAGCCAAAATGTTCACCTCGCAAGGCGTTTGACTTCCAAGGTACGACTGTATAGTGCAAAAGATGATGGGATTGGAGCTGAACTGAAATTTCTCAGAAGGCGTTTATTTGCAAAAAAAATAAATTCTAAGATTTTTCTTTTTGACACATACACACCGAGAAAAAGAGGGCCACTTTGCAGAATTTTCTCTAACTATACCATTTTTTATGGCAAGCACCATTTTACTCCCCACAATTCCCTGAAGAGATGGTAGGTCTGGGGTATTCTCCTCTAACTAAAAGGCATAACAATAACAATAATAAAAATAATATGCAAAATGGTGGCGAGTTGACCAACACGGTATCTGTCCCTGCTGCCCCTTGTAGCAGGAACAAAACAACCCATCTTAGTAGAAAGAAAGAATGGAAGGAAGTTGTGCCCCCACAACTGCTAATGACGAGAAGAAGAAGAAGAAGAAGAGGAGGAGGAGGAGGAGGAGGAGGAGGAGGAGTTTGGATTTGATATCCTGCTTTATCACTACCCGAAGGAGTCTCAAAGCAGCTAACAATCTCCTTTTCCTTCCTCCCCCACAACAAACACTCTGCAAGGTGAGTGAGGCTGAGAGACTTCAGAGAAGTGTGACTAGCCCAAGGTCACCCAGCAGCTGCATGTGGAGGAGCGAGGACGCGAACCCGGTTCACCAGATTACGAGTCTACCACTCTTAACCACTACACCACACTGGCTCACACTGACCCACCCAGTTGGGGAATTTATCGTTCCCCCTAGAGAAATGTGTGAACAGATTCTCCACACACCCTGTCTCTCTGCCCACAAACAAAGTGGCAAATGTTGAGAGGCCATTTGCACACAGCTCTAACCAGGATCATCTAAAGGTCTTTTTTTTAAAAAAAAAAATGTAAGGACTCCTAACCTCCCAGAGTTCAGTAGCAGGTTGGTTCATCCAGAAACCAAAAAACACAAACCATAACCCTCTATAAAATATGTATGGCTAAATACTCTCTCTATATATGTGGAGAGAGAGAGAGAGAGAGAATGTCAGCTGTATAAAAGCTTTACAAATCCTCTATTTTTCTGCTCACACCCTCTGTAAATCTCTTTTGGGGCTATCCCAGGCCTCCATCACATTCCTTAAGGATTTACAAGGCACAGGAGATGTAGACATCAGCTCCAAATGAATGTGTTTATTCAGAAAGGTCTTGAAGCTTTTCCAGCTTTTCAGGTACTTCTGTCCGATTAATCCTCCTGAAGACTTTGGCAGTATTTGTAAAAGCACTTTAGGTATTGCTCCACTTCAGCGCTTTTCAGCACATCCATTGTAGCCTCTTGATGGGAATAACTGCCATGGAGCTATGGATAAAAGGGATATTGAGCTAGAGGGAAACCGCAAAACGTCGGTCAAAATGAAATTTCTTCCAGAAGATTTACCATCTGTGTAAAGATCTAAATTTAGATCGTGGAACAGATTCCAGTCACACCAGATTCCAAGCTGCAGCAGCTCCATGCACACCCACTTATCCCAGAATGATCTCTATCAGCTTTTTCAGGTGGTCTTTTGGGTTGGCTTCTATGGGTATTTGGCTCAATATTCAAAGAGCCTTTCCAGAAACTTTTTTAAAAAAAAATCACCCAGGCTATTCTTAGGGACATGCTAGATATAGCAACCAGGAGATCCATAATTATTGTCTTGGTGGAGCTGGATATAATTAGGACTATATCTCTAGCATATGATGAGCCAATACCTTCCCAGGGCCATTTTCCTAATGAAAATTGTCACTCCTAAAGAGAAAAAGAATACCATTTCTCAGTGGGCAAATAGCTTTGGAGGGTAAATGGCATGGCTGGGAGAAAAGGTGAATTCTTTTCCACCACTGCCATGGTCCCAAACAGATTTGGGACCTCCGCAGTTGCTTTTAAACTTAAAAAGAAGAAGCAGGAAATACAACCACGGATCTCCCAGTGTAATGCCTAGTTGCAACATTCAAAAATGTCCTAATCCAGATGGGGAACCTGTGGTTCTCCAGATGTTGGTGGCCTACAACTCCCATCATCCCTCACCATCAATCAAGCTAGATGGGACTGATGGAAGTTGGAGTTCCTTCTCTAATACGATGTCATATAAAATCTCAACAGTGCAATATCTGATTACCTTACAAATGACAGAAGGAAGACTCTGCTGTAAGGGGAAATTCAATGGGCCAGGATTGGGGGTGGATGTTCATAGATGGCTTCACTGCTGTTTTTACTCAAGGGAGAAGTGTCCTGCAGAGCTAAAGGAGGGTACAACTCTACTACTACTACTACTACTACTACTACTACTACTACAGACCTGATAAATCATTCTTGCACAAGAGCAATTGAATGCTCAGCCTACCTAACCAGGAAGACACAAATAAAATAGCACTTTTTAAAAAATCACAACAGGCCATGAAGCGATCAGTTAATATTTCTTCACCAGTTGGAGAAGCATGAATACATGAGCAAACACAGGCCACTTTGAACCATTTTGTTATTGGCAGTTTAGTTTGTTATTGCCAGGCCTTGGAAGACTATCTTTTACCAGCTAATAAGTTGTGAACAAACATGGCATAGGAATTCGTGAAAACGGAGAAGTTCTTGCATTTGATGCAGACCGTTAAGGAAAGCCAGGCGATTGTGTCAAGTTGGCCACCATTTACAGCCTTTCCTAGAAATAACTCTCTCTCTCTCTCTTCTTAGCTGTTTTATGTAGAATGAATATTTCATATTCACTCCAGGAAGGAGATGGATGTCCCTAATTTGAAGAGCTGTGATTTCATTTCTATATGAGAAATGGTTACATTTGCAATTGTATGTGTTACAGACCTCTTTGTTTACACAAATGATATAAAAGATTGCCTTTGTAAAAAAAAAAAATTGCAGAATGATTCACACATGGGTAGGTTATGTTGCTCATCACAAGTGATCTCCCATGATGGCGGTTGTCTGTTGCTGTATCCCTTAGATCTGGTCTGGAAGTTGCTTCTGGTGTGGTGCTGTCTATTGGCCACCAAGCCAGTTTTAAGGTCTTGTTACTCACATAAAAAAGCCTTAAACAGAGTGTGTGTGTTGTCCAGGTTATTTCCTCACCATTGCATCATAAGAAACACTTCTTTACTTTGACCTTTGACACCTGAGCTACATATTTTAAGTTCCACCCAATTCTATTGTAATCTGTTTTAACTGTCTTTGATATTGTGCTCTTAAATTGTTGTAACCTTCAACAAACTGTGTTTCCATAATAGCAATATTGCAAGTATAAGCCATCATAGTTAAGCAGGTTGATTGTTGAGTGTGGTTGCCACAAAGTGTCAGTGAACTGGTCTTATACCCAGTAGAGGCCTGAAATATCATTAGAGATGAGCAACATAACTACCCATTTTGAGGCATTTATTTATTTATAAAAATTATATGAACCTCTGCTGAAACCGCTCCATTGTACTACTCAAAGGGGAGAGCACTCTTGTCGCCATTTTAAAAGTGTGGAGTTTTGTATCATCAAGAAAGGCTGTTAGTGAAAGCTTTTCAGTGTTCTAGGTGGATTTCTTAAAATCGGAGCTTTCACAGACCAAGGACTGTTTCTGAGAGGTGCTGGTGTATCGAGTCAACTGTTTTTAATAGCTGCTCTAAATCTACAGCCGCTCCACTGACTTCACTTGTTTGAGATTAAGCTGATTCAATCCCAGCAAAACCAACAAAATGACATCTATCTCATTATAATTATGGGCCCTGGACCAGTCAATTGTACTGGGGTTACTGAAATAAGAACTTGATCCAATAATACCAGAGTGTTTGCTAACGCTAGCCGGTAAAATATGTTTGGTTTGGTTTTTTTACTAGATTGTCAATATTTATTACATTGCAACCTTCCATCTTTACAGTGTGGGGTTTTTTCCTGCTGGGCCAGCATGCACTATACAGCTTGCTGCTTGGTTGTTCTATGAATATATAGGGCTGCTGAGCTCGCTGTAAGGTTGTTGCAAAGTGCAAAGCTGCCTCTCAAGTTGTTGTTAGGGGACATTCACCAGTGAGAAAACTAGGGCCAAAGTAGACTTTATGAGGTGGCCACCTAAAACTGCTTTGTTTCCCCCCCTTTCTTCTTGTGACACGCAGTTTTGCTTATGATTCTATCACACTGGGCATTTCCCTCCACCCAAACTACCTTTAGCCACCGGTGTGGAACAAGGAGAGGACAACACACAATTAGATAATATAATGTTACAGATAAGTAAAAGTGTGTGTTGCAGGAACAGGCCGCCTTCACACCATACAGTTAAAGCACCAGGATACCACTTGAAAAGGTCATGGCTTCCCCCAAAGAATTGTGGGGATTTTCACTTTTTGAAATAACCCTACGTAACAAACTACAGTTCCCATGATTCTTTGGGGGAAGCCATCATGGTGTTTTAAATACAGTGGTACCTCAGGTTACATACGCTTCACGTTACATACGCTTCAGGTTACAGACTCTGCTAACCCAGAAATAGTGCTTCAGGTTAAGAACTTTGCTTCAGGATGAGAACAGAAATCGTGTTCCGGTGGCGCGGCGGCAGCAGGAGGCCCCATTAGCTAAAGTGGTGCTTCAGGTTAAGAACAGTTTCAGGTTCAGTACAGACCTCCGGAATGAATTAAGTACTTAACCTGAGGTACCACTGTACATGGCATGAATGTGGCCACAGAGAGGTCATTTTCAGGCCCCATCCATGTGTAGTTGCAAGGTGTAATCTGGCCTTAACAGAGAATAGCTAGTGATTCTCACTAGTACTAGCAAAGAATCAAGTGGAATTTGCCCACAAGGTACAGACGGAATCACCACCATCACATGAGTGCTTCAGTGCAACAAAAAGGAAGAGAACACCATGTTGCAGGGGAAGGCCTCACCGGAGGTAGCCCTTTGAGTGTGAACAGCATAGTTTTCCAACAACTGGCATATGTATTATTGCATCGTCTTGAGCGACATTTTGAACTGAGCAACCATCAAACTGAGTTAGAGAAAAATAATGTTGATTTGATTTAGTCTTATGGATGCATTTCAATGCCTCTGCAGCTGGGGTTGCATACTGAAAGCCAGCTCAACATGCTGCATGTCACGTTCAGGCAATGACATGCGTTTTCCTCCACTGACATTCCTTCCCCTTCTGCATCCAACACAGACTCTTTGTCATCACCTTCGGATGTCACATTCTTGTCAGTTTTCCAGGGTCTTCAATTGGCTGTTCTTCCGTTCGTGCTCATGGTTCTACAATCCTTCCCTCCCCAAACTCCTGCATTTCCTCAGCTGAAAACTTACCTTCCCTGCACTGCTTCTGCCCATCCAGGACACTGTTAGAAAATTATGACACCGTGCATTGCTTATTTCTGTGTCTTCAAATCAGTGGAGGCAGTGCTTTTTTCTGGGGGCGAGGGTGGGCAGGGGTACGCATACCCCTCAACATTTTGTGAATCTAACGGGAGAAGAAACTAAAAAAAATTTTTAAAAGTAGTTTCTTCTTTAGTACGGTCAATCGTCAATTCTGTTACTACCCTCAATAGCGGCTTCATTTCCTGTTACGGTGTTTCCTTAGCCTCAGATGGAAGCGGGCGTTTAACATGTGAAGTAGGAGTTGGAATCTAGCCATGGACACCAACAGCAAGAGGTGGGATCGGGAAGATGTTAGTGCACACAACCTCATGCCAATGTGGAAGTTACTGTGAGCTGTCAGCTGTGTAATATGAATTAATGCATGTTCTTTGTACTTTTGTCCATTTACTGTATTTATTTTCCCCAATTTGATCTATAAAATGGTGATTTTCTTGAGTCAAAACGAGAGTACATTTTTTTTTAAGGAACAAAGCACTGAGGGGAGGCTGGTCCATTAGAACACAAACACATAAGAGCCTTGTGGGTCAGTTCAGTATCCTGTTCTCACATTGATAACCAGATGCAGAAGGGCAACCACCCTCCGACAACTAGTATTTCAGAAGCATTACCACCTTCAACCGTGGAACAACCATTCAGTACTTGACGCAACACACCTGAGCTGTTGCTTTAAGAAAAGAAAAGAAAAGAAATCCCGAGTCGCCATTGGCTCTCCTTACGGCCCAGCACACACATGCTTGGAATTACACTTAAATAAAGATTGAGCCTCATAAATGGTTTCTTTTAATACCGCTCTAACCTAATGGCTCTTTTATGGGAGATTTGAAATGTAATTCTCCCATACAGAGCCTGACCAAACAGTGTGGTGTGTCATTTTATACAGCCCACAAGTGAGATGCCATCGCTGACAGTGCCTGTGGGTGAAGTGTCGATTTTATGACCCAATAGACACCGATGAAGCACAAGCGCAGCCAGCTTTTATGGCCTGTAAAATCAGCAATTGCAAAAGGGGCAGCCTAATGCGAAAGAGGCTAAGGGAGACGAGGAAAGACAACTGTCATTGGATGAAGCCAGTGGGAGGGCTTTCGCTGCCGCCCAAAGAGGGAAGGCATCAGAGAGAGAGAGAGAGAGAGAGAGAGAGAGAGAGACCTGGATGAAGGAACTGCTGGCTATGCAAACACACTGCTGTACTGAAGGTGCAAAAGTATGGGCCCAACTATTTATTTATTTATTTATTTATTTATTTATTTGAGCCCCGCCCATCTGGATGGGTTTCCCCAGCCACTCTGGGCGGCTCCCAACAGAATATTAAAAACACGATAAAACATCAAGCATTAGAAACTTCCCTAAACAAGGCTACCTTCAGATGTCTTCCACAAGTCAGGTACTTGTTTATTTCCTTGACATCTGATGGGAGGGCATTCCACAGGGCAGGTGCCACGACTGAGAAGGCCCTCTGCCTGGTTCCCTGTAACCTCACTTCTTGCAGTGAGGGAATCGCCAGAAGGCCCTTGGAGCTAGATCTCAGTATCCGGGCTGAACGATGGGGGTGGAGACTCTCCTTCAGGTATACAGGGCCATGGCCATTTAGGACTTTAAAAGTCAGCATCAACATTTTAAATTGTGCTCAGTTATTACCCTCCCCCTACAAGGTGCTGGAGTCATCTTCCCTAGGTTGTCATCTAGTAAGATACACAGTAAGAGGAGGGTGGTGCTTTCTGTGGGTATATATTATATAAGTAGAAGAAGTATATAAGTGATAATACTAATACTAATGATTTGTTAAACTTATGTCCTGCACAAGCTGGATAGCTCAGTTGGTTAGATTGTGGTACCAATAACGCCAAGGTTGCAGGTTCGATAGCCATACAGCAATACACAGCTGTATATTCCTGTACTGCAGGGGTTGGACTAGATGACCCTCAGGGTCCCTTCCAGCTCTACAATTCTACGATTCCCAGGGCAGCAAACAAGGGATGATACACTTTTGTGCCTTTTGTGTCCCCTGTGAAGGAAGGATTCGGCATTTTGGATTTTTTTCAATTTAGAGAAAAAGCAAATTAAGAGGAGACGTGATAAGGGATGTAGAAAATTATGTGTGGTCTGGGGAAAGTGGATAGAGAAAAAGGAGTCCCTTTCAAACCTACAGTTGTATGGATGCATGATTCTGGGTGGCATTTCAAGCAGTGCGGCTGCTTCGAGGTTTTTCTTTTCTACCTGCTTGGCAGAAAGGAAGAACACCCTGGATGGTTGCAGAAAGGAGCACCTCCTGTTGATGGTGCTTGTTCCTTGTACAGTGGTACCTCTGGTTGCAAACGGGATCCATTCCAGAAGCCCGTTCACACCATGAACAGAACGCAACCTGCAGTGGCATGTCTGCGCATGGGTGAGTTGCAATTCAATGCTTCTGCGCATGCGCGTGACGTCATTTTGCACGTCTGTGCATGCACGAGTGGCAAAACCCAGAAGTAACCCTTTCCAGTACTTCTGGGTCGACGCAGGAAGTAACCTGAAAGAACGTAACATGAAGCGGACGTAACATGAGGTATGACTGTATTCTTATTGTGAGCCATCCTGAGAGTTTTATCTGAGGCTTTGGTCTGAAAGGCACATGAGACTACCGCCTTGCTGAAGCTAAGCAGGTCTGGGTCTGGTCAGTGTCTGGGTGGGAGTCCGTCTGTGAACTACATAGGCAGCACCTTGAGTCAAGTGATGGAAGAAAGGTGGTGCATAACTGTAAGCAAGCAAATAAATGATAGTATGGCATACAAATCGCTAAAACGAATAGACAAAACGCATCCCTCAATAAGAAAACATTGGCACATTTGCCAGAAAAAATGTTGCAAAAATGCATGTTCATCTAAATGTGATGCACCAGCATTTATAGCCTGCGCCAGAGCTGTATAACTCCTGTATATCTGAGCCATAAACTATGTCTTCTCCTTGAGAAAGAATCTAGACATGCTTGCAGGAAGCAATGGAATGTGTGGTGCCTCCCTTGCTGCAGACCAAACCATAAAATTTCATTCTAAATTAAACAAATGTAACCTGTCTGGCTCAGGCAGGCCAGAGCTGTCTGTTAAGCCTCAGGAAATTCTGGCTTCTATCATCAGGAGTTTAAGAGCCACCACTCAGAAAGTTACAAGTTCCCACACAGACAGACAAAGAAACCAGACCAGGAGAGGGAATTGATTGGCAGCCGGTTGAGGGCAAACAAAAGGAAGTACTTCTTCAGGGGACACGTAATTAACTTGCGGAATTCAATGCCACAGGAAGTTGTAATGGGCACCGGCGCTGGTGGCTTTTTTAAAAAAAACAATTAGGCAGATTCAAGGAGGGCAGGGCTATCAATGATACACTGCATTAAAAAAAGGAATTTTCACGTGCATGTAAGCAAGACACCTCTGATTAATGCATGCTGAAGGCCAAAAGGGAGTCCTGTTTGTGAGGTTGCTGGAGCATCCGGTTGGCTACCTTTGTACCTGATTACTGTATAAGATTGAGTTCAACAAGATGGTTCCCCTTTTATTACACCCAGCGCCAGCATCAGTGTCTCATATTTTTGGCCAGCTACCAGGACTCCAGCAGGGCCTACTATTTATGCTTCTGCTGGGCCCCCTTTAAAAATAACAAATCAGGACCAACACTCCATGCAGTCCCAGATGGATGGATCTTGCCACCCTCCTAATTTCCCACCATGCCCCTGACAGAGTGAACTGAGGCACGGTGGGAAATAAAGGAATGGCTAGACCCATTTACTCAGTGTGTACTGTCAGCACAGTCAGAAAAGCCTACCAGGAACAGTGGAGAAGGCCCTTCAGAGGACACTTTGTCAGGGACCTACTGAAAATTGGAGCCTGCCATTTTTTGCATCCTTAGGAGTTGGAAAAGGAAAGAACACTTCCCAGAGCAGCTACCATGGGGAGGTCTGGAACATTCTTTGAAAACCATGGGCTCTCATGCCACTCTGTGTCCAGGAAGTTGCTTCGTCATTTCAAAATGGCCCCCATTCAATATGGCGTCACTTCCTGTTATTATGAAAACAAGATCCGGGTCACCTGAATGACCCCAAAGAAAGTATTCCCTGTTTCCCTGCTCCTCAGTCGGTCGGTCTCCCATAAAGAAAGTGGTGGGTGGGATTGAAGGGGAGCAGGGCCTGTCCATGAGGCCACTGCCATGGCTGCAAGTGGTACTGAGGGGTCAAGGGCGCTGAAGAGTGGCTGTTACAGTCACTTGACTCTGGCTTGCTTCATTCAGCTGCTGCATCTGCATCCCTGCCCCGGTCTCTGAGGAGGAGGCAAGGTGGGAATGGGGGAAACAATGATATAGAATATGTCCCTATTTTCATCTGGAGAAGTTAGAGGGCATGGCATCCCTAGGCAGGGCTTGGAGATAGCCCTGTCTGAAACCCTGAAACCCTCAGTCAGTGTAGGTGGTATTGAGCCGGATGAACCAATGATTTTACTCAGTATAGGTAAAAGGTAAGGATGCAGGTGGCACTGTGGTCTAAACCACTGAGCCTCTTGGGCTTGCCAATCAGAAGATCGGTGGTTCGAATCCCCACAATGGAGTGAGCTCCCATTGCTCTGTCCCAGCTCCTGCCAACCTAGCAGTTCGAAAGCACACCAGTGCAAGTAGATAAACAGGTACCACTGTGGCGGGAAGGTAAACGGCGTTTCCGTGCGCTCTGGTTTCTGTCACAGTGTTCTGTTGCACCAGAAGCAATTTAGTCATGCTGGCCACATGACCGGGAAGCTGTCCACCCTCGGCCTGTAAGCAAGATGAGTGCCGCAACCCCATAGTCGCCTTGGACTGGACTTAACCATCCAGGGATCCTTTACCTTTAACTCAGTATAAGTCTGCTTCCTGTGTTCTTCTGTGTGTATGTGTTCATGGCTTCTTCTAATTCCACTTGCAGAACTGTTTCTCCCCTGCTCCATAGCATGGAGACAAGCTGCCCTTCGGTCCCATGGAGCAGGGTGTGTTCCAGAGACCATCTTTGCCTACGCAGTCCTTGGCAAATCAATTTACAGTCATTCTGAATGCAGTGTGCTCCAGCGATAATAACCGTAACAATAAAGCCACATAGTTAATTCAAAGATTTACAGTGTAGTGATCAATTGAGAGCCACAAAAGCACTAAGCAAATCAGCTTTGGAAACCCTGCTGGTTTAAAAATTAAAGCTCTCCACACTCATTAATGCAGGAAATGAAACTGAGAGATAAAATAAATCAAGGGGGGGGGGGACTACACATAAATCATAAGCTGTGTCAATTCTCTGCTGTCACAGAACTGAACTGGCACCTCCGAGTCTGGATTAGCAATGTGGAGACCCCCGTCCTTGCCTGGATATACATCCCTCTAGGGGTCCGCTCCTGCCATCAAGTTACAGAAGCAAGACAGAAATACTGAGCACTCAGCAGTCCTGGAATAACAGCCATTGTGCTGGTATATTTACTATAACCCTATGAAGCCCTATGCAGCTGCTAGTTAGCCAGAGAATCTAAAGGGAGTTGGGAAACGGGGGTAAACTCCAGACTAATATAGTATACCTAGGAAGTGCTGCAGGAAGAACGTCTTCCAGGCTTCCTCCCATCCCAACGTTTACGCCACGGGGATCCGTTAGCTAATCGATCTTTTACCTCTAATCATTGTGCCAACCCTGAAGAAATGTACTTCCTGCTTACGTTTTTATTCTCCCTCTCCTACCAGAGAGCTCAAGGTGACATCTTTCATGCGGGAAGTAGATTGGGGTCTATTGGTAGATCTCTGGATGATTTGCAGCACACAGGCAAGGCAAGGATTGCTGGAGCCCAATTATTTAATGAGAGCAGGGAGAAAGCTTCCCCCACCCTCACCACTAAAGGAGCCGGTTGGATTTTGGCTCTGTAGCTACTCAGAAGACGACTAACAGCACAGTATTACTGCCAAGGAAGTGTACATAAGATTGCAGAGTTCTTGAATTCTGATGATGCTTCCTTCTTGCTGGATGGAGCATACAAGAGGGTGTGTGTGTGTGTGTGTGTGTGTGTGTGTGTGTGTGTGTGTGTTGGAAGCCGCTCAGAGTGGCTGGGGAAACCCAGCCAGATGGGCGGGGTATAAATAATAAATTATTATTAGTAGTAGTAGTAGTAGTAGTAGTAGTAGTAGTATTGTGTGTGTTTGTGTGTGTTCATAAATTAGCCTACCATATAAGGGTAAAATTAACATTTGTTACTCCGTCCACATGTTTCTGGCCCAATCCACCATTGGTATGTGGCCCCCAGGAAGTTTCCTAGAAGCGAATGTGGCCCTCATAGGCACCATCTATGATGGGGGGGCTGAGGCCCCCCCATTTTCATTGAGGGGGCTGGTCCCCCTCAGTATTCTGCAACCAGGCAGACCCCGTAAATCCCTCCTGCGTCTGTGACAAGCCCTGTCAGGCTCTCCCACAGCAGCCTTTCAGAGGACTCCAGCAGCAGTGTTGGCCCCCATCGGGCCTCCCCCCCACCATGTGTTGTCACATGCACAACCCAAGTGATGTCATGCACACGCAACGTCAACGCCGCCCCCCAAAGTGGGGCAGAACTTGGAGCGCTGTGTGGCCCTCAACTTCCCTATCTCTTTCTGTAGGCCCGTGTCTGGCATTTATTCCACGCTGCCTCCGTTGTCGAGTCCCAGCGTTAAGCAGATCTGTTTTATATGAGTGCCTTGGTGAGACATTTCACCGACAGACGTTAATAAACATGTTGTTTATGTCCCAGTTGCTCAGTGTCATTAAACTTTTAATATGTCATCTAGGGCAAGTGTTGCACCCAGTATGTTCGTAATCAGGATACAAACGTCCTGCTGCCGGCCTCGAGAGGGTCCCTCCTGCAAAAGCAGATGATGTGACCTCCCTTTGGGGCATTTATTTTCTCCAGATCATTCTTGCCCTCCAAAGATGACAAGTAAACCTACACACACACACACACAGAGAGAGAGAGAGAGAGAGAGAGAGAGAGAGAGAGAGAGATCCATGGAAAACTCCTCTGTGCCAAAGCTTAGGAGCATGGGAGTTCTAGGAAACTGCATGTAAATACATCTGGCAGTGTTTCCATAACACAGGACGAGTTCCCTCGTACTTGTTTATCACTCAGTAACTGCAAAAAGCAAGTGATGACTTGCACGGGTGAAATGGCCATCCCAGATCAAACAACGCGGATGAGAGCTTTCATCATATCACTCCAGGCCTGGTGTTTTTCAGGGGA
Organism: Podarcis pityusensis; assembly: GCF_964106645.2. NCBI lineage: Eukaryota > Metazoa > Chordata > Lepidosauria > Squamata > Lacertidae > Podarcis > Podarcis pityusensis. Next base: position 36,297,131 of record NC_138037.1, read on the forward strand.
GACAGTTCATATGCTCAATTCTGAATCATGTTTTCCAACTCGCAGGGTTAGCCAGTGACATGATGCATTTGTTAATTTGCAGCAAGTTTGGAATGCTTCTCTTAATCATGTCATGAGAATTTTCTCAATCACCGTCCTGGGGATGTGTATGTGTGTCCCCCTATATAAATAAACCCCAATGGTATTATACTTCAGTCTGGCTTCTGAGGTCACTAAGTTCTACCCAATGTCTTTAAGGCATATATTCACAGCCTTACTGTCTAAGCAGAAACGAGGAAGCCCAGGCCAGCTGTTGAAGTTGGCCTGTTTACTCTCGTATTCCAAACAGTAAACTGCCTTGGGTGCTTTGTCAGAAAGGTGGCATATAAATGCAGTAACCATTTAAACAAACACTGAGCTTTTAAAATATTTCCCTCATATATATTAGGGGGGAAACAAGTGGAAAGGTATGCACTTAAAAACATGTGAAAAGGTATGCACTTTAAAGTCTTGGAATAATGGACTTGTTAATTCTGAGCAGTGTCCTTTAGGGGTTTTGTACCAAATAATGGATATTCATTTCTCATAGAGGATTTCTCATTCGTCACTCATGCCAAGATGTCTGCAAACACTGAAACTGTCGGTGGGTTCTTCAAAAAGGCATATACTCTGTGGATGAATCAGCAAAGTGGTTGGCTTAGAGTTGGCACCCAATTAAAAAAGATGTCACTGATTAGCTTTTTAACAAAGCACATAAACTGGAAGGATAGCTCAGTCAATGGAGCATGAGAATCTTAATCTCAGGGTTGTGGGTTTGAACCCCACATTGGGAGAAAGATGCCTCGTGGTCGCTTCCAAACACCACAGTTCTATGACATATTATCAAAACCTCAGTAGAACCTTTTGACATTTTGAAGGAATATCTTACAATTTCCTTGGTGGTTTTTTTAAAATAAACTTTCCTTTGTTAAAAGCCAGATTCATCTTTAGTCTTTCTCACTACACATCGGAACCAAAATAGTCTCGCAAAATATGAGCAAGCATTCTTTTAAGGGTGAGAGCCGCTATTTAAAATTGGCCTCTCGTCAAGTAATCAGCTAAAGCTTTAACTGATTGGTTTCCCAATTAAAGTTTGCAGCCTCGGTTCGGTCGCATCAGCCAACATATATCATTGAACAATGTTACTTTCAAGTAGTAAATAAATGGGTATGCTTGAAAAGTTAATGCTCTAGGCCTATGAGAAAGGTGCCTCTAGAGAGATGTTCTGTATACCAGATGTGCCTCCAGTTGACTCTCAGCATTTCAAAGAACAGCACGCTCAAGCTGTAATCAAATTTATTACCAAGGGGGCTGACAACAATGCATTTTGGGAGGGGGGGAAGCTTCAAACTGTCTCTCGTCTTATGTAGGAAACCAAAGATGTAAAGAGACGAAGACCATATCACAGGTGAGCACACATGAGCAGCAAAGCATGGTTAATGCAGAGATTGCATGCTGGGATCCTTCAGTTCCAGGAAAGCAAGGCACGTTGACATCCTTGTATCATGTGTGACAAACAGCAGAACAGTCCTAAATGGAGCTAGGTGTGATTCCAATGGATTTGGGCACTGGTCATTTATTTATTTATTTACTTCTTTGCCGTATTTTACCTGCCACCCAAGGGACGCGGGTGGCACTGTGGGTTAAACCACAGAGCTAGGACTTGCTGATCAGAAGGTCGGTGGTTCGAATCCCCATGACGGGGTGAGCTCCCATTGCTCGGTCCCTGTTCCTGCCAACCTAGCAGTTCATAAGCACGTCAAAGTGCAAGTAGATAAATACCTTCTGGCGGGAAGGTAAACGGCGTTTCCGTGCACTGCTCTGGTTCACCAGAAAGTGGCTTAGTCATGCTGGCCACATGACCAGGAAGCTATACACCCGGCTCCCTCGGCCAATAAAGCGAGTGCCAAAAAAGAAAAGAAAAATAAAGTGAGTGCCAATAAAGCAAGGGCCAAAAATGAGTGGGATGATGTGTATATATGTTGCCTTTGCACAGTAGACTCCCTTTCTATTCACCCACTGCCCTCTCCTCCACCAGGCAAGCAACAGTCACCGTCAGAGTACAATGACCCATTCCAGCCCTGCAAAGACATTCAATGAGGGTACAAAGCAAAGCTGGAGGGGGGGTTAGGCTGGGGGGAGGGGAACTGAGAAGGCAATGTGGCCTTTGGAGAATACTAATGGCTAGATCGAGGCTTGGAAGGCCTGTGGGTATAGGGCAGTATACAAAATTATGATTATGATGATGATTATTTCACAGGTTCCCCACCTTACAATATCAGCTTCACCTTAGCCTTCCAAAGGCGGTGGCTTTATTTTAAACAAAATTAAACCCACAAATATGACATATCTAGGGAGTTTTAGGCCTGCCCTTTTTTGGGGAGCAGAATCACCACTAAAGTCCATCTCTAGGGAAACTGCTGACCAGGAGCATGCGGGGGATTTAATTTTTTTTAATGGTAGAAATAATCTATTTGTGTTCACATTCCCAGGTTGTTTTATTATTAGAGATCTATAAGCCCACTTCTGTGAGAAGGTGTGTGTGTGTGTGTGTGTGTGTGTGTGTGTGTGTTTTAAAAACAATATGGCCATATTTAAATTGTCAAAAGATGTCAACAGGCTGTGAGGGACAACCTCACGCTGGCAGTAATCACCAGAGGGCAATGATCAATGGGGGTCTTTTGTTAGCATTACGGGATCACTATTGACTCAGGAAGTGAAGTGCCTCAGTGGGTTAGGCTGAGGCTGAAAATGGACAGGCATTCTTGCCCTGGGCTGCTCAGAAGCCAGTAACCTACACTTAGCCCATCAATTATTCCTGTCCAAACAGCAGCAGCAATCGTTACGATCCGCAATCAGTTGAGGAAGAGGAAGTCGAGAGGCAACACAGAGGTTTCCATTTAGAGAGCCAGAAAACATATCCTTCCCGCCATTTGTGGCCGGAGTCATTGTTTGGCTCCTCTCGCAAATAGGTGGCAATGCGTGACGGGGCTCCCGCCATCTCCCTTAGAAACACGCTGCTTTGAGAAGGCTGACATGTGTTTCTCGACTCTGAAGGTACCATTCACATGGCACGGTGACCTGACTAATTTTACAGAAGGTCGGGGAAAAGGAGGGGATAGTCCTTCACATTCCATAGCATCCATTCATACCACCACTCACATCCCCCCGTGAGCCATTTTACCTCAGCGAGAGATCCATTGCATCCATTACTCTACACACCACATAAAGAATGGAACACAAAGGGGATATTTGCTAGGTAGGATCTTGGCACCGGATCTGAGCTTAATTCTCATTGAAACAACATCATCCTAATATTTAAAAAGGCGGATTTAGATTTTTAAGTATTTATCACACACAAACAAACACAAGGTTTCTGTAACAATAACTCAAACGCTGCCTAGCTTGTGTGGATGAACATCAACTTTGGGACCAGTTTAATTGAAAGGATCACCTTTTCCCATACAGTATGTGCCCACATGGCCTCTGTGATCTACAAAACCAGCACTTATACAAGTGCCACAAATGTTTGTTCTGCACTTGCAAGGAATCAGTCCTTCGGGGTTGCAACAGCTATTCCCTGGAACTCCCTGCTCATTGATATTAGACAGACACCTCTACTGTACTGCATTCATCACCTGCTAAAACCCATTTTTGTTTAGGCAAGCCTGCTCAGACACATAATGTTATTATGTACATTTGTTTTTAAAACTGTTGGTTTTATCTATAGTTCGATAATGTCACTATCTTTACCATCTTAAAAGTCCATTTTAGTGCTATTTTTAATGAATATTTCATATCATTGATGCAAACCACTTGGATACTTTATTATTATTACTATTAAGCAGTATATAAATCTTGCAAAAAAATAAAATAAGTAGGAGCAGGTCTTTTGTCTTGTCAGCAACATCATTTTATTTCCTACCCCACCCCACAGTTTTTCAGCAATAGTTCCATGAATTTCTGGTTTCAAAAGACTCTTTATGAAAACCTCCTCTGCAGAACCCAATGGTTAAATGTGCCCTTTCCCCACCCTGCCGATATTATATGCATACGCTGGGGAAATGAGCTTGCATTTTGCAAACAACAGTGTGCATTCCTGGCTGTTACTGCAACTCACCCCAAGATGTATTTAAGAGTCATGGGATTCCCAGAGCCCAGCATTCCACCCATTCTGTGGCTTTGCTTCATGTGGCTGCAAGGTCACCCCTGCCAAGGATCCAGCCAATGACCCATGCCCTCAGTCCGCAGCCAGAAGGACCAGCCTGTCAGTTTTGAAATCCCTTTCAACACAGGCCACGGGACAGACATCTTTGCCTCATCGTGATCTTACTCACCGAGTCAGACATGCCAAAATACAGAACGGGAGAATACTTAAGTACCACTTAAAAGTGCAAAGGAACTCCTAACCGCAGCAGCTTTTGAATCAGCAGAGAGTCCAGGGGACAATGCTTACATTGTCTAGGACTAGGGAAAAGGCTTGCACCTTAGAAATTGCAAAGGTCAGATTGCTGTCAACCATAAATCGTGCACAGGCAGGGCAGAGAAAGATCAACATCCTAGGAATAATCTCCTTGGAAGACGTCCCCAAGCAAAACAACAGGTTAATCT